>NC_060233.1:40217608-41417608 GCF_021155775.2 Neodiprion pinetum | reverse complement strand
TCTTGAGGGCGTGGCTCTTCCAACACCTAACGGTAAGTGATTCCTATCGCTGGCTAGATTTGCGATCGGCGATCCGATCGAGGTTAGGCATCCCGCACCTTCGGGGTGACAAAAAGCTTGTTTCGCGGGAATGTGAAGAAACGGGAATCAGTCCTGCAGCGCTGACTTAATGTCCTAATGCGCGGATAAGGGCCGTTGTTCTTGGCCGCCCCGATTCCACCCCCGGGCCTCGGGCCCCTCGCCCCTAATGATTCACGGGTAATCCGAGCTGCAAAAAGCCCAACCCGATTAGGCCACCGAACGCTGCCTCCGCCGGTTGGACACCCCGTGGATTTCGGGTGTGATCAGGTTACCCCCGAGCGATATAATCGTATTGCACCACGGTTAATGCCATTGTCGCACACTCCGGCTCCCGCCGCCGCCGCCGCCGCCACGCCGCGCCCTTGATTCTATTGGTTATGACGTGCCGAACTGTACCAAGCTTACGGTTTAACCTACGTACCGATCCATGCTCGCGTTCCCCTCATGTGCGGTCGACGTACATGCATAGACCCACACGGACAAGCACGTGGCGTTCGGTCGAAGATTTTGTTTCACACGCGGCACGATGACGCGTGTGTATTGGTCTACCACGGATGCCTGCGTACGTGTGCCGGTAATACCTTGTACTTTTGGTACGACCATGGTTGGCTTCTAGAGTTCTAGCCTAGGGGAACGACCAGGACGTCGTCTCGGTGTTGGGTTATACCTTCCAGTGCACCGTGGAAAGTTATTTTAAGAGCCGGGATATCGATCAAACACTTTGTCTGCTCTGAAAGAATCTTTTTCTCTTTCTTTTCCTTTTTCATTTTGTTTTATGCTCTCCGCTTTACTGTCTCTATTTTATTTTATTTTTTCTCCTCGGGTATTATGCGTATATGTACATATATACACATATATATATATATCTAAACTGAAAGTTTGTTCCGAAGTACGCGTATGTATACACTGAGTCTAAATTGCTCTCTTTTTTAAGTTCACTATAGCTTTGTTGGTTGCCACTGAGAAACCCGAGGTTGTCGCTACTCGTCTCGAATACTTAAAAGTCACTCGGTGATGATCAATTTGAATTCGAATAGGGTTTAGTGTCCGAGGTTCTGAGTCGGTAGAATGGTAGCTGCAAAGTTGAGCGTCATCTCTTTGAAAAATTAGCAAAACGTTGAAACGTAAGAATCGCACTTCATCATTCGTGCACAATTGTCGGATCATTTGTAACGCATAATTAGAAGATTTTTTATAACGGTATTTGATACGAGTGCGAGAAATTTGAGAATATTGTTTCCATTCCTGGTATTTTACATTCGAGGGTGCTTTTCAATTCCTCAACTTTGTTCCAGAAGACTGTTTACGAATTCGGAAGAGTTGAAATTATACATTCAAGCTGTATCGGGCTGTTTTTAACGGTAGCGATTCTTCATTCGAGTGTTCGTGTTCGTCGAGGGATGAAACGACGTTACTTTGCGGTGTCTAACTTCGCTACATGGAAATTCTTCCGGTAACATCCTTGGAAAGGGTGCGAAATTTAATCAAAGCGTTGTCGAGGGTCGGAGGCAGAGGCAGCGATTCGGCAAATATGTGCTAGGAGATTGGCGTGCGAGAGCCATTCATTCCGGTTCTATCAAATGAATTTAATTTACATCCTGCTGTCCGTCGCTCTCGTCAGGACTCCGGGGCTCGGGAAGGTCTAAAACCACAATCCGGTGGCGAGGGTGCAGCCAAGCGAGCGGTGCCGGGAATCAGCTGTGTACACCTACGTACACACACACACACACACATTTATATATACATACACGCACGTTCCGAATAGTGCGAGGAATCGACGAGGACTAGGGGTCGTCACCTCCTCGTTCGGCGGTGTAAAGATTCTGCGCAGTTCGACGTCTGGGCGTCACTTCTATCCTCCATCGTGAGGAATGGCAGTCCGCCAATTCTCATCGAGAGACACGCCGTGTTAGAAACTCCGCACAGCCAGTGCGTGGAAGTATCACCGGGAATAATTGAGGGAAACTTCGCTCTCTGATGTGTGCGGGGGCGACGCGACGACGAACCTGAGCTTGCAAACGTCGCTGCCGCACGGAGTAGCGAAGTCAACCATGATGTATGCCGGGCTTCCGTCTAATTAAACTTCGGAGGGTTGGCTCGTTCAAGCCGCGCACGTTCCTCGGGTGCGGGATTCAAAATGACAAACCGGAGAGACACAGCCTCCACCCGGGTATACCGGCTTTCCCAAATAGTTCCGCGCCGACCTCGGCGTCGTCCTTGTCCGTCCCGCGTTTCTTCGTTACCGACAAATTATTGCGCTGTACCCGAAACACCGGCGTCGAGGGAACCTTCGACCCCGAATATCTGGTATGCCGTCTTCGTCGCGGGTTACTCGGGTGTCTACCTATCCGCAGGTGAACGCCAGACACAAACGTCACTTTCTCGCATCTCGCTCGCCGGTCGTAAACTGTAATATGCAAATAAATCCAGATGTATACGCTTGCCGTAGAATGGAACCGTGAACTTGAGTAGGTTCGTATGTACACGCGTTAAAAGAGACAGATTCGGGGAGGGAACGAAAGTCGCGTTAGAGCAATTATTTTCTTGCCTATTCATCCAGCTTCTGATCCTGGGTTAGCTAAAAGTACAAATTCACTCGAGCGCAATAACAATTACGCGAAAAAACCGGTGCAATAAACGGAATGAGGTAAAAGAAGAAAGATTGAATACACCGGGTCGAGATATATAATCCATTTTAATTTAACCGAGAGAGATATATCCGTCTAGCTTGCAGTTTCTTATTCTCGACTGCCGTGTGCCCCTCGCGCGGTACTTTTCTCGTATCAATGAAAGGGTTTCACGAAATTACATTCGCCCGCGGGACGTCGAGTCACAATCTCCGGACTGCGCGGAGTACAAAGTATTTATTTCGCGTGGACATCGCTGAATTGCACTCAGGTGCAAGTGCGCTTTTGCGACCGCCGTTGCACTTTGTCTCCCTTAACTCCGCGGGCCGTATAATCGCGCGTAGAAATCTATGACACAGCCGTGGTTTTCCCGACGATCATTACAGGAATTTTCAATACCTCGATAAAGTTTCCCCGATATTCCCGCGGGATCGCTGCGGCGCAGATTGAGAACACCGTTCGCGGGGCAATTCGAGCGTGCCGCAAAACACTACGCGGATATCTTAAACAATTTGCATAGACAATGATAGCGGGAGTTTTTCGACGGGCATAAAGGGGCTCGGGTCGGTACTTGACGGAGTCGACTTGACTCGACGTCGACGCCGCGACGCGAGGTGAGGCGAGGCGAGGATGACGCCCCTCGACACCACCGAGCGTTTTATGCCGCCATAACCATAGCCCGGCATGGCCCACTTAGATCCGCTATCGCGCCCCGCGCCCGTCACCAGGACCTGCGCTGATATCTATTGTCCACCGCGCTCTTTCACGGGTCGCGAGCGTCTCGTCCTGGCGCCGAACGGAGAAGAAGGCCCAGCCGAAAGAGGCCCCGACAGGGCCCGGTAAGGACGAGCTCCAACCTTCGCCGGGCGTCGAATCGGCCGTCGGTCGCACCGCGTCCCGAAGAAGGGACAATTCCTTTGCGGCTTGAGGCCTTTTTGTCGCGCGACTACATCGCTTAGGCGAAGCGAGACACGCCCGTTGTCACCCCATCACCTCTAAAAGACGTGGAAGAGACGCGTTTGCATACATTCGCTAACCCACGCGGGTGTTTTTCCGCTCGAACAAATCCCGGATACGCGACGTACGTTTCTTTCGGTGGGTGCACTCGGCCAAGGAGTCAATGTAGACTTGACCGAACCGACTCGAGCTGAGCGCGCAGCTCGTCTCCCGAATTTTGGCCAAGGGCAGCGGAAGGGTCGACCCAGACGATGTAATTTCCTCTCCAAAGTACGCGGGTGGTTGTTTCGTGTCACGACCGCCGTTTCGCAGTTCCGGCCCGAGCCGCATTTGAATATAATACATTCGGCATTCCGAGTCTCGAGCAGCCGAGCAAACTGTAATTATGCCGATTCGAGAGCTATTGCGATCGCGGTGAACCTGCGTCGATACTCGAGCGGCCGCGCAGCCGCCTCCGGTTATCGATAACGTCGAAGGAGGAAAATTGCGAGGCGTCTCGAGCCGCGGAATGATTAAAAAAGGGTCTTAGAGCCGGGAGATAATTGCAAAAACTACCCGACGACCCCTCGCGCAGTCCGCTCGCCGGGCGAGCGAGCGCAGGATTAGACTGTCGACCCGCGACAACGTAAGCCCCCATTTTTGCGAAATTTATCGCCGTTAATCCTTCACCTCGCAGCCATCGTCCTCCGCTCTCTTGTCGATATTAAAAATAATAAAAAGAGTCGAGCCTCCGCGACGGGTAGAGTCCTGCAGCCCGTAACACCACCACCCACCTTACGCCGTCCCTCCGCTTTCAGCCCATTCCGTACCTCATCCACCTCGTGAATGTCTCGCCCACCTCCTCGCGGCTTAATCCCGACGGATTTAAAATATTCGTATCTTGAATATGCATTCATAGGTCTAAACCTCCGGATAGGTTCGGGATGGGACCCTCTCTCCGCGGCTGCGTTCGAATACATATTCAAGTTGCGAGGGGCGGCGGGCGGCCCTGAGCCCGGTATTAGCTCGGCCACTCATTACCCTTTCCGGTGCCACTTGTCGCGAGACGTAATCCTACGTCCGTCCTAAACGGCTCGCGATGGGCTTAGGCCCGGCCTACAGGCCCTCCGGACCATCGCGTGGCTCGTCTCCCCCATCCGTCAGGATCGTCGCTCCGAGCACTTCGAGTCTTTGAGAATTCTCGTTCCCGCGGAGAGGGCCCGGAGGCTTGTCGAAAAGTGCAAAATACTTTAATCGAAGATCTCATCTCCAGGAGTTCGCACCTGACCGTAAGATCGGCGAACCTTCTCGTCCAAAGGCAGGGAACGTCGCGGCGATCGCTCCGCGATACTGGAGCAATGCCATTAACTAGTGCTCACAATCCCCCGGGGCGTTGTAAATTCCTCTCGGGTATCAAGGAGACAAAGATGGGCGGAGGGGGGAGCGGGAAAACGACGGTTCACTGACCAGCTCTCTTGCGTAGGTGTGACTGCGGTTGTAGGTGGCAGCCCATTAAGGAGAGTGCAGAGGATGGTATCTGGTTCGTAAGGTCCTTTGCGGGTTGAGGTTCGCCGTTAGCGCTCGGCCAGCAGGTTCGCCCGACGAAGTGGCATCAATACTTGATGCGCGTACCCTGCCTCCTGGTTCCCAGTCCCGGGAACAGTTCTGGACGGTCCGGGTCCGTCCGGACGAAGTGGCGCGTGGGGTGACCTATGGGTTATATTATTCACAATACATTAAGCGCTTTCACAGTGCAGGCCGACGGGCCGGGACTCGGAAAGCAGAGTGCTCCGCGATTCGGGGGGAATGGGGGAATGGAGGAATGGGGGGATGGGGGGATGTTATCGTCGTCGGCGGGTAGTCGGATGAAATCGATGCGTTGCACCCATCGGAGACGCGTGCAGGTTCTCCGGTTCATTGACGTCACTCCGTGTGTTTACCGGTGGTCAATATTTGTGACACCAGGCGCGTGCTTTCCCCGTGTTTTTTCGAGCGACCGCGCTCAGGTGATTCGGGTAACGCACGGGTCTCCGGTGACTCCGCGACGCCTTCGACGTCGAGTGCGGGCGAAGATGCGGGAAGACGGGGAGCGGAGAGGAGGATTCTCTGTTCGATTGCCAGGCCCGGCGACCCGGCCATCCTTTAATTCGGGCTGACAGGTGAACCCACCCTCCCCGCCTACGCTATCCCTCGGGGTAAGATAGACCCGTACCCGGGATTTCCTACGGGATCCGGCGGATCTTATATCACGGGCAGCCATCTCTATACAAGCAATCCCGCCGACCCCGGCCGAATACGCGCGCGGCAAGTGTTGATCAAACCTTACGGTCCTCGGTAACTTTCACCTCAAGCTCTTTTATTTCTCGTTAGTTCGCCACTGCACGCGCCAAGCTTCTGGACCTGACATTTCTCCCTCAATAATTTGCGTACCCAACTTCAATTCTCTCTGTCTTTCTCTCTCCGCGACTTGATTAACTTTTAACCGGTGATTTAAACTACCCAGAGTCTTTATGCTCACCGTCTTTCCACGTCCCCGCTCAATACTCGGCCACTTGAAAACCCGACCGGCTTATATCGCGAGAAAGCAGCAAACGCGCAATAAAATATTAGCGAGTAGTTCGCTGCGTGGTTCGGGCCTCCTCGTATTACCGGGGATATGTCATCCCGTGGGACCATTAAACGCTCGCCAGGGGCGAGTCGGTCAAGCGATCCGGCAGCCCAGCGTCGAAGGACGATTCGGCTCTCGCGGTCTCAAGCTCCGAAACGGATTACCTTTTCAAGAGATTTTCAAAGGGCGAAACTTCCGCCGAGTGAAGTCTGTCGCCGATTAGATCAGCCTGTCCCTGGGAGGGAAAAAATAACGGGCAAATTTGAAAAGAGCACGGAAGAATCGTCCGCAACCACCCCTGGGTTTATTCAGCTACGAGGGTTTTCCCGGGGCGCGCTGTCTGTGATTTTACAATACGTGTCGCGCGCACGGACTGAATGATCAATTACCGCCGTTGTGTGTGTTTAATTAATTATTATTTCATTAATTACACGGTACAGAGATCCGGTGTTGCATACCGCGTCGCACCTCTTCTCCCCTCCTACGAACAACACCGCCGGGTTCATTCTCGCTGCTAATCGCGTTAATTCACAATTACACGTAACCGAACGTGAATTATTTATCAGCGTCGAAACAGCGCGCCTCGCCGCAAAACACCTTCCCCGGGGCTTCGCTCGAAAGTATCAACGATTTTTTTTGCTTTATTGTTTCTTTTACTCCTCGCCGTGGATGGTCCCGAGACCGCGTTCATCGATCGGCGTCAATCTGAGTGAATTTCAATCGCGGACTGTGTTCGCGTTTTCAGATCTGTATCACAGTCCTGCACATGCGGCAGCAGCGGCACCGGCAGCAGCTTGGTTCGAACGTCGCGCGGCGCTGATACTAATTGGAGAAAAATTCTCGGTGCGCATCACTGGGCTTAGAAATTATCCGTCGTAGATAAGGATCGGCTGTCGCGTCGAGTCGCCGTCACTGCGATGCATAATCTACACCGTCAGGATCAGAAATAATTACTTTACAAACCGGGCATACCTCATATACCCGTCTTCGTTCCTCGCGGCGCGGCGTCTCGGCGCCGAAGAGAAATGGCTCCTTTGCCGAAGCCGGAGTCTCGGGACAGTACGAGACTTAACAGGCACCAAAAACTCACGTCTCCGCGAAATTCGAGCGACCGCGTTACGATAGCGACCATTGATAAGCGCGTCTGCCGTTAAAGCACCGGGAATAATTCACCGTCCAAGTTCAGCTTGGCTAATCCGTCTCCTGCCTGATTTAGCCAACCGGATAATTAACCGACCGTCTAATTCGTCGCCGAAAATTCTCGCGGATGGAACGAAGGTGTGCGGAACAGTCACTGGCACCTGGGTATTTTACCGTTGCAAGCTCGCCTCCAGATTTCTACGCGCTGATGACCGATGATTAACTTCCTACGTCAATGCAGATGAGGTCTTCACCCTTCGACCTGTCGCCGCTTCTCTCGTCTCGCGGAAAAAGAAACGCGCCGTATCTCTCTTGTACTATCGCTCGCGCGCATCGCGATTTCGTCGCGAGCGTTTTTGCTAACGGGGCGGTTAATTAGCGCGGTTGGTATTTGGCCGTTCTCCTTTCGTCGAATCGGCACCTCCGACCGTTCTCTCGGTGATGCGCGATCCGGAGTTTTTGCCCCGCGAACAGCTTAGGCGAGGTTAGGCGCGTATGACATTCTTTCGGGCGCCAATGAGTTCGGCCAGGCGTTGACGAGCCGGCACGGTCCGTCGAGATGTTTTCTGAAGGTGCCTTCTGCTCATTCTCACCACCAGACAGCGGAATGCCTTCTCGCCGGCTATCACCGGCCGACCACAAAAACTTGATGCGTCGGCTGAAAAGCGAGACCGCCGACACCGGCGAGAAGGGGTAATCCGACACGGTGCATAATATATAACATAATACACACCGCTCCTTCGGCCCGTTGCACCAACCCGTACGCCATGCGCGGTGTATCGGGTTACAACTTATTTGAGGTGACTGCGTTTTAACTACGTTCTTTACGCGCGCAGTTGCTGTACAATCAAACGCATTTCTTATTTTCCCCCGATCTACGGGGCGAGGGGAAAGCATACGTAGCTTCTCCTCGTCTTTAGCCTGCGTATAATATCTCGAGTCTCGCTTCTAATTCTGAAACGCTACAGGGTCGTTTCGATTCGCTGTACCCTGTGAATATATGTTGCGACGGAAATTATAACCAGATAACTTTCACCTATTATCGCTTTAACTACGTTGATGAATGTGTGTTTATATAGACGTAACGAAAGGAATTTTTATCCGAATAACGAAAACGGGTTCTCGGAATATACGTCTTGGAAGAGCCGTGTTAAAGGAGAGACCGCGTCATAAGCCAAGCGGTAAAAATAATACCGAAAAATGCAGCTCGATGAGGGACATTCGTTTTTCTTTTGCCAAATTATAACTGAGAGAATTGTTGAAATTTCGAACGTTTTACCGCGGATCTCTTGGCCCGTCAACCGGAGTCTTTGATCCGTGAAGCAGGTTCCTTGTCTGTGCAACGACGCCGCTTGGAACGGAGCAGCGCGCAACGGTTAGTTGGCCATGGGATACGTGGATGCACGGCGCAAGGCATTACAGAGCGTCATCTGTTGTCCGTGCAGAATTTCACGCAAGTGTAATGGACCGTTTAACGACAATTTCAGAAGTAGCGGCCCGCGGAAAAATGAATGCGTCTACCGTTCGCTCTCTCAATGCTGCCGTGATTCCAGACTCTTCCCTCTTCCCTCTCGCTCCCGCCTAGTATAGCGCTCTCTCTCTCTCTCTCTCTCTTTCTCTCTTCCTCCCGCGTTTCAGGCCGAATGGTAAAGCCCGAGGAGGTCGAGAGGGCCGCGAGCGTGTACGTCGTGAGAGAAAGAGAAAGAAAACTGGCTGAAAATATCCTCTCATCATTATTTTTCCTTAAATAGTGGCGTAAAAGTGCAGGGTGGGCTCTCGAGGGATGGTCGAGGTATACGTACGCCGGGATGCGGGTGGGAGCGAGAGGCAGGATCGCCTGGAAGGAGTCGAAGGATCCGAGGTATGGGGGGCCGGGAAGACGAGGGGCGCGCGGGGGGCCCGGGGAGATTTATGACAGGCGTTAAGCAGTAATGAAATTGCTCGTTGCTCGCGTCTCGGGGAAGGAGGCGCAGTGGGAACCGGGAAGGAAGAACCGAAGACCGGGAACCGGGAACCGGGAACCGCTAGGGAGGGGGGCGAGGCACCTTGTACCAACAGTCACGTGGTGTAATTACCTCTCCCAGCTGCGTGCTGCGCCGCGGCAAACTCGCGAGTTTTATAATCGCCTTATTTCTTCATCTATCCCGCGTCCTGAAAGACGTGCGGTATCGAGGGGATGGTACAGGTGGGTGCCTTGATGTGTTGCGCAGGTAGCACACATTTGCCGAACAGTTTTTCTGATCGTGAATTACAACCCCGTTTTAGTTTTATTCTCTTTCCTTTTTTTTTCATGCAACGCTAACTTGGCACATGATCCGCACCTTTTGTAAAACCTGTAACGGCAAAACGATGAGAAAGTATTGTATCTTTCTTTATTCACCGTCTAAGAACGAGGACGAATAATATACCGCATACCGTGGCGAAATTTTTGAACAGATGAATTTTTGCCCATCCGGAGAAAATCGCTGAATGTGTTGGTAGAAATAAAATCTATCGGCTTTTTCTTCCCTCGGCTGCAGACTGCAGGACCTTTTCCCTCCGTTGACTCTCTTCCTTTCCCACTGCGCGACAGTCGGTTCCCGTTCTCGTTTCTTGCGCGACGGGATAAACTGGGATAAATGTCCCGGAAATATAGTGGCCCTGCCGGCAGCGACCGGAAATGGAAGCTTGTGGTCGGATACGGATATATATTTCGTTTGGCTTGGCGAATTTTTTTTCTTTTTTTCTCCTCTCTCTCTTTCCTCTCCTTCCCCATTTTCACGGCCCTTCTCAACGTTTTCGAGACCGTATAACAGTTTTTGATATCCGGAGGGATATGTTTTCCTTGTCGAACCGCAGAGCGACCGCGAAACGATTTCATCCCTCACCGCAATTGCTTCCCAGCTGTTGTTTTCCGAAATATGTATACATATCAGTGTCGGGAATATTTCCGTGTCTAGAAACATCGGAAATTAACGCCGTTGAGAATAAATTCTACGTTAGAACTGCAGTGAGAATATAGCTGAAGAATTCACGAGCGTGTAATCTGTTATACCCACATGTATAATCAACCTTATATTTTACCAACCTCGTACCTACTTCTAATCACAAAACACAGAGCGAGCCAACTCTGATCCCGTGGCGAGTGGCCAATCAAATTCCACCGGCGGGGTTGCTCGATGACGTCAGATAAAAATAGAACTCGCTGATCCCCAGAACCCGATACGAACCTCGGTCGACGCATATTAGCCATCCCGTCGAAGACGGGTCCTCCGACTGGATTCTGAAACCGCGCGAATGCCGCGTGTACATTTTTTTGATCCTGCATTGTCTTTTCTTTTTTAAATTCGGTTCCGAAACGTGTGTATATGTGTGTGTGTGTGTTTCTAACGGCTGTCGTCTGAGATGAGGAAAAAAACCAAAGGTCAAAGGAGTGACGAGAGCAAGTGAGAGGGAGAGAGGCGCGGAAGACTTGTCAAAGTATACGACGGGCGTTAAGGTCTTTCAGCGTTGTACAAAGTGTGTATAGACCGCTATAATCCGACGCTCAACGTCGCGACGGTAACTTGGAGGGCCGCCCCCTCACAGTCTCAAACCGTTAAGTAAGAACCGGCGGGCTCTTCCGACGTCTCGTATAACAGGAGTAAAAAGAATTTTTACAAGCTAGCGGGTAGTCCGGCATTAATTAAAACCATCTGAATTATCGAGCTTTGGAACGAGTTATTATACTCTTCTTTTGTACAGTTCCTCGCTCAACGCGGAGACGAGAGCCGAGCTTCTCTGAAATTCCGGCTCGTCTTCGTCTTCGTCGTCTTCGCGTTGAGGAGAATGCAAATTGTTCGCTGCAGCGGCCCTCAACGTTCCTACGTCGCTCTTGAGATGCGCGGATAGACACCGAGGCACTGAGTGCAGTAGACCAGAGGGAATGAGAGGGAGTGAGAGAGCGAGAGAGAGAAAGGGGCAGAGGAGAGTCCCGGCATCGATCTAGTCGACGGCCTGGCCGGGGGCGGAGCAGCGGCAGGGACACAGGTGTGTCTGCGTCTGCCGGCTTACCGCCTCGCGCCTGAACCACCCTTGAACAACCCCGTTCGGCGCTAATACCGGGGCGGCGATGCACGGTTGAAATTTACGCATGCATGCCGGGCGAGATGTGGGAATATTTCGGAAAAGTTCCAAGTTCGTCGAGCGGAATGCGGAAAACGACGCGGAGGAGAACGCGAGAGTGATCCTTCGGTATGATAGAAACGTATAACCTAAGGTGAATCGAAGTATGGATGGGTAGAGAGAAACGTTTGCGTATGTACGGAACGCTGAGAGAAAAAGATTTATCGGGCGAAGAGAGGGGAGAACTTTCTTCTTGTAGCCGTTGTGAATAAATTAGGAGGCCGAGATTATCCGGCTCTCCGTGTGCGCGGCGTGTAATGTAATGGATACGACCAACCCGAGGCGGCCGGACGGCCGGACCGCGTAGAATCCGGGCGTAGAGAACCGCCACTAGCGAACAACAAACCAGTCTGATTAATTATTTCGGTTTAAATTCGAAACCGGGAACGATACCGCAGCGCCGCGGCGGCCGGGACGACCAGTTCCGAGAAGATGCTGCGCGGGCGGCTGGGACGCGTCTTCGATATTCGAGGCCGGTGCGCTTCGAGTTCCATCGTCCATCCGTCCTCGGGAGTCTCGAGGAGGCGAGACACTCGTTACTCCTTTGACGGAGGGGGGAGATTAAAATCAGAGATTTCTGTCAGACGCGTAAACAAGAATCTCCCGGCCCTTCGACGCTGGTTTCGATTCGTCGGAGATTTATATCCCGCGTCGTCACCGACGCGACGCGTTTCTCACGCTGTCTGCCGAATACGGCAATTAGGTACTTTGTTTCTTCCTCCGTTTCACCCGGGGACGGATCGGTTTTCCGCCATTTTCGGGATGAGGAGGCTACTCGTTTCCTTACGACCTACGTATTCCCTGCGTTCCGCGAGGAACGAACCCGCGGTACGATCTCTCCAACTCGGCGGATGAAACAAACGGTCGAAATAAAACGAGGATACGAGAGAAGAGGAGACTCGGACGGAGAAACGCTCGGAGATCATCTGCTGCTGTAACAGGCTGCCAGCTGGCAAAAAAGTAAAACGAGAGAGCTGCTCGTACGGCCGTGCAAGCTGAAGCTTTGCGGCAATTCCGGATTATTTTCAACCTGGTTGCATACCAGGTAATACCCGAGAGCTGGAGGGTCGTTCTTCTGCTCTCGAGGAGGCGGGACAGACGATGCAGCGAGATCAGGGTTGATCAACCGCCCGTCATCTCGCTCTGATCCAAGTTGTAGTGAAATCGAGAACCGTGATCGTTGTCAGAGCTTGCGTTTCGAATCGGTAACAAAAACCGACCAGCCTCCTTCACCCTACGCGGCGTGTTACCGCAAGCTCGAAAATTCACGGAGAAGACGTTCATCTCGGGAATAAATAACACCCATCCAACCAAGGCGATGCGATCTCCAGGCTCTCCTATCTCCCGATTCTCTCCCACGCGACGAGGAACAACGGCCTGAAACGGAGCCCGCGGGGTCACGGGGTTAACGCCAGCCGCGACTTACCTACCTTCGCAAGCTACCCTGGGTTAGAAAGTGAGAGGTGGAGAAAAAGGGGGGTGTGGGGGAAGGGGTGGCGGTGGTGGTAAGGCAAGGGTAGAAGGAACCCCGCGCTTCTGTCGACGCTACCGTCGACGGAGGCGTCCGCGTCGGCGTCGCCCGACGGAGGTGGGGCTGGTTCCATTTTGTTTCTCTGCCGGCGTGTGGCGATGCGATAGCAACGGCACTCTGTCAGACCCTGACGTTATCACGACACCCCTTCCACTAGTCACGGGGTCGAGGTACGTACGGACGGCTCCCGGTTTCTGGTTTCTGGTTTCTGGTTTCTGGTTCCCGGCTTGCCCCTATCCTCCCCTTTCTAACCACCCTGCCCCGCGTTATGCCGCCGCCCGCTCTACGCGGATCAAGTCCGCGGATTTTGCTCTCGGTTAGGTACTGCAGGCGCGGGGAGACCGGGCGAGGCTACGCTTTTGACGCCGATAAGATTTCACCCTTCCGAACGGACTTTGCTAACGGGCAAACCCGGAGGTGAAAACTAATTGCGAACGGTTCTTCGGCCTGCTGCAGAGACGTCGTTCCGGATCGTTGAGACAGCGAAAAGGACGTCAATTTGCGTGAGATTGATATGGGAACCATGATGCACGATGCGGATTGTACAGCTTACTATTTGCATCGGAGTGGCGTTTCCGTCTTATTGTTTGTACCGCTACATTGCAATCATGGTTGCCTCGGATCTGAGTTTTACCCTCATCTTGCGTTCGCGTCATGGGATTAAAGGACGAATATAGAAATTCTTGCTCACAGCTACTACAACGACGCATGAAAACATCTCTAAACCCGTGTAGTCGACAAAAATTCATCATTATTAAAATAATCTAAATCTAGTTTCATTCCTATTGATCAGATTAATGCGAAACAAATGTTGAAGGTGAGATGTCAGGATATTCCGAATAGCCTGTCGAATGTTTGCAGCAACGTTGACACCGCGTGCGATACAGAGTTGGAGATATTGCAGTACGGTTAAAGTCCAAAAGGAAACGCGTTAAGTTGATTCATTTAAAAACGCTTTTTTCATCGGTAATAAAAACTGCTGCACGCGGTAGCTGCTCGCAACCAGCAGCTATACCGCGAGGCTTGTACATACCACCACCACCACCACCACCACCACCACCACCACCACCACCAACAGCAGCAGCAGTAGCAGCAGCATCAGGTAGAGGGGCTGAGCTTCCGCGCACCAGTGCTCGCTAATGGTACGAAAGGGGTGGTGAAAATAAAGAGGCACCGATGGAGTGGGAAGCGGCGATGTCGGGGGAATGAGGAGGAGGTGGAGGAAGAGAAAGCGCGACGGGGAGTGAGGAGGGAGGAGGGGGTGACTGTAATTAAAACAGGAATGTTAATTACTCTTTGCATTACCGAAAAGCGCGTTATTACTGCAACTGTGCCGCCCTTGTCTCGCTCTCCCATATGCCACTGCGCCGTGTGTGTGCTCGGGATTGTATTCGTGTTCAACGTTACTTTCGCAAGTGTGGCCCATGCGTGTGCGCCTTCTCACACCAAAGCGAACCACCCACGCAGACATGCAAACCGACAGCACAGCCTAACCCGCCAAGAAGAACATCCATTCGTGAACATAAACCTCTCTGTCGACACGGACCTTTCGTCAATGCTCCTTGGGGCGAAGTCCACGCTCTCTCTATGTATATATATATATATCTATGGCCACGGACAATCAACGGGCCACTCGAACAAATCACTCGTTATTCATCAGTTATCAATTAGTAAATCTCTGCCGCAGTTTCCCACTTTCCATGTTCCATGGACCTGAAGTCAGTCTGGTCTCGTCTCTTTTCACAATCAGACAAAAATCTAGTACCTACTTAAGTATTATAAATTCTTTGAATGAGGGAAGAAAATCTATCACCCTACCGTATTTGGCTGTAAGTTGAAATCTAAAATGTGACAAAAGCGCCTTTGTATAACGCTGCACGCTGCACATATAGGAAACATGTTGGACAGGGCAACGCAAGCAGTATGCGGTTTTATATCAGATTTGAATTTTCCCTGGGGTAGAATTCTCGCGACATTCCATACCGTCGTCTTAGACCCTGAGGAAAAATTCCGTACGCGTTGTGAAAGGAGAGATTAAGTTGTTGAGATTAAATTCTGACGTTTCTGTCGCAGAAATCATGGAGCACAGTCATCTGGACGGAAGTTTATTCACACAGTTTTTATAATACGGCAAATCTTTTTCTTCCAACGTGACTGCGGAGCTGGAATCACTTCAAATTATACGCGCTTGGAGATATGCGATGTTATTTTTTATCGCACGAGCACTTGGCTTCACGACTCCTGAGAAAGTCCTCGTCCACAAAAGTGATAATCGTTTGAAGGAAAGAGAGGCTACGGTGTTGCATATATCGCTTTTAAAATGGTCGGTATAATTAACATTAACAAGAGTGCCGGGTTTGGCCGTTTGCTGCTCGTCGTTTCTCGTTTCGCCTAAATGCAGAGCTCTCTGCGGTCATTTTCCACCTGGCTAATTGGCGGTGAATCCCAGCTGCGAGAATATTACAGAGTGGGTATGAAATTTGTCTAAAAGAAAACGAACCTGCACTCACCGACTGCAGAGACTCTCCATGGAAGAGAAGTTGACGCTTCGCATACACGATTATGGGCAATTTCCAAGGCACCGAATGATTTATAGAAAAAAATCTTGCAAGTATTCTTGGGTTCCATATTATTTTCTTCCGCAGCCGTCTTATCCCGCTTCCTCGGAACGCGTCCGAGTCTGAGTTTATCTCGTTTTTCTCTCGTTCGAGTGGCTGCACGAGGAAGCCTCGGACGGACCGAAGACCGAATGACGAGGAGTGAGCGAAGGAGGCAGAGGGCGGGAAGAAACGAACGAACGAAAGAAGGAAAGAAAGAGAGAGAGAGAGGGAAAGAAAGAAAGAAAGAAGAAACGCCGAGGCCTTCGAATATTTAATTACAGCCTGCAAAGACGAGAGACGAGGCGCGTTCTTCGAGGCAAGAGAAGTAACACACCGATCCATACAAGACGACTAACACGAGTTCGGTTCCGAAGGAACGAAACGGACGGGTGAAAAGAACGGTCGAGTGGCTGGTTGACTCCGAGGGAACTCCGGAGTCTCCTCCGGTCTGTGTTTACCCCGTACTTATAATTACTAGCTTCGGTCTCCGAGAGCGAGAGACGAGCAAGAACAACCGCTATTAAGAACTTCTCCCGTATACGGAACACAAAAACTTAAGACAGACGAAACACAGTGTCTGCCTAGCTTCTCCTCACGACCATTATCGGTCTTCGAAATCCACGTGGCGTAGGACATTCCTCGAGTCCAGGAGAGCCGGACTTGGACAAGCCTGGCAACCCGTCTTCCAGCTTATTCTCGAAGCTTGTGGCCCCGATCGACGAGAGCTGATTCCCTCGGTAAAAATAAACTCCCGGTAATGTCGTTTGTCGGAGTGTCTTGATCCCGGAGTCCCAACGTTTCTTCCGAACTGACGCGGGTCAAAGTGGTATTCCTATTCCCCCTAGACAACTTTTCTACAGAAGATGTAAACAAAGCGAAAGCAGTCGACGTCACAGCGCGGTCGTGGGTCCGATCCTGAATTGGCCTCGGTGTCGCAAGAGTACGGGTGTCGGGGAAGTCGGGCTAAATATACAAGGAGGTGGCACATGTGTACCGACGATTAATACACGTAGGAGTGAGTCTCGGCGATACGGAGAGGTGCGTGCGTGCACACAATGGTAAAAAGCTCGGTGTGTGTACGCGGAGGAGGAAGAGGAGCGCGGATCAGGCGGCGAGTCGGTGTGTTGATAGTCGGGCGCGCGCGGAGCGGAAAGGGGTATACGGCCATGTTGGTGAGGATGTGGCCAATGGCGCGAGGAGCACCTGCCTCTCGGATTCGTGTGTGCATGCGTGTGTGGGCGTGAGTGAGTGGCGTGCGTGCTTGCACTCCGTCGGCGTTTCGCCGCGTGCTTCGAGGCGCCCAGGGTGGCCGAGGAGGAGGCGACGTCGCGGGCTGCACAGTCGATTGGTCACCCGTCCACCTCTCGACGGTCACCTCGAATCCGCTTTCATTTGCACCGCGTTAACGACGCAACGACAACTCGCCGGTATGCCAGCGTCGCGCTAATCAGCGCGATTGTTCACCACCGATTCCGTATCTATCCGCAACTTTTTATCGTACACTCGCGCTCTTATCGAACGTCAACCATCTCTATAGATCTTCGCTCACCTCCCGATAACGAGCTCGACGATTATTCGATTTCACCCGGTTTTACGTAACCGTATTTTTTTTTCTTTTTATTTTTTTATCGGTGTACATGTATTCAACGTGCCTGTAGAGACGTGTATCTCTGCCCACGGTCAAAGGATCTTATTCGCAGTATCCAGATGCAGCGATTGATTTGATTAACTTGATTGATCGCTTCGTTAGACAAGCTAGATTACATTTTCCAACGGGAGTAATCTAAATATACCTCGGGTATACTTCACATTATCTCTGGTACGCTCGGGGAAGTTGTTGTTGCAGATGAGGTATAGAAATTAGAAGATCGAACGGAATTTGTTTTCAATTCAACGACGGCTGGCAGGTCCGACGAGTAAAATTTCAATGAAAGGAGGTCGTTATTCGTGAAATAATTATAGGAATAGGTTCACCTTGTCTAATTTCTACTCAAAGAACGTTCGTAATCGTACGTTACCATAAGTTAAGTACGATACCATACGGTAAGTTAATACCATGGCAGATCGATAGTTGTTATTCGTCAACGAAAGCATCGACAACTTTCGAGATTCACTGTCTTCGTGAAATCAGAAACTGATTGTTATACTTGAATATTTGCTTCCGATAAAGGCTGCAATCCAAACAACGTCGAAAAATTGTCATCTCCGTTGTAATACAGTCTATTGAATACGAGAATCTGTGAGTGTAGAATATTACACCTGCGATCGAAATTCAAAACCGGGTGAGCAAATGACGAGGAATAAATTTGCAACGACGAGAAAAGAGGACCCGGAACGGTGCGTGATAACTCCAAGCCCAGCGCACGGCTTGCTCGCTGGAAGAAAGTTGTTACTCTGGTGCGACGTCATATTCGTGCAACTTCCGATCTTCGTCCATGTCATCCACCCTCCGAATGCGTTGATACATCTCTCCGACGTGCGATTCTCGGTTCCCTGACCTTGCCGCGTATCTGAAAGCCTCCGCTTCTTTGGCGTCGGCGTTCCGCTCTCATCGCGCGAGCGAAAGAATCCGCCTGGCGACTCGGTGGCAAAAACGAACCTCGCCTTCGGAGGCGTCCCGGACACTCGTTATACTTGCGCCGGCGGGTATCCACCACTTTAACTATTTACCCGAGGCCGGGAGACGTCGACTTCACCGCGGGATCTAGGAACCTTGGAACGACGAGGATCGCCGCTCTGCCGGCTCGGCCCTCCGAACGCCCGCTCCCATCTCTCGTCCACCATAATAATTTCCGGAGGTTTTTATTTCTTCTCAGGCAGTTGCCGGCAACGGCCTATGGGCTGCCGGTACGGCCTGTTATTAGCGTCCGGTGCTCGACCTAAGTCGTTATTGCCTCGACTACGCCGCGGCTGCACTCGCCGGTGCGCGAGGATCACCGCGCCTCCAGGAGAAGAGGGATTGGTCGGCCCTCGGCCCGTCCCCATCCCCTCGACGAAAGGGCCATTCTTTCGGAGGGCCTCTCGCGGCGCTCGATCCGCGGAGATATGCGGAAATTATCAGCGGCCGATTCGTTAATCGATAAGCGAGGGACTCGGACTCGCGATCGGTGTCCCGGCTCAGCCGCGTCGTGTCCGCCTCCAACTTATCGAGAATGATCGCTCAATTCCCCGACATCAATCACCGGCTCGACCACCGCGGCTGTAACTCTCCGTCGCGACTCGACCGCCTCGCGACGGTCACCCGGCACCCGGTCCGGGTAGTAAACCGTCTTTACGACTCTCCGTTTGTTCGTTCGCTCGTCGTTCCAGCGCCTGCTTTTTTCGTCCCGTGCAGCGACTCGGAAAAAAACGGAATACGTTTCGCTCGCGCCCACCCGGCTCACCCCTAATTACAAACCGAAACACACGTCCGCGGCGCCTCTTCAGCGACTTCTTCTTACCTCGTATCCTCGACGCGGGAACAACTCCGCGGCGGCTGTGAGACAGCCAATAAAAATTTCAGACCCAACCTGCAGTCCCTCGGAGCTGACCACAGCCGGGACGCGAAATCCGGAGGCAGTAATGCACGGGGATGACGTGTGCGGATAATTGCAGTAGTTGCAGCCACCGACTAGCGCGGCCGGGGTTGCGGTCGCGAACGGTGTCACCGGGCTCTCACACCCTTAATCAAATTCAAACGCCGTGCACCGCGGTGCCAACGTACGAACCCCGTGCCACCTTCACGCCCTCTCTCCTGTATCCCGTCTCTGATGAAATTATGGTCGACTGCACTCTGTTTTCGAAACACCGGTCAGCTATTACCTCCTACTACTACTACCTTACCCTCTGCGCAGAATGGAACACGCGAATACACGCGGCGTGTGGTTAATCGAGCCGCGAAACCTTCCTGCTTTCTTCGATTTACTTCATCGATCATCGCTATTTGAAAATGATAACCTTATAAATAGGACGGATTTTTTCTCGGACCTTGAACACCGTTACCACCTAACGATCGTGCTCAAGCCCCAGCTTGCGGGCCCCGTGGAAATCACCGAGAGGGGGGACAGAGATTCGTATTACGGGAGGGATGCATCGATACTCTCTGCACTTGCCTGCATGCTTGGTAGTATCGCGCTCATGCATCGCGTCGGTATCCTCTTGCTTTGTCCTCAACTTCGTCGATGTTCAACTTAATCCAACTTGAGGTTGGCCTCGTCAAACTTCACCTCTCTCATTTTCGAACAATGTCTGCAAACTCGATCCAGTACGTTTAAAAAAGAAATGTAGTAAAATTATTCGTTGCGTGGAAATTGAAACGACCGTCACACGCATTGGCGCTATATGTTATAACACACCTCGAGTTTCTGGATTGGTCATCCCAGTCCGGGCGGGAAGGAGGAAAGCCGTTAAAGATGTATAGCTGGTAATCGTTTTGATGGTTCCTGTAGGACACAGGGCTCCCCGGAGAGCGGCGAGGATCGTTTCCTAAGAGCACCGGTTGCAATTTTTATGAGGTAGTCGGTAGACCGATTCCTTGGCGAGCCTGTGTTTGTGCGCATAGCTGATTCTGAGTACAGAACCACCCTGGGACCACGAAAGGTTCGATTGGGGGCAGCGACGTTGCGGGGGTCGGGAGAAATGTATGAATATCTATATTCGCGATGTTTCCAATCGGTGTAAAGAAGAAAAAAGATGGATAGTTAAGAGGAGGGCGAGGGAGAGAGGGCGAGAAAAAGAAAGGAGCAAGCAGGCAGGCATGAGAAAACCCCTTGGAAAATATGAAAGCATAAACCGATCGGCCACACCGATATAATACGAAATCATACATAATGCAGGGGTGTAATGGACGGAATGCGTTATCTCGAAATGGTTTTACAAGGGAGACATCCCTCGTGTACATAAACTTAGCATACCGCCAACGCCGGTATACACGTGCATGCATACATCCGTACAACACACTTACATACCTACCCGCGGAGAGGAGAGGAGAGGAGCAAGCTCCTGCAACCTCGCCGTTATAGAAAGGGCGCGCAATCATACCGCCGAGAATGGAATCGGGAAATAATGCGACGATATATCAACCCCGTATGTAGTATACAGGGTGAAAAAGAAAGAAGAAAAATCAGACGAACCGGAGAAAAGGTGCTCGGCAGGACGAAACAACTGTACAGAGGGAAGAGGAAAGAGCCGAGCGAAACCGGGCAATATACGGAGTATATGCATGCATGTATATCTACGCAAAGGTCCTTCTGGGGAAATAAAAATCCTGCAGGCTTGATAATGCCGAAGTGCGGGCGTTCGTTGCAGGTCGCCTCTTTTCGTTCTCCTCGATATCGAGAGACCAAGATATTCGAAGGTCCGGCTCGTCGTAATGACCTCAATCAATAACGGCGTTCGGCCGAGGCGGTTCATCTCTTCTTTCCTCCTCTTCCCTCCTCTTCCCTCCTCTCCTCCTCTCCTCCGTCATGGTACAGGCTCGTTAATGCGGCCCGCGGAAACGTGCGGAGCCGTGTTGCGTTCCGCCGTTCCGTTCCCACCGACTTGCCCTCCCTCCGGGGCACGGCGCGAGCTTTTTTTCAACCGAAGAGCCGGAGACCAGGCGGTATTTGATTACGACGCCCCCCGTCGATCGGCCGTGTAAAACCGCCTCGACGTTGTGCCGAGCCGACGCCGCGTATCCCGCGCCGTGTATCTTCGCGTGTATCCGACACGCGTGTCTTTTTCACTTTTTTCTACGCCACCGCCGAATGAAAACGTATCTCCCGTCGTCCTTCTGCGGGCAAGAGCGGCGACGGAGGTCGGGTCAGAGGCGTATCGGCCTTGAATCTCGCGTCCCCTTCGCACATGCATCATCTTCCGGCGGAAATAGCTGAACCCCGGATTAATTCTCCTCCGTTTCACTTCCGGCGATCATCGTGCGCCGGGCTTTCCCGACTTCAAACGCGTTCGATTTAATCAGGAATTATCTGTTCTCGAATATCCCGCGAATCCCTCAGGTTTTTATACTCGCCATTCCCTGGGTGGTTCACCTCAACTTTATGTCCTCTTCGCCACGGCGTTTAGTTTGTAAATACACGTATACGAAGTGCCGTGTCGTCGCATTTGCCGCGGTTCTCGGACCCTGTAACAGAATACGTAAGGTCCTTCGTCTAATTTGCATACCGGTTTATTAATTACGATCTTGTATCCCCCTCGGCTCTCGGCCATTTGATTCCCGTCAAAAGTTTCCCCTTATTATCGTTACTTTTTATTTGTCCTGCACGTTTCTGTTCTTTGATTTTCTGTTTTTTTTTTCTTTCTTTATTCTTACTTATCCAAGACTTGATATGCCCCAAGCCAAATCGACCCGTCCTCGACGAGTGTCGTGAATAAAAAAATGTGGAATGAAGGTAGCAAGATAATGAAATAAAAATAATCTTAACGGGAAAGAATGGTAATAAAAGAGTGAAGAAAGAATATTTATTCTACAGATCGATTCTAATAAAATTTTTATTTTTCTGTTACAGGTAAGCTTTGAATTTGCAGAATGCAGTTCGTGAGTAAACCTATAACATACTGTAACTATAGTATGTTGCTTTAAAAATAAGGGGTCCTCCGAGTTATAAGGCAAACGCAGAGAAACGTAGAAAATACAGGGCAAAATCATACATTACGAAAATACATGCTCTCGAGTTAAAGTCTGGAAAAAGACTGTTTCTACAATAATAATAATAATAATAATAATTGGCGCGGCAATCCAGTAAAGAAGCAACGACACCTACACATATATAGTACGCGATACACACGTTCCTGTAATCTGGAAATTGGTATGGCATTTGAATCGAATTTTTTTTTCCTTCCGTTTCTGCTTTCTTTTTTAAATTTGTAATTTCGGGGGAAAACAGATGTGGAAGGGCTAGTAGTTATTCAGAAATCCCATTTCAAGTTATCCCCGGGCGAAGATTGGTGGCCGGCTGAAGATCTCCCTATCCGAATGCAATCTAGAACGCATTTGCGGGCGTCCTGTAGGACGAATACATCTCCTAGGATATTATAGAATAGAATGGGAGGGCGAGCGGGCGTCGCAAGGTGGTAAGAGTAGGCCTCCGAGGCCCATAACCCCATCAGGGCTCGTCCCAGGGGCGGCATAACCTGGCCCTGCCTGCGTTCCGTGCCCCGACCTAGCCGACCTGATAGTTCTGCGGTCTAAATCGCCCGACCCCTTTTTTGGCGGTATCCGCGCTGGAAAAGAGCTTTTAGTTACTCGCCTGAGACCCTCGCCCATCAGCCGGAATGGGATCGCGTCCCGATTAGCATTTCCAGTACAGATTGAAAGTCGGCGAAGACCGGGAGGCGGTCGCTTCCTTGGATTCCCATCGCCGACGAGGGGGAGGAAGGAGGGCGGAAAAGTGGCGAGCTTGCAGGAAACACGTCTACGACTGCGGCTCGCGTCCGGTTATATCTCGTAAATACGTTCTCGCTGAGAGGATTGTTGTCGGTCGGGCTCTTGTAACCTGAAATGTATAAACATGACGTCCCGTCGTACCGGCGACAACCCCGCGACCGGAGATGTCACAATGCATCAAGACGAACACGCGCCTCTGGTGCGCACTGACGTCGCAAGCTTCGTGATTTTTCGCACGCGAAAGCGCCGCGCTGCGGAAATATTAGCGTTCTGTTTTTGTCCGCATCCCCCGCAGCGATCCGGTCGTCGATTCTGACGCTGCACGTTTCGTTTCGCGTACCCGATGCGTATGGTGCGCTCGGTTTTTATCACACCGCGCAGAGGCCTCGATCGGAATGTCCGCGAATAAGCTACCCGCACACGAACCGGTGCGTCGGTGGTTGTATGCGAAATACGAAATGCGAAATGCATGTTGCTGCACTGACGGCTCCGAGTTTAGATTCGAGCCATTCATTCAGAACGCTGCACGGTATGCCCGCGGCTCTATTTGCGTAACACATTTTCCGGCCCATAATATTTCGCAATATCCATCGCTGATGGTTGTCCAATTATTTAGAAACTAACCAAACCACGCATTGCGCAAGCGACGAGGTAACCGAAGTCAATGCGTTTCGTGGCACGTCACAGTCAAGGGAGCTCTTCACGATGTCGTGCAAGGGTCTTGGGTCTTAGGGTCGCGCATTATTCAGGGGTTCACAATTTTACCCCTAGTTGTTCAATAATGCTGAAGGGTAAGTAATTTCTCGGGGGTGAAGGAGTCAGATCCCCTGAGAAAGAGTTAGGAGAGAGGAGCGGATTTGAAACGGGGAAAGGGTGAGGATTAGTAAATGATGTTGGGCAATCGCTTGTTGAATGACGCAGACGAGAGATAAAATCAAGCTCTCACCGAGCGAGCGTAAGAAATTTCATATACTGGGGTAAAAATTGAATCAGTTTACAAAAGTTGCAAACAAAAAAATCAACGTTTCAGTCAGTGGTCATTTCCAAAGCGAAAGATTCAGCCTTGCTGCCAAAATCAAGTGTGTGGGTTGTGTATGTTTTAGATCCAGTCAGAATATAAAAACAAAAAATCAATATTTCGCAACCAAAACTTCCGTTCGAATCTGATGGAAATCGGGAACAGCATCGAGGAGAGAAAACATAATGAACCACGAACCGCGTTATCCGCCCACAAAAATTTCTACAAACTTGAATGAGACCATTTTCCGCGAGCGATGCGTAGCGACGCGTCGAAACGAAACTGCGCGGTTTATTTTCGACGGCGTAGGATGAAGAGGACGGAGGCGGGTGTTCGCGATATTGCGGAATATGTTTTCCGTCCGCAGCCACCTCTAAATTGCAGAAAACTCAGAGCAAACGGCGCACGGGTCGAGAGGACGACGCAAACTGACTAGACGAACGCTCGCCTCCTCGTTGAGCCGATATTTCAACCACACCGGACACATCGGAAGTCGGCTTGGTGATGACTGGGGACTGACCAACAGTCTATATGTATACCTGGTGGATCGCGAGCCAAGAGGATCCAGTGCGAGTAATCGCGAGATCGGGAATCGATGGTTTTTGGTGTCAGCGGGGTGGGATTTCTTCGGAGCGAGGAAGAATCGATCGCTGCGCGGAATCGGAGGCTGTAGTTGGGCAGATAGTGCTAATCAGAGAGATCGCGTGGCATCCCTCGGCCGCAATGCATCACGGACGGCGCGGTTTCGCGATACCGCCGCGACTCCTATTGTTATTCATATATTCCGTATCACGTCTGCTCATGCGGACCCACACCCCCAGGGTGAACGACGCACCTACGCACCCGCCGCCTCGTTAATAGCCAGGCACCCTCGCCCCAGGCCGAGACCCGCGAAAACCGTTCGTCCGATCTTTGACGGATCCGCACGCGTTGCTCGTTCATCCACCGATAATCGCGCTGCTGCCACAAGGAAGGCTAGCCTCACGCGAGCCGTTTTTCGACCTCCACCCTTCGTCCCTTTTCACTTACCGATCCACCTCGAAGCCCTTCGAAGTAATCGAGATCGTCCGATCGAAATTCCGGGGATAATGCACTTTGCTGCATATATTCTTCGGTAATTGCTGACAAGGCTCGACTCTCTCAAGCGAAATCTAATCGCGACTCGGAGACCGGAGATTGTTGGGGTCAACAAGACGCCTTGCTCCTCGAGCCAGCTGCCAAGAATTTATTTTTTCTACCTCTCTTTTACTTCGGCACAAAATTCCCGAGTGCTCGAGCATCCATTCGCCTGAATTGCGACTTGTTTCGTATAATACGTATTTGAGGAAAATATTCGATCGATTTAAACGGTATTGATTGACCGGTTTATTTTCATTGCTGATTGCGAATCGGATTATACTGAGATTTTCTGTCTGTTCGTGTTTCCGAGAAAATTCACGGCTAAACGAGCAGATATGTAAACACTTTTTTTTTTTAACAACCGTTCGAACTTGAAATATTCTCAGAAACGTGACGTGACGGAAAAACTATGCAAACACATCCGTTCAATACGTTAAAAATACGGGAAAGAAAGGAACAAGAAACTTTGTCATAAACCAGAGTTCTTTCGCGAAACGGCAAGACAAGACTCGAAGACGGTAATCCGCGCACAGCTCCTGGCTACAACTCCAAATATAATCGGTGTAAAAAACAGTCCGTTGTTGCTCACGGACGCGAGTGCAGGTCGAGAATACCTTCGGATTCTTTTTCTTTCACTCCACCATTGGCGCATGAATAATTGACCGATGCAAACGCGGGCGAAGACTGGTTACGTGTCCGCCCGTCGTCTACCTACTCGAGCGAAAATTTTTCGTCAGGCAAACAAGTCGCGGCGCGATGTCGGATCGCATAAAGTCAGCGCGAGTCTATTCATCATGCGCGGCGGCGATCGCGAGATACTCGAAAGGTGGGTCCAGCCTCGATAATAATGTACTCGGTAGATTTTCTGGACCCACCATCGATGCGCCGCGTCTCTGGTTAATCGAGTTCGCGGGCGTAACGCGTTCCGGTTTCGGTTTTCGTCGCCGCGTATTTCAGCCGCGGCGCGGCTGCGAAAGGCGGGGCTCGATTGCGCCGGTGCCGCTCATTGTCTCGGTTAATTAAGTTTGTGAAATTCAGCCGTGGCCTCCGGCGGCTCCATATCCGCAACCCGCAACCGCGCCGCACAATCGCTCGTCTCCGTTCGATCCGTTGTTCCCGGCGCCGTTCGGTTCTCTCCTCTCCCCCTCCCTGCGCGGCTCCGGCTCCGTTTCGCGCTGTAAAAACCCTCGACGGCGTCATTATCGTTATTTAATATCCCGTCATTAGCGAGCTGGGCTAGCGCAGCGACTCGCCCAGTTGTTTATGTACCGCACCGTAGTCCGGCGACATGTCGTTGAGAGTCCGATGCTCCCTTTTTGCGGGGTGTAACCTACGGACGCGAGGATCGACGAGGAGCGAGAAAAGGGTTGCGACGAGAAAAGCTCCAGCCAGCCCCCTCCAAAAAGTGATACCTCGTCGATTGCGGAGAATATGCATATAATCTAATTCGGAACCAACGTCCCACCACGGTTATACGTATCCTCGTGTGCGAGTGACGGATTGACAGGGGAATATATTTTTATGCGGGTGAAGCCTCATTGAATAATCCTCGAGCTGTTTTATGGCTGCACTCGGTGCACCCCGCTCGTCCCGTAACGTCACGTAGGTAATGCATGAATTTGAACTCGGCGTTGCGCGGCACTGTATCAGCCTGCACCCGGCTTACCGGACCGCCCGGTAAAATGGGGTGGGTCACCACCCGGGCTCGATCCACCAGATTGTCTGCGCCCAGATACGCGCTCGTGTTTACTCGTTTTCGAGGCCCATTACGCTCCGTATTCCGGTTATTGACGGATCGCGTTTTTATTCCAGGTTGTATTTCACCACGCGGGTTTTTACTCGCAGGTACTCTCCGCTCCCCTCGCGGTCCGAATCGATTTCGACGAATCCAATTGACCGTGAGATCGGACGAGTTTTTTTCGAATCGCTTAGCGCGGTCATTGATCGTCACTCCGCTTTCTTGTACACGCGTGCACGTATCTCCGAAACGATCGTAAATCAAACACTCAACTATCTTTCTTGGACAAAAATTAACCGGAATTTGAACTCGGACTGTTCGAAAACCAGTTATGGCGCCTGTGACTCGGTCGAATCAGGACGCGCAATCATCGACACAATCGCCTCCGAGGAGCTCGAGGCGTTGCCAGAAGCCGTGACAATCACCTGTCTATTATCGTGGGTTGACCGGTGTGCGCAGGTGCGCTGGAAATCGTTAATCAGCACCGAGCCGTGTTAATTAACCCGTGAATCTCATAACCACGGACATTAATTGCCTCTAAAGACGTTGCGCAGCGTTGCGCGCCGCTTTGTATTCCGCGAGAACTCCGTCTCCTTCGACTTTTTACTCCTCCGTATTTTCGCACCTTTCAACCCTTTCGCCACGTACGTTCAGGGCTCGCCTCGGTATTTCACTAATCGATCAACGCGCTCGCAGAATCGATTATCGGCTCCGAACCCCCGGCCTGCATTTGGCCGGCACCACCGACTGTGCCGGGTCGAAAAACTCCACCCCTCATCTCGCGCTGCAGTTTGAAATTTATGGAGCTTCACCGGCGTCCTCATTACGAATGTTGTATTTTATTATAACTCGGTGATATATTGGCAAATTACGTCCGTTGCTGATTGCGTCCGCGCGCATGCAGATATTCGTTGTTTGAAACGTGGCCTCGGGCCGCGGCTGTTTTGTATTTCATAGTTTGAATCCTCGGCGCGTTGTTATAACGCTGGAGCGATGATTTAAACCCCCGCGTCGAGGCCGTCAGTGTGCGCTCGGTTTTCCACCTGGTAGATTATAGAACCGCCGTGCCATCCCGGCGCTCTTTCAACGACGCGAAACTTTCCGAGACCCTTCACCAGAACGGGGCCAATTCGCATTCTGCGAAAGGCGCCCAGCCATGTTTGGAATTTGATTAAAATCGGGCAAGCCTCGGGGGTGGCGGCTCGGTATGTGGGTGGACTCGGGTGACTTCTCCGCTAGTTACAGAGTTATTCGGCTCCTCCTAACCCGCTGATTCCGCCAACTTACCAACTCCCTATAGGTGCTCTCTTAGACGGCGCAAGAATTTTCGCGAAACGATGAAAACTCCCACCGAATTACCAGTCGACGTTAAAATTCATTCGGCAATACCAAATTCCTCCCGGACACTTGCGGATTGATTCGAGAACACACAGCGACAGTGTGAATCAGGGTATAAGGCGGTATTGTTTTTCGGTTCAAGTTCGAAACATGCTGCTTTAATAATCGGAAGAACGGTTGAATGACATCCGAGTTTTTATAGATCGAATGCGAAACCTATGGAATCCCGTGGAAACTACATTCTTGTTCAGATCCGTGCCTTCGTGAAAAACACCCCGTATAGCTGGCGATAAATTATTGAACGGAATGAGAGAGGAGCGTGCGTGGGGGCGACGGTAAGGGTTGCGGGGTTCGTTTTTCGGTAGACGATCCAATATTGCAAACCCAAATTGGTTGGTCTCAATAGAGGTTGCATGCTCCTCGGTAACCCGTATAGCCCATTCCGGGTGCCTCTACGGTGCCATTGCCGGGTGGCGGGTTTAGGATAGGGTCGTATAGCGGCGGGGGTGAGCGGCGGGTTACAAGACGAAATAAATACAATATTATGCAAACGGGGAGGTTGATCGCAGGCGGCAAAGCCTCGAAATCTCGGGAATCCCGAATAAATTGACACTAAACGCTAGGGGCTCCTCGAAGCGAGTGCGAAGAGGACGAGGCGTCGCGGTTCCGGGGCGACAGAGAGAGACGGGGGACGAAAAATATATTGATAGCTTCACAACACGCCGTTCCAATATCACCTAACAGCTATTTCGCTTATAGCCGCCGAGGAGGTTAGGGTCGGACCTGGGCGTGTTTTCCGAAAATCTATGCATAGCTGCGCGGCAATGATAGAGGGTTCGCCCTGTGCCCTTCGACTCCGCTTCCTCCCGACATCCCGGCTGAGCCGAGCTCAGTGCGTAACGGGACCGTTGTACACCAATTTTCTTGTGCCCTCACGGTTTGCGACGGTAGAAAACGGGGCGCAGGGGAGGGCCGGCCACTCGTTGGCAGGTCTTACTCGACTGGTTCGAGTCGAGGCGAGCGAACGAGGCGCGTTTCGCTTATGGGAATACAGATAATTATCACGTTTGAAACGTTCTAGTTGCAGGGCGGGCAGCAGAAACTCCTCCGAATCCAAGGCCCGGGGCGCCAATTCCCGGTTGATGCTTACATCCGAAACCGGCAATCATCCCCGGTCCAAAGTCCCTCAGTCAGTTCTGCTGCTATTTAATTATCCATTTAAACTATGTAATTTAGTCGAATGGATTTCGGACCTACTCGTACTCGGGCAGGGTCGAGATCCGTGAAACCGTAAAGCGTGGGAGTCTCCGACTCCGAATTTCCTCCCCGTTCCACGACTCGATTTTTATATTCCTCCGCGCATTCGTACGCACGTTTCTTCTTTTCGCCAATTTTCAGCGAACGAAGCGAACGGATGGGCGTGGCGGTGCAAAAACTCCCCGACTATCTTTGCGTTTTCCCCCTTCCCTGCCATCTCGTGTGACACGGGCACCTCAATCACGAGTAACGCCCAGACCTGTCATTATCACGCGCGCGACTGCCACGATACCGACACTTCTGCTCCTCGAGCTCACGTTCGACCCTGCGAGAGGGACGAAGAGGGAGTAATGGAACCCCGACAACGAACGCTTGGACATGTTCGGACGCCTCCTCGTCACTTGGCCGCGAGGACGAGGTGGAAAGTGGAACGGCGGGACTACGACGCGGTGAAACAGAGGGACCGCACCTCCTTCATTGTGTCCTCCTGGAAGCCGACGTCGCACCGTCGTCGGAGGGAAGACTCGCCGGGCTAACACGAACCGTGCCGTTCAATCTCGCCTTTACTCTCCGCCTCTCTTCCGTCCCGGGGAAAGAGAGTCTGCTACACCGCTGACCCCTGGGATTGTCTCCCAATTCCATTGATTAGGGGAACTCCGGCTTGTCGACCCCCGCGACGATTGCGTTCCGCTAATGAAACGGCCGGTAATCACGTGGGTCTAATCGACCGCGAGAGATACGAAATTAAAAACTTTCCCCTCGATCGTCAGGTGACGTTGCGGTGTACTCCTTTGTTTCTTCTGCATCTCGAGACGTGACGAGAAGAGAAGGTCCTCTGGTACCCAAAGTTCCGTGCACGATAAGTTCGACGCGCGGTAGGTACGCAGTTGCAGATTCGGACTGTTCAACAGGTAGAAGGTGAGGCTTCTTCCGAGGATCAATCTTTCCGAGAGCTCGAGTATCACCTGTCGCAGCGAGTCCGGGTATAGGGGGAATATTCGACCCGGTGTATCATGGGTAGAGAGGGCGGTTGGTCCGAGGTCCGTCTGGAAGGCAGAGGCTTGAAATAGTTGTTAGTTTGGCTGACTGATAGACGGGCGCGCACGCCTGGTACGGTGACGAAGCAGATCCTGGCGCGATATCTGGCGCTCGGTCTCCTCTCTGCTCTTGCCTCGTCCCTCTCCGAGTCAGCGTTGCACCAGCGTGGCATACCATCTTCAGGTTCCGGCTTATCTGGTATCAAGACAAACTCTCGTAGCTGGCATGTCGCGCTCGCATACCGCCGATGCATTCCATTGTGTTTCTCCATAATTACATACAAAGGGACATCGCGTCCCTTCTGCCGTGACTCATCACGTGGGAAATCTCACGAAGGACACCGCGCGTCTTTGTTCGATTCCGTGCATTCCGTGCCACCGTGCAGGCGCGATTCGACCTCGTTTTGCACGAATTATCGCAGTCCGTGTACTATTCGCTCCGAGGAGACCGGCTCGATGACGTTACGTTCCGGGGTTGAGGAAAGGACGCTGACGTCGCGTCTTCCGTCAAATTCTAGGACAGACGTAATTCCTGACGGAGGTGCACCGAACGCGGCTGGCAACGAGCACCCCCTGGAGGCGAGAGCGTGATGACGAGGCGCGATCTCCGTTGGCTCCCACGCCCCCGACGCCCCCGACGCCCTGCTCGTTAGCCGGAGTCAGCAGCGGACGTCATCGACGTGTCATTCGGAACCCAAGGCGCGCACCGGGTTCATTCCCGCGCCCATCCACGCCCACTGACATCGACCTGACGCAGCATGCGACAAAACGCTCCTCGCAAATTACCGAGACTTCGATCCCGGAGCACCGGCGACGCGACCCTCCGACCTGGGGGGTGGTTGGGTGTGTCGATAATTATACTGAAATCAGAGAACCGTGAAGGCCAATTCGGATTGGTGCCTCGCGATCCGCACCCCTGTTGTAACTTCACGCAGGCTTTTATATCGTTGAAGAGTCTTTTCGGTCGAACGCGTCTTCGTGCCGCGTCTTTTGCCAGTCCGCACCCTCGAGGACGAGGGAATCGGTGAATCCCGACCCGGGGATATTGGCCATGCAAAGACACACGGCTTCCGGCCCTCTCCTCTGATCCGGAAGGAGAATAAGAATAATACCAAAAACGAGGGCGGAACTGCAGCAGCGGAGCAAGTGTATAGGGGAGAGAATTAACCCATTCAGTAGGTGGAAGCGCGGCGAGGAGAGGGAGGGCAAACAAGCGATAAAACGAAAATGAGCGGTAAAAAGACAATATGAAAACGATTTGGGTCGACGATTCTCCGACGGGGTTTTGTCTGGAAGAAGGTGGCGCCTTGTCTTGAGGGAAACCCGGTCTGAGGAGGCGGAAACGATCCGGAGGAAGCGAGCTAAGTGTGTAAATGAGTCCCGGAGTCTCGTCGTCCCGTTATCCCGATTGCCTCGAGACGAGCCCTTCGCAGCCGTTTCTGCACCGCTTGCCACGACTAGGGGTGCCGAATCCCGTGTCCGATTTCTCAAAAGCTGCAGCTTCGGTCAGCTGATTCGGCCCAACTTTTTCCCCCCCACCTCCCGAACGTCTTCCGACTCGCGAACATTGCGAGTGGTTTTCCACAATACACGAAAGTGAACGAACCCCTCCCTTCCCGTCTGCGAGGGTACGTTCTCGGATGCTCGCGGGGTGGTCTCGACCCGCCGCCGGCACTTAAGACTATTGTTTTCAATGTAATTGGATAGCTTCGGCTCGTGCAGGGGAGGAACGACTAGCAGGCAGCCAGAACTCGCTCGGGTGAACGGCAGTCGTCGTCCCCACGAACCTTCGACAATTATCTTGATTGTTTTATGCATATAACAACAGATGAGAGGGGTGGAGGGGGTGGGGGGATTACAAAGAGAGACCGTATTTCTCCGTTCCTCGATAAGCAGCAGCCATCGGTAGCATCGTCCAGCTGAGCTGGTGTCGCGACGCGTTCTTTCCCTTACTTACCCTTACGCGAACTTGAAAAAGTTTCTTCTGAAAATTGCGCGAAGGACTAGGATGTAGAGGGGAATATCCGAGTCGTCTTTTTGCAACCGAGTATCGTGGCACGATATCCCGACAGTCGATACCCGCCTCGTAAGCCAATCCTGAACGCGATAGGGTGTTGAGTTTCAACAGGAGTAGCTCGTCTGAAGGCAGCTGCCTCTTATCCCGCAGTCTCGTCTCAATAACGGCGACGGATGAATGAATGCCGCGGATATTGGGTGGATAGGTTTGTCCTGAAAGACGGCGATCTCCGGTTCTCTGCATGATCTAAGTGGCATAATGGGTAAATATGCCTCTGGGTAATAAATATCGATAATCACTGGGGATCGACTGCGGGGACAAACAGAGAGTTTACGGAGGAGTGCAAGGGGCGGGATAGCGGTGTGAAAATCTGGTGAACCAAAACACCTGATCACGGGAATACGAAGATGTGACATCGATGAAAAGCGCGGGATTCAGCGTTGAATTGAATAAAAAAATGTCGAAACCCTTGCGGCTGGTCGTGAATCTTCTCGTTTTTCGTCGAGAGGAGAAGAGATGATGGCGCCATTCGAGAACGAAGTAACGAGACGTTGAGGTCCCTCTCGCAATTACTGGCAGTTTTTCACTCGATAATGAAGCCGGGTGCCAGGCAGCGTATCTGCGCGTTTCTACAGACATAAACATCGGCGTAGCGCAGCCGCCACAGTTGAGACAAGTTTGTATTTTATCTCGTTTCATCTTGTCCACGTTTATAACTTCCGATCAAGATTACTCTGCCACAGTTGTACCACGCCGCGCGTTAATTAAACTGTAATTTCTCACTCAAACCTCGTAAAATCTGACGACCACGGAGAAACGTGCGGGGTAAACCGATTCCCCTGATGCACTGCGGGCACTTTTTTACTCGGCCTTTGCGTATGGGCGTTTTTCTCGAACAGTTAAACCGTGTGCAGAGAATAAACGGAATTAGCAAGTATTCAAAGGTCAGCGGCTCGCCGTCGTCGGGTCAGCCATCACGCCGCCTCGAGCAAACCATCTGCCCCCGATCCGTCTGACGATAAGACCAGCTTGCAGGGCCAACGACACTTTCTTCCCTTTTTATTATCTCACGACACATAAATATAATAACTCGCTGCAGGTGCGGGACTTGAAAAATTAACGCGCTGCGTACATTTCCAATATGTGACTCAATATCCCCCCCCCCCCCCCCCCCCCTCCCTCATTTCTCTGACTGCGGATTGTATTTATTACTCCCTGGTGCAGCGAGGGAAAAATCCCGGAAAACTTTTTCCCAAGCTGAGCTTAAGGCTGGAAAAGGTCTTGAAAAAATTCCATGAACAGTAAAAGTAACGATACGTAGTATGAATTCTGAATAAGAATAACTATGAATTAAGGAAACACTGCAGATCGTTGAGCAAATCATATGTTTCAAAATGTACCTGAGACAAAATTTTCCTGGAAATATGAATTAACCGTCATTTTTTTTTTCCTATCATTTGTTGCAGCATCCCTACCCTTCGGAAGACCAGAAAAAGCAGCTCGCACAGGACACGGGGCTGACGATCCTTCAAGTCAACAATTGGTGAGTCGATTGATAACAAAGTTTCTAGAAAATATCGTTACCCTCGTGATCTAGTTAAACGTCTCCTTTTTCTTTAAACTAAAGTACAACGGTAGAATTTTCATCCGTACAATGTATACGCATACCATTACACGAATATATTTATAAATCGCACGACGATCATGGAATCTCGTGTGACGTCACCGGTATCCGTACCCGTTTATACCTACCTACATACGTACGCTACTCGTCCCACATTCTCTGACACGTGTTACACTTTTATCACAATATACATGCATATTATGCCTGCTGTACGTATTACACGAAAGAACACAAGCTCGAAGAGCTTGTAAGAGGATGTGGGTCGAGGCGAGAGCCTCCTGTGCAGTCGATGATTACCGAGCGATGATTATTTCAATGATTCCGTCGCGAGAGCTTAATGTAGTTTCTAGTACCCCGTCAGTCCTATACGGCCAGATGATTTTACATTCAGGCACGATGCACGCGTACGTGGCTCGGGCTAGAGGGCGATACGAGATAGAAAATTTACAGAGAATGGAGGACGAAGGAAACGTTGTTGCTTTTTTTTTCCAACGGAAAACCGACATCACAGAATCGTGTACGTGTACGTTTCAGCCAGCTATACGTAATACACTTGTCGAGCGATTAATCGTTCCCCGATTTTTTCCACTCGCCTCGAAGCCTCTGTGATATTATTATATACGCGATGCAATGTTTGAGAAAGAATATTCACCCACGCTCTCGTGATGGTCAATTCGCACTTTGCGACCGCCGGTTCTTCTTCTTCTTCTTCTTCTTGGTCTCCTACTTCTTTTCTTCTTTTTCTTTTTTTTTCTCTTTTTCACTCCTCTCCCTCTCGAAACGCCTGTCCGACCGAGGCTCTTACCAAATTGGAAAATACGAGCTCGTCTCTTCTTGTGCGGTCCGTCGGGGCTTCGGGATTGCACCATATTCACGATATCTTCGAGTGCTCCTCGATTATTTAATTTCTATATAAAGAATCTCGAGCCTCTCTACGTTCGAGCCGCTCCTACTTTTCGGCGTGAGTTAAGGTGCCAATTTAGTCTCGTTTAAAACCCGGCTCGATCCGATCCTCGAAACCCACGCGAGAAACGTGGACCGACACCGTTTGTGCCCATTGCATAAAACCCTGACTCATGTACGCACGCTTGACACTTTGACTGTGTGTTTGGAAATCGATGCGGCGAATGAAGCTTTCGATCCGAAGACCCGGTCATGCAGTCGTGCGATTGCAACAACGATTTATTTCCCCTGAATACATCGAAACAAAATACATGGATCAAAGATAATATTTATTTCAATAATCCTTGGCAAATCGTTTGTTCTTTCAGAAAAAAAATTTCATTCTTTCGATAAAAACTAATTTTATTTCGAGTGAACTTTTCTTGCTACGAGTAAATAGCTATTTGACACGGTTAAATATCTACCAAGGGCTATTGTAATAAATATGCTCTCGGATTCGACTATTTTTTATTCAGTATACGTCGAATTTTTCAATAATCATATTTTGCCACATCGCAAGGCGAGTTCGCATACGATTACTTTGGAATTTACCGCTTCCGGGCGATTGTTAATATTATATATTCTCGAGTTATGCATCCGGCGTACAACAATAGCAAAACAGCAAAACAGCAAAACACGGTAGTAACAGCGGCGAAAGCGACACTCGTTATGTTATATATCTATACGTAAACGAACGCGTATCGCGATAAATAAAATTGAGAAACACGTCTACCTGCAAACGTGTGCAAAAACGATGACTGTCAGAGCTGTGATGTCACGCGTCGATGATAAAAATAACAGCAACACGAGCCCTTTCGATAACGAGTCGCATCTACCCGCGCCTCTTTAATCTTCAGCAAAGTGCTGGCCGGATTACTCCCGCTATTATGTATCGTGTTTACGATTTTGATATCTAGGTCGGCGCGCGGATGTGCAGTGTGCAACATGCAGCCGACTGACGGCCCGCGGCCCAGAGATAGTCCTGCAATTTTATTGACCGAACTCAACTTCTTCGTCGTTAATGAGTCCTCGTCTTTGAGACTCGGATCGCGGTCGCGCGGTTTGTACGCGTCTATCGCAGGTGTGCCAGATAAGTCGAAAGTTACAGCCGTAAGTGTTGAACCGTAAAGTGGTTATTACGCCGCCACGCCGCCACGCCGCCACGCCGCAATATTCTCTTACTTCGTGTCAAAATGTTTCCACTTTGCAGTGTTGTATATAATTATGCGCGCGTTTTCGCTTCCATCTATATTTCTCTGACGCGTCTAGGGAATTTGTTTATCGTTGCACCAGTCGAGTGCTGCGGAAACTTGTTATTTTTTGTTCATTCATTTTTTTTTTTTTTTTTTTTTGTTTTGCTTTACTTTCTTAATTTTTATCCTCTTTTTTCTTATATATATTTGGACGCCAATGACCACGTCGCTGCGGTTTATCTGACGTTGTAGTCAATTGACAACAAATTTGGTTTGGTGTATTCACAACGGAAACCGTTTCGAGACTCGTTAGTTTCTCGATTGACAGCAACTTAAGACAGTGATTGGACAAGGAAGTTGGCAAAATGTCATTTCTCAACATCATTTGTTATAGTTGTTGAACAACCTTAAGTTAATCATATATTCGACCATGTTAGGTCCAATTCGATAATTTGCCTAATTGCGACGAACAAGATCCTCCATGTATGCATTAGGCGATTCAATTCTAACCGAGCATTGCTTTAAAAAATAAAGTGGAACAGAATTTTTCTTTACTATCAAATCGAAGTTTGTAAATTTCGTGTAACGATACTTTCTTGCGGAGGATCGTTGTTTCGAAATATAGGAATTGTTTAATACTCAGTAAAACGAAACTCTACCCCATCTGAGTTTTTCTACAAAAAGTTGACAAACAGCGATCGTTTTCAATATCAATTCACGAATCTTGCGAAAAGTGTCAGAGAGAATATTTTCCCCTCTTTTTGTGGACGGGCAAAGACGGCTTGTCAAATTAACGGGCAAGAAAATATCGTCTAGGTTGTATTTCTTGACTCATAACGCGAGTGCTAATGCCTAATACCCGCCTCCGGGGATCCGGTTTTAGAGGAAAATCCTGAGGGTAAGGAAGGGTTGAGCGTGGAACGAGGCGGCGGTGCGCTAAAGGAGCTTAGTCTGTCTTGTTTGTCTGTCGCGGGTGTCTGTCCCGCAGAGTCCCGATGATCCAGCGGGAGCCCTCCTCCCCGCCTTGATAGATGTTTCCCCGCGACACCTGCGTCACATCCAAATTATTGCCCGCCTCTCCCCGCTCCCCGGCATCTTCTCTTCCTCTCTCTTTCTCTCGCCGCGTCTATGTTTAACGTGAAAATTAAACAAACCTGAACACCCTGAGAAAGTAATCTCTTTGACTAACTTTAGAAGCGCGCGAGATCAGAATAATCCAGGGTTAGTCACTACGCTATTCGGTGATTCAGGCGTCTCGTCTCTATCTTTGCTCGCTGCACGCTGCAACCTCGACGATTTACCTTCTCGAAATATGCGTTATACGTAGGTATGCGCGCGAAAAATACGTTCTGTTTTGCCACCGCGGTAGTTTGTTCGCATAGCTTCGTTTCGCAATTCTCGTTTCTTCTCGTCTCTTTACTTTCAGCAATTATTATTCTTTCGCGCGTTGCTCACTCTCGCGGTCTACTAAAGATTATTTGCTACGGCACAGATGCGCTTTCGGCTACACGAGTACGAATATGCACCTACGATTCCTGCCCCTCGTGCAGGTTTGAAATTTGGAATAAATTGTGGGACGGTCTTCGCACGATCCCGATACATGTATATATCTGTGTCTGTATCTCTTTCTTTTTCTCCCCGTCGTAGCGCGGGTGGCTTGATGTTATAAATATAAAATGAACGTCCAGCGTCGCGACGCCCGGCGTCTTACCGCGTTTATAATAAGAGGACGGTGGCCGGGGCGGCCGGGGCGGCGGGGGTAGACGAAATGCGTGGTAATTGAGCACAAATCAAGTTTAAGGAGCTCTCTCGTGTCAAGTCAACATGCTCGAACGTTCGCCTTCGAGTTCGTTCTCGGTGACGTCTTCGGCCCGCTCTCTTGACTCGTCGTCGCATTCGTTACGATTTCGACCTGCCTGCCTGTGTGTACAGGCATACAAACGATGCGTAGGACGTCCCAGTCACTCCCGTTGCCAATAATTTAGCAAAAACACTGTTTTATTTCAACGTCTAAATCAAACGTTCCTCATAGCTCGCCTGTAAGGTCTCTCGTATATTTTTTCGTTATTACTTTTTTCTCAATCTTCGCGTTTTTTATTTTTACTTTTACTTTTTTTTTTTTTTATATTCTTTATCTCTCTTCTCCTCGTTTCCCAATGTATTATAAACTAACGAAATTCTGTCCCATTTCTATGAATTTGATTGTACACGTGGTTTATAAGCCGTTTGAGTTTGCGTAGGTTTTGACATTTGTGAATTGTTCGTAACAAATTGAATTATAAATTGTTTTTTTACCTTTTTTTTCACCTTTTGCTGCCCACATTTAGTCGGCGTTACGATTGGTTGATGTTTTTTGTGATATTGTACTACTCAAATTAATATATACCTGTGTAATTTAAACAAAGTTTCAAGTTCGGTTAGCTGCAATGCAAGTTCTCCGAAGTGGATTGAAAATTTGAATTGAAAAGTTGCTTTCGCGTGGCCGTATAAGCAGTGGCAGCAGAATACACAATTCCGTATAAGCGGGCAACTTTTCGATCGGAATAGGCTCGGTTGTATTTTATAGTCAAGTCGATAAATTATCGACCAATATTTGCCAACCCATTTAGCTGAGCTCGCCGCTAAATCCACATAACTTTGTATTTGCCTGCGAGAATGGAATTAAAACCCGTTGCCGAATAAATAAAATCTGTATTCCATTGCCCTTCGCCATCTATAAATATAACGTGTATACCCGCAAATACTCATGTAAATATATATTTCGCACCTATAAAATTTCATAATCTTACCGTTAAATCGGTATAGCCGCGATTTTTTACAGTTATCGTTGAATTCGTATAAATTTGTGGCGAAGCAAATTACTTGGTACAATAGGTGAGTTAAAATTTTGCAAGTTGCAAGTATAAATCGAAGATAAACAATCGGAAAACTAGGGGGAACAAAGTTTGGCCAAGAAAATAAAAAGAGCAGTGAACAACTCCTGTCTATATTTATCTCTGGCCACTTTGTCTGATACGAACGACAAATAGAAACGTAGTCTTTTTTTTCTCTCTCTCGCTCTGTATCGCGTTCGTCTTTTTTTTGCTCCTTCGACTTCTCTTCCTTTTTCTTCTTCTTTCCCGTAATTTATAGACGCCCTGACTCGCGTCTAGAGGAGACTCTCCGCGGGTTGACGACTGCACTTGGTCTTTCCTTTACGCAATTAAGAGTCCCACACTCCTGCCCTCCGGGCAGCCGATATTTACGCATGCAATGCGCTGCAGCCTGAAATTGCACTTTTGAAATAGCGACGGTCCAATTGGAATAATCTATGCAGGTACACTCGTGACTGTCTTGTTTCAACGAATGAAATGATTTTCGTTGACCCGCGCGTTCCTCACGCCGTCCCCTTTATGCACAGGTCAAGGTGGCAACACATCTGGAAAACCTGGAAAACCTAGAATTGTCAGGGAATTTTTAATTTGGTGGTAGAAAAAACATAAAAAAAATCTTTATTTTCGTCGAGAAAACAAATCGGCTTAAGCTGACTTTATTGTACATTATATTTTTCTTCAATTCGAATTGAATTTGAACCGAATACAGAGTTAATAAGATGAAGGATTTAGGTTTCGGTAACATACTGGAAGTGGGGAAAATTTTAGGGAAAACCTTGAAATGTCATGTAATTTTTGTCCCAAAAATTTGTGGCCATCACGATAAATACGTACACCCGCTCAATTGCAGCCTTATGGCTGGACCTCTTGGCTAGCGCCGGTTGAAATATATACACACACATTCACCCATAATTTTCCGTCACATATATCAACCTGGACAGCAGTTAGAAGCACTGCCAGCTTGTTATATCCTGGCCCCCCATTGAGGCAAAAAACTGCGTAAACCGTCGCCTGCTCGATCCGCGATTCGCGAATTCCGCGAGAAAACTCTCGGTTTTAGGAAAGTCATTCGGAATAATTTCTTCAGCGTCAATTAGCGCGAATTCACGCTAATATTCCTGCTAACTCAGTAGCTCTTCTCACCCCTTGATTAACCAGAGGTTATTTATTATCCCTCCTCAACCGGATTCTCCTGGCACTCGCATCGTATATTTCCGTATTCCAGAGTCCAGCTTCAGGGATAGTCAGGCAATGCCAGCCAGGCTCGGTTATCAGTTCGCGTGCGTAAAGCGTCACACGTCATATCTTCTACGGTAGTCTCTTTCTGAGGATTTGTAACCGCAGCGAGCTGCAGCCGAAGTAAACGTGACCGAGTCACAATCTAATTTACTACCCGACGTGCGGTATTTTTCTCCACTTGTTTTCCTTCTTCTTATTCATACATTTTTCCCCCGTTTTTATTTCCTTTCTTAGCGGTTTCTTAACCCCCGTTTTCGCCCCGCGTTATAAGTTTACCTCGACGCGGTTTGCGGGACGCACGCGTTACGTGAATTATGAATATAGACACAGCGCAGTAATGTTCGGCGTCGTTAACATCATAACTGTACGTCGCGGCGTAATTTAGATCCTTGTAAAACCGAGACCTGAGACCCTGAGACCTCCTATATTCAGCGCGCACGAGTTGCAGGTCAGGAACTTGCTAACGAGACATTTCGTTTCACAAAATTGTTTCGAGGCTGGGAGTCGGTTGAATTTGCTCCGTAAATCCTCCTACCGGATCTTGGTTACGTTTTCGCGAACAACCCGGCCGCGGCGTTTGCAATTCCGTTCAAAAGCCGCTCGCGATTCTAACGCAACATTTCCGCCAGCGAAAAAAGCCCCGCGTTGGACCGAATATTTAGCTCCCTTCTCCGTACGTTTTTCATTCGCTTACGCAAGTGCGCATAATTGAGCCAGGCGAGATTCTGGCTAAGGTGTGCCGGAGGTTGTTCAAGCTTGATCAAGCTCTTGATAAGCGGAAACCGGTGACGTCGCACACCCGGCTGACTTACGAGGGCCTCTTCACCTGCCGCAACGCGCGAGTAGGTATTTCGAAGAGCGGTAACGACTATTTGTAGATCCCGTGATAGAGCGATTTCCCAATTAGCAGTGCCATGAACGCCGCTTTCTCACTTCCTGAGGAACGCGTACCTTGCACGTATACGTGTACTCACACCACCGGTTACAATCTGTGAGATGAATTTGTCGCCGATCGGATCACCGACTTCTTACAACAAGGGTGAATGTTCCCCTACTCGGCGCAATAATTTCTCGTGTCGAAATACTTTGTAACGATTTCGGACTTATAATAATCCGTATGTATAAACAAATAAATTATGCGCAAGTATTTCATTTCACTTATTATGCACTTTAATCTCAGCCTCAACTAGTCACAATTCACCGCAATCGTTTACCGGTCATGAATCTCCACGATGCAATTTACCCTGCACCGAGCAAGTTTATATGCCCGACGAGAAGAACGATTTATACTCACCACCAAGATCTAGGGGTCAAGTTTGCGACTCGTGACTCGTCGTAACAACGGTTCACAGGGTTGAGTCACGTGCCGTAGAAACTGCGGGGATCTTTGTAGTTCGGATCGTAGGATCGGAGACTGATTGCGATTACAGGTGAGGTTTACAGTCGTGAATGTATGCGTCACACGCACGCTTTACGCTTGGACTCGACGCTGCAGCGGCCGGACCCGTGGAATATTTCCAAGGCGTCAGCTATGATGGATCGGTCTAATCAATCCGTGCTGCGGGATTCCCGCGTGGAAGTAGCCGGAGAATCAAAGACGACGGTATTTGTACCACTGTACGATTCCTGTGAAATCGGTCCCGGATCTAGATCCCCGAAAGCAGCCGGCAAGAATGATCTCCCGCACGATATGCGACGCAGGGTTGGTTTCGTTACACGCACCGAAAATCCCTGGGAAATTCCACGTCATCCGGACAACGTCGTCGCAGGTGGCAATAATCCGCGTGAATTTCTACCCCGCGGAACGGGATCCGCACCTCTTTTTTTCCCCGGGAACACAACAATGCCTCTGATCGTCCCCCGCAGCCGCCATTACCGACGCCTTCTCCATCGCCCCTCATCCCCCACGGCACAAATGGAAAACGGATTGATTAATCGTAGTAATTACCGATCAGCCCCCGCTAATTAGATATCCGACTCCTACCCCCGCGGCCCCAGAGGGTTTCCGCTCGGCGTGGGACGAGGCGAGCTGCAGGTTCCATTGTGTGCGTACGGCGGCTGCGAACGGCGATCGACGAGCGGGGGAGAGATGGCGGCTAAACGAGATTGTTTGACGGAGGCGGCCAATAAGCCCTTGGTACGTCTGCCTACCGACTGCGAATCCCGGTTCATAACCGAGCCGAGTGCGCCGGCTGAGTCTCAAGACCGCGGGGCGAACGAGAGGACAGTGCTCAGCGGCACAACGGCACCTGCGGCTGCGGAGGGATTTCGAACGCGCTCGCTACGGTTCGCCGGGAATTAGAGATTCATCTGGGGTTCGGGTCGTATCGTTCTGGTACCGAACCCGAGCCGGGGTGTCGTTCCGATTTCAACCAATATGCATACATTTCAACCCTGTAGCACTCGGAAATCTTTTATTGCATTAGGATCCGCCTGCATCTGTTCCCGAGACCTGAATCCCGCGCTCAGCTCGTTCGTTTTACAACGCTCGTGAAAGCCAATCTTTCGCATTGGTGTAGCGGATGGAAATTTCGTTTCACTGGTTCCGGTACCGCGTATTAACCTTGCGTTACTTTGCGGTACTTGACGCGGTTCGAGACGTTCGAGTTGCTGCTGAGACGGGTCCGTGTAATATCGTAGTTACGCCAGAGGATGACTTTCCGGAGGATATTCTACGGATGGGATGGGTGGCGGGTACGATGTTGCGAGAAAATATTATCGCGTGAATATTTAATGCCGACTAGACTCCTACGCCCATGGTTGACGGAGGAAGATGGATTACCGAGGAGTAGGCTAATGCAATAGGAGAGAATGGGGGGCATATGGAGCCAAATCTCTTGATGCCATTAGCTCCGACTTTGTAAATAGTTTTCGCCCGAAGAATAACAATCGAATTGACGAGGGTGGCGTAACCCTAGCCCTTCGTGCACCCCGTCTCCCCACGTGGTGCACGTAACTGCACCCGCACGGAGCGTGGATTTTGTTCGCGGAGCTGCTAGATGGCCCTCTTTCGCCGAGGAGTCAATAATGATTGATCACTGGGGATTGCCGGTCGAGAAAGGGAAGGGTTGGAAGGGTTGTTGTGTCTGCTGGACCGAGAGCCCGAACGATCCCTGGTATTTGTTTTCGCCAAGAGGATTATCGTGTTATTAGTTCGCGTCGGTCAAGGGTTGCACGCCGGCTTCGAGCGGTCAAGAGCTTTCCGAAAGACACGCAAACACTTGGATATAGAATTACCACCTCGAGCAGTCCGTGGAGGAGGCCCGCTGATTGGACGACCCTCGAACACGCCATTGACGGTGGCAACCGAAGGGGAAACCCGTGCCGGGACATTTTCTTCTTCTTCTTCTCTCCTTTTCCACGTTTCCGCGACGCCTTCCCCTCGCGAAGCCCGGTTACTACCACCGGAAGAGGTGATTTTTGGATGTCGCGTGTGTCCGCGAGCTCGTCGGACGAGATTTTCACCGGTGCGAAACCACCGCGCAGAAAAGATGAGGACAATGCTTTCATCATTGCCGCTCTTTCTTTCTTCCTTTCTTTCTTTTATTCATTCATTCCCCCCAGCAGCCGGGGGACCGCTTTCTTCCCTTTTACACTCTTTTTACCAGCAAAGAATCCATTGTCACAAGGTATTGTAGGCCCGGGCCGCCGTCAGTACCGCCCGATATCACTGTCTACCGAGGCCGACGAAGTGGTTGGAGGCCCACCGCGATAGCCCAGGGTCGGTTTTCTTTTCGGCGAAAATCGCGGGGCGGCACGGAAAGAGCTGGGAGCCTTTTTAAAGCTCGCCAACTTGGAGCACGTTTAAAAGAGGAAAAGAGAACGGATAAAGGAACGAAGAAAAAGAAAAGCCGGGCGCCGCTTTGACTCTCGTCATTTTCTTCCTTCAAAGTCCGCTCATCTCGACGGAGGGAAAATAGATTCTCTAAACCGACCGAGCGGCGCCGCGACTGCCGCCAATCGCCCCCCGGCTACTCGGGTTCCCAAACACCAAACACTCGTCGCGGTACCGCCGATCATCCTCCCGTACTCGTTTTCTCTTTGACTGATCGTCAGACCTTCCCGTGCTCTATCGGCGAATTTTTGCACTCCTTCCGTCCCGCTCCCTCCGAGGGAGTTTCTTCATCTTCCCCCGAATGAAGATATCTTTCCGAGCATTACCCGGCGATCGCGGCATGATTGTCGTTCGGAGCCCCGCGGGAGACCGCCAGATGTTTCGCGGCGACCCAATCAGCCCGGCGACCCCCGTCGACGTTGTACCACCAGCGCGACAATCAACCATCAAACAATCCGCCACCCTCATCCAAGAGCTGACTGCGGTCCCAGTGCCGTCCGCAAAAACCTACGGTGCACGAACCCAAGGCGAACGAACCTTTGCAGCCTTTTCGCCGACTCCCCGAATGAGCATATGCTACCTACCTCCCGCGTGTGGTCGTTCTTTGTCCGCAAACACTCCACCTCGTACGTAAGGGGGCGCGTTTCTACCCACTTCACTTTGACAAACGCGAATTTTCCTACCCTTCAAGGTTTACGAGTCGGAAATCGTTCAGGTGATAATAGATCCCGCTCTAGTCTACTCTTGGTGGTGATGGGGAATCGGTGTTCCTGGGAAGGGTCGTTGACCGTAAACCCGAAAGGGAGAAGTGGCGATATTACCCCGTTAGGCCGGGTGGCTAGGGTGTCTCTGGGAAGTAAGTAAGTTAGGTAGAAAGGAAGGAAGGAAGGAAGGAAGGAAGACGGAGGTCTCCAGTTACGGGCTGGAAGTCTTGCGGACTCCTTTGTGCGCCATTTGGAAGCCCGTTTGATGGCTGTTTGATGGTTCGTGGGGCCGTTATTGTCTCCGGACACATCCGCGACCCGCTCCGAGTATCGGAGTAGGTACGGCTCTCCCAGCGCGTTGGACACACATCTGATAACGTCCAACCGGGAAATTGTTAAAAACCGCTCGGTCCCCCGGCGCTGTATGTATAACTACAAGGACTATTGTTTAGTTGAACGGTGATGCTCTCCCCAGCCTCGTTCTTCGCCGAGCTGCGGCCCACTCTGCCTCTTTCTCCACGCCAGTGTCTTCTGTTTCCTTTTCTTCCTACTCTCCTTCGAAGGAGTTTCTGTTGGGAAAAGTCGCGGATGGCGGCCAGTAGTAACTAAGTTTTTATTGGACGGTATATTTCTCGACCCGATGGCTTTAGTCTCGACAATGTCTAACCCGTGAGAAAGGTCGCTCCATATCCTCAGGGGACCCTGGTACTTCTCTCGTTGACCACTCGCTCACACTCGGCCATCAAACTGAAATCAATTTTCAACCGTGTGCGGCTCGCGTAGTCGGGGATCGTATACCATTGAGTGATGGAAAATTCATCATCGGAAACGAATTGGCGAGGTGAATAAAATAGCTGAAAGTTTTCCCACGAGAGACGACAAAACGGAGTGGAAGTTGGAAGTGGAAATACACGCGGAGGCTCGCTTCCTGCTATACATTCGGGGCAAAGCATTGCGCTCCGTGTAGCCCTTGGCACATAAGCTTTTCGTGTCTCTTGCGCGTTACAAACGACGCCCACTGTTCCCGTTTTCCTGTGGGAGGCGGGCTAGGTGGGGAGAAGGCCGGCTTTACAATTACTCGGCGTTGTAATTAGCACTAATTGTTTCTTCCGCGTAGAGGGTGTAACACTCTAGTGGCGATCCAGCTGGGATGCGCGAGCCTCCGGGTAAAGCGATCTCTCACCGCTCGGTGCGCGAAAAATCCAATTTGTAGGCCCCGGACGATCCGGGATGAGTTCCTCGGGCCGAACAACTCCTCCGGGAGCTTGGCCACCTGACCCATTAAGGGAAAGAATACGGTGCCGCGCGGCTCTTCCGCGTTGTCTACGGCCCGCCAAAGGGCACGAGGCTCCTCGTTGCGGTGGCGTTTACGAGTCTACGAAGGCCGATTACTGTCCAACAACCGTAATTTTCCCGAGGTACGGGTGACCTCGTCGTCTTATGTATAGTTGATGCCCGTAAGAGACGGCTGGGGGCGAGAAAACCTCTCGCGTTTTCGCAGCCGAGCCGCAGTTGCGGAACACCGAGAGGCGACCGCGGGACGAAGGGAGAGGCGGCGGGTCTGCGGAGGCTGGAAATTGGGTTGGTCGGAGAAGGCTCGGCTCTGCTCCCTTTTTTCTTTTTCATCTTTCTTCCTTCCACTTTTCGTCCCCCAGGATACCCACTTCCCACTTCCCTGCACATCCACTACCCCGATTTCATTTCTTCTACAAGCGCCTCGTCATCATTTTTCATAGAGAAACCCAACCCCGGCGTCCCGCAGGCACCCCGAGAAAAAAGTGCACGCGGGAATTCGGCTAATACTACATCAAACTTTACAACTCGCTCGGCGATGTTCAGACTACGAAGAATATCCGCGCAGTGATTCAAACCCGGGACGATGAGAAGAAGAGGATGACGTAGGCGTCGTGGAAAATCCTCGCGGCTTCCACGCCGCCGTCACTTCCATCCGTGTTACCCGGTGTATCACTCGAGCACCGCAACGGACACCGAGTCGCTGCCACGCCGAAGACGAGCGAGGTGCAATTTAGAATATTCGGTGCCGGATGTCAGCTATTGCTCGCCCACCGTGCCGCCATTATGTCATCATCATTCTCTTCTACGGCGACCGACCGTCCTGACGTTGACGGGAGGCGCGCGCCTGGGCATCACTCATCGCTCGTCCAAGGGGCCCAACTGCAGACACCCGCTTCACTTCACATCACATCACATCACATCACATCACATCACTTCACTTACGCCTCGTCTGACTAAACAATATTTATCGCAGCTTCGGGCTGCTGAATTGGAGATCCGGTGCCACCCACGGCACTCCGTCAACTCTCTCCCTCTCTTGCTCTCTCTCCATCTTCCTTCACATCTGGATCCCCGTTGTTTGGTCCAGTCTTTACGTGCACCGTCTCGCCTCGTCGTCAACTTCAAGTTTTGCTCATGCCACGTCTCGACTTCTGCACTCGGTTTATTCTCCGTCCGGTAAAGAAGACGAATGGCGATAACACCGCGTGCGGTTTTTGCGATGTTAAACGTCGGTCAAAAGACCTCGTGGACGTTGCGTCGCTTTTTTTTTTAACATCTTACCGCCCTGACATCTTCATGGACCATCCGCGATGTATTCCGAGATCCTTCGGATAAGCGCGCTCTCCTTTCCTCGCGGCTGAAAACTGCGACACGGAACCGAGAATTAAATTGAGAAGACGGCGGATCGGCAGAAAGATTATTATTACTATTCCCCAGGATAGCGAGATGTGGCTGCCGGTGGGGGGTCGGTTGGCTTCGTCTTAACGATTCCAGTTTTGCGCTCTCTCCTAGGTATTCGCGGGCGCCAGTCTCCGAGGAAATCATTGAAAATGCAACTTAAGGAAATCCTCGGATATTGTGTTTTATTATAAACACAACCGCGCCCCGCACGACTTTGCATGTGAATATTTTCGGATTCGAGAGTACGATGTTCGCTCCTCTCCATCCCCAGGGATTTCCCTTCCCAGGATCCAGACAGTCTCTGATCGTCGGGATCGACTCTGCTCGCTACGCAAAGTGAGAGACAAGGGAAGAGAGAGAAAGAAAGTCCGAGTGCGCCACCAGGAATTCCAATTCCTCGAAAGAATTGAAGACGCGGGAATGAGGAAAGGGCGGTACTCTAGTCCTTGTATTGCAAGGAGCGCGAATGTTGAATCAAATTTTCCAACGTAGCGTCGCCTGTCGGGGAATCCTCCTTTTCTTCATCGCCTGGGTTTTTTTTTTTTTTTTTCTTTTTTTCTCTCCACTCCTCTCCCTTTTTCGCCGTCCACTGCCGTCGTCTATGATCGCGCTTAGCATGACAATGAGAGAACGAGAAGAGGAGAGAAAAATACGCAGAGAGAGAGAAAGAGAGAGAGAGAGAGAGAGAGAGAGAGAGAGAGAGTGAGAGAGAGTCGGAGAGAGCGCCGCGGCGGTGCGCGTTTTGACAAATCGTTCGAGCCGAGAGCTGGAGATGCCCTTTTTTGATCCCCCGGTGGGGTTCGCCTAATTCCTCGGAATGTTTTCGTCTGGCGTCTCGCTGGGCGCAGCTTGCCTCCTTCCACAAAAATTCTCCCCCGTTTCTCCTGGTCCTCACCACCGCAGACGCAAATCTTACGTCGGCTTACTTTTGTCGTTGTCGTCTTCGGATCTCCAGCTCGCATGCCATTCAACCGTCACTGCGTTTAGATTATCTCTACGCGTCTGGAAACGTAAAATTTTTCCGTACCTCCTTCGAAAATTGCAACGTTCGTACCGGTTGATGCATGTATTCATCCTCGCCGATGCACTGCTCTCGATGAAAACTGGGTGAAAAATAGGGAAGCGGTGAGAAGCAACACGGCACGGTCTACCTAAGAACTTATCTCCTCGCGACGATCCGTCGGGTTCTTACGTGCCGTACGAACAGCGTCGGCGTCGAGGAGGGTGCAGGGCCGCGGTCGGGGGCGGGGGGTGGAGGACGCTCGGGAGTGTAAACGAAATGGCCCCCGGAGGGGTGATAGAGGCTACCTAATAGCTCACCGAATTGCCCCAGAAACATCTTTTTAATGAACTATTGCTCTGCGCGAAATGAAAAGAGACGACATCCCGGGTTGGACTGCCGCAGCTTGCAAGCTCCCTGCAAACCGAGCGAACGCGGTCTCTTCGAGAGCGATTCGCGAAGGAAATGGAAGGCAAGCGACACAACGACCACAGCTTCGCTTCGTCTCGAATGCTCCGGTCCGTGGCCCGAGCCGACTCGAGACGATTTTCCTCACAGGATCATGCGAAAATGCGAAAGTGCAAAAAGAGCGCGGAGGATGCGGGAATTGAAGGCGTCGATCGAGCGGGTTCGGGGAAAGGAACATCGCCCTGGGCATGTCGGGGTCTGTAATTATACGGTAGCTAGCAACTACGGCAATTTAGGCAACGGCACGATGCTCCCTTCCCTCAATCTCCGTCCTAAACTGTAAACTCGTCGACCGGGAGAACCTGGGTCCAGCTACCGGTTTTCCGCGAGTAATATTCTCCGGTATATATCTCGTAAGGTATTAATGGTTGGCGGGCAAACGAGGTGCCCGTAACTTCGCCGCCGGTCGTGCAATTAGCCAAATGTTACGGATACCTACGCGTGCTCTCGGTGGAGATATAGGCTTGGATAGGGTAAGGATATCGAGTTCTCGCACCTCTCTTCCAGCGCCGGCATCGCATTGCCGAACAACGAGGAAACGACGCCATACTTTTTTTGGAAGCTACTCAAACTCGTCACAGACTCTACGTAAAGTTTCACAGGCGAATTGTACTCTCAAAGTACCAACGACGTTGGCAGTTTATTTCTGCCTTCCTATTATTCTCTCGTTCCTCTGTACCGTATGAATCATACGCGCTGAATCTTCGGATAATGATTTTTATCACCGTTGCTACTAATTTTTTTTATTTTTTTTTTTTTTTAATTTCGTTTTATGTTTCGAATTGTTTTTTTACTCCTTCCAACGCGCGTAAAAATCACCAAACTCGATAACATTTACATAGGTACGGTGGTCTGTTATCGCTTAGCTATTTCGAAGATCGTTTGATCTCTGCGGCGGCAGCTGTAGAAGTTCCTATTGTCAACAATGATTCAGTGACCGGGTTGTACGGCCAGTTCTCTCGTTTATAGGGTGGTTAAAACGCGTTTGTCGGTTCTCTGATCTTCGTCAAACTACACACATCTCATCCTGTCTATACTTGAAGCAAACAACTCCCCACGCCCATCGATTCAACCTGCAACTGTTGAACGCCGGTTTACCGTCTTTGCAAAATGCTATCGTTCCAGAATCCGAATAATAACTTCCTATCAACGATTGCCCCGAAAATATGACATTCGCTTATCGGCCTCGTCGATTAACCGCAAAATTTTTTTCTTCCTATTTGTTTCAGGTGAGTTCACATTATTACGCCTACACAAAACTACTGCCGCACGATATCTCTGCGTAAACCAACTGCTCAAACTCCGGTGAGTGACTCTAGACTAAATTGTATATGAGAAAGGATTGAATGTAAAAAAAAAAAAAAAAAAAAAACAACGAACGACATCTCCGTTATACGGCAGTCGAATCTCCGGCCGTCCGCGTGTATATATGCAACGTATAGGAGAAACTCGTCGCGGGTGGATTGAAAAATGCAAATCGGGTCTGAAAGTTGGGAAACGTAGTCGCATCGTCGAAACGCGGCGCTGAGCGTCGGGGGTGGAGAAGTCGATCTGGTGGACCGTTCGGCTGTGTTACACTCGGTGATGCAAATGCGAATGCAACTCTTGGCCGTGTAGGACGGAGGTGGCGGATGGCGGTGGCGGCGGCGGTGGTGGTCGACGGGGCTGTTTCGTCGCCGGGTGATATATCGCTGCTCTCACGGACGCCGAGCGAGCGAAGCCCTCTTCTCCTAGCTAAACGTATTTCCAGCCCCGGGTTGGCTCGCTCCTTCTCTCGTCCTCTCGTTTTTTCGTGCTCGTTTTTTTTTCCGCTGTCGTTTTTTCTTCATTATTTTTAAAAAAAATTTTTTTCCCCTGTTTTCTCCTTTTGCAAACAGGGGCCGAAGCAGGCTTTAGGCGGATCGCGACCAACCCTACCCGACTACCCGTTAGCCACCCCTGCACCCTCTCCTCTGCAGTATTAGTTTTTACGAGAATAATACACAACGCTTAAAGGGATAAGGGATTAAATCTCTCGACCGGCACCTGACCGGCCACTGTAAGCTCTCCCCGCGTCGCCCTGCTTGTCCCCGTCGGTGAAATGCGGGAGTTGTGTGCCTTGTAGATCTCGGCGGATTATTTCAAGCTCCGGAGGTGTCCTGCAGGTTCGCCGGATGAACATAAACGGCGATTTTCGCCAGCTCACGGCGGGGTGTACGAGGCACGAAGATAGAGAAAGAGAAGGAAACGTCGTGTGAAATTCGATAGGGACTCGCTTGGTGCAAGGCAGAGGGGTGAGGGGGGCGAAGAGGGTCGTGAGATTGTCAGCTCGTCGCGAATATAGGTAGGTTTGGGAGTAGGAGGAGGAGGAGGGTGGCGCGAGGGTAAATTTTTTCGTTTTATTTTCTCTTTTACTCATTTCGCAATGTTTCTTCCTTCCATCCGAACGGACACCGACGGCCCTCCCAGCAGCTCCTCTTTTTCTCTTCGATCGGACCGTCGCTCGCGTCGTGCTGCCATGGTCCGGGGTTTCGAGTCCTTTTCTCTCTCTTTCTCTCTCTCTCTCTCTCTCTCTGCCTGCAGGATCGCCCGGACGGATCACGGCGAGGAGCTGGTCGGAAAAAGCGTCATAAATAACGTTCAACTTTACTTCTCTCCTATGTTTCAGCGTCCCCCTTCCTCCCTCCGTCCCTCCCACCTCCACCCTTGCTTCCTTCCTTCCTTCCTTCTTTCCTTCCTTCCCTCCCTCTTCATCGCCCACGCTATCCACCCGACCGATTTCCCGCGAACCCCGTGTCCTCGCGAAATATGAGTAAAAACTGCGAATAAGAGGGTTGCCGCTGCACGTTCATAAATAACGGTACGCCTGACAGCCGACCGAGTCGCGGTGTATATGAGATCCTCGTCCTCGACGCCTACGCGCTAAAGAGAATTGGACGTTGCTGCCGCGAGAAAACTCGCCTCCTCCTCCTCCTCCCCCCTCCCCCCGCCCCCCTGTTCCTGGCAGTCCGCAATTTTCCATATGAACTCGAACGTTCGCAATGCTACATGGTGTTGGTGTTGGTGCTGATGGAAAGCAGGTTGGTGCGAGCCGCGCGTACGCTTGTATCATAAAAAAGAATAACAGCCTGTTTTTTAATCCAGGGATTTTTGTTTTGATATTTATTATTTTTTATTTCTTTATCCTGGATCCGTTTTGTTTTTGTCTTTCTTTCTTTCTTTTTTTCCTTTTTGTTTCTTTTTTGCCCTTTTTTTTTATTGTGTTTGTTTTTCATTGTTATTTGAAATTTCGCTCAGATCTCTTTAATCCACGGGAATATCCCCGTGCAGGATATTCATCCCCTTCGGTTGTCGGATGCCTGGCATACACTAATAACCGGTGGCAGCGTTCGCTGTATACATCGGGGCAATCTTTTACAATTCAATTACGTTTATCAAACAGCTATTTCATTTTACGATTTAAAAGGGTTATATTCCTGGACTCGTTTCCCACCACCGCGTACCCACCCCCTCAACACCGGTTCACATGTGCGTGTTATGAGTCTTTCAAAAAAATACATTCTTGTTTCCCCTGTTTTTTTACAAATATTGCCACGCGCTAACAAGGGAACGCAAAACCGGTCGATGACCTCAATTATCTGGCTTCGATTTTTTCGATTAAAGGACAAAAAAAAAAAAACACCACTCTGTCGAGGAAAAGTTTTAATACCATTAATTTTTTTCAACCACATTGTAGGTATACAATATTATTCACAAGTAGTTGTCGCAAAACTTTGGGGATAGTGGAGAAAAATTTCACCCCTACAATGTTCGAGTTTTTATAGTACATCGATCTGTCTTTCTCTGACAAAAGTTAGACACCGCTGTAGATGCTCAATTTTGGTCATCGACGATCACTGCACTCACAGAGAATAGATATCGGGCATAACGCCGATTCACGGACCAGTCGCGGCTTCGTGTACCCCGTAAATGTAGTTCATGTCGAAAGCTGCAGGTAGACCAGGCCTGTCGCGTCATTCGCTTGCCGCTGAGTGCTCGCTGCAATATTCACCTTCCATTGGACCCGGTACCTCCTCCTCCACCTCCTTCCGTTCATCCTCATCCTCACTCCCACGTTTCGTGGTCGGGCTAAAACATCACGCAGACACTGTAAACTATTCACGGGACGTCGTATCTACACCGGTTGACGCTGCAGTACCATCTGCGGTAGCGCAGCTCTCATCCCGTTACCACCCCCGACTCGAGGATGCAAGCGCATTTTACCCGTATCCACGTCGGGCGTGGATGACAATATGGAAGGGATGAACTTTTCTCCCCGTCCCGGCGTCGCGACGCTCCTCTTTTTGCTCCCGAAAACTTTTTTCTCAAAGCGACGCGCAGGAATTATTGGGAATCCTAGCCACCCCGTCAGCTACGTCAAGCAGCCGCATATCCAAGATATTCGCCGCGGTTTTCTTCGGCGGTCTTTTGTGATAGCGGGACCGCCGCGAATTAGATTGCGTAATCCTATTTGTATTGGAAATTACAGCGTAGCCTCGGCGTGGTTGACATTTAGGCTCCGCGATAGCGTATCTGTCGAGCACTCTGAGTGGTAATTGACTCTGACTGGAAAATTCGATTTGGATCGGGCGAAGGCGCGGCGAGGCTGAGGGGGATGTTTCGCTCAGCGAATAAGCTCGTTTCCACAAAGCCAAAAGCTTTGTTCCCTTAATTGCGTCAAGTGCGCCTATATTGACATGATTTGTGCGAACGAACACGCATGAATTAGACGCGGCGAGGTCCATGGAGCGCTCTCTCCCGTCAAGTAAACCGGCAACATACCGCGCATGTCTTCTTCGTCGTCCTCTTGTACGACAATAAAATCCGATATTAATTCCGAATCATATTCTGCTCGCATTCGGTAGACCGACAATGAAACTGCTGTGGAATCGCGTTTGTATCGCAGCGCGTTACGAAACGCTCGAGCGGGAAAGACGTCACGAGTTTCAAGTCGGCCGATTGTTAGACCGTGCAAAGGGTTTCCTCGGTCCTAATCGAAACCATATTTGCTTCGTCGTAATCCAGTCGCTTGGACCCGAAGGACCATGGCCGCAGAACGGCAACGTTAACAACCGAACAAAGATTCCACCCCGAGTTCATGCAGCTATTTCCACTTCGCTATTGCCCACCGTTACTTCTGCGATTGGTTCGTGCGTCCGATTCATCGTCGGACCGCCTGGCATCCATTATACATCCCCGTCCTTCTTTCGCCTTCTCTTCGTTCGAGGAAAGATAGGTAGATGGATAGATAGATAGGCAGAGGGAGGGAAAGGAGAACCGCCGCGGCACAATTAGTATTGTACACTGACTAAACAATGTGCCCATCAGTGCTTTGTTTCCTCGCCCCAACCTCGCTCTCTCTTTTTCAAAGATCATATTGCTGCATCACGTTATAGGATACCTTGCGTCACCTTGGGCAAGGTTAGGCCGTCCTTGGAACAACAATTTGAGTAGGTACGTTTCGTTCTCGTATTCCGATCGCAGATTACCCTGTAAATTCGAAGAATGTATCGCGTTAGTCGCAGAGGGTGAGATGGACGATGCAGCATCCGCGTGAACATCATCACTAAGGCTGGTTAGGCGTAACCTGGATCAGGATAGAAAAAGCCCACCTGGCACGGCGAAGGGATTCGGGCAGGCAGAGAGCGGAAGAGAAAAGCGAGAGAGGACGGAGCTCAGCCCTCTACTTACGTAATTTTAAATTAAACTGTGACGTTTTCAAATTAACGTTTTTGCCCGTCTCTCCCTGCACCGGCAACGGTGGTGGCTGAGGGAGAGCCGGAGAGGAGAGAAAGGTTGGAACTTGTGATATTACCCGGAGAGAGAGAAAGAGAGAGAGAGAGAAGAGTGGGGCGAAGGGGGATTTTTCGCCGTGTAATTTAGGTACCAGGAAATTGGTTTTCTCGACAATGAAATAGAAGAATACGGTGAATGCGATGAGCAAAAAGCAAAAACTCGCTCGCTCGCGCCTCGGTTGCGCACCCCCATCCATTCCTACCTCGCCCCCTTGCTCGTCACTCCTTCGCCGCATATCCCTCGTTAGTATATATCGAGAACCGTGTGAGCGAGTCAACATGGAGTACACGTTATTCCGTAATTCACGGATTTCGCGAAAATTCATCCGGATCCATTCTCTCGGCGTATTCGCCCGCGGCCGTTACACCATCTATTGTTCAAGAGCGCGTGTCTGGAAATTTTCCTCTCACGTGTTCTTGATTCTTTTTTTTTTTTAGTCAAATAATTTCTGTACTCAGATGTGTAATTACCACTGCGATTGCGACTGAAACTGCTGTTCGGCATGTTTTTTTTTTCCCAAATTATGCTCAATATGTAGGAGCAGGATCTCGGTTAGTCCAAGTACCGAGTAGTGACAATCGGGGAAAGTTTTACCTTCTCGCAATATACGGGTGAGGTCGTTGGTTGAGGATTACGTAATATAATTGTTCATCGGACGAGCACGCGAAACAGATACATATTTCAATGAGCATCTTCCTCGGAGCGACGCGAAGATTTCGCTTCTTTCAATTTCTATTCTCATTATTATCACCATTGTTTCCTTTTCTCTTTGACCGGTCGACAGGATGCGCGGCCTGGTCGTTTCGAGATCCCGGTCGCGGACGGCTGCGTTCGTGCATCGTCGCGAGGTCAGCAATTATCTATACCAGCCAGAATCGAATTATCCCATCGCGGGCACTGCGCACGGTGAAGCAGCTTTCGTACATCCTGTGTGCGCCCGCTTTTCACATTCGCCCGATGCGTGCCTCGACCCCCTGCCCCCACCCCTAATTGCCCGGTCGCCGGACTTTTGAATAAAACAGAGGCGCCTGATAGTCCTTTTCGCCCTCTCCTCTTCCCTCCTTATTCGTACGTCAGAACCTAGCTCGTCGGTCTGCCACGCCCGTCACGTTTGACGTGGGAAGAAGCCACGTGTTTCCCCCCCCCCCCTCTGTCCGCCCGCCGTCGAAAGCTAGTTACGATTGTTGGAAACTCATGAAGTCATGCAAGCTCCGCGGTTCCCGGTTCTAGTCGGGTCTCCACATCCCGCGCTTAATGCTCGAGCAATTCCACGGTCATGCAATCATAATCAACTCCCCGAGATAATGGGACCGCGATGAGCGAACTCGCCCGGCGACTTTGTTCCACGTCATTCTGCGCCGCCGTCACGGATGCACGAAGGAACCCGCTTACATATCTAATCCTGCGTTCGCCGGTGGATTTTTTGAATACCCCCCTTAGGATGCGACGCGCTGGGACGTTCGCCCGCGAGTTTCGACAGGGTACTCGAATTTCTAAGGGCATCAGCCACTTCTGGAGGTCCTCGAAGACCGAGCGGTTCAAGACGATAGACGTCGTCGTCGTCGTCGTCGTCGTCTTTAACCTGCAACGGCTGCTCCGCCCACGCGAAGGTTACAAAGGCTTTGGGGTCCGACGTCGAGTCGTAAAGGGTTACTTTGAAGCGCAGCCTTTTTATTCTCTATTCTCCTCTCTCCTTCTTTTACCATTTTCTTTTTCCTACTCGTCCGGCCCTCGGTCCTCGTCCCTACTAAATCTTCCGTTTTATTTCCATGCGCGAGTCAAAATGCTTTAATGGGTATTAAAAAGCCGATGGTGATGGGGCGGCGGGGGGCGGCGGTGGAGGGAGGAATAAAGATGGCTGCCCAGAGTCAGGTATCTCGGGAGAATCTCGGACGGCGGAGAGAGTAAGCGAGAGGGAGAGATTCAAATCGGTCGAACAAATAATTTGATAATCTTGTCCGGTCTATCAAAGCAATTAGTTACCCAGCAGGATACGAATCCTGCAGTGAACCTAGTCGACAAGAAGGGCTGCGGCGGCTCTTCTACGCCGAACCTCACCAACCGTTTCCCGCAAGTTTCCGCAGCGGATTTCTCAAATTACCTAAGAAATTATCGAGATATCACCGGTCTGACCGCAACCTGCGAGTTTAAACTATTCGTGCACCCTTTTTTATTTCCCCCTTGAGAAACTCTCGGTTTTCCCGACTCGTAGCCGCAATCTAAGTGTCTAATTTGACTATTGATTAATCACCAACGATTATTGGCTCAACCCTCCGGGCCAGCTGCACCCGCACTCAGCGTCTACGGAATCGTATTCGAAAAGCACAGCCACGCGCTGACCCCTCGAAACACGATATACCTAATTACGAACGCCTCGGCTAGACCGCAGGGTGAAAAAATATGCCCAACGAACGTAACGGCGAAGTCAAAATATGTCAATGGCTCGACTGCGGTGAACCGCAGGCCGACTCGACGGCGCAAAGCCGTGGGGAAGGAGGATAAAAACGACGAAAATAAAACAAAAAAAAAAATGCAAGAACGAGGGAAGCAAGCCGCAGGCCTTTATTCTGAGTCACGGTAAGGGTGACGTGTCGACGATTTGCGATAGCCGCGATTCCGTCGCAAATAGTGCCGCGCCGCATGCGGTCAATCCTACAGCGTGCAGCCTAGCACCGCCGACCGGAAGTAACGGATAGTCAAAGACGCGCCTCGTTGACGGCGGAACTTTGGCTTTTGAAAGAACCGGCAATTACGGCTGGACGGACGTTGCATCGACTGTCTCATCTGACGGGTAAACTCACGATCGGCTAAAAACTCCAAGTTTCAACTTTAATTCCGTCGAGTCATGGGATTTTCACTGCAGATATCGATATCTCGCAATGGAGATAGATAGAGAGGGGCTGGAGGGGGGAGGGAGAAAAAGCGGGGGTGGTCGCGTCGCCCGGCAGCGAGAGCGAGGTCCGCGGATGGAGCTACTAATGTATGTAATTGATCCATTGTGCGATGCATTAGTCCTCGAGGCAGCGGATAGCCCATTCCGTTGCGAGGAATGGGGGGGATTCCGGGGTTCGGTAGCAGCGTCTCCTCTGCTCCGTGCTTATTACTTCTTTGTGCCGTTAGATTAGGCTAATGCACTCCCTGGCTCCGGGTGAATCGATCCTCGGGGTCACTCGTTACCGGTGAAATTGACACCCCGCGAGTGCAGAATAAATTTTCAATTCAACGGTGCGAAACGGATCGAAACGCGGTACGCGATGAGACGATTAACGAAGAATGTAAATTCACCGGCGGGAGGTATGAGTGAAAAATTGACGAAGAGAAAGAGGAATAACACAACTATCCTGCTCGCTGCAGCACCGTCAAAGAGATAAGCGAGTACACGACGTCGACGTCTCAAGCAAGCTGCTCGACGGGGTCGGAGCGAGGAATTGTAAGTTAAGATGATGGCGAAGAAGAAGAAGCAGAAGAAGAAGAAGAAGAAGAAAAAGACGGGGGGAGGTGGAGGACGTTCAGCCTGAGGTTAGCCTTGGCAAGGCATAAAGTCGCAAACATACGGCGCGAGATCCGCGATACCCTGGCGGCCAGGATAAAGGCACTAAAAAGCTCCGAGTATGCGACTTCGGACGCAGATCGACGCTGCACTCCCGTATAATTCGCCGCACGCAATTCCGCGATACCGAAAAAATCGCGGCGAAAGGGAGAATTTTCCGTGGTCCATATCGGAACACATACGGAACCCGAACCTAAGGTTCACCTACGGCTTCCGAGGAACTTCGGAACGCGTGAAATATCGCCGTCCCAGCGATAATGACGAACCGTGTTTACACTGGACGGGATCCTCGCGGGGCGCCTCGTCAAGATTCGAGGGGGTGAAGGGGGCCCGGCTTCTTCCTTTATCATGTAAATAGGATGTAGCAGCATCGCGTTAGGGCTGCCGAGCTTCGAGGGCATGTGGCACAATGTGGCTCTCGCTGGCGGCCAGGCCGCCGTGCCCGTAAGGAACAGCCGCAGAAACACTCCGCTGTGAAATATATCAGCCTCCGTGTGACTTCCCGGGGCAGTAACAAATCACGCCGACCCCCCGCGGCTCCTGCAGGACACCGAGAGTCCCGGCGAGTCGTCCGAGTGGGCGCTGCGCTCGTCTTTCTCTCCTCGGCCATGCGGCCCGGAGACGATCGTCGCGACTTCGCGACCCTCCGGGGAACCGCGCTCTACGGGCTGCGGCTCGTTAGGCGGAGGAGGCTTCGAGAGCCGCGGCACTGCGTCAGGGTGAATGCCATTAACGAGGCCCCCGAAGGAGGGCCGCAGCTCTTTTGAGACGCGGGGGCTTTTGTTGGGCCCGCGGGAAATAATGCCGGGAGGAATGTGACCTGTGCACCTCTCGACGCATCACCGACGGCAAACGATCCTCATCCGCGGCTCGAGCCGCGTCATTTTGTATTACGAACAACCGTTTCGCGTGACCACTCCCACCCACCGCTGTACGAGCTGGTACTCGCTTCTCGAATCGTCGAAAAATGTAACGGTGTAAGGAGGAAGATGATGTCATCGGAAACCTGTTGTGGATACAACGATTCTCGCTGCATTCGGAAACCGTGCGGTGGAATGCTTCAACCGGTAGCTACTACCGTCGTTATAACGATTCGAATCTACCGACGATCTTCGGTCGGCTCAACCATCGCCTTATTATTAATTTTAAATAACGAGGACGCCTGCGCGCCGTCGCTCCAGTTGCGGAGGTGCGTTTGATACCATTCGTTATTAATGATCCTCGCGGTGATGACTGTAACGCAAGCGATCTTTGTTTCGAGGAACGACCTGTGAAATAAAACTTGAAAACGTATAAACGTTGTACTCGGGTGAGTTATACCCGGCATTAAAGACCGCTGGCTTTATCTCAGAGTCGTTGGCTGTAAGGCCCCGTACCTAAGGCCCAAAGCAGGTATCACACAGTTGCAATAATAGGAACGAGCGACTGACAGGCGTGGAGAATTAGTCAAAAATGGACATAATCTTGTCGCGACGTCTGCCTGTCCTTCACCTTTCTTCCAAAATGAGCTCGCCGACGGCCGATAGCGTCTCCATTCTCCGAATAAAGCGTCATATGTGTAACAGAGGGGACGTGAACGACGTGAAAAAGCAGCGAGCTGCTCAGCCGACAGCGTGATGAATGGATATTCGTGCGACCCTTTCGTTTTGGGATCCAACGCTAACCTGTGATTGACGAAACGGGAAGTTATTCAGCGGCCGTTGGTTCACGGAAATCGCACCTGATGCGCGAAATACACGCGGACGCAAATGCGCAGGGTTTGGGAATGGCGGAGCCGTGCAGTCGGAGGAGTGCAAACCAGTTTTCATATTTTTTCGGAGGCGCGATAAATTCGCAACGAAATACGGATGAGATACTCGAGACCTCGGATGCACAAAAGCGCTCGCCTCATGCGAAACGCACCGCGCCGGAATGAGGATGAGTTACCAAAGGCTCTGCAAGAGCTCTCCTGCCGCTTGCCTGGTCGCGCGATTTTTTTCGGATGGTACAACGTACGTGTGCAGCGTTTCGCGAAGCTTATATTGCATCGCAAATCTCACTTCGAACGATGCTAAGAAAATAAATTTTGTTCTATCACCCTCTGATCAGCGACGAGAAGAGCCGGACGCACCAGGTATACGTATACATATGTATTATACGTGTAAGAGAAACCTCCGGATCTTTTTTTATCCGCCCGGCGCTTTCCGATCTTTAATTAAGCCCCGGTACTTTATGCTTCTTTCTTTCTTTCTTTCTTTCTTTCTTTCTTCGTACAGATTTTTACCTTTTTTCCTCCTCCGGTTCTCTATCTTCTCCTCCAACTCCGCACCGCCGCTTCCCTCTTTCTTCTTACAATTAGGCGTACCTACTGCAGGACGATCTCAACAAAGTGCTAACAAGGCGCCCTTTTTTACCTTTGTTCCAGGCGAGTGAACCGTCCCTCCTTATATATTCTTCCTCTCTCTTTCTATCCATCCATCTTCGATGATCAGATTTACCACGGGCTGTCGTCTCTCGTTTTCCATAACCAGCTAACGGTTCCGCTGTGCTGCGGAGTGCGGCGACGCGTCCGGTGACTGGAGTGATTTTCGTCGATTAAAATTAGAAGAAAATAAAAAAAGAAAAAAAGAAAACGACTCAACGAGACAACAAAAAAGAAATCGACAACTCACGACTCATCGATTCGATAAAAATAACTAACGCTAATCGCGGCCGGAAGTGCGATGATGTCGCCTCCCGCCCCACGGTCAATTATATGCTCGACATGTTTGCTTTCTTTGGGCGCCCCGCGCATTGGGGTACTTTGCGAGTGCCGGAATAAAGGGACGCCTCGCATTGTGCCCGTTTCGCGGGGTGAGCGAGAAATAAACACGTGTTAAAGTCGGCGGTGGAGGCAGGCAATAGCGCTAAAGGGTGCCGGGGGATTATGCGTGTAGGAAGTGACGCTCCCGTGCACCGAGTCGAGGGCCGCAAATTTCCGTGCGAATTTGCCGCACGCATCGCGGTGGCCAAAAACGGAAGATACGCGTCCGCGATTCACAGCCGGTACGCAGCTCAGAGCGGCTAGGAGAGCGACCGGAAGGAAGTCATTTGACAGATCGTCCCAGCACGTCCTGAACAATCGCGGACGCTGCAACAACAGCGTGCAACAATGTGCGACAATGTGTGCAACCCGCTATCTGCTCGAAATCGGTAAATCGAGCGTGCGGTTGTCGGACAATCGCGTTTGGCTCAGGCTTTCACCGCGTCTCACGTGTGTGCGTAGGTATCGCTCTAGCATTGTCCGAAGTTCGCCAATTCACGATTCAGGGATATTTATCGCGTTGAGAACGGAGCTGTATAATCATTTTCTGCATCACTCGCACGATCGATGGGAAACAATGAGAGCTTCTGAAAGTCGTTAAAAAAAAAGACGTAGGTTGTCGAGGTGAAGAGAGACAGAGAGAGAGAGGGAGAGACAAAGATAGGGAAAAGAGGGCGTAAATAACTGGAAGTCATCTTGATAATTAAATAAATAATAGTAGGGACGGGGGAAGAAGGCGAAGGTGAAGCGAGCGAGCCGCGAGATAAAGACAAGGTATAGGAAGAGAACAGATACGAGCTGCGGCGCTCTGCTCGAGAAGTTTTCCCCGCTTTTCAGTAGACGACTAAACTAAGACGAGGTGGCTGAGCGGTTTTAGCGGGACTTGCACTGCGGGGTGGAGAGACAAGCGAACGGGCCAAACGGACAGCCGACTTACTTACCTACGTCACACCCGGCTCGGATGGGAAACAATACAATTTAGATAATTAAAGAGATATCGGGTTGCCCAGCGTCGAAATAAAACAACCCTTGTTTCATGGTCGGACGGGATCCGTGCGATGGGAGAACCGAAACCAGAATCGGAACAAGGTTCCTACGATCGGCCGAAGGCGCATCGGCGGAGGCTGAGATGAGGACATGACGTAATTATCACAGACTTATCGCTGCCCAGTCTGACACAATCAATTTATCCCACGACAGTCACGGTCGCCGCTGCCGCCTCGCTTAAACCCGATTCGAGGAGTCATCCTGATTCTGCATTTCTTTCCTCCGCTGCCCCCTCGTTCCTGATGCAGTTGGCGCACTGCCAGCCGACTTTTACTTCTATTCCATCAAAATTCCTGTCGAAACTACTCGCGCGGAATGGACTTTTTACAGTAGCGGACAGTAGAGGGAGATGGAAGGAGTCGGGATGTAAGTGAACTCGGTTTCGCGACTGTGAGCCGCTCCGTGTACGTATACGTGGTATAAAATAAAAAAAGCGACGACGAAATAAAAAGAAAAAATTTAAAAAATGCAGAAACAAAATCTGAACGGAAAAAGAGAAGGCCGAAAATAAAGAAAATAGTCGGAAAAGAGTAGATGACAAAAAATTGAAAAAAATATTGAACATATGACGATATTATCTCGCTTCCATACCACGTGAGTTCCCCGTGGCAGGATGGGGACCCCCCATCGAGCCTTGCGTGTGTTAATTTGAATTGAGAGAGATTACGCGGAGACCTCCCGTCGGGAGCAGCCATTTTGTATCAAAATGTCGATAAAAAGACCCGGGGTCAGCAGAGATCATTTGGGTAATACGAACGTTCGGCGTTTTCACGGCCATTCATCAAGAAGCTAGCGAGGATCCCTCTCACCTGAGGGTCGAATCGTGAGCAAAGAGAGAAAACACGGTCGTTTCGAGGGGTTCTTCGAAAATCGATTTTTTTTTTTTTTTTCTTTTCACCCACCGTCGATAAGCTCGCTGACCTCGACCGGGTAATTGCGAATGAATGCGGTATACTGAAAGCGGTGGGCTGGGGGAGGGGGAAACTCCGGGGATCGTATACGAGGAAAACACGCGGAGGAGAGAAGAAAAAGAAGAAGAGAATAAGACCTGGGAGTGACGCGAACGCCTCTGCCTGGGTTATATGGAAATGTTGGTCAAATATATCATTCTGGCTTGACAGTGCAATTCTCTTATCAGCCTCGCGCCGCCTGCCTCTACCCCAAACCATCCCGGGCGGAGGCTCCGAGGGCGACGGGGATCGGGGTGGGGAATTGGGGCCGGGGGCTGGAGCGCCCGATAGAGGATCTGCAAACACACCGCCTCACCCGATTCCAACCTCCACCCTCTCATTCCACCCCGACACCACCGAGATGACGAACTACTGGGCAAAATAGAGCGGAATGCTGGAAAACACGGACGCCGAAAATACGCGAAGGCCCTTCTTTGTTCTCTCAACGCCCGTCTATTGAACGTGCGGTAATCGATGAGAAGTTTACGGAATTCACTGCATCTTCGGGTGATAATGATTTATCAAGAAAATGACGGGTGGAAATCCATTTACGTACCGTCGTACTTTCATCCGCAGTACGAGCAGTATAACAAGATGAACAAGAGCCAACTAACCAACTAATTTTTCACTACGTATTGAATCATGTGCGGACCATTTCATGTGAAAATAGGGAGAAATCATAAGATTATTCTCAAACTTTAGAATGGCCCGTCTGTACTTCTCATCGTAAAAAATTGTCGGAATCCATGCAGACGAGGCACTTTGGAATTTTTCCTAACGCAATCCTCAGTCTTTATCCCTGAAAATTTCATCTCAGACAGTAATTGAGGTTGAATAATTTCCTAATAGTCTTTTTGTCTCGTCAGTTTCACGTATCGAGTTATCAGGGGTACAAATATCGAGACAAGAGTGCAGGTCAAAGTTACGAATGATCAAAATGCAGATTTGCCGTCATGTTGAATTTCATACAGTCACGACTTGGCATCGGGATAACAAAGAATCTGATAAGAATTCAAGTTTTTTAAATTTCTGCACCGAATTCTCCAAATGTGTTACACAATTTTTCATCACGGGTTCGAATGGATAAAAATTTAGAACTCGAAAAATTGGACTCGATGAGATTTGACGTAATGGTAAATGCGACCGCGACTTTGAACCATTGAGAATTTCGACCCACGCCATCGAGACATAAAAACGTAATTCACGTCAGAGACGGCGAGCGTCGCGTCGCGTCGATGCTGCGGGGTTCCGACAAAAGGATCGGGATCAGAGCGAAACGGGGCGCGATTAGAGAGTTTGTCTCGACGCCCTCACGCTGGGTGATGGATGCCTGCCGCGGTGGCGTTCCGATGGCTCGTCGCCGCTCGCCGGGTGGGTTAAGCTCGCTTTATCTGGTCCGGCGGTCCGGACGCGGAGCGACGCAGACCCGCGTGCATGCATATATTTGCAATCGCGGGATTAGCATCGCCGGGGAAAAATATAAACCTACGCGCGGGGTACCCGTGAAACGGTGAAAAAGTGAAAAAGCGAAAAAAGGGGGTCTCCCGCGATTCTTCCTCACGTGTTTACCGTCGAGGAGACGAAGTGCCGGCAATACGTCAGACGGTAACCGAACGCCCCGAGCCGATGCACGTGTTGAATGTTTGGATCGAGCCGACGCGAGGAGACGCTGCGCGATGGGAAATTTCTCGAGAGCTTATGTATTATAGGTACATTTAGCTCGCGCGGACCTCCCGCCGTGATTTTGAGCCCCGCGGAGGCTGCACGCGAGGGGAATCGATAAGGCAAATGAACAACGAACCCCGGGTAATTGAAGATCACAGCAAGGTCCGTCGGTCCTCGCCTGGAGGAGATTTTTGACTCGCATTCGCGGTCGCTCGCCGGCGATCGACGGTGCCATGCGTGTAAAGCACGCGATTCCGCGCCGCCGTTACGATCGCTTTATCGCATTCCGGATCCCCGGCACCTCGAGTCGCGGGACGAACCGTGGAACGCTTTACGGCTTTCGGGAAGAAGAAAAACACCGGGGATCAGGGACCGTCGCCCGAGGGACCGGGGACCCTTAACGAGGCCGGCCTGGAGACAATCAGTTTCCCTTATCAGCGAACTCATATCTCCTCGTCGTCGTCGTCGTCGTCGTCGTTGCGGCCTCGCTGCCGGTCGGCCTTCCTTTTTTATTGCCTCGTGGACTCGCTCCTCTCTCTTTCGTTTCCACCCCCCCCCCCCCCCCCCCCCCCCGCCCCCCCGTCTCCCGCTCTCTATAATTGCTTCTTTTAACTAAGATTCTCAGATTTAACTTGGTGGCGGCGCGGCGCAACCCGCCGCGGCTTTCCCAGGACTTTTCCTCCCTCTCCACCTCTTTTTCTTTTTCCCTTCTCGAGTTTCTCCGTATCTGCACCTTCATTTTTAAATTGGTTCTTATAAGTTTAAATACACCGGGGCACCGCGACCCGTCGAGATCCTCGAGCGACTCGCAGCTAGGCGGAATCAAATCAAAACTGTTTTAAAACTTTCTTCCTTTGCCATTATTTTCCCTTCTTTGCTCGTTTCTTCGAGCCCCTCTCACCCCTTTGCCAGATCCCCTCACCCTCCGCCCCCCCCTTTCCAGAAAACGCTTCTCTGTTTTACTTCATTTCCTTCGGTTATACCTACCCCGCAGCATACCCACCCCTACTATTCGCCCCCGAGGTATTTCTTTCCGTACTTAATTTCAGTCAGGTCCCGCAGCCATCTTTCATTCTTATTGGACCAGGGAATATTTTCTTGTAATTTCCTGTTGGTCGCAATAAAAAGGTTCCTGCACAGCTCGCCTTCTTCGCTTCCCTTCAGCCCTTCTTCCCTGTACCTCTTCCTGCAATTTTTCATTATCTTCTTTTCCGTCTCTCTTTCACCTTTATACCGTAACGCACCTTACATCCGCGCAAGGTTACCCCGTTTAAGTATCACATGGGAATGTTTCGCTGGTTCATCGAGTCGCCGACTCTTAGTTTTGGCACGAAGAAACGGGGAAACGAGAGTCTCGCACGGCTCCGCGGCGATATCGATTTCAGGCGCAAGCAAGCGGATGCGAGCTTTTGCCGCGCGATGCAATCTTTGAAAGGAGGACCGCGTCATTACGCTCCGGCGGTGGTTCACGGGCCATTGCCCCCACCCCCCACCCCCGCCCCCACATCCCCGCCGTCGTTCTCGTTCCACCCTTCGTCCACCCCGCATTCCCGCTGCAGGGCGGAAGGCTCACGCGATTGAGAGCAGCCCAATGACACATGACTCAACGCCCGACAACCCTATACGTCACGCGGCTCAACTCCGCGAACCGAGACCGAGAGGCGGAGGTGGTTCGTCGTGACCCGGGAGGCCGACCTGCCCTCGGGAAAAATAATCTGCAGCTAGAGTTTCCCTCAACTGACCCGCTCAACCGGCCATCAAACCGTCGAAGGAGACGCTCTACGCCGGTATCGCGGCGAGTAAAATTCACTCGGTGCCATCTGCTAGGATCGTAAAAGCCAACCCCTCGACGGAGAAGTGGGTACGCGGTTAAAGTAACGCGAGCGTAAAACTCAGTGGGGCGAAGGTGACTTCCGGAATCCAAAGTTACACGTCGAAGCCGTTCAACGGTCGAGGACTGCAGCGGATAATCGAGGTGCAACGCGTTTTCCCGTGACGATATTACTCCTCGCAAGACTCGCATCGTGGACTCTTTTGCTCCTGCGGGAGCCGAGACGTTGATCAAGGCTAGCGAAGCGAGCAACGCCAGCAGCTAGTCACTCCCCCGACGCACTGGGCCCTGGTGCAAACTCTGGGTTTATTATCAAGCTAGGCTCCCAATTAACCGGCAGCAGCTGTGAAAATTAATGGAGCACAGCTTTTAAGATGTAATTGGGCACATTCATAACGCGGCCGGAGGTGGGTGCCTCCTTGTGTCGGACGGGGTGGCGAGGGGTGGGATGGGCGAACCGACTCTCCTGCATCCAGCGCCAAACCGCGCGTCCGCCAACTCCGGAGCGAGAGAGGAACGGAGAGACAGAGAGTGGGAGAGAGTGAGAGGGTTGCGCGAAGCGCCCCGACGCCGATGCCGGCGCCTCCGCTGGATGGTGATAGCGACGACGTAATAATACTGAATGACGTGGCATTGTGCGCCCGAAGGGCCAAAGCGAGCGAACGGGGGTCGACAGGGGAAGCCCCTTCAGACGCTCGTAAACATTTCGTAAATTTGCTCCACAGGTGTGCCATCGCCGCAGCCACCGTCGCCTCGCCATTGCCCCCTTGCCGTCGCGTCAACTTGGTATTTCTACCTCGCGATTCGACCGAATTCCGAACGCCTCGATTATACGCACCCCGCGATATACACCCAAGTCCTTATCGCTCATGTTTCCAAATCGCTTCGACGCCAGTAGCCTATGATCCTGACTCACCCTTTTACCGACACAATGTACCGGCTTTACAACTCTACCTCGTCAGGGTCTAAATCCGATGATCTGTACCTTTCGGATCGACCCTCGTTCATCCAGAGAATCGAAGTAAGCGCAAACAGGACCCAAGCACCACGGGATGATTAGTGCGAACGAAATCTGACGCTTTGCGTGATCAGGGCAATTTGGGCATGAAAGTTACGTGATTGACAGTCTACACGAGGACGAAGAGCTTGGAATCCTGGATGACGGTTTAGTCGTGAATGCAGCAACTCCGAAAGCGGTGGTAAAAAAAAAAAAAAAAAACAAGCGATTACGGTGACCGACCCGACGGACCGCACCCTTTTTCGTCCGTTTTCCTGGTCCACTCAATCCCCGTTAACCCTCTCTGCCGCCCCATGGCCAGTGTAATTGTTCGGGCAATCATTAGCCAGGATTATCTCGCCCGGGTCGGCGTCTCGACTCCCAACACCCGTGTCCGTCCTCCCGAGGGTCCCCGACGAAACCCTCCACCTCACCTCGCGTCGGTCGTCGTGTTTCGTTACTTCGTTTGCGTTTGTGTTCGGAAAATGAAAGGACGGTACATGGGAATAGCCGCCGCACACCGTCGACGCGGATGCGAGGGTGGAGGGAAATCGCGAACCCAGAGGCACGAGAGGGACAGCCCGAGAGGAATGCCAGAAGGGGGAACACCGCGCAACGTTCCGGAAACTAAGCACGCGGCTGAGCAATGGCGCTCGTGGCTCATGAGTGATGGAGGACCACTTCTGATTCCTCGAGGTTCGTTCGCTCCGAGGCCAAATTTACCCTTGCAGGAAGTTTGGGCTCCGGCTTTAGTGGGAAAAAAAAGCGTTTACAAAAAGCGTGTAACGGCTTCGCGGTTCACACACTTACTGTGGGTATCAAAATTGGACGAAGATCAGTGGTTCAATGCGGGTAACGCCGATGGTGCGAGGTAGTTTTCTGTCTTCGGTTCCTGCGTCGTGGGGACCAGAACGGAGAGTCAAACTCCGTCAAACGCGCTACCGTGCAATCCGATAGAAGGACGATTTAGTGCGAAGAATAGGGGCGTCGATGTTGGCGTCGGCAAAGGGTTGCTTTGAAACAGAGAGAGAGAGAAAGATCCCCGCGTCTCAAGGGACGTCGGCGTCGGGCTGCATCGTGGAAAGGGTAATACTCATTTATGTGTAATCGCGCTCGCAAAACTCCATCACACTTTGCTAATAGAGCCCGCGAGGGTAGGGATAGATGGCCTTCGGAGCTTCATGCTCAATAACAACCCCCCTGTTCCCTCCGTCTTCACGCCGCAGCTTGGCTGTTCGGCGGAAAACAGTGCTGGATGAAATTCCTCCGGCATCAATCGAAGGTCGACTTTACGCTGTAGCGAAATCAGTTAGTATATTCCCGGAGTTTGTTACGTAAAACAGAACACAGCGTCGAGTCTCGACGGATTGACGGAGAACCTTAGCAGCGCGTAGGATAGGTTATTTGTAATTTTCATTATCTTGGAATTAAGGCGGTCGTTCGGTCGCCGAGCACGTAGGGAGTTAATAGAGCCGCGTGGCCGTTTCTCGGGCGGCCTGCCGGCGAAGGTCGGGGGTGGTTTTCGGAACAGGTGGCGGAGGTGCGGGGGCGGTGCGCGACGCCGGGTCGTTTGTTGATTCCGTCCGCGACGCCAGACGTCGTTTCGGACGTAACAACAATTTCCCGAAATCTGACGAAATTGGCGGCGGTCGAGGGTTGGGGCGAAGAAGGTGGATGGCGAACCGGCGGCAGGGCCGGGCCCCGGGCCGCGTAACGGCGTTTATTGGCTGCTTTAGGGCCGTTTCTATGCGCGACACATTGCCGCTAAATAACGCTCCCGAACCGGCCGTTCTCGGCCCCCACACTGCCCTGCACGAAGGGTGGTCTCTGCGCCAGCGGCAGCAAGCGGCAGCACGTTACACGGTATGAATTACATACGCGTATGCGGCTCGCGTGAACGAAGGCAGTTCCGCCGAGAAGTTGAGAAATATAGGTACGCAAGTTAGGGCATGGACGGCATCCAGTGCCGGAGCCCCGATATACGGTCAAAATAACAAAAAAGGAAATATCTCGGAAACCCGACGGTCAACTTACGACCCGTTTTCGTTTCAGGCGGAGCGCCGCAGCGACCGCCGTCACTGCGTTCGGTCGCGAGAACGCATCCTGCGAGATACGGTGACGTGTAAATAGCGTCGCGTTGCTAATAATCCGGGTGGTTGATGCAGCGAACAATGCGCCCCCTCCTACGATCGCTCGCTTGCTGCTTTCATTCGCGCTGCAGCACGCGCTCGTGAAATTAGTTTTCCAGATAATCATCTTACGGTATTGCGTTACCTCACGTACACCTTCCCATACATACCCTGCGCCACCCTCCACCGAACTCCGGATATAGAACGACGCTGTAAGCACACAAGTGTACGGATCGTGTACCGCACGTTTGTACGTACAATAAGCATGAACAAGGATTAATGTTAACTCGTGAAATACCCACGACGCGCATTACGTCTACTGATAAGAAACGATATTATTAGAGTTTCGCGCGTGCGGTGTTAGACTCCGATAAGTTTTAGATATTGTCTCGGTGGTTGGATGTAGTCTGGCCTTCGTACCCGCAAGGTCCTCAACTAGCGGATTTCAATCGAACTGAATTTACGATTCGTTACACGTCTGCACCAATGGACCTTCGAGATTCATGGCTGCGTTCTCAAGTCAGTGTCGAAAGATTTATTCACATCGGTATGGTTCGAAATTCTACCATAGCCTTGTTCGGATACTTCGATCGAGGGATCGGCGAAAGATTCTGCTGGTTGATCAACCCGAGCTTACAGCATCGAATAAAAAGACGGTGCAGTGGTGTAAGGAGACTGATTGGACGAATGGTAGTTTGACGGTCTGGTTGTATCGTTTGAGCATCGAGACAAATCGTAAAGGCACAAGACGCAAAAGTGGTTGAATTGCGTACCATAACAAATGTTGTAAATCAAGCGTTACTAAAATTGCCTCCGTGTTCCCAACCTGCAAACATGGTCTATCGGTGACCATTATCCGTACAGTGATCGTAACTGTACGGGTATTTCAGTGCGGTACGAATTCAAATTGATCAATGTCGGTAAGTTTCGTGACATCGAAACATTGCAGACAGTCACTGCGAAACGTTAACTCATAATACCATCGACTCCCAATGTCAGCGTTCTCCGTTCACCCGCATCCGTTCGCTTAGATTTGTAGGTACGAAACGGGACCTTCGAACAGCCTTAAGCCGCGTGTGCAGTTCAAGGTGGTGCACATGCCGCGTGATGAATGCGCCTAGAAAGTGACGATTAGCGAATGTTGCAATCCGGTTACACAGGGAGTTTGGCGAGAAGGGTTTGGGTTGGCAGGGTTGAAGTTGGTCCCGGCCGGCAGGCGCACAATATTATCAGTTAATTTAAAGGGCTCGCGACGGTCTGCGAGGCGGGAGGAACCCCGAAGAGAAGAAGTTATTGGCGGCGCAGCTGTCGCCGATCTCGCCCGGGTGCGGACCTGATTGTCGGCGGCCACCAACTCGTCGACACCCGGGGTCAGACCCATCGTCGAGCGGAGGGCGGAGGCGCGATATTCGCCGCTTCGAGTTCTCCCGCCCTCGGCGAAGGGGCGGCGGAGAGGCGCCAGCTTGCAACGGTCTCTTAAACTCCAGCTTCCGCGTAGGTACCCGGCAACCCCGCGAGTATATATATGTCCCGGTGTCGCAGCCGCTGTCGCCGTTACAAACTGCCGTTCCTGGCCCGCGGGCCGCCGGTCGCAGCGTTATTACCACCGGGGTTGACGCATTGCGGAACGGCCGAACGTTTCTTTCCGGAATCTGCAGGCCTGCAGGTGAAAGCGCGGAAAGAGCTTCGCCTCGAGCCATCCGGGGCCGTCTCGCAGTCGTAACTGCGTTATTTAGATTAAAAAGGAGGCATACATCAGAGATAAGCGTCCTCTAGATTGACCACTTGGCCGCCGGATGGCCCTAAAGCGGCTCCGTGACCGTCCCACGCGAGAAATCTCTCCCGGCATCTCGCCCTCCTCGTGTCTTTTCCCTTCCCCGGCCATTCTCATCCTCCTTTTATTCCCGCTCTTGTATATTCTTACCCCGCGGTCTCCACGGCCGCACGCAACGACTCGCCCCCGCCTCGTTCCCTAGACCAGCTCGTCGTTTCGCCTCGGAGATTTAGAGGTCAACGATAAAAAATCGGAATTTTTATCCGTGCCAAATAGAATACGAGGACCCCTCTTTGGCTCGAAGAGAACCGAACCAGCCACGCTTTTCGCTGGTTTATGGGCAGCCTCGCGGGGAGGGTGTAGTTTTTATATTCGCGGTACGGGGGCAAGGCGGCTGCCCGCTACCGCGTGTGTGGAATTTGAATCCGCTCGTAATAAAATCCCAGCTTTATGCGAAGGACGGGGCGCACCGCCCCCGCCTCTCAACTCTCAGATTCTATACCCACAACCCAACGCGCGCCACTGACTTCGTTCGTTCCCACAGCAGCCGTGTAGATTCATACCGCAAGAATAGCCAACAGTTATTTGCCCGACTCCTTGAGTTCCTCGAAACGTGGTCGACGCGAGAGTTCCTCACCAATTTGCTCAGTTCTTTACGAACTTCACCGATCCTTGCTTTCGTTTTTGTTCATAGTTGCGAGTATCCTTGGTGGGACGACTTTTTGATCCAACGGTGAGGAAGCATTTGGCTTTTTAGGATCTGAAAAAATCAAATCTGACCGGAGGCACTAATCGGTGGAAAAACAGTCGGCCGTGTTTCGGGGCGGTAGATAAAGATGGAGCCCGACGAGGGGTGGAATGGGTTTGTAAAGATCGGACTGCCAATTAACAAAATAGCCGGTGCGAAGCACCGCCGCGCGGTACTAATTCGGCTTAGCGCAATCAACCCCTAACCGGGTCTGGCTCTCTCCCGAGGGTGGACGTATTCGGTCTGTAGGGAAGATCCGTTGTATAATTACCCAAGCGAGCGAACGAGCGAGGTTGAATGTTGATAGCGAAGTCGAAGTAAATCGGATTAGCCAGATATCATCTGCGTAATGTATGTATGTAAGCCGAGCCGCCGCGGTGCGCGCAACGCCAAAGCCGAAACCCCGTGTTACACTCGGTGCGTAAGGAAAATAAGGGTGCGCGGACCGAGATAAAGGGTGCATCGGGGCTTCCGCCACCCCGGCGGTGCGCACTCCGTTTCCCCAGGCGCTACGACGTCGTCCCCCGAAGAGGATAGGACATGTTTTTCCAGACAATTTGTTCGGCAACATTAATCACACCGATGGATGCATGCAAACGCGTCTCACCCTGCGTTTCGCGAACAAGAATGTGTCACATCCGCGTTATCCAAAACTCTCCGTGGAAAAAGAAGAAGAGTCGCGCGTACGTTCTTTTCTCCCCATTATTTCTTTTCATTTTGTTTTGAAAATATTCTTCATTGTAATTCAGTGCTAATTGTGATCAGATAGTTTATAAATATTTCTGCATCGAGTGATTTCACGTACCAATTTTCATCCACATCCTTTTTCGAACCTTACATTTCTGGGGTGGTTTTCATTGCCCGAATTAAACGCAACCTCGGGATTTTGCGCGGATAACGAGATTGAGGTGAGTCGAGGGAAGGGTGGGCAGTAACTATCAGTGACGCGTACGGCGTTAAATCGGTTTGTTGACACACGTAAAGCTGTCGACGGATATCGGTTTCTACATCCGTCGACGAGCTCCGACCAGCAGCAACTCTCTGCCATCCGATCAGCCTGGCAATTGCTAATTAACGCGCGATAACCCGAGCCGCGTATCAGCGGGTGCGATAACTCTCCGTCGGTCGTATCGGGCCAAACACGGGGCTGCGAAAGGCGACGCGGAAAATATTTTTCAGGCAAAAAACGGGCGAGAAAGTCGTTTCGTGACTCTTTTCCGCAACGGTGCTTGACATTATATTGCAGTCAGTCGCTCGGCGAGCCCGGAGCGGAGCATCGAGACCTTTTGCATTACCGGCGTGCAGCAGTGAAATTGATTACCAATAGCACTACCTACCAGCCGAGTCGGCGTTCCCGGTTCGCCCAGCTTCCGAGGTAGTAATGATGTTTTGATGCGAGCCTCGGGGCGGTGGATATTGACTGCAGTTAACTAATGGAACCTCTCTTGATAATTACGAATGGTTACGCGAGGAGTAAATATTACCGCGCTGAGCGGCAGTAATCATCGTTATCCTCGGCATTCCTGAGTCGTCGGGAACAACGCGCCGGTGTTATGACCGAGGCTTCCATTGCGGCATTAATCCCACCGACGAAATCAGGCGACGTCATTCGGTACGTAAGTTATCGTCGTACGCTCTACGGATATGAAAAATTTATACGTACGTGTACCGCGTTCCTATCAGAAATTCTACCCCGAAAATCAGGCATTTCGATGAGCTGTGAAAAGAAAATGGTGATTAAAATCAATGATTTAAACTGCGGCGCCGTTCACGTGGATATCATTCTCATCGTTTTCTCCAGATTTGCTGAAGGCATCTTGATGTTCTCAAAGTTATCCTAATGTTTCTCAAATAGAAACGTCATCAGTCTATTCTTAGATGTTGAATAATAAAAATTCAACAAAATCGTCCAGTCACTGATTTGTCATTAGATACTCGCTAACTTTTTTTCTTTTCTTTTCCTTTTTTCATACGAAATTTCCAAGTGTTAAAGCACTGGGCACCAACTGTCAACACTTTTTGTACTCTACGCAGTGTAAATGTGTATATGTGTACCTTTTTATGATACACGAATCTTTATCTAATTAACGTTATGCAAATTTTTACTGTACCAGAAAAAAACGTCAACTAAGCGTGTTTTTTTGTTTCGTTCCTTTTCTCTTCTTCGTTTCCGGGCTCACGATCTTTTTTCTTTTTTTTTTTGCGCTTTGTTTTTTATCACTCCGTCTTTTTTTTTTTTTTTTTTTTTTATTCGAACACAGCTTGCGTCATTGCGAGCATATCGCCAAGTCTTCCGCATCACGGTTCCCACGCGACACGTGATCAAATTCACGCGTTATTCACGCACACGAATCGTGCCCACCTACGTATGCATGCACGTACAAGAATCCACTGCCTAGTCCGCGAAATACAAGGTCATGCAGTAAGCACCCTGCAATAAATTTCTATTTTATGGAGTACCATCATATGCTTCGCTCTCTCCAGGCCTCCCATAAAAATGTAACGGGATCTGAGACCGCTGCAATCTATCGCCGCTTAGGTATTATATACAGTATCAACGACTACGATTGCACGTATAGTGTCGTTTGTTTCTCACTGATTTTTTTCGCCAGCAACTTATCAAAACATTTGTCTTCTTCTATGAATTCATTTAAAGGTTCTTCGAGAACACGGATGAAAAATATAAATTAATTTTTTATTGACCTGAAAGTTTTCCTCACCGAATTATCGACGCATTCAGCGACGTCGATGCGTCGGTGTAATATTACAAGGTGTTCGTCGCATAATGAAAACTGCATTAAAAACGCGAGCCGAAATTCCGAATCATGGTGACGTCGTCCAGGGATGGAGTGTTGGAAAAGTGTTTTGTCATCCATGCAGGGGTGAACGTGGTGCCGAGGAAAGCGGCAGGCTGCTAAGAGAACAATACGTTCACCTCGTACCTCGGCGCCCATCCTCATCCTCCCCCTCCCCCTCCCCTCCCCACCTTCCGTAACCCCAGAGGCTTTGCATCCGGAGTTCGAGTAGGTTCTTCATTATGTCGCGATAATCCGCGCAACGCCTCCGGAAACAAAAGCTGTATCGATTTCGGGTCATTTGTTGCGGTTGTTCCGTCGTGATATCGGGGCAGGAGGATGTACCTCGCGGATTATCGAGTGACGAGAGTCTGCGGAGAAACGGAGACAAGGCTCGTTCGAGTCGGTGGTGAAAAAATTCCAATCCAACCCCGCTGGAGGAAAGCCCTTTTTCGAATTTTTCTACAAGTTTTCCGGGAGGGGATCAGCCAGCTCCGGCTCGCCAGCTCTTGTTGGTTACAGCCGGGGTGGAGGGCGGACTCGACGGTTTCCGAGCTGCCGAGTTTCTCTGCGCTCTGCTTCTCTCAGCCCGCGGGTTGGGGGCTGGGGTGGCTCGGATGGCGCGCCATTGTTCGGGCGATATTTCAGCCACGGGGGCGGCTGGCAGGGGCGGGAGTCAGCTGGCTGCGACATGCCGCCTACACCGCCAAAGGGGAAAGCCGAGGCACTGAGAGGCAAAGCGACCGGGGAGGCTCGGGGCGCGCCGGCATACTCTTTCATCTAACGATATCCGGGGCCTTGACACAGAGCGGCTAAGTTATATCCTCTCTGTTCCTCCTGTAATTCGATTCAAAGTCGCGCTGCGGTTACCCTGCCTCATCCCACATCTTCCGCATCCACCGCGACAACAGTTTTACAAATATATGTATACACGTAGGTATATCCGGGTGCCACAGGCTTCTTTAAGAGAGAGAGAGAGAGCGAGCGAGTACCTGCCCATTTGTTCCTTGAAACCTGTTCCGCTGAAACAGCTGATAATATCACTTGAATGCTCCTAAACACAACTATCGCAGCGGTGAGATCACGAGATTGTGTGCACATGGAGGCAGGTAACGTAGCGCAGACTTAACGAAGGGGTTGAAACGGTGAAACGGTCGAGCTATTAAAACACCGGGATGTTCGACTAATACCCGAGCGATAGGCAAAGTATGTTTCTTGAACCCGTCAACTTAGATTGGTTCTGAAGGTTCTTAACGGCGAGCTGCGGAACGCGCGAGGCATCAACCCGTTATACTCACCATCTCTGACTTATAACTTGCCCGACGGGTTTCGTACTATAATGGTATACATAGACGAGAGTTTAATAATTATTATTCATAAGACTCTCCCGGGAGTCAGCCAGGCGTGAGACTAAGCAAGAAAGATGTGCTGCAAAACAAGGGGGCTGCGCCTCTCCTGCTCCCATCCTCGTTCCCCGGATTGCCCGAGTCCCGATTTCACCCGGTGCGTACGACGCCCTCCATCCACCACCACCACCACCACCCCCGCCTCACCCCCGACGATCCGGCCAAGGGTGCCCGGACCCAGTCGAGCGGAAACCCAATCACTTCCGGCGTCTGCGCCCATTAGGGAGCCGCGACGCTGACGTCGACTGACGTACACCCCCGCCGTCCCTCGTCCTCCGTCCACATCGCCGCCTCTTATGCCCCCAAAACATACCGCAAATCTATTGTTTGGGAAGCGCTCGCTCGGAAGCCTCTCCAATGGGCTAATGATCCTGCCTCGAACCTTCTTCTTCTCAACACCGTATATATCGTGTATATAGTATGTTCGAGTCTTTGTTCCCGCAGCCGAGGATATCGCTGTTTTTACTGAGTGAACCGCGGATACGAGGTGTGGTAGGCAACAGTTTGGCCGATGATTTGCTCCTTCCTATCTAATCGCAACTTCCTTCGTTCTATGTTTCAGGTTTATCAATGCGAGACGTAGAATCGTTCAACCCATGATCGACCAGAGCAACAGAGCCGGTAAGTCGCAGCCGGTTGTGTCATCGCTTGACCATTACACACGATTACATTCGACTCACGCTAAACACGAACGTACTCACACGCGGTGGTGAACGGAGCTACGTTGCACGCGTGTGATCCGCGTAGAACGCGGGAGAAAACGAGCCGGGAGATCCTGAAACCTTAGCTTCGGTAAATTTCGTAGGAAGTCGGCGTGAGTCAGGGGGCGCGGTTCATTAATAATAGTGACAGTTTTGCGTGTACTTAGGATGTTTAACCAGCAGTCAGGCTGTCTTTCGAATCCGAATTGAAAACTTATTCTCGAACTTAATTTGTAGACATAGATATGGATCGGGTTTCACATCGCTGTGTTGCGGTTAATCGCATTATACAAAACTGGTTGTAGACCGACGGTGCGTAATTGATCATCCCACAATCCAGAGCGACAATTGTAATTCAATTACGTATCGCGCTCTGAGCATACTTGATAACGCTTAATAAAATCAATCAGTTCGAATAGCCGATATTTTACCGAACGCCTTTGTTTCACTGCCCCGTAATTGAATCGATGAATTATTTAAACCTACCGCGATGTTTCACTCAACCTCTGACCAAACGCTACCGCCCGGAGATACTCGATTCGTACCTTTTAGTCGGACAGGTTTCCAACTAATTTCGTTTCCGTGTTCGCTTCGACGTTCCCGTAGAAAATACCCGCGTGCGGGAGAATATTAAGGTTCCAAATATGTCGCGGGGCGAGACTAGAAACGGATTGAAATATCGATACGAAATTAAACCATTTCTCACAATTTCTAGAATATTTTGCCTCGTAATTGTCGTTAAAACACGGCGCTGATGTCGAGTTTCATGGTTTTATTGGCTACTAGAATGAATTGGACGAGTATCTCGAGAGAGTTATAAAGATAAATTTACTTTCCGACAATTTAAAATCTAACTTGATATTCCCGGGTGGCCTCCCGGGCGGTTGAATCTTGATTTCAAACGGGCGTGAATTTAGTTAATTTCTTATCTCCGAATCCGAAGCAACGCTCTTCAGGAGGTGAGAATCGCCCCGTCGGATACAGCAGAACGAGAGACAACAAGAAGGGGGGCGAACAGAGAGGAGGGGGATGGTTGGCCGTCGGGTTGAAGGGTTCGGGAATAAAGGGGCGAGTGGTGAGGGGTGCGGAGACGGGTGGATAACGCCAGGATAACGTCCGGATAACGCTTGGATAACGGCGGGATAATTGGTAGCGGTGATCAGACTGGGTTTTACGATCCGGGAACATGCGGCTGTCCCGGGAAACCTTTCCGGCCGAGTTTCGCCCCCGCGCCCCCGCTCTTACTCTCATCGGGAAAACTACGGCTCTTAAGAAAACTCTCAGCGGCGAAACAGCGGCGGCGAGGGTTCCGGGTCCAAACGCGGGCCGACATTTCGCGCACTTTTACGACTCTGCCGACCCTCCCCGTCCACCTCTTCGTTCTCATAAACACTCACTGAGTTACGGGTTGTTTGTTTTACCGAAACCAGGCTTTAGGGGCGGTTTAGCGCAAGTAGCTTTCCGCCCCCGGCCTCGCAGCTACGGAATTTCGGCGAACGCCGATTGAAAAATTGCTAAAATTATCGCCCGCCTCTCTCACTCGGCGGCGGAGGGATTCGGCAGCTGAGGCGCGTCGAGACGACGACGTCGCGTTATACCTTCGCCAAGAGCAAAGTGGAAATCCGTGTCCGCCAGATTATCATCCCGGAGTCAATCCTGATCAGTCCAACCCCTCCACTCTCCCTCTCCCTCTCTCTTTCTATCGTCCTGGAACGAAGCGCGCGACGCATCTTGATCTTGTAATTTCTAAGGCAAGTCTGAATTATTTTCGTGATTCGCGTTTTGTCTCGTGCGCCGAAAAGTGGAACAAACTCCCGATCCGCGTTAGGAACATGTACGAACGCCCTTGCTTTAGGCAGCATCTGTTTGCCCATTTGTTTAGTAAATTTAAATCTGATAAAGGGTTGCAAGTAACACCATTGGTGTGTAGCCTAGGCTAGTTATTGGTCACTAATTTTGTTTGCGCCCTTCTTTGTTATTTTTTCTCTTTTTTTATCATACTAATACTTGCTTTGTTTTCTTTTTGTATACTTCATTAGTCTGAATACTAATAAGATTGTTATAATATTAAGCTTTGTACAATGCGATATAATGCGAGTAGATTTTATCTACTACCATATGTAAATAATCACCTTGGTATGTATATTTTGCATAATGCTTAAGCTATACGGGAACTCTAGTCATTGACTTCTGGATCCCTAGCCTCTAATAAATCTAATCTAATATAATCTATCTCTTTCCACTTTCCCGAGCTTCTCCACCGCTCTCCGACGGCCAAAATATCGCGCGATTTTCGTGCCGTCTCTATTTTCAAAATCATTTCAATCACGCGCCCCAACGCGCTGGCTCAGGGGGAAAGGAACGCATAACCGCAAACTATAAACTCTCGGTGCATCATTTTACGAGGGAGGAAGTAGTCCCTTGTTTAGGATTCTATTAACTTCGTATCGGCGCGTGTCTCCTCGACGAGAACGATAACGGCGCGAGTCACCGTCTCAGTCGTAAGTTGCGAAAATCCAACCTTCCGCGCATCGGTATAATCACCTACGTTCAAAAGGTGCCTAAACTTCTTTTCGAGTATCGACTTCGTCGGATCAGCTTATTTCAGCGATACGCGAAAATCAACCCCGTCACGCGGCCAGACGTTCATATATTTGGATCTCTCGGATTCCCGCCGAGCCGACCTTACGCCCTTCTGACAATATCGCGAGGAATCGCCGGAGGTGGAACGGGGAACTCGAGCACAGCCGGGTAGATACACCCCTCCGCGTTTTCAGAACGACGTTGTAAAAACGTAACAGCTCGCCCGAAAGTGTCGTAAAGCTGAGACTTTGCCGCGGCCGCGCGCGTACACTTGGCCCGATGTTTTGTGCGAACGGCGCCATGACAGGCAATAAGACGTATACGGGGCGGGGGTGGAGGTCGCGTGGTATTCTCGTAAAATTACCCCGAGCGTATGCCTCGCAGGCAGTTATATTTATTGCGCGACAAACGAGAAGGAGAAAAATTTCCTACCGCCCGAGGTCAGGGTTGTCTACCGCCCCCCGCTCAATCTCCAGGATAGCTTCTCGAGTTTAAGGACGAGTCCTGGAATTGCCCGGACTGCATTCTCGCCCAGTTCTGAACCGCGCCAGTGTTTTTTTTTACAATATTTTTCGAGCTCTCGAAATTTTCAAGCGCCGTCAACCGCGCGTATAAATTTCTTTCCTCGATCAAATCCCAGTCAGTTTACCGACCGCATCCCCGCCTTTCGCCTCCTATCCGTGCGGTTATCCATTAACGTCTAACGGCGAACGCGAGTCGGCTTTATGTGGAATTTTTTCGTTTCAAAATACGTCGAGTAAATGAATTTTCGTCCGGGTTAAGTGAGTGGCGGAGCGCCGATTGGCGTAATGGGCAAAACGAGCGATAGGGCCGCGAATGGCTCGCCGAGGGAGCCGAGGGATGGTTTTTGGCGAGGGGATCGGCCCGAGGACTTACGCAGCTAGTCTACGGGTCTTCCATTACGCGTTCCAAGACTTTCCCTTCAGAATTAATAGCCGGAGACACACTCCGGTTATTACGCAGCGTTTCTGCCGCGGTGACGGTTTTCAACCAGGGGTCGGGGTTCCCTGCTTTCTTCGAGTTCGTTGTCGCGGGAAAAATTACGCGCGAGGCCCGACAGTCGGATACTTCTATTCGGGATGTTTCTGGCGCAGGGCGCACCGGCAATCGTCGTAATGAAAGTATGATTGATGACGACCTCAGCCGTGCAACGCCGGCATCATTAGCCCGGCAAGTAGGACACAGCCGACGGGTCGGCCAGCTCTCGTCGTTCCACCGCAGCCGTCACACGACTCGGAACATGTCACGCACCCATTAAACGCATTATGCATTAGTCCAATCCGGAGATGCAGACCGGGTGCCAAGCCGCACGATTACCACTCTCAAAGTTGTATCTCGTAACGTTAACTCCGCTCGCGCAACAATCTCGCGCCCTCCTCGAACATCCGACGACACCGAACTGCGATTCGCGAACGTTCGGGATACGAACATACCGAAGAGCGCGTAAGGATCGTTGATAAGCCGAAGGACAACGCATGCACGTCAAGCTTCCTTATCGAGCTATACAATTCCGGTGGATTTTAATTTCAATAACGAAAACACCGGGGCGCCGTTCGTGCTCTCTTTTTTAATTACACTTTCACCCGTTCCGTCGTTCCCGATTTTTGGCGATCCTAGTCCCGAGTACCAGTGCCCTGAGACCCGCCGCAGAGTTTCGGTAATTGAGGAGAAAAAAAAACAAAACAAAGAGCCAACGCGAGGCAGCGCTGTTTCTAAGGGCATTTTTGTCCCCTCGGACATTTATTTTATTTAGCCCCGTCCCCTGAAATACCATAGAGCAGAAAGAGGTGGCGGGAGAGGATTCGGAGCTGGTCACTCCGCTACTCAATTCTCCCGTTCCATCGGCGAGCCGTAGGATCCCGTCGAGCGTGGAGGAGAAGAGGAGGAGGGCGGGGGGGGGGGGGGGGGGGGGGCGGGGGGAGGGAGGGAGCCTGGACCCGGCCGAGATGGACACAGAGAATCGCCATTACAAATTGACAACCTTGATTGATGGCGTTGGTGCGGGCGGGGTGGCCCGGGTGCCGAGCCAAGTGAGATGGAGTGGATTCGGGGCGCTGGAGGGACCTCGCCTCCGCCTCCGCATCCACCCCCGCCTCCGCAGCGGCAGATAGCGACCCGCAACCCCGGAGCCCCGAAGGGAAAGACCCGGGCGAGCCTTATCGAGACGATGCTCTCAGCGAGTCCGTGACGAATGACCCGAGACTAGATGCGAAAGGACCCGATGCGCGGAGCTGGGGAGTCCGACCGAATATGAGATCGACTCCGAGAGCTTCGCTGGACTTATCTCGACGGCCGGATGTCCCGAATGCCGGACAGAGCCGGGACACTCACCGAGGCAATTTTCCACCCGAGTATCGCCGCCCGTGAAACTATTCTTATAACGAAAACAACGCGGTTCGGCAGTTGGAAAAAATTGGAACCGATGGTAGTTTTCACATTCGTTGAAGTAGCGTCAGTCTCGAATATGTAATTCTCGAGGGAAATTGGCCGGTTGAGAATCTTTTATAAAGTCGATAACAAAAAAGTATCGGAATTGTAAACAAGAGCTTGGATATCAATTTTTCATTTTTCGATACTGAGAAGAATCTTCCGGATCGCCGTACCAAACTTTTTCGCAAAAATGCCTAAAGTATTACCACTGATGCGAAATAGTTCGCGTGATTTTTTGTAAGTTGCGTCGACGCAAACGTTTTATGCGTTGTATACACGATTCCGATTGCCAAAGGCCGAAAACTAAAAGTTTTTTTTTTGTCTACAGTTGTAAATTATCCGATCCGCAATACCTGGACGAAGAGTTACTCCGTCCGTGCCGTGATAAAAATTCCGAAATTCAACTCTTGCCAAACGCACAGCACCGAGATATTTTGGCCGGTTATCCGGGCTCCGAAAAGCTCGGAGGGTTTCCGGTTATCCCGAAGGGGAGAAGCGTCTCTGTTTCGACGGACATTACGTCGTTCCTGTCACGTAGTAGTATGATATAGAGTTACTTAGCCGCGCGACCTCCGGCATTACGGCCCTGAGCGAGGGCGAGAGAGGTGCTCGGATGGTCCTTATACGGCATACGTCATACGTCATGCGTTAATTGAAACGGGGGTTCGCGGCGGCGGGCGTCGACTACAAACGACCGCCTTATAGAAATGTTATTATTTGTCGGAGGGGAGCCGCGACGTCGATGGCTCGAAGGCTTACCTACGTCGAAATTGCATCGCCTTTCTCCCTTTTCCGCCGCATGACGCGAGGAAAAGTCGCGTCCGATCGATTTTCCTCTGAACTCGGAATACCGGCTTAATCCCGAATGTAAATTCGACGCCGAATCAACCAGCGCCCTGCGGATATAGATTGGTACAGGAAATGAAGGACCCGACTGACCAGCGGCGCTCGATCGGAGCCCCGAGATAGCCGGCCGAGGGTCGTCCGACACCAGCGGCAGGGTTACTCCTAGATTTTTCATGCCCTCGAGGCGCGTCCGGTGTATCAAGGTTCGAGTAGCCGGCTCCGAGGGTGGACCTATCTTATCAGGCCGGCATAATGGCCTGTTCTATCGCATCTCGAGCCGTTGACCGGTGACCCCTAGACAACTCGGAGCGCCGTTTTACCCCGGAGAGTTGGACCGTAGTTTTGAAGACGGTTTAGACGAGGTCTGTATAGATATACGTAGCGAATCGGGGATGAGAACGTTTCTTCTTTTTTCATACAATTACCGCGATCCGTTGTCGAACGAACAATGACTTGTTTCTATCGGTATTTCCCGCTGTTTTCTCATCCCCCTTCAACCGTCGGCTGATGCTCGATTGATCGCTTCTCCCGCACCGCACCAATTACGGAATGTTTTCCTTCGCAATATTGTAAAGTTTGAAAGAAATCCCGCTCTTTTGCGATCGCGAGTTACTCTTCGTCTCGATTCCGATTAATATTCCCGTCTCGATCGGGACCGCGCGGCGATCCGGGTTTGAAATATATAAAAGAGGCACAGGAACAGGCAACGATTCCAATTCTCTCAACTCTCCCAATTACCATAATTTATGGTCGATCGGTTAATTAAAATATCTAAATACCGTAAGGTGCGCCATATAAAATCGTGGTTCGCTCGAAGGGTGCACCCTTCATCCGGCCCGTACGGCTCTCGCCTCTGTATACGACGTATACCTCATACCTTATAAATATTAAGAGGTTTATAGACAGGCCTCCTCCTCGCGGCGCGCTCAATCATTAATTATTTATTACGTCAGGCAACGGCGGAGAGGCGGACGATCCGGTGAGTAGCGGCATCTCGTTGTTTACCGTCTTCTTGTTTGACCCGATCGGCAGAGCAGATTTGGCAAATCTCGCCCGTCCGCAGTCCTCGCAGTGGATGAAATTTATGAGAATTCGAGGGCGTGCAAGAAAGAGAAATGTTGGAAAAAAATATGTGTATCGCAAAATGAAATACACGCGCGATCATCATGCGATAAAACGAACCCCCCGAAGAAATTGGTTAAAATATGCCAAACCGCGACGCCGATGTCGGAGGGTGAAATTAATTTAAACTCGTCGTCGATACTCCCATCCATAAATGCAACGGCTTCTTTCGTCCTGCCCTAACCGAGGACTCCGTGGGACTCCCGACGTCGGTGAAGATCGAAATCGTCCGGCAGAAACCAGCGACGATTCGCGTCCTCGAGGTGTGCAAATCGTAAAATATTTTCGACCCTTTTCGGGGGCAGGAAGCTTCGTTTCAGTGGCCGGCCGGCGATCGATGACCGTCCTCCTTTCATCGGCGAAGAAGGCTAGGCGGGTATCCCGGGATCCTGGAGGAACCGAGGAAGGAACTCGCTTGCTGGAGACAGCGGAAGAAAAATAGCGGAAGTCATCGACCTCCAAGGAGCTATATATCACCCCGATGCAGGGGTTCGCGTGTGTGTTTGCGTGTTTGCGTGTTTGCGTGTGTGAGCCCCGCTCGTCGAGAGAGTAAAAGGGTGCGGAGGAGGAGGCGGGAATCTAGGATAGTAGTCCTGCCGTTTCGTCATTCCGGTACGGCGTTTTCCGCTCTTCGCTTGCCGTCCGCATCTGCTTTTTATTTCCTTCCTTTCCTGTCCGCGCGCTTCTTTCTCTTCTTCTTCTTCTTCTTTTCGCTAGACGGGTTTATCTTAAATGAGACTCCCCGAGGCTTAACTCGGCTTGGCAAGGTTAACGGGGCCTTGGCAAGGATGTATCTGATTGATTAAATTCTTGCAATTACACACGCCCTGCACGGCCGACGGCAGCTGCGGATATCTTTCGACTCATTCTCCGAGATTATATACCTTTTACCCGTTTGCATTCCTCTGCCGCATATGTTTCGTTTTCGTTATCGATTCTTTTTTCTTCATCTTTATTTTTGTCGTTCGTAAGTACGTCACAAATGTGCCTCGATTATCTGGGATGGCTCTCGCCTTGATCATCTCTTTCCTTTTTTCATCATTCTTGATCCTCTTTTCTTTTCTTTTCTTGTTTTTTTTTTTTTTTCGTCCAGCCAACATCGATAAAACGCCGTTCCGTTTCAGCCGCGGGAGTTATCACGTGCGAAAACGCAAGTAATGCAGGAAAATATAGGAAGCTCTTGACTCACCAAGTCGGAAACTCGCACGCTGTTTTCTCTCCGCTCGAAGGGTTCAAGTGTCGCTGACTTCAGCGCGAAATCTGAAATCGATTGCCAGCCGCTTCCTCCTCGTTCAAAATACGTTATCTCATACTGTTTCACCGTCAGCGCTTTTCTCGTCTTCCTTTTTTTTTCTTCTTAGTGTTCTCTTTTTCCCCATTCCCTAGAATATCATGCCACTATTTCACTCCATTATATACATACAATTGCCGAGTCATGGCTTTGCGTAAATTCCAACTCTATTCTGAGACTAATTTTGATTCGTTACTTTTTATACATCTTGTGGCAAAATTGTACGAAGAAGATTACACCGCGTTGCACAGAGGCAAAAACTACGCTTGTTTTTGTCCGGGCGATTATTTTGGAGTTACGCAAACGTCGTCACGGTCAATTAAAATGGGCAGCTTCGTGGATTCGTGGTTCGGTGTTGTTCTTTTTCGTATCCTTCTCCTTTCTCTTTCATCCTCAGCTTCGTTTTTTTTTTTTCTTTCTTTTTCTTTGATCATTATTTTTCTCTCCCCGCGAGTCACGAAGCGGAGAAACAAGAGAAGAGATTCCGGAATCGGAAAGTCTCGGTAAATTACCCCGGCCGTTGAGAGGATCACTCGTTCGTTCCTCTCGCTTCCCTCTGCAAAAGAACGGCGGCAGTCGGGACAAGCTCCGACGCTCTATGGGGCAGCGATTCATTGGCTAATGGTACCTTTAACGATAGTTGCGGTAATCAAGGAGCCAGAAGAGCATGACGGCGTGGCCGTGACTACGGCAAGTGCAGGGGAAGCCGAGGAAAGTGGGCGAAGCATCGGTGGTCGGTAAGAAGGGCGAAGGGCCGCTAAGCGGAGCGGCGGAGTAAACAATGGACAATTCGGACCCGAGCTAACCGATGAGTTATTAGATCCGGGGGCATTTCCGGTATTGCGTCGCGGATGACCAATAGTTTCATCGAGGGATCGTTGAAGGATCCGGAGCACATTTCCGGCTTCCGTACCGCGACTCGTCTTCCCCAGTTTCCCGGTTATATCCACTCTCCATCCTCGGCGAGACAGTCGTCGTGGCCGTCGTTCCCTTTCCCCGCTGCGGTGTCTCCGCGGTTTCCCATTCCGCCCTACTTTTCCACAGTTTCGAAAGATATGGACCGTGCCCCGTAGATGGTCTTCCGTTTCAAATCGAGCCGCTTTTGTCTACTACCGCCTCGTTCGCCGATCGCGCGGAAATTCCCCTCTCGGCAGAATCAAAAATCAAACCAGCAGCAGCGTCGTCACGGCTTAACTCACGTTGCTAATAGCCGCGAGTGGTACAGCCGAGGACCTGGAATTGGTGCCTGGAGAATGCAGCTAGTCTGGAGGGGCATTTCCGGGGAAGGAAGAAGTTAGTTGGCGGCGACACGAAGTGGTCCAGGGTAGTTTGCCAGAAGTTGAGCTGCCCCGCAGTTGCTCCGGCTTCTCATCGGGAAGTTTCGAGTCCCGGATCGAGAATGGTCGCGCCTAAACCACCGGAGGAGTTGGTAGCCAGCTACGCCGGGCTCGGTGATAGATATGGAAGTCCGGAGAGTAAGAACCATCGGTTTCCCGCCCCGGAGCGAAGTAACGAACCCAACTTCTCAAGATTTCAAGGAATTTTAAAGTTCACCTCGCGACTCGAGCGCCCTGTGACGTTGGATTGATGGTTTAATTACGACCACCTCCGCATTTTCTCTCTCGATTCGCGGGCTTTGAACACCGGCGGCAACGCTCCGGATGGAACTCGTCCATATCTGCACTACGGAATGCAACCCACGGCGGTGGCAAAACAATGCACAGGTTCAAGGTGCCTCGTTGGAACCGCTCGGAGCTACGGGGTAGGCGCACACCAGCTGGTAAACACATAACCGTAACTCGGTGGCCGGCAATGAATCTCCTTTTAGAAGTTTCGGGGTTGTTCGTCGGGGAGTAAGAGGCATGAAAGCAGCAGGGCCCGTTTTCTCTCACTCGGTTGGCCGCCCTCCCATCCCATATACCCCCTTTCCTCAGGACTCTCAGTCTCAGTCTCAGTCTCCGAGCTTCAGCCTTCAGCCTCAGCTTCCCTCGCGGCGTGCAACTCCCTTTTAGATCCCATCCCAGAATACTTTCTCGCAGCTTAGCGGACGGCAATTAACGGCTCCCTCATTTCCCCTCTAAATAAATTACGGAGGTATAACGCCCGCGCTCCTGCGGAGGGCTCTCTCTCTCTCCCTCTCCTTCTCCCTCCTCCACCCCCTCTCTACACTCGTTCCTCGCCGTAAGCGCGGCTTCGGATTTACGTTCCGAAGGCTTTATTGCGTCGCCCCGCGCCTTTTTCCCCAACGAAACCGACCGACCGACCGAACGGTATATACGGTTCGCCCCGATCTCATCCGATTTCGTTGAATTTCCCCTGAATTTACCGGCCAAACTCAAAGCCCCGCGAACTGCATTCGATTAAGCAAACTTCTCCGAATAGAAACGATCAACGACCTTTTACTCGATCCGATCTACGACCGGCCGTCATCGTCGAGAGTGGACGGATGACGGGGGGCCCGGATTCTGGGACTTGACGGAGCGTGATTTTAACAGCGAGAAACCAGTTTTCACTCGCATGTTTTAACATCGCGAGCCTGTATCCCAGATGCAAATGATGCTTCGAACCGCAGTGCCGGGCAGCTTCGGCTAGTTGGATTCCAGCGGTTTTTGCGAGTCTTTCGCGAGAGAAAACGCTCGGCATGTGGGTCTCATTTGGTGAAATCCAGGGTTCAGAGCACGCGGGGCTGCTCGGGTCGCCCTGGGCTCCCATCCTGGACTCCCCGGCGCGTTACGGCGCAGTTTAATCACACTACCAGCGTATCTCTCGTTAGTGGATATCGCCTGGGCGGCTATTATATGAGACTACATTCCTCAGTCTACCCTGGAGATGCGATACGGCTTACCGCCTTACCGCCGTTATAGGTATACATGTACAACATACGCGTATAGAGGTACCGCCTCTTACTGCTGCACTGGGATCTATTATCTTTCGAGTTCTTAGCTAGGATTTCACGCCGGCAAAAACTCTCTGTTATGAGTCCCCTCGTGTCCGTACTTTATTGCAGATTTCAAATTGCAACCGTTCCCGGTATATGAATACCTTGCCTACCATCATCCGGGAAATGGTAATCGAGTATTTCTTCGTTCTTATTCCAATCGAGCCACGTACGCTTGCGAAACGATACTTCAGCCCCCCGTTCTCTTCCTCTTTTCGATCCGCAATTGACTGACCAAAAGTGAAACTTACCCGGTGTACAAAAATTAAACACCGTTACGGAGATAGACGAGATGTGGAGGATTTATGGGTATCGATAAGGATCGATGTGGAAGGGGGTAGGGGGATGAAGTTGTTGTCAGAGGGTCGGTCGGGGCGCCGGGCGCCATTGAGACTCTGCGAGACCGTGTATCGGCGTAGATTGAGGTCGCGGCTAGACTCGGGTTGGCTTCAGTTGGCTTCGCCGGCGGATTTAGCATAAGAAAGGCTTGTGGAACGATGGTGCACAATAGTGCGCCCTTGCATTCAGGATTTCACCGAAGCCGTCGCCGGCGCTACTCAGCAGTCGGCCCGGGGCTGATCGTGGATGGGGAAAAGCGGGGAACTCGACTGGGCCAAGAGAGAGAGAGAGAGAAAGAGAGAGAAAGAGAGAGAGAGAGAGAGAGACAGAGGCTGCAGGGATCTGAGGGTGGGACGCAATCACGGTACTTGATTTATTGAGGCAATATACATTAAGATACCAACATTAAAACTAGGGGAGACTCACTCCCGTCCGGCAGCCACCGCGGCTCCGTTACACACGAGGAGTTGACAAGAAAGCTCACAGGGAAGAAGGAGGAATCGAGGAAAGTGGGATAGGAGAAGCTTTCCTCCTCTTACAGGCGCTGCTCTACTTCTTGTAGCTCCGTTAGAACACACGCGCACACACACACACACACACACACACACAGTCACACTCTTGAACAAGAACATGGCGAACATTGTTCCTCGATCTTGACCCTTACGTAACAAGTCTATGTTACGCGAGTCGTAAAAATTATTCGAAAGCACACGATGCTTCGGATCATTCGAAGTGCGAGTCGAGGTTCAGGTCCGTCCATGCGCCATGTTGAAAGAGTGAGGTATGCGGTTCCATCGAATTTTCGAGGACTTTTGTCTGATCGTGAAAATTGTCGATGGAATCGCGAAGCGGGAAAAAGCACAGCTCGATCGAATCGAGAATGTCGCGTAGCCGCCTGCCGGCTGAAGAACAGGGTTCTAACCGTAGTAACGCGTAGTGTTTCCGCCGTTGTCTGCAGGGCCGAGCGGGGCGTACAGTCCGGAAGCGACGATGGGCTACATGATGGACGGACAGGCGGCCAGCATGATGCATCGACCGCCGGGAGACCCCACCTTCCACAACCAGTACCACTACCCTTCGGAATACTACGGCCACCCCTTATAAAGGTAAGCAAACGTGGCGCTGTGTCATCATCCCCTTAGCGACAGGGTTGGAGTCGAAAATACACTCGGAGGTTCGCGTTCGGTTTAACGATCGCGATGCGGATCGATGGAAGCGGTTTCAGCCGTACCGCTTACGGTTATTTCATTCCCCTAGCGCCAACTCTGTCGCGCGAATAAGGGTTTTTAGTTTTTCATTCCATTTCGCGGATACTCTTCGATGATTTGTGTTACAGCTAAAGGCGTTCGAACCGAGTTCAGGCGAGAAACAAGTTTTACGTCTGACGCCGTATCGTGCGTGAATGTATCTGCGGATCACGGATAAAAATAAAAAAAAATAAAAGAAAAAAAAAAAAAAAAAACGAAACCACGGGATGTTTTTCGCAGACGTCGTCGATACGGAGAGCCAGCCTCAAGGTAAGGGGTGTCCGATTGTGAGACATCGTGAGCCCGTGTCGCAGAGCGTCGATAGAACACACCTGCACCGAAGAGTTGCCCGACGCCGTTTTACGGATATTTATTAACAGCAATATCGTGGCGAAAATGCGGTACATACTACATGCACAGCTTTTAGATGTCCTGCGTGCGTGTGTGTATTATATTATATATATATATATATGTATACATATATGTATACATGTAATTAATCCAACGAACTATACCGTGTGAAGACGGGGGAATTGATTGCACTGCCAAATCCCGCGATAAAAAATTACGTATATGTATATAACATGTTAAAATACGTCAAAGATTCGATTCGACGTTCAGATTAATGAATATAAAACCGCATTTCGCGTCATCGCTCCGAGTTCTGAGGCATCGCGAGGATCACGCCGGCTCTGGTGGAGAAGGAATGAAAAACGAAACGAAATGGAAAAACAAAAGGGAAGGGGGAAATTCATGTGATTGTTCTCTGTACAAAATAACGAGGTGTAATATTGTAGCGAATGAAATATAAATGTTAAATTTTAATACGATTGCAATGGAGAGACTATATAATAATAATAATATTAATATTATAATAACATTTAATAATGATTATTATTATAACAATAATATTAATAATAATTATAAATATAATATTATTGATAATGAATATCAATAATTAATAATTATAACGATAACTATAATAATAACAATAGCCGTAGATGTAGTGGTAATAATATTAATATTAATAATAATAAATAATAAATGATAATATTAATATTAATAATAATAATAACAATACACTATTTCTAGCAAATATATATATATATATATATACTTTATATATATGTATAGTTAATTGGCGGGCATGTACATTACCGGTGCTCGCGTGAATGTCCAGATCGTGACACGATTAAAAATAAGATGAAAAAGTTTGCGGGCAAGAAGCGACTAATGGAAAAATGATAGAAAGAAGGTGTGAGGAGATATTGAAAGATCATTCATTGACGGAAAGAATTTGACGGATTAGAATTGCATCGTATATACGTAAGTGATTCTAATAGCTTGGCTAATTCTGACGGGATAAAGAAATAATATGAGAATTAAAAAGTGCTTGATGCATGCGTTGTGCCGGAACGGAGCGTCGACATTCTCTTAGGACATTCAATTTGTACAGTTCTTAAATATAAATAATTTACTAATCGGTTAGGAGAAGGTGTAACAAACAAGCAAACGAAAATAAAAATTAAAAAAAAAAAAAAAAAAATGAAAGAAAGAGGACAGAGAAGTTGAAAATTAAATATGAATAATAGAAAATGAAGAAGAAAAATAAAAGAGAAAGAAATTGATTATATGTACAAATAACGCAAACCCTTTGTAATATAATTGAAGAAATTGGGTAAAGATGAAATTTAACTGAAAAGATAAAAAATGAAAATTGCATATATATACATATATTATATATATTATATGTATTATATATGTATTATATTATATATATTATATATATATATATATATATATATATATATATATATATATATATATATATATATATTTAAAAAAAAACGAACACGTTTTCATAAACAGACGAGAGATGAAAATTATAATGAAATAACGAAATGCAACTGCACAAAGAAAAGAGAAAAAACGAAAGAATAATTCGTTACACACGTAATAACAGCCGCGCTCTATATTCGGCTGCTACGGAAAAATTAAAGTGAAAAAGTGTAAATTTTTAGCGAAGGATTGTAATGTTGTGTCGCGATCGATCGATCGATCGACGGTGAATAAAATGCGTTAACGTCTGACGGGGACAAATTTGTATTGTGCATAATATGTCTAACTTGTAGAATTTGCTCGATCTATACAACCTGAAATTTATAACACGTACGTAAAAATAAATTATGTATATGTATATATATATATATATATATATATATATAATATATATATATAAATTATACATATATACACTGTACGATGTGATGGGTGATACATATTCGTTCCCGCAGAACACGAATCGCCGCCGATCGACGACTTGGGAACTCTAATGATACCTATATATATATAATTGTAATAATAATTATTATCATTTACCTATAATATATTGTGTATAAATAGTTAAATTCAATTGAACACTAATCAGCGGACTCGATCGGGGACTCTGTTCGTTCACATGGGACACACACGGAACACACACAGAACACACGAAATGTGATATGCGAGAAAAATGAAGTACCTAGAGGTATGTTTTTCACACGCCCGCGAAGATATCAGCGTACTTTTTTAAACATTTAAATTTCTTTTCATTTCTTTCATATTTCATTCATCGTTTGTTTGTTTGATTTGTTTTTTTTTTTTAGTTTCTCGTTTTTCACTCCATTTACAACATTAGATTTATATTTTTCCCGCGCAAGGGTATCGAACGTAATCTTGTTGAAATGATATAAAAAAAAAAGGGTGTAACGTGCAATAACAAAATATCAAATATGAAAGAAACAAGTATCGACCAACCTCGAATCTTTACGCATATACAATTAATACACACGTACGGTAAAGTGCAGGTATATAAATATAATACATGCTATTGACGAGGTGAGGTGAATAATCATAATGATAACGATTACGAAACGGATTTAAACAAAAAAAAAAAAAAAGAGGTGAAAAATAATATAATTAAAATTTACAAACCTTATCGCGGAAACGGGGAAGAGTAAGGAAAAAAAAGTTTAAAAAAAAAATTAAAACCAACCAACTACAGGACAGCGAGAGATTGGCTTGCATGCGTGCGTGCTCGATCCTGTAATATAATATTATATATACATACATATATATATATATACGATATATATATTATATATGTACTATATATATATAGATATATGTATACTGTAAGTTCGAAGGTGCGATAAGGTGCGAAAGTACGTCCGAGGTATATTATATACGGAGAGAGTGGATGTGAAAAAGACAGTGAGAAAGAAATTTAAGAGAATTAGAAGAAAACGATAAGTAATAATAATAACGAACAGATGATGTACCATAGAATATACATATTATATGCACACACACAGTTGTACAGTTTTTGCGAGCGGTAGGTTTTTCCTAGGGCCCGAAACTATCCTCGGCTTCTTTTTCCCAGATTTCTTCGCCATCCGCTTTATCGAAATTTATTTCTATAGTTTCTCAGCGCGCGGTGTGCCCGGCCTTTATTTCCCCTCTTCCGTTGCTTTTCGACACCACCAGTGATACCGGACTATTTTTTATGCCGTTTGCCAGCTCAACAGTTCGCGATGAAAGCTTGACAAAGCTTGTTTTCCGCTTCTAATCGACTCCTGTAAATGATTAACAATAAGATTATTTTTTACGGTTAAGCGACATGATGTATACGATGAAGACTATATAATATTGTACATGTAGGCGTGTATCGCGTTGCCTGGTCAATACACTATATATACTATATACACATTATATATACATACGATAAAATTAATTAGTCAAATTTAGTGTTAGTTATAGCTTTAACACCGTCCCAGTGTAATCAGCGGAGCTGAAATTCGACGCGCAGACGTTTATTTATTGTTATTATCTTTCAATTATACCTTCTTCGCGATTTTTTTTTCTTCTATCGTTTCTTCCGTAGAATGTTTGAATTATATTGACATGCCGCGATTCTTCCGAATCAATACAGCGGGACGCACCGAAATTTTTTCTTCACTTTAAACCTTGACTATTTCGTCACGGTTATCTTTCTTCCGTTTTAAAAATTGTAAACTTCTTGACTCGATTATCCCCGTGATCTATAATTATACGGAAAGCCAACTTCCGCAATGTTAACTCTCACCTACCGCAGTAACATAATCTATAATATATATCTTCTATGTACATCGATCGTAAACAGTCGTTTGCGCGAGCCTGATATACGTAAAGTGTTTTTCGATTAACGTGTATGTACGTATGTATATATAAGTATATATGTATATGTATATATGTGTGGAAAAAAAAAAACAATTTGACAAGCATTCATCATATACGTAGGTGTAATGATACAACGGGGTGAAATTTATCGAAAGAAGAAGAATGAGCAAACGATTAAACAAAAAATTAAAAGAGAGTAAGGTTACAATTAAAAATAAAAATTAATTTTATTTCTTTCGTACGAAAACAAGAATACACGAAATAAGTATCGCATGTGTATAAAATTTTCTGTATTTTTTGATGGTCAGATTATAACAATATGTGATTAAACTTAGAAAAAATGAGAAAAGTAACGAGAGATGAAGAAGAAGAAAAAAATAAAATAAACTAACGACACTTTTATCACTCGCGTATATTTTGAGCGGCATAAATGTAAATTTATTCATATAATCCATATTTTTCCGTATACGCAGACATTTGTAAAACATTTACGAGACGTATGTAAAAAAAAATTCTTTCGATCTGCTTGTACGATAATTATCTGCGAGATTCAGGTATAAAGAAAAAAGTAGAAGAAAAAGAATTTAAAAAAAAAAAAAAAAAAAAAAAAACCAATTAAAATGACTCCACTTTTGCGTGATATTCACGACGATTTGTATACTAATAACGACTGTGCACAGGTGTATACTCGACTCTAAGTGCTCGGAGATAAGAGTTTTTTGTACTGAGATACATTTGCAGTGTCGAATAAAACAGCCACTGATTCTCTACCACAGTACAGGCAATCTTACAATTAGCTGATCGACTCGAAACTCGTTATCTCCGAGCGGAGACAAGCCGAACAGCTATTAATGACGAAAGAAATCGAAAATACCGGGGAAATGAAGATTTTCCGAAAAGGCGGTAATTTTTATCGGTATCATCGTTGATTTCAACTCGTTTTTACCTCGCAACTACCGACTGTCGTCGCTTATTTCTATCGACGATGCTCAACGATTTCATAAATTAAAGACTTGGAAAATTTTCATGCGGTATTCTTCGACGTATTAAAAATTAACAAAAAAAGCAAATTTCCCTCACTGCACACCCATATTGCATACTATATTATACGACACAGACAATCACTGATGTTTCCGTGTGCGACGATCGCCGGCAGTGACGTCACGGATCGTCGACGAGCAAGCATGTTTTAGAATTTCTGTTTGTTGACCAGTAGAATGTTTAATTTTGTTGACGCCGTCTCTGATACCGTCCGTGACGATGCTCGACGGCCCTGCGGACGCACCTGAAGCTGGCGCAAATTACGGATGATTTATTTAACCGAGTTTCGCGAAGGACGATCGGCTTGTCTCGAGTCGCAATCTAATTATTAATTCAATTTTTTTTTTCTTTTAAATAACATTTAAATCGCCGTAAGAAATACTCTGTATACTTTTATGGGCCGTTTCTTAATCCCCGAATTCATTACAAGTACTTATTAACCAACGTGTATAAAATAAATTAAATTAATCCGTACGACACGTTGAAAAGGTGAAATTTATGAATATTAATTCGTGTACGTTTCAATCCGTTTATAAATATATCTGATTTTATCGCCCAATCGCACTAATCGTGCGATTATGTATATCAACCTGCAGGTGTAGATAAATTTAAAAAGTGAACAGCAATCTGAGTAGTTCGCGCGAATCTTTCCTTTCACAAGTTGGCAATACTAATTCAACAGAAATTATCCTTATACTTGACATATGATATTGAATTTCGGGAATCAAGAAGCGTGTAAATACACACACACACATATATATATATATATATATATATATGTATACATACATAAATATATATGTATATATCGTGCAAATCTGGGAGGACGAAACAAAAAAAAAATATGCAATCCTCAGTGTTGTTCCAATATTAATTAGTATTTGTTTGAAACGACTTATAGAGCTGTAGCTGCAGTTTATGTGAATTGAAATCAATTCGATGCTTTCCTGCGTGAAATGATTCAGTAAATCTTTTGAAGTATCTCCACCCCGTTCCCTCAGATTTGTATTATATTCAGAATATACGATTTGCCGAGAGCAAAAACGATGACCCTACACATTGGCTGTTCGTTTATAAATGAGTTCATTCAATTGAATCATCGCCTTAAAAATGTATACGAAGTAACGCTAAGGTATCTAAGTAATAACCACGTTAGATGATAAACGTATTAAAAAAAAAAAAAAGATTAAGTGAAGAAAGAGAGCAGAAAAAAAAATCCACACAAAAAAAGATTAAAAATAGAAGTAATTAAAATTAACAAAAAAAAAAAAAAGTTTTTATCAGTGCAGCGATACGAAGAAGGAAGAAGAGAAAGAAAAAATTATAAACAAAAAAGTTAACGGGAGAGTCTGCAGCGGAAAAGATTTAGAGTGAAAGAGTGTGTGTGAGAGAGAGAGAAAGAGCTTGAACGTCTGCGAAAGGATATGAGATAAAAAATGAAAATATATTTGATGAATATTACTGTATTATTATACGGATGATGATGTATAATGAGCTAAAATTTATTACTATTATTATTATTATTATTTTTATTATTATTATTATTATTATTAGCATTATACATCGTAAATATGAAGTCAGATTTTTTCCACTGTTTGCGTATATAATCGACGATTGACTATTGACACCTGAGTATAAACGAAGCGAAGAAGGAGAAACGAAAGGAAAAAACAAACAAACAAACAAATAAACAAACAAACAAACGGAGCAAACAAATTATCAAAATGATAATAAATTGTATTCTGCTTTGTAAAATGATCACCGCTCTTCGGCTATGTAAGACGAATTGTGATAGTTGACATATGAATTCTTATTTCTAAAATACATAAATACTATATTAATACTATCGCGACGAAAGATCCACGCATACACTCGCATACGCATTTAATATGAACATAGCAAACGACGAATAAGTAAAGTGAGAAAGATAAAGAGTGAGAGTGAGAGAGAGAGGGAAAAGAAATTTTCGATGTAAAATACACATTATATTATAATATAAATACTACGGGACTATATCGTGCGTGCGCGTGTCATCGAAAATGCATACAGGCACGATGTAACAAGAGTGTGCATAAATCATGCGCAGACGTCTCCGCTACGTCGTACATGCATGCGTGTGGAGGATTGTATATCGTCACATGTTTGCGTGTGTGTGCGTGTGTGTATTTTGTGTGTGGCGTGTATAGAGTGGTATGCGAATATCTGCGTATGTATGCATACAGTTATCGCATAATTATTATGTACCCGGTGTGTATGTGTGCATACGCAAAACGGGGGCGCATGCGTGCGTCATCGCTTGCTCGTCAAATCACCGATCAATTGTGTACTGGACTGATTTATCTATCATTCGGCTTATCATTCGATAGATTTTACGATGATGATCATGATGATAAACAAAAAAGGAAACGATGTTATGGTGGTCTATGTTAGAGAGTGTCCATTGTATAGTGTTTTTTGAAACGTGAGCATTAAATGCTACATCTTGTGTAAAACCCTCGTCTCGTATTCTTTTCAATTATTTCTTCCTCGCCTTCAAATCTCCTTTACGTCGGTGATCAGCCGCTGTACATTATATACCCAATAACTATCAAAACTTCCAGTTTGAATACGGCGGCTTTTCACCGATAAGCATCCCTTCCATATCCTCGAAATTTATTGACTCTTAAAAATAAATAATCACTTCTATTTCAGGTATGACAACTGACGTTTGAAACATATTCTTTTCCACGTGTATCCTCTTCCACCTGTCTGTAAAAGTTTCATTGCTTCCTTACGTTTTCAACGTGATCTCCGTGTATCACTCTTCCCTGAATCGCGGCCACGAATTCCACCCACCCACCCCCCCTTCCTCGCCGTCCGCTGTAAGTGACGGCTGTCATTTCCACAGTCGGCCCTCATCCTCGTTCCTCGTCCCCTGCACCGTGGCCTAGAAGAACTGACCCAGTGGGTAACTGGATCACCCGGTTGTATTATAACTCGGCTGTATATCCATTCGACTATACGGTGCTTCCGGCAGGTATGTGGGATAAGTTGTCAAAAGAGGAGCGATACGTCATTCGGAAACGTTGAGGGGTTGAAGAGAGTCGTTATTGCCGAGTGCTTCTGCTTCGTTATCCCGTCTCGGAGTTGATGGCGAACGAAGCCGTGTCACCGCTGCATAAAACAAGCATTTCTACCCCAACTTTTCCCTCCCTTCTCGCGAGTCCCTTTCCTCATTGAAATATGAGCCCGAGCTAGGCGGTCGGTACCATACCAATGCCAATTACGATCTACTGGTATAACCGATGGATATCGGCCTTGTTACTTCCTACGCATTCGTCCAACGACCAATTACCCGAGAAAAGCTCCTCGCGGACTTTCGACGACATGTGTCCGCAGCGAATCAAAATTCCAACGCTATGCGAAAGCGAGATATTCGCCACTGACAGTGAGTAAATAGATCGCGATGTTGGTGACTATAGAGATCAAAGGTAAACACACGGCGTCGGAACACGGTTCACTTTCGCAGCATGACAACAAACATCTTGAACGGGAGAGTGAAGAGGTGTCGAGTCGTCAGTCATACCGCAGCGGTCTTACCAAACGGACATATATCGATTCGAAACTTGTTCTAGTTCGAAATAAAACTAACAATCGTGGTTATCGATCTGCTTACACTTCGAAATAAATGCAGTGATGAAGATAACTGTGGTTCGTGATTCGGAGTCTTCTTCCCCCCCCCCCAAAAAAAAAAAACAAATAAAACAATAATAATAATAATAGTATATTCGTTACTTCGCGTCAATGAGTCGGACCTTGATAAATGATTCACATGAGAAACCTTGCCAACTTCCAAGTTCCGGGTGATCAAAGTTGTTCCTGGAGGTATTGCTAGTCCTTACTTTCTACAGCTATACCGAAGTACCTACCTATCTTGCACTCTACCGTAGTCTGTGTACCCTGCACTATCCCTCAGATGCATCCCTTACCGACGGGGATGTCGTGTCAGTGTTTGCGGTGTACCTAGAAGCCCGCGAGCGAGCAATCTCTTAATGGCAGGATAGGACGACTGTACGGTGGCACGGTAATGAGATATTAGCCTCACTGCTCCAGGGAGTGGCTCGCCGATGTATATACGAGGGTGAAGATATTACTCCAACAGGGCGCGTATGGTGGCTATATCAAGTCAGCCTGGTCGCCGGCCGACTATCTCGGCACTACTCCGCTGGTATCTAGGTGCCGGGGAAAGATACTCGCGGTGCTCGTCGGCGTCGCGACGCCTCCGAGGGTGTGAGGGTGCAGCGTTAACACTGCCCCCGGGTATCGCCTTGCCCTCGAGGGACGCAATTACAACCTAGTAGCCCCGGAAACTCCTGCTAGCAAAATTGCCTTCCTTCTCGCGGTTCGATTGCTGCGATTGACGCCGGGTAATGGACGAGCTTGCACCCCTGCCTGTGGCGAAGAACCGCTCAAGATTATGCAGAGGACCGGAACATTTCTACTTCGGACATACAAACCATGCTGGTTTTCGAAGGTAAGTTTAGACCAAAGTCATTGAGAACAAAGTATCAACTGTAGAAAATCACTTCGAACCCTGCGTTCGATATTCAAATGTTTCCGAACGGTCCAGACTGAGTAGATACTTCCATGAAAACCAAACTACACCGTTGACGTGTGGTTTCGCATTACAAAACGAGTAGGTACTAGAATCAGAGTCCGTCAATGTCGGGGTAGGGAAAACGGGATGTGCCTGATAGAATCAGCAGCCCTTAAGGTGTCAAAACCAATAAAAGTTCACCGACACGGTATAATCGAAGTCGGCGATGCGGTTGACGCCGCTTCGATATACGAAATTATTTAGAGCTGAGCATAAGGCGCCGTTTGTTTTTGGGGGTAGGTAGGTGAGCCAGGGGATCTCATTTGTCAGAGGAGCGGACAGCCGCGACGCGACTCGGTCCATAATAGCGGTAAGCGACGGGCCGAAACGGGTCGCGTTGGTTTGGCCGGTCCTCGGTGGGTCCGCGTTCGACTCCTGGCCAAGACCGGGTCTCGCACCCCGAACGGACAAATGGGTGTCTCTGCATATGTAAAAGCACCGCTGTTCGGCGCGCCCTGAGCCAGCCATTTGTCAATGTCAAGGCGCCAGCGCGTATCCATGGCAACCCCCCGACCGTTCGACGGACCTGGAACCCTCCGCCTCGCGCTGCTCCCCCAGCTACCCTCCCGGCCATCCTCGTCGTACCCACGACAACCCCGACGCGCACGCGCCCTCGGCTGGGCCTCGCTTCTCACCGCCGACGCCGAGCACCGAGGGCGCCGCAGGACGATCGTCCGCAAGGACCTGCGTCGCGAAACCGACCATCGCCGCTGATAGCGTGATTCCGGGCCTGAGACTAGGACAATTTGAAAAATTCAAGGTTGAATTTTTCGGGGTGGAAGAGGGTGCAGGGTCCACATGCTAATCCATTCGCTGCAACTCCGATCGATTGGGTCGTTAAAAGTAACGGCTTGTTCTACGAGGCGCTGCGGGGTGACAACGTGAATGGAACGTAACAGATCGACTTTTATGGTATTGTGGAATAGGCACGGGAATGGGGGGAGGGGGGGATAGGAGGGTTGGTTCACGTGAAGAGGATGGACATCGAGTCGCACAGCTGAGTGCTAAGACGCATCAGGTTGTTACGAGGTCGTATTCGGAGGTGTAAGGGTGGGAGGGAGATGGGGAAAGCGAACTATCGGTGGGAACGCGGTTGTCGAGTAACAAATCAAGCAGCCCAAAGCCCTGTAAGACTTAACTAGCAATTTGAGGCCCGGTTAAATGAGCGAGCGTACCAATGAAAGTTTTGTAAACCGTTTGACGTTATGGTTATTAGCTCGGAGCAGCTGCCTTGTTCGAGATGTCAGTATAATTTATGGATAGTAACGCGTAACAAAGAAAATGGATGTCCTAGCACTCCAAGGAGCCATAATCCCAAATGAAGCAGCATAAAAACAATGCCAGACTCGTCCTCGGGTCTCGATTCTCCTCAAGGATTACCCTGCGCTACATGCAGCAACCGAATAGGCAGCGTCCGTCTCTGTTACCAGTTATACAGTTTTCAAAACAGGCTCAACAGAAACTCAAACAAATCCTCCGGTCACTGGCTGTAAGCTTACCGCTGTTCTAATTAATGGCTCGACATTTACACACTGCCAAAGAAGCGCGGGACTCGGCGACTGTCGGTCGAGCCATTCTCGTGGTTCAACGTCACGTACCTCACCTGCAGACCTCTTTTTCCCACCTTCCTCGAGCCACGAGGCAGAAGTAACGCCGGCAGTAATCATTCGCTGAAAATGATTTTCGCACCCGCTTCGCAGCTATGCGGGGGTTTGTTTTCAACGCGATCGAGCTGTGGAGGGTGTGCTGCCGCGTCCCGAGGCAGCTTCTTCGTTAAATATGCAGAATGGGCGGCAGTCGGAGTTCCGTGGATAGCTGCTAACCGAGGAGCGGGGGGCTGCCCTGCGTCGCTTGAAGTTCGCTGCAAGGGGTGAACTGACTGAGGAAAACACAGGGCTGAAGGTGCGCAGGGGGCTCGATTCCGCGCATGCGTCGCTCGTAATGATTGACTGGCTCCCTGGCAGCCAACGGACAGACATTTGCCCCTCCACGAGCCACCCCCGACCCTTTCGCTCGCTCGCCCATGCCGGAGACTCAAAAAGCTCCGCGATACAATAGTACTTTCTGCTCCTCCTTCACCCTCGCTCCTAACCCTCCCCCCCCTTTCCCGCGCTTGCCCTCGTTCTCTCTTCGCCGCAACCCCCTCGCCACTCTCTTTTCACCGTTTCTCTCGTTTTTCCATTCCCTTTTTTCGTTACTCTTTTCTCTTTTCCCTCTTCTCTTTGCTGCCACCCCCTCTACCACCCCGACTCGCCATTTTTTTTTTTTTGTTTTTCGGTTCTCTTTCTCTCTCGCTTCTTTTTTTTTCGTTCCTGCTTTCTCGTTCTTTTTTCTTTTCTTTTTCTTCCCTTTTGCAGCTATCCGAGTTGCCCGTCCAACCCGTACTCTCTCTCTCTCTCTCTCCGTACCTCTCTCCCTCTCACCCTCTGCACTAGAGAGATGTATGGGAGTGAAATGTTTAATTTTTCGGAACTCTCGAATTTCACCTAAGTGTTCATTGGCCTGACGCGACAGTTTCATTCACCCGTAGGCTCTTCGGGTTGAACAGTTTACCCCTTACTCATCTATGAGGCATTCCGTGTTCTCGACTTGAGCATGATTTTAAAATCAAGATAAGTACGATCGAGTCAAGGTAAACACTTTCAACGTTATTAAATTAACGCTTACCCAATCGATGAGGAGCGAAGGCCGCACGACGTCCACCTTTACATGTCGACGAACCCCTGCTACTATAACACAGCAAGCAAACACCACTAGAAAAAGCAAACTCCGATAGCTGAAGAAGCGGAGTAGGAAAGAGAGGATAAAAGGCAGCGAAATCGTTACCGTGTTGCTATTTCCCTATTTAGCGTGCTGCGAGTTAGTGAATTTGCATTTTTACTCTCGGGCCGAGTCTTTCATGCTGCAGGTATACCGGTTAAATTGGCGCTACCAGCGTGTTTCTGCTGTCGCATATAAAGTCAGGATGCAGTCCGTGAAACTGCCCGAGGAGTCGGAGAAGGCATCGTGAGTTACACCAGGATCGCGTTTCAGCACTCTCAACCGTTGGCAATTCGCAATGGTTTCGTCTGCCTTGCGGAATTCGTACGGGTCCTGCTTATCGCTCGAAGATGCTCGGTGCGAACGTCGCCGCGGTGTTCGCGTCCTCGGTTTCAACACATGCCGCAAGAAATCACCTCCGTTCAAGGAAATCCCTTTTACCTTAGGCCGTAACATATATTCACCAGCAAAATGGGCAAACGCGAGTCCTGGCAGATCCTGCGATCGAATAGCGTCAGAACGACGACGGTGCGGTTCGATCAGTACCGCACCGCACCGAACCGGAACCGTCGGAGGAGTTTGAAACCATGTCTGTAGGATTCTTCAATTGCTTAATATCTTTTTGCATCAAGCTCAGCGAGACAAGCCTCGGACTTGTAGCCTTCCGGCTGGAATTTAAAGTAACTCGATATGGAGCGTTCGGGGTTGGTAATAAAAGGTGAAAAAAAGGTCGTCGGAATTGGTACTCGAACGGAAGAGGCGACCTCGCTGGACACTCGAGCCGGTGGGACTCTTCACTCGGACTGCGGATAGCTAATAAATTCCTACAGCGCGGAATTTAAGTGCGAACAAATTTGTATTCCCGCAGAGCTGCAGGGCTTCACGATTACACGAACATCAGCTCACCGTAAATGGCCTTACAAGCCGGCCCTCCACAACCGGGCCTTACAACTCGCTCGGGACCGTATAATTAATTGCAATGCTCGTTGACCGCGGTGAACCTTTACTTCTGCATAATCGTTAGTTACTCGCAAAAACTGATTCCGCGTTGATTCCTCGCGCGAGCTTACTCGGCGACTCGTATCCGATCCAGATCATTGCCTGCACGATTGACGGAAACCACGAACGAAAGCTCTTATCCCGACTTAAACCACCGCGAATCGCTTCCGCCAGGAATAATCTGACACTCGACCCTTGGCCAGTTTCCGCAATTTCTCGAGGAGCGTTTGTCTAGCGCTGAGGCCGAACGGCGTAGGTACGACGCCTAATACGACGGAAGAACGGGCTGCTAAACCTTTAATCTTTCCGCAGACAGATAATTCCGCGGCGCCCAAGGGCGAGTGCCAGCCCGGTTGTTTCGCCTATATTAGCATAATACATTGTCGCCTATCTTGGCCAATTAAACAGCCATAAAGCCTGCAGAGACGTTCACGCGCTCTCCGTAGTTCTGGGACATATTACCAGCCATCCCACGTGGTCCTCCTCCGTCGCCGAGCAGCTATTAATGAATAGCTTCTCGAGGGGATGGCGCCTCGTAAACCAACCCTCTTCGCACCCCCGAGCCTCACTCAGTTCGCCCGTCGCTTCCTCTCGTTGACCGAGCGTTAAATGAAACGAGGTATTCTCCCTTTTTCTATCGCGAATCCCGATGCGTCCAGCGACCTGGACGGCCTGGAGGGCTCGAAGTCTCCGCAGGATTATTCCGCAAGGCGCCAATCACGCCGAATGGGCGGAAGATTGAGGGAGAAACGCATTTCCAGGTGGTAAGTCTACCCCGTGTGTATTCTTGTCTGGATCTACGCCTCGACGTGGAAACGAGGGATCAATCAATAGCGTATTAGGAAGCGTCTTTAAGGAAAGTGGTTTTTAATGGCCTGGGATGGGCGGCCGCGCAGGCAGGCTTTTATGATTTAGGAAGTCCCTTGTTTTCTCAAGGTAATGACGGGGTAGGTGCCATTTTTCGTCGCGGCACAGCCCGGTCGCTACTTTTCCTCAACTTATTCGGATCCCTAAAAACGTTGGAAACGCCTATCAAACTATCACCTTGTCGTACTAAGTAATTGGCAGCCAACTTCGCGGCTGTTCCGTATCTCGTTTCGTCGAACGATCTAATCGACAACCGCAAGCCACCTATCCTGAAATTTTGTGAATTGTACGCTTTTAGACCCTAACATCTTTTACACCCAATCATTCGACTCCGCGACGATTATAGAGATGGACAGAGTCGTTGGAAAACTTGAGGATCCCGTTTACCTTCAAATTTTTCCTTCTCTTTCATATCCCAGAAGATAAACGACGCTGTTATAAATGGAAAACTACAAGCTAAACAGAATCTAGCCCTTGGGGCGTAGTTTTCATTTAGAACATTAAATAACGCTCCCATTTCCTGTGTAGCCACGCTCTCCTTGCCGGCACCTCAACCTTCGCTCCCGGAGCCTCTATAGTGGCCCCAGAGTCCCGCGGGACGAAGCCGAAAAACTCCGGGCAACTCGCATCTGTATCAATTTATGCTGCCGATATAGGAAAGTCTGAAAGACCGCAAAAGCTACGCCGGGAGGGCAAAGACGAAGCGTTAGAAGCCTAATACTTGGTGAAGTAACGGCCTTATGTTCAGGATATATAAAGTAGTTTCACAGGGATGCTGATAAATGATGAAAAACGAAAATAGCTCAGAGAATACGTATAATTGCGGCATACAGGGAACACACGCGTACATTTTTCATTGGGGTTTACAAATGATCGTTCCTGAAGGTGTAACAGAAGAGAAGTGTAGAAACAAAGAGGGAGGGACTGGGATTCGAATTCCATCTCGTCTGAGCGAGAAATCGTATATAATAAATCAAGGGACAATTAAAGCTTTAAATATTAAACATTGCCTCTGGAGATGAACGCGCGTTTCTGCGGGCTCTGCGGGTACCTAATATCTGGACTCCGCGCCGCTATATCTCCCTGTTTGTGCTTGTCTGCCCGAGCGTGATCTGCACAGTGCACAGCAGCCCCGTTCGCGAAGGGTGGTTTAGAAAAAAAAAAAGAAGTAAGTAAAAATAAAAATCTGCATTTGTTTTATTTCCATTACATTGTCTGCGGGACCGAAAAATTGTCTCCCCAAAAAACAAATTGTGTATCGGACACTGAAAGAAGGGTGTTGTTCCGTTGCCTGAAATGAGTAACGACGATGGAGTTGAGTCGAATTCAGGAAGCGGAGACTCGCTCCGAAGGGGTGTCTGCAGTCTGCAACCCGGCAACGTTCGTACATACCGTGCAACATGGATGTACATGTGTACGTCAAGCGGGAAGATCGGAGGGCGAGGCATCTCCGCGAAACCGCGTAATGGCGCAGATGGCACCCCTAGTTTTCATAGTATTTTTTCGCGGAAGAAGGAGGAACGCGGCATGGACCACCGGATGTCAAGCGGATCGGGCGAATCGGCGCGCGCCTGGAGGCCACATTTCAGCATCCCATAACTCACGGGACGCGGATCCCGCAGGGGTATCTCGCACGTCGGCTGATATTTACCTTACTTCTGCGATGTCCCGTGCGTGTGCACGAAGGGGAAAGAGAGCCAGGCCATCGGGGTTCGCGTAAGGTATATCCTCAGGAACGCCGTGGCATGCCAGACAACCGCCGGGCAAATGAATGGGTAACGTAATATATTGTGATCCTATGTAGAATAACGCGTGTAAGGCCCGCGTAGATGCGGCTGTAGAACAGTATGGAGAACGGTTGTAGAACGGTGAACAACAACCGACCGACCCTTCCGCATTCTTACAGAACCATAAATTATTGCCTTAAGCCCGGGTATCATGCCGGGGCGGGGATGAGGGGGTTTAGTCCCAAGACACAATGAGACTGTCATACTACCCGCCCGCGTGTTCGCCTCACACACGATCATTTTTTAATCACGTCCTCACGTGTGCCTGGCCGCGCGTCCTTGGCTAAACAAAACGGTCGACTAATCACTCGCTTCTGCGGAACGGAATCCACTTGCCAAGGTATCAGTCCGTCTTTCTTATCGGCCGATGTGTTTGACGATTATAGAATAGTGTATGACCGAGAACCGGGGGACTGGGGGCATCTTTTTCGTACCGGTTTAATGAGCCATACGCCGGTTAGGCGGAGGAGATGATTATGTCACTTTGGTAACAAGGAAGGACAAGGCAGTGGGCATCGGAGTCATTTGTAACGTGACTCCGCGGAAATCACAAACAAGAGCTGAGGCAGCGAGCACGAGAGAGACGGGTATAAGAATTGAGCCGAACCAAGCTCGCGGGCGACTAATGGTATTAATGTCATTGCTAGTTGATTCCTTGTGTACCGAACAAATATGTATCTATTGATTCTCCGGGCCCCCCGTGAAGTGGCAGCGGCGTGGCTGCGGAAGGGTTACACTGCTAAGCCAAGCGGCTCGAGGGCCTTCCAGTTCAGCCCAGATATTAATGGTTCGAACCCGAAAGCGCAGGAGGAAACGGCCGGCCGTTTCGAAAGCGGAGATTGTTTGCTGAACGTTTACGAAATTGTATACCCTTCCGGACCGCATATCCTTGCAGATGCCATTTCGCCGAGATCGATCCCCCCCCCCCCTCGCCTTTCTCTCACTATTTTTCGTCGTACACAAGAGTAAAGGCGATAGTCCATCGGTATTCGAGTCCCGGTCTCTTTCGCTCTCTGGCTTTCCGCAGCCGCCTTATGGTTAGTAAGTTACCGAGCATATTCATAAACGCATTAGACCCTGAATGACGCTCATTCAAACACACCCGGCTTAGACACCGTGGACCGGGAACGCCGTAAGCCCGTAGACGCTGAAGAATATCAGAATGGTAAGGAACTCCACTCCATTAATCACCTTTATAGCGGTCCAATGTCGCAAGTCACTATGCACCGTGTAAACGGCGGTCTGCACAAGCTCTAGGACCGGCTGGACGGACGGGCCCTAACCCGGTGGCATTTCGTGCGACTCTCGTCACGGGACCTGCTCCTATTTTTCTCATCTCGCGGTAGTTTGTGCAACCCGTCCGCTTTCATATCTTTCGATTTTTCACCCCGTTATTTGGTCAATCATTCATTCGATCTTTCGCTCGTTCAACCGTATTCATTTATACCCACTCACCCAACTCGTACCACTGATCTCCCAGACATAGACATTCTTGATCGAGTATACCTGCCGGTGCATAAAACACTTTGTCTATTTTGAAACGGGGAAGGATGAGTACAACTCAACAACCCTACAAGCTCTGCTCTTCCTTGTTTACAATATCTACTTGGGTTTAAGCGATCTGATGATGCAATGGATGCATTCAAAAACTTTTTTAACGTCTGTAACAATATTGAGAAGAATTTCATTAGAGTTTTTTCGGTTCCTGGTAGAAAATAGGTACAGCTTCTCGTGTGCCAAAAGAATCCTGCCGAGATATTCTTTGGTCATCGATCGTAGTCATCGACTGAAAAATGAAGTTTTTATGTTAGTTTAAACACTCATCAGGTACTTGTTTAGCGAGCTGTATCGGCTGTCCGTAATCGAGCTTTATTCTCCTCCCCTAAATCTAGTAATATCGGACGAATCGATCCGGTGAAAAATGCCTGATTGAAAAACGCCGTGGCAGTAGGAACGAGGTTGGAAGATCTGCTGACGGAATTAGCCTCACGGAAGCCGGAGAAGTCATTAATCTTACAGTTCGGTCGTGAGCCACACACGGGTTAGCGGTCGTATTATAAATCTCAGAAAATCGACGCGTATCTTGTATAACTTTCTTTTCACGTTCCTCCTTCCCCCCTTCTTTTTTCCTCACGCCGTTTGTTCTACAGAGGTACAAGATTAACAGCGGGGATATCGAGTCGCCACCCTGCAGGCACCGGTGTCGAATGAATCCTCGTCGCGTGGGCAGAACAATACTCTCAACCTGTTCCACTGCTTGGTCTCCGACCCACGTCACTCCGGGTGAATATTTTCACGGCTCAATAGGTCATCGGTTACATAAGCGTAGAACCGGGTCACGCGTCATGGCGATATTGGTCCCCTGTCAGTCCCACTTCTTCGCAGAAAGCTCGTGCCTCGCGTACAGCGAGCGCTATAGTCGTCCTTGTTTTATCAATGAATTTGAAAAAAAAACATGATTCTCTCGCACAGGCAGGAAAAATTCCAAGCGAACAACCGCGTGAAGCGAATAATCACAGTGACAACTCTGATTCAATAAAGCATAATATCTGAACCGGGACTCCGGGCTGCTGGAGACGGGGCGACGTGAGACGCGTAGCCCTGGAGGGTCGCCATTGATACCAACATAAATCACAATAGGAATTTGTATTACAGTTACAGAGGCTGGTGGATAGGAAATAAGGAATGTAATAAAGAAAATGGGACAGGGTGGCTGGGCGGGCGGAGGGGGGAGAAGCCGGGAAGCCGGCTCCTGAAGGGGATGAGAAACCGGGGTTCGGAGCGACGCGGAGGGGTGTGCTCTGGAAAACTCCGGGTAGCGCGCAAGCAGGGAACGGCCGGAGGGGGAAAGGGGGGCGAATTGCGAAAACAGAGTCGCGGGGGCGTATGTGGGAAACGCGAAATGTGATACGAACAACTAGTTGGCCGGGCGAGTAGAGGGTCGGGGGTTGGGCGGGGGTGGAGTTACCTCCGTCCATGACGCGCATTTAAATTGCATCAGCGAAAACAATTCAACGATTCCGAGCGAGCTGTTGTATGTTGGTGTTGCTTTTTTTTTTAGTCTCTCTTTCGCTAATTCATTCCGCTATTTCGCATTTCAGTTTTCGAACTCACATAACCCGGCAGCCATGCAGCCTCCGTGAATTTTGCAAGAAACAGAGTTTTTGTACCGCGTCTTCTTGAAATACAAACTTATCCAACGATTATCGTTTGACAATGCATATGCGTACGTATAATAATCGTCGGGAAGTAGGTTTCGCTAATCCAGAATTTCATAACGTCATTTTCAATTATTTTTTGACCGGTGCGGATCGATCGATTGAAATTAATCCGGGCAGTGCCGAGGGGTAACCAATCCACCCTTATTTTTTCCGTCAGACCGGTTAACTGGTGATAACCGGGCGAAACGGTTGTCCGAATCGCGAACCAATGATCACCCGAGAAAAACCAGTGGTGATAATGACGACGACAACCAGGAGTATCGGTGTGATTAAAAATGGATGTTTTTGTGCCGGCCTTTTCTCTCGAATGGGGTTGCGTCACGCATTGAAGCGGAATAGGTGGCGGAGCGAGAGGGCGCAGGAAGAGCAGGAGGACGAAAGACGGCGAAGGTGGAGATGCGGAAGGGGCGACGAAGAGAGTAGAGGGATGGTTTCTGCCGGAGGAATGGGGAATTGTAATGAGCAGCTTGACAGTTACAAATGACAGGGCGGAATTCGCGAAGTGCGATAGAATCCTGTTATGTCTAAAGCCCGACTTACACGAACCAAGAATCTCCGCGGAATAAGCTCTCGGATAACATTTACTCTGCAGCGTCGGAGAAACGGGCGATATCTCTCTACTTCGACGTGACTAGTTTCTTTTTTCGATCCCGTCTTTTTCCTATCTCCATCCCGCCCCCTCTTTCATCTTTCTCCTTTTCCTTTTTCACCACCGGGAATCCGGCCACAGTCAGGACCGTACGTAAATCTGACGTTAGGACGAATTCGGTCCAAGGTTCTCGATGGTTTAATTTCGCGAAGGCGAGGGACGACGCGGGATTGAAGGAACGGAAAAGGGCTGGAAAGGGGTGCAGCTGTAATTGATAACGACGCCTCGTTCGCCTTTGAGGCACTCGTCTTATCTACCCTTCGCGCTGATGCCGCGAGTGCCACTAAATAGCGGAAAATTCGTAACGGTGTTTCAATGCCATTGATATTCCCCCAACCGATGCCGACTACCGCCTATACAAAGCCAACTTAACCATGCTCGAGGCGGAACACACGATGCGAAAACACCATGCAGAACCGAGACAGTCAACGTCGCCTGACTCTGATCTTATTCTCTCTTGGGGGTAGGGAAGAAGAGAAACCTCGTAAAAACGGCGATTCGATATCCGATTTGAAAACAAACGGTGCGGCATGAAGGACCAGATTTTCGTCATGGGGGGAATTTCGGTCAGGCCTTTTACTTTGCCTGATCGTCGGCAAAAGCTGTGAATGAAGTAGGCGAGCATGTATTATCTACACTCGCAACCGTTTCTCGAGAAATCGTACATGAATGACTACAAAATATCATTTGAATTGCTTCAATTCCTTGTACATTGACGTTTACGATATAACGAGGAGATTGATTTTCACTTTGTTTGTAATTGTTTTTCGGAACAATTCATGCTTATTCAAACTCTCCGTAGTTTACCAGACGTCGGTAATTGACGGCGGTGCCATAAAAATAACCGAACAAATATTCTTGTGCAGGATAAATTCTTCTTGTCGCATGTTATCAAGTTGATCGATTAGTTTCCAAGTCTTCGAACAACTGTGACAACTTCTTTTGAATGAATAGGAAAACGACATTTTAACCATCAGAAATATTCCGAAGAAAGTGCGATTTATTTTTGTTCAATCCAAACCAGAGATAACATTGTACCCAACAAGTTCTCATCGTAATTTGCATGACCATTGAAATCAGTCGAACAATTGCACAGCAATTTTTCAACAACCGAGTCAGTTTCTTTGAGAATAGAAAAGTGTCAACTTGACAATAACTCTATCGTCACTCGCCAACGATCATTACCCGTGCGTTGAAAGGTGTTTCATAAACGCTGAATATCCATTACAGGTATGTCGCTGATTTTTTTTTACGTCAGACTGAAAAATAGCAAGTCGCGTATACCCATGGACTTGCAACTTGGAAGGTGAATAAGTAAATTCGAGCCGGGAACACGAAGCAATCTAAAAGTTATGCATGCCTCGAGGATGGGGGTTGGGGGTAGTAAGGGGGGTCCGCGGAGGTGTTAGGTCGGACTTTCGAGAGCCGGTGTATGGGCTCGTGGATATGAGTCCGGCATGGGGCAATATACAGGAGGCTTAGCCGTGATAAATCCTTATATATGGGGCCGCTGCGCAATGGGCTCTTTCTATGAAGCTCTCTCCCGCACTCTCCTGGGGATTACGACGGTACGGGTATACCCACCAGCGAGAGGCCGAGGCCAAGGCGAACGGTGACCGTAAGGCTCGCAGGCGGGCAGAGAAAACGAATAAGAATTCGATCGATCACAGATCGGATCATCGCTTCAATGACGCCGTTTTGTCGGCCCGATCTCACGCCGACTTTATACTCTTGGCGATCACCGACGCCGCGGTCAGACTCGACAAAGGATTGCTAATTGCACATTCATGCCTCGTTCGCGTTGCCTCCGATTGGCAACGGTTCATTCGACGATAAGTTTCGCTCCTTCTTTTGCGCTTCTTATATTATTTAAGCTTCTCGACAGGTTTCGAAAGGCTCGGTTTACACGCACAGGCGTTGGGCGATTTAACAAAGTCGGGGGGAAACGTTCGGCTGGACATTGTTCGACGCGACTCGTCGGGGCGATTCGAGGTGGAAAAAATCTGTCACCCTTATGGTAACCGTTTCGAAACGAGGCCGTAAATGGAATCGCCACGAGCTTGCGCTGCCGAGTTTAGTTTAGCCACAGCCAAAGCGTAGCACCGTTAAGAGCTAACGATTTAACGATTATGCCGCTATAAAGGATAATCGTCACCCGAAAGCGATACGGATCTTTATATCGGGAAAAACACAGGAAAACGCTGACGCCTAACGCACACCAAATATTGAAATAAAATTCCGATCAATGTTCATTGGTTAACGGTATAAACGCGGTGTAATTGAATTTCATATTGCTCATACGCTCCGGCCAACGATAACGATTAAAACTTCTCTGTCACGTCAATTTTTCTGCTGATAAAAAAACGGGTCGCTTGCCAATACTTGGACATGTGTTTTCCTTATTTATCTAGCTTGCGGTCGATGAGATGTACGTAAAAAATTGCCTCGATGATTGAAATAATTATTCGTTATTAATTTTGTTGCCCAGGGTGGTAGGTAGTGAAACGTAAAACGCACCAAACGGCAATAAACTGTTTCACGCGATAAATAATAATTACACATCGGCGCGCGTTCCGAGCGGGTTTTTGTTCCTTTGCCAAAAATCGAACGTTACAATAATTATCGTGAAACAGAATATCGCGCGGCTTGGATTCCGGGTAAAACAAGACCGGATACCATTCGGTCGCGCAGGTATATAATACGTACAATGGGAGGGCGATGTGGGCACAACGTGTCGGGTGGCGCCCATTGTGTTCGTTATAATTAAAAACGCAATTCGCAATCGCAAATTGGAAAATGGGAAGCAGGGCGAGGCTGGAATGTAGTTTATGGGCTGTTCATTGATTTTTATACTCGGCAAATTAATGACCATTTCCTGGATTCGGTATCAGCAGTTCGCCCTGCAGGCTGCAGCCTCGATTCGGCGTCGAATTCAATTTAAAACCCGACGTGTCCACCGGACGATTAGCCGTTTCGATACGCTCGGCCCTCGAAAAACTGTGAGAAACCGAAATCGCCGGTTGGACACGGCCCGATCAACCCGGATTTAGAGAATCCGTGGACGCGGACCGGAGATCTAAGAGTCGAAGAATCCGAATAAGCCGTGACTTACGCAAGTCATCGACCAGCGCGACACACGTAAGCTGGCCGCCCGCGTGACGAGGCTGATTTCGTTGTAAACCGCGGATAACATAAATCTTAGCGGTGTTTGGGAAGCGGGTGTAATAACACAATTAGCATTATCGCTCGGATCGAGGTGGCGACGAGGAAACCTCCGCGACCGGTATCGGAAAACTGAGAAAAGACGCCGGGAAAGTCAGCCAAGCGTACCCGATTACCCCCAGCCCTGCAGTAATGCGGTCGAGGCTAATGGCCAACCCCCAACGATCGCAAACACGTTCGGGACACCGAACGGCCATAATTATGCCCGGTTGAACTGTAAACTGGGCCACACACCGATCGCTACTCCTTCTAATCGCTTCTCTGTTCAACGACCGTGCACTTTTCGACCATCGAAGAATCGCTCGGCCGGCGAATTCTTATTGATAGAAACGCTGGCTCGACGGTAAGATTCGTATCAACGGTTCTCGTCTTCCGTATTTCAGGATAGAAACGTAGACTTATGCGGCCGCAAGTTAAAACGTTTGCAAAAATAATTATATCACGCATGTTAAACAATTGCCAAATTTTATACGCAATCAACTGATCCACAGAAATTTAAACAGTAGCATGAATACTCGAATACGTCGGTATTAGATTTATTATAAAACGAGCTCTGTTACTTTAGAATTTTGAAACGAAAATTCTTTGAAATTCCATTTTCCGTTTACCTTAACGCGTCTCCAAATGACGTGACCAAAGTCATCGCGTTTTACTGATTATGTGCAACTTTGTTTCGACGATACAATACGACCGATGATTTATCGAGCCTGCAGGGACGAGGCGATAGCCGGGTGTTTTTTAAGTACCTTGGGAAATGATTTTATGTGAAATTGAAATCGTGGTTTGACGGAAATCGTTCGTCCCGAATGTAGATAAAAATCTGGAGGCTGTGTGCACGTATACCGACGTATCCAGTGTGCGGCTAGCCGTCGCGCTTAGTTCGGCTCCGACCTGCAAACGTACAACGGCTTCGTCTTAGGGCATTTATTTATAGGGGAGGTTAGCACGCGAGCGTAAATTTGTTTAGGGGTGGACACACCGCCGTTTCCCGTCACGGGACATTTGCGTCGCAAAGTGTTTTCGCCGCTGGCTCGTGATTCTCGCTTGCAGAAAATCGAGCGCTTGCACACTCGCCGAAGGGATCGCTGTAAGACAGTTTTAAAAATCCATCACGTGTGACGCTCCAGAGAAAGAGAGAGAGAACGACAAGCGGAACCTCGGCGATAAGATAAATCGCTTTTTGCGGCCGAGAGTCGAAACAGCGGTAAAAATTCGTCCGACGTTTGAGTGTGACAGTCGCAAAAGCGAGATAGAGGTGGCCTAATGGCCGGGCAAAGCCGAATAAACCAGACCGCGTAACGTTGCGATCTTTCGCCGGGGGCGTCACGCGGGTAATCCTCCACCCTTATCAATCAAAAGGTCGTGGAGAGGCCGAGTTACGATATAATAAAACAAACCATTACCATCCTTGGTAGTGGGCGAGTGTATGGACTGGCCATGCCGAGGATCTCTTTTGAAGAAGCTCGTAAAAGCTCGGGGCGGCAGCATACGCTGCCGACGGAAGGCCCTTGAAGGGCTTTGATGGCCCGGAGGAACGGGGCCTTCGGCCTCGAGTCACCCGGATCGTCTCGGGCGTCTTTTACTGCCGCGTCATCTGGATTTATACCCGAAGAGTGAGGACTAGTGCACTTCGGACACCCGTTATATAAGATTTTCAACACACGTCTAAGGCGAGGGCGTGCCGCGCGTGTAGGGCGGAGGAGGAGGAGGGCAGCTTCGCGTCCTGCAGATATAAACTTCTTCCACGATATAAGGTATATTATCCGCGTTGAAAGGCTGACCTGCACTTTCACGGACGAAAAAGACGCCAGCTTTATTTTTCTTCTTGTTTTCCCTCATCCCCGAATTCGGGGGAGACTCCAGACTCATCGGTGTCCTCGATTCCGTCGAAAGCTTTTTCGTCGAACGGAGCTTTTGTGACTCGGATAGTCGCGTATGAACACCGGGCGTCACTTCATTACGGATTATTTTTAGTGATCCTGATGAGGTCGGGGGTTTTTTTTTTTTTCTACCACTTAAGAGAATGAGGAAGAGAGGAAAAGGTGGAGTGAGTGATATCCGTGCCCTGTTCTGTATCAGCGGCAAGCTTCTGCCCGCTAATATATCAGACCACGATACCTGCGGAGGTGATTCTGCACTCGCTGTTTTCACATGGTTGAATTTCTCGCGAATTTCATCCGTGTGGCCGGATATCGTGCGAATTGTACCGAATGTCTGTCGGACGACTGACGTACGTTCACTATGGAGTATATTTTTTGCAGCAGCTCGACCGACGATCCTTTTCGTTGTTGCTTGTCTTAAGGAAACGCGAGGATTCCTGCACGAATTGGAAACGAATACGAGGCTGGAAAATACAGAGATTTGCGGTTCTTGGTTCTCGGCGAGTCAATAATGAAAAAGAAGCACATTCTAACGTACGGTCCAAAATCTCCTCGTTTTTCATTTAATTGCCAGTCATTTGAGATTTTCAATAGTTGGAAACAACGAGGAAACACCGAGTTTCATCCCCTTCAAATTTCTAGGCTTCCAACCTCGAACTGGAGATGAATTCCAACCAACAGAGATATTTCGGTATTCAAGTGCATACCTAGGTAAGTACCGGAATTCTCGGGGCACGGACGGGCATGGCGCGTCGAACGCTGTCGCTAATGATTACCATTGAGGTTCAAGAGGTTGCGGTAAATATAGTCACGGCATACTAACAGAATGCCGCAAGCGGAATGATAGGGGATAAAAAATAGTGGAGAACGCCGGGCATACCGGCGGAAAAGAAGACGCGTCGTTCACAATGCCAGAACTCCGTTTGGCCGGTAACCCTATTCCCGTGGGATCCTGTCCCTTGAGTCGATGGGAATTCATTTTGACTAGCGTCTTACTGATCGAAGATAGGATCCGCGCCGAGATAGGAGATTGGTTTCGGCCGGCGCCGCGGCTCGCTGCGGTTATCCAGCCTTCTCCATTTTCCCGCACAGACGCGGCAACCGGACCGCGAAACTGTTACGAAATAACGGGGTTTTTTCACCAGCGAGATAAGCGGTTCGGATCTAAAGAAAAACACCGGGGACCAGATTCGCCGGATGTTCTGTGCTCGGCTCGTGAATTCCAGAACCTCTCCCTTTAATTTTACTTTATTTTACACCTCGGATTTTCCCGGCTTCGCTTCGTCCCCATCCCTTCCTCCCGCACCTCTCTTCCCCTATTCCCATATTATCCCCCGTCATTCCTGGAAGCTTATCCTAGCTGTCCGTCGGCGGCCTTTCCCAAGATGGACTCTGCCCACCTATCTGCCATGACCTCGCTGAGTTTTTACATTTATACCTCCCGGCCTTGATATACCCACCCGCGCCTTTTTATTATCCCGCACAAAAACGACGGGTGATGGAATAGATCTGACCGTTTTCACCGATCCTTCACGCGCCGTTCGGACCCGAAATTTTCACGCTTTATTCAAACCCAGTGTTTCTAGTATTCCGATTTGAAACAAATAAAAGCGTCACTTTCCACTCGTTTCGTGCAAACCTCACGTGAACATTTTAATTCCACGTCAGGAGCAGTCTGGAATTTTTGTACAAAGCATCGAGTAAAAATAGTCATCAATAGTACTTTTATTTACCAAGTTCTCAAAACATTACAGGTAAGTAATTTTCTGAAACGAATTCTTCGTCACTTTTACAAAACCGAATGAAAATCCAAACGTCGATCTCCGTTTCCTAAGCCTTGAGATTCGAGCACAGCGCATTTATGGTGATAACGGAGGCAAATTAATGAAAGGCACCTCGAAGTCGGTGGCCGTCCATATATCTCGATCCGGAGAATAAGAAACAGATCGGTATCAGGAGGTTAAACCGCGACGCGGTGGGTGACAAGGAGAAGTCATTCGTCACTACCCGGTGGCGGTTGACTATCAGTTGACCCCCTGGGTCGTCATATTTGTCAAAGAGTGGTTCAATCGGTGCGGAGCGATGGCGGCGGTTGTTGTTACACCTACGGAACGGCGGAGCTAATAATATTCTCACACTTGGACAGATCGCCACGTCAGCGCCCGGGCCGATAGAGACGTGTTAATAAAAGCGCGCGGGCCGAGATACGTATCGACAATTAATATTAAACCGGCTTGACGGAGGTTGTAACCGGGACGAAGATACGCCCGCGTGATAACCACCCAGGGCGACGTCGAGGAGCTGGGAGCAGCGGATCTCGGGAAGAGGAAGGCCTCCGGGACCACGGGGCGCCTTCACCCGCCATTTTTATACCCCGAAACTGATCCTACACGAGAGTTTGACACTCCCCAGGGTTCCTGCCGGACACCTACATGCCCACTTTGAATAACTCGCCGGATAATCCCGGGGAAGAGCGCGAGCGGCGTCTCTCGGATCTTCCGGAAATCTCGACGTCGAGATCGGATATCTCGCTCGACGGCCGCGAGAATCGCCGATGGCGCGAATAGGGCTGTAAAAGTTGCCCCGACGGGGTCGTTTTTCACTTGATTATTCGCCGTGGTTTTGATACGCGCTGCCACTGTAAGCGAGCCGTCGTTAGATCGCCAACAGATGACGGGGAAAATTTTTCCAAAGCAATTTTCATTCACCGACCTTTCATCTCCATCTCTCTATTCTCATGCCGTAGTCGCGGCCGCTCCCTTCGCTGTTCACGTACGATCGGGGAAATAATAACGAGCAGTGCCGCTGGATGGTGTAATTAACAATAAATCAAAGAACGGCTTTCGGCGCGGCTGACGAAGGATCGGGGAAAACTGAAAGCTCGATTAAGCAGTATTATTGAGAAATCCGCACGGGCATGAACGACGTGAGCATATAAGCCGTGCGAGGATCTCCGTACACGTGTACCTTTTAAGCCGACAATTTTTATCGGCGACTCATTTCACTGTCGGGGGTATTCGACGTGATTGCGCGGCTGTAATCTCGCGTGGATTCAGTCGGGATCGGCGAAAGAGGAAGAGGACGAGGCGGAGGTGGAAAGTTCGGACGGGGAGATGAGATTATCGACACATCGCGTGGCGTACGGACAAGTAGGTAGGTATACAATAAACTTGCGAGACAGGGTCGAACCAAGCCGCGGAGTCTAGAGGGCGTAAATCAAGGGAACCCGAAGGGCACGGAAGCCGAATGAGTGAAATATAAATTCATAAATAAAGTCATAAATTAAACGGACTCGCGCGATGGCGTCGCGTTATAAGCATCCCCAGTTTTACGTTCACTTCTGCACAAGTCGCGGTAGCGCCGAGTCTTGCGGCATGATTGGAACCGTCGCAAATTTTATCCCACAATCGCCCGCGAATGAGAAACTTCACGCGACTTTGCGAAACCGAAGAGCTTGCCGAGATTGATGCGCCAAAAATTAAGAGGAAGGACCAAAATGTTCGCACACAACCATGAGCCGAGGCAGCGAAGGGAGGACATTGACGCAGAGACGCGAGGGTTTGTAACAGGCGCCCCGTTGCAGCCGAACGCCAGGTATTGAATCTCGACATTTTTACAGACGTATTAGAGGGAAACAATCTCGAAGACTGGCTGCTTGCAGTTACTGGATAGAAAGACAATTATATGCTGTATGGGTAGCGTGGAACGAATTCCTGTCTCAGTTTATTTCCCACAGCCTGGAATGCATCCCGTATGTATGGTCAGTATACTCATAAACTGTTCCTAGACTTGGGTTCCACGAGGTCTCAAGGTGTAAATCATGTTTACGGTGCGCCTCTTTAGGGAATTGAAATGTTTACGCAATTTACATCTTCAGAGGCTGATTCGGATTTTGAGAAACGCTGCTTTAATCGAAAGCTTTCGAAGTCTAATCGGAATCGACAAACTGACGAATTACAGACACGATAGTGGAACCAATATAAAAACGTGAAAAAATCGGAATCACCGTCCTCTCTTCCCGCCTGCCGTGCAGCCCAATTTCGACGAATAGTGTGATAAGTGGGCGGGATACGCATTCGCGGTGTCAATTCATCAATCGCGATAGAGGCGAGGAATCAATTTGAGCGGCGTTTTAACCGCGAATGGAATAGCAATAAGCGGATTGCATCGGCGGGCGTAACGCGGAGCGTGGAATCGGGTGGGCCGTTAAGTATGTTCGACGTCGCGTCGTTTTTCCCACAGCATCGATTAACGTCTATTTATAGTAATTTGGCGAGAAGCCCCGATGTTCGTGGAACCGGGAGAGAGGAGAGAGATAAGAAATCGTCCTTGCCTGGCGCGTCACGGCACCAGAATCGCAATTGCTTTCGGCGGCGGCAGCGGCGGCGGTGCCGTGCAATTTTCTCATTCCCGTCATGCGGCGGCCGCCGCTTATACCGAGAAGTCGTCGACCGGCATTGCGATGCTCGTCGCTGCGTTTCACCGCCACCGCACAGCCCGTCAATCATCCATGACGTCTCCATCATCGGCGCAAGCCGCGTGATCTCGGCAACCCTGCGACCCCCGGACGCGATATCGCACCTCTCTCAAAGAGGCCGCGTATCGCCGTTCTTTTTCGACTTTCGTTAAAACGGTGGAAATCGATCACCGCGGGCCCGAAGACGTCTCGAACCCTCGGGCCCCGCTGGCTTCGTCCTCCTCTTTGTCTCGCGACTCCCGGACGAGCCGGAGCCGAGACCCAGGAGATGGTATCGCCGTTCCAGCGAGCAAACGAAACGTTGTTACATTCAAATTAGAGTGGACGACCAAGACCATGCCGGGGTCTTCGGCGGGTCGCTTACACCGCTCAGGATGGTCCTGGTGCCGGACTCACTCCAGTGGTATGCGATACGCGAGCGGGGCACGGCGACGGGGATACGCTTTATACGTATCCCTTTGAGGGTTGGGGGAAGGGGGGGGGAGGGGGGCAGACATGGGATCGTATTCAAAACAGCGGGAGACTCCCAGGCCGCTCTTCTCCTCGCGGGGCCCGCGGGCCCCGGCCGTCATGCGATCCTGTCCTTCCACAACGGGCGCATCCCATCGCATCCCATCGCATCGCATCGCATCGCGTTCCGTCTCGAAGGCAGAATTTCAATACACTCGTATATTTAACGAACACCGTGTCGTTCTTCGGTCAAAGAATGGTTTGCGAGAACTTTTTTTTCCCCCTTTTCTTTCTATACCTTTTATTCACCCATTTCTTATATCTTGTTGCTTTTCTAGTTATTTATTCTATTTTTGTGCAGGCTCCTTCCTTTCCCTTACGCTATTCGTTCACCGCGCCTGAACAAACGGAATCTGACTGGAATAGAAAATTTATTGTCCCGAGGTATGACTGCTACCGCTGCAGCGCTGCAGCGGCGGCTTCGTGCCGAGGGAAATACAAGGCTGCGCTAAGGGAAGACGGGGCAACGCGCGGTTAAGAACCACGGGCTTAATCAGCTCTCGAGGATCTCTCGAGACCACGGTGATGTTTCTTGCCGGCTATGCGGTATCAAATTCCGACTATCAATGTCACCCGGCGCGTCGCGGCCGTTTGGTGGCTTTTATGGATTTCGCCGTCTCAACTAACAGTATAATTATTTTCGGAGAAATTCGAAGACGTAGCGATGACTGAAAAAATGTCGGAGAAAAGGACACGAATAAAGCGAGGTCGAGTCTCGACTCTTTATTTCGTAAACTCGCTTCGACATTCCTCGCTGAAAGGCCGTGACTAGGAGAGGATAATTTCTCTCAGCTGATCAAAACGGTGCCAAGAATCTGTCGGGATCGGTGTGATGCTGCGAATGGCAATACGCGGAATTCCTCGCTTCGGTTTTCAGCGGCGCCTCTCTGCATTTCTAAGCCATAAAGAATTACGGGCACGCACCGTCGGGTTGACAGGAAGGTCCGCGAGGCGATCACCCGTCAACGAAACGTAGTCTTCGAGGACGGAAGCTGAGCAGACGGCGGATCCCGGAGACGTCAGGCTATAAGAGCGACCTCGTCTCGGTGCTTCGACGACTCCTGCACGCAGGCCGCATCCTGCAGACTTCGCGGAAGCTCCGCAGCTCACCGATCGTGATCGTTGTTAATTGCTGGCGGAATAAATCAGGCATTGTGAATCAACGTCGAGGGGTGTTTTTTAATTTATATACATACGTAAGTATACGGCAGCAGATGCAGACTATTTGCTTTCATTTTCCCTGCTTTTCATCCGCGCCACGCGTCGCTGCTGCGGAGGAAACGTGAGCGTGATCCGGGATTCCGAGTTTGTATGAAATCGGCGAAAGGTCCGTTTGTTCGACGACCGAATGTCTGGCGACCCTTCATCGGGATCCCAAGCTGCGTTTCACCCTCGCCTCGTGGTGTGAGACCGTCGGAGGATTTGCTGGACGCTGATTATCTCGCCAGGGGGTGACGAGCTCTATTTCTCCAGAGCATTCCCGAGGCCACGTGGCACTGCATGCACTTCTACAAGTGTATTAGCAATGATTGATTTCAATCTACGTGTCAACCTCACTTGCCGTCAGAATCACATGAATTAGCAATGCTCGCGCACAGTGGGAAATTCAACTCTGTTAAGCTTTCATCGTACTGCATTAAAAGCCCAGCACTGAATTCGTCGGGGAATTATTCACTTGTTAGCGGGGGTTGCAGTATTAGATGTTTGGGATCTTGCGCCTCGGTGAATAACCTACATTCGTAAAAGAATTCTCGCAAAATATTCAATCGAACGTGTCCTGATGCAGAGATAACTTTGTCTCAAAGAGCACCTTAATATTTAGACAAAAGATGAGTTCGCGAATAAATCACGATTGCGCGACAGGTGAAATCCAACGACCAGCTGCAAAAATTAACTTTTAGAGAAATTTGGAACCACTGACGATACAGTGACCAATACCTCAAAGGTAATAGAAACCGCTGAAAATATCGCCCTAAGGCAGGAATCGAGGGGATATAACTTTGGCCGAAAGTAAAATCGATGCTGGTCGCTGTATGGCCGTGCGGAGTTTCGGTGGTGGCCGTTACTTAAGCGTCAACACACTACGTCGCTGCCGGGGCAATAAACAAGAAAGACGCCTCCCTGCTCGGTAGCGCGGAGAAAGAGTGACGCCCTTAAGAGCAAAGAATTAAAGAATGGTTCTGTTTACCCGTGGCTAATGGCCGCGGAATCGTCTCCAGTTCTCCGGTTCCCTGGTTCCTCGATTCCTCCGGAGAGTGCTCTTTTCTCTTTTCTCTATCCTTCTATCTATCTTCAACTCTCCCGCTCCGGGGTTTGTCTCTAATTGATTCGATCCGACAAAAAATCCGCATAACTTCCTGTCCTCGTTTCACCCCGTTGTTGCTCTGCACCGCGAACTCCTGCATCCAGGGCTCTTCGACGCTTCTCGACGACGGCTACGTAGGCGGCCCTGGAATGTCCTCGTTTGTTGCGCCGCCCTCGGCCCGAGAGGGTAATTGAGATTGACGCGGGTTCCGAGACGCAGCGTGGAAAGGAGGAGAGGAGGATCGTTCTCACTCTCCGTGGTCCCCGGGACGTCTTATTGTGACATCTCTGTCCATTTGCTTCGCGGATTGTCTCCGCCTTCATCTGGCCACCTTTGACCCGCGTTTACATACGGCGACCAGCCTCAAGGCTCGGACCTCGCGCGAGTTTGATCAAATCGGCGGATTTATGCGCCGCGATGATACTCGCTTCTCCTCCTACGGCATCGGAGCGTGGAACGGAGAAACGGCTTATGCCGGTTGTCTCCAGGGTTCAGGGTACCAACAAGCGGGAGGATCGTCCGGGCAATATTTCGCCGCATCGGCTTTTGAGAAGTCCGCAAGTGCCTCGGGGCTCCGAGTTTAGCCACTGCAACCAACGTTCGCCAGCTGTCTCGAGACAAATGGCAATCCCGTGGAGGCGCTGCCGCTGGAAATTATTCTCGACCTTCTCTGGTCCTCTTTTTCACGCGTTCTATACACGGACGTACACGCAGCAGACGCAAACAGCCCGTGGAGAGTCTGTATTAGGCTCGAGGCAATTAAACCGCTAAGCATTCAACTACCGTGTGGCTTTTCCTAAGTCGTAAAACAGTCATAAACTCCTAGGCGAACAGCCACATGACGCAGGTTCTCGCGATAAAACGATTAGAATTAAATCACCGTCAAGCATATCGTCGGTTGAGGAAGTTGGAAGAGACTCAGACTCCGTCTACCACGTTACTTGAACACCCGGGAAGACGGTATTGTTACAATCTTTACGAACGATTCGAGACTCGAAAGGTTATTTACACGGTTGGTAAGCGAGGTTATCGCTGGAACCCATTACGCCTGCTTTCCTCAAGTACGAAGAAGAAAGAAAACGAATAACATAGAATCCCGTAGGTACGTGGTAAATGAGTAGAAAACGATAACGTAAATGTTGAAAGGGAAGTTGAAAAAAAAAAAGAAAAAGAAAAAATGTCTACCGTTTAGGTAATCATGATTAATTATTCGATTAAGCCCGGAGGGGAAACGCGTGAAAGGAATTACTAAAGTAACACGAGGTACCCGCCTGATTACTCGTGTACCTATTCTATTCCCAATTTCAAACGGGCCCCGTCACTCGGGTGTAAAATATCGAACGTGTGAGCTGCCCACGTGGGGGTTACTCGTGTATAAAATGATAGTACGAGGCGAAGTAAAGCGGGGATTTGTTAAAATCCACGCGACCGTCGCAGTGAGTACAACGGGTTCGTGACAAGATGTGGCAGGATAAGGATGATACGTGTCTCATTGTCAGGAACGAGTTGATCAAAATGCGCGACGCTGCAGTCATCGGCCCCCCTTCGCCCCCGGCTCGCCGGCTTTCCGATCGCCGATCTCACCCGCAACACCGTCTACCAACCGTCAGGATGTCAGAATTCTTTCAAGCCTTGGACACGATGGTATTCCGGCAGCGTCTCCTCGAGTCAATCAACCTCACACGACGCGGTCCATCCGCACTTCCGAGGAAGCTGTACCGACCGCTCCTGGTCCATGCTAATTTTCAGGGATCGCCCGAAACTGGTGGCAGGTGAATTTTCGTTCCGTTTCTTTACTCAATCGTGGATCGAATAGTTTTCACGGTGGTAAAAGCAGTTCTTGAGATTCACTTCCACGAGCAAAAGGTCTTCAGGACCTCCTCAAAGCCGTTTGCATCTTTGTTCCCTATTTAACTTGGCACTTCACTGGGGGAATAATAAAGTTGCGATTCATTTTTTGCCGGCTTGTTCATCCCCTACTGAAACGCCGACCAAAGGCTGAGAATTTTTTTTTTCGTGGATACACGGGAACCACATTACTGACCGTTCTTTCGGGAAGTTAGATCCTAAACGATCTTCCCCGAGAGTGAAAGTAGAAACTATACGGCGGCTACCGGGAAAGACGGGCGAAGTATCTGATAACCGTAATCGTTATCCGGGTGGATCGCGGATCCCCTAATTATTGGCCATCACCGAAGTTTGTAATAACCGAAGTCAGCCTTGATCCGAATCGGCGGGGACATTCTTAGAGCGAGGATTCGAAATGTCGGAGGTAATATCGGAACTAATTAGAAGTTTTATAAAGAAAATGGCAATCGATCGATCCCGGATCTGCGTCCCGCGTCCGAAAAACAAACGAACTCCAGAAGGCACGGTTAAAAATTAATCTCCTAGCCCGAGAGAGGATTTGATTAGACTGGCGTCGCTGCGACGGGGCGATCGCTTCATAAGTCAACGCCAATCACGAGAACGAAAGAGCTTCGCCGGAGCGTAGAACAGGATACGGCGAAGGTTGGTCGCGGACGACAAGCGGAGCTGTGCATCGGGGAGAAGGACGAACAACCTGAACGGCGGTCGACTTTTATTTAGTTGGACGGAACGAAACGAGACGGGGGAATGGATATAATGGCACAAAGCCTCTTTGAATCTTCAGTCGGCGCCGCCCGGCTCGCTATCGCCGATCTGCTGCATCGTATGCAAATATCCTTCCTTATAAATACATCAGCCGAGGAGCCGAGCTCGGACCCGGGCTGAGAGTCGCCCTCTCGGCTGCACCCTTGCAGAAAACGAAAGGTGAAATTTCAATCCCGCTGCACCTTAAGCGAAGCGCAAAGAATCGCGATTTCGATTCCCGGTGGAAATAGTTTAGCCGATCGAGACTCGCCGCTGCGCCCTTTAGATTTGCTAATCTCGTCCCAATTTAAGCCCCGCCTCGGGACGCCGCGAGGACTCGGCAAAGGACGCGCCGGTCCTGCTCTGGTCCTCGCAATTAAGCGGGAGCTAATTAATGGGTAATTAATGAGTAACACTGCGGAAAGGAGATATTTACCGACCGGCTCCGCTCCGAGCACCACGGCGGTCTCTTCTGGTCAATGGTATCTCCTCACCCGGCCTCGATCAGTGTCCACGGGCCCCTTACAATCCCAATGGCATTGTTAATTGTTTGATCGACAAGATTGCGCCGCGTCTTACCATGTCGCGGGTCCTTTTGCCTCCGCCAATTTTTTTTTCCCTCCACCCGATCCGCGGCTCGTTTCGCCTTTTTTATCGGGTCCACGTTCGGGGCTCTCTTATTCAGCTGCCGAAGAGCGAGTAACCGGACCGCTGGCGCGATCTTTCGGGGGGGAAAACTTGGATCGGGCGAATTTATTCGAAGAGTAATCGGTGACGATGCGTCTCATCTCATTAAGATATTCACGATTCCCGAGTCGAGGTCGCTTATTTAGAACCTGACAGCGTTCACTCAAGAATCAGACCAGACACCGGAACGTCGGCTCATGTCAATCACGGCCGCCTCTCGGCTCTTCGCTCTCCACCCCTCGGAAACTGTCCCCCAGATCGCCCATTCCGTCCGAATACTGCGCCTTCGTATCTTCATCCATCTAATCGGGGATGGAGTAATTGATACAGATGAAGAGATCTCTCGCCGTCTCGTTTTCCTCGCTCTCCTTCTCTCTCTTTTCCTCTTCGCCCAGCCCTTCTGCAGTCCCGCCGACTCCACCAGGTCCGATCCTCTCCCTCGCCAAATCGTCATATCAAGAGGCTCCGTTGGTACCAAGAGTCCTAAAAACCGTGGAACCGCTCATGCAATATTGATGAAGAGAATTTTTGACTCGATAAAGCCGGCATATATTCGTTCCGTTGGATCATGTGACCGAGGAAGAAAAGGAATCGTCGAAGCTTCTCGGTTCTTTTTTTTTCGACCATACAAAGTTCGACGAAGATCGCGATGATCGACGGTTGAAGACTAAGCGTCGTGATTCTGAGATCCTGGAATGCTTCGAGAACGGCTGGAGATGATCGTCTTTGTCGCGTCGACTCGCCTACCGAAAAGCACGCCATTAATTAGAACAAATTTAATTACACGGCGGGAGACAGAGTCGAATTTTCGTCGACTGCGCTTGTTGGACAAATTTAGTACCGGATAGTCGTTTCACCAACATTCTTAATACCCACCACCGAAAGTTCGTACAACGTTCGGAGTCGGGTGCTAGCCGTAGGGCTCGTCAAATTCCTCGCTGTAAACTATGTATAGACCCTCGGGTCTCGCGCCGCGTAGAGGTTTAGTTTGGTAGACTCGAATCGTCTCGACGCTCGAAACGCCGACCTGCCTTCTTGGCGTCGCAGCCATTCTCCTCACTTCGGATGTGCGCACCAAGAAACTGCGAAGTATCTAACTACCGCGCGCCACCTGAGGCCACAGATTTCCCAGTACAACGCTGCCAGACTCTCTGGAAGGAAGCACCGCGTCGAGACGCCGTAACTAATTCCACCACCCTCAGGATGCCCAAGTTTTCTCTAAAAGTGCACAAGCGCCTGGCATGAATTACCGAAGACAAGACGCGTGGAAGCACCGGCAGGAGTACACCACTGCCAAAAGCTCCCAAGTTTGAACGCAGTCAAATTCACCCTCGACAATGCGATCCTGAAGAAAAATGATGAATCCTAGATGGGGGGGGTTAAGTACAGTACTCGAGGATCAGCTGGCAGCCTAGACTGTGGCGAGTGACAAGCGACTGTTCGAATCCGTAAAAAAGGTTTGGTGAACAAGTGGGATGACGCGACGGTACCAACGATGAGGATAGGAGCGGGCAGCTCAAGAGCAAACAGCCATCGCGGCCGCCAACGCCCCTGAAGGAGAACTTTCGTAATGGCGCTGCGATTCCGGCCGCGCGTTGCCGCGATAGTTACGGCTCAGGTGGACCTCGAGGATCGCGTGCTCGAGGGCAGTGAGGTGGCCGAGGGGTCGGGGCCAGGGTGTTGACGCGGGGGTGGCGTGGGCGGCGAAGGGTGGTACCGTGGCACCGCTTGGGGCACCTGCACCATTCCGTTATGCCCGGACCTCACGCTACCCCGCCTAGCCTGCACCGAACGGCCCTTTCCACTTTGAGCTTTCCGACGTCTCTCCTCGCTGCCAGCCATGCACCCGCCAAATTTAACGACTGTGAGATTCTACCGCAGACAACTCGATCCCAGTCACGGGACCCGAGTCGAGCCACGAACAGTTGCTTCGGAGAGCGTTGATCAACTCTCATCGAATTTAAGCCCTCTTTGCATTTTTTGTAAGGAATGTTCCAGGTTCGACTTCTGCAGGTTGAAACACTTGGACTTATCGATCGATCCATCCAAATCTCATCGCGATATCTGAAAAGCTTCGGCAACCTTGACTCGAGGTTGCAATGAATCTTTGAAACTGTCACGTGAAGGTGGTGACAAACATCTATTTCTGGTCAGACAAGCTTCGGTTTAGTTATACTAAACGGCATATTTTCTGCTCAGAATATGGATCGAGTTTATCCACTACGAATGTCCAAGATCGCAGTTTACCCCACTTCCAAATCACAGTGATTTGGATGTAACGTTCCACGGACATTGCTGCGCTTGACGTTTACCAGAAGCACGAGTATTTTTTGATCGTCTACCTGATTCCAACCGTGAATTTTTCCCATCTAAAAAACGCTTACTAAAGAGAAAAAGTTTACCGAGTGGGTAAAGCGAGCTGTCGATAGTAACGAGGGTGCGGGAAATGGTCGAGGATGGTTCAAAATTTTGCTTTTCTTGATAGGTGAAACGAAGCGCGGATCAGTGACGCGTTAAAAGTTTAGAGTCTAGACAGGCGCCTGCAGAGTTCAGCTGGACGGAGTGATACCGGCATAAAATGCATTCGATGTAGCGAGTGTGTGATGTAGGCGGGTCATGCCGGGGAGTTATTTCTGTAAGCGTGGATGGGAACTGTTGTAAACTAGTTGGAAAGTGAACAGTTCGGTAACGAATGTCGAAGTCAGCGCTTTACGCTACCTACCAGAAACGTACTTAACAATGCCAGACTGGCGGTGGATCCCATTACGTATGTATACGTATAGGTATAGCTACAGTCACGGCGAAACCTCCGGCTTCATCCTCCCCGGCTCCGACTCTGACTATGCCAGGCACGCGAGAGGGTGGCCTGTAAATTCTCCCCGAAATGAGAGTGTCACCGCTCCAATTCTGGCTCCTCTGCGTGGAGCGATTCTCCGCCCCAACTTCGCTCTTCTCTCCTCTCCTCTCCCATTCTCTCTTCTCCTCTCCTCGCCGCTCTTCTCTTCTCTTTTCTTCCCGCAGGTGAGACGGGCGACGGCTAATCGGAACAAGAGGGCAAGGACATTTTTTATTAAAATTATCGCGGGTTCGATAAACAGAGGTTAAACCTACCGCTGCAGTTTCCGCCTCACGTGTGGGTGGAATGGTGGAAGAGGTGGTGGAACGGTTTCGCCAATGGGATGATTTCGTATTCCCCGCGAAGAGCCGGAGACGAACAAACAAGTTCTGGGAACCTATTTCCCTCGCTCCTTGTACCCCGGAGGAGTTATAGATCACCCGGAGGATCGTGGCGGGGTCGCGACGACGACGCCTCGAGACGCGGAGGACGGTTTTGGCGCGTCGCAACGCCGCCGAATCGCGAACGCCGCCACGCATAATTGTGTATCAACACGGAGCGTGTGGGAAACCCTTGATAACGTGATGAATGCCGGTTCCCGTCCCTCCCGCCCTGCAGAGCCAATATCGAATCAGCTGGTTGACAGGGAATGCGGCCGACGCGGGCCTTGTTTGCCGCCCGCGATCATTGTCACACTCGCGTAAACATTCCTCACTCCCGTAAATATGTATACCGTGCAGGACGGAAAATTGCGCGTATATCCCGCTCGCCCCGCCGCCACCCGTCATCCCCTATCCATGCATTATTCAGGAGACAGAGAAACGTGCAAGATGAAAAAGTATCAGAAACAAACGCCTCTCCAGCTGTATCGCCCCTTGCTGTCCCTGGTCTTCAGTCGATCCACCGCGATACTGACTTTTTCGCCGTATCGGAAACCGGAATCTTCACAGCCTCGGTGATTTCTTGCCGCGATCGTGAGAAGAAAATATTCAATTCCTTCGATCACCTTTCTCATACTCACACTTCTCCACTTTCGGCACAACGCGAAATCGAATATTCGCAAAGAGAGAACGCAGAAAGCAGAGAGTAGGCACCTTACACACGGTATCAAAAAAATATACAAAAGGGATACCGTACACGCAAAGACACTTTTTGGATAGGAGTTCTTCCGTCCAAGATTATCGATCCCAAACGAATCGAAGTAAGTTTTTCCTCAATACTCGAATTCTTCCACGAAGTCAGCGCGCCGATAAGCAGGGGCGTAAGAGTTGTCGTCAAATCGACTAACGGCGATAGGCGAAACCTTCCGGGTACCGTGACACGCTGGGCTGTTGGACGGGAGTGGATGGGAGAGTCTGGTAACCTTCGGGAATGAAATTTGTCTTTGGTAATCCATTATTGAATAGCACGTGGCCTGGCGTAGGCCCTCGCCAGAAGAGAGAGGGAGAGAGTATCGCGAACGAGAACGTGGCAGAAGCCAGGAGAGAAGCCGGGGCAAAGGTACAGGTGGTGCGCGGTGCGCGGTGGGCGGACGGAGCATGCATTATGTATAATACATCACGTTATTGGTTCCCTTAGTGATTCCACCCTTGCCTTATCGTATACCACGGCAACGTGGCTCGGCCTAGTAAAACATAAGCATCGGGAAACGATAAATAAAGGCGACGTGGCTCGCATGCTCACCACACACTCCGCTTCTAATACCCATGTGAATTTCCCCACCCCACCCCCGTAACGAAACTCCCCGTTTTAACCCTTCTCTTTTCGCAGCAGCCCTCCTTCAATTTTCAACACGATTCGCGTTTCACGAGGACCGCAGAAGTCGCCCGCGTCTTCGGTACCCCCGAACTTTGAAAGCCTCGGAATTACGAACTTGGTGAAAATTATTTTACCAGATTTTGTTTATTTATTTTTTTCAATTGTGCTCAAACTTCGCTGATACAGCGTACCGTCTTCGTCGATTAAATTACTCAAACTTCAGAGTTGCAGCCAGTCGAGCGGTGAATGTAGAACGACTTGGAACCTGGTTTGATAGAAATCCAGGTTACCCTTTTAATTCGTTGATCTGTCGATGACGGCATCTGTACGGGTTGTCGGTTTTATGGGTTAAAAAATTTTCCGCTGCGTACTGATGCCGAATTTCCGATTGCAAGGGAGATTCGTTTCTTTATACTTCGTTATGGATGTTAAATTTGAACGGACCAGTGATGGGTGTGTGGACGGAGTTTATGGGTATCTACACACAAATACGGTGGAGCTATCGCGAGTGTATAGCGGGTAGAATTCGGCCTCTACACGCGAACTCGCAAACCTCTCCGAATGTTCAAAATATTTTAATATACGAATTCACATAACTCAAACCGTTCCCTAAATCATCGCGCTTCGTTTTGCCCCGAGGCGGTGGATGTTTCAATTTCCTTGAGGCGTAATCTGATGGCCCCGAATCCCGGGCGGGTAAAAAGGGAGGGAAGGTAGAGAGGAGAGAGAGAAAAAAAAACGATCGAGGATAAAACGAAGAAGACGGAAAAAGGATGACAACTAAAAAGGGAAGCTGCAAAGAGAGCGCAGAACAGTTCTCCGGGATATCGGGGTTAATTTCTACACGTCCAACGGCTCGAGCTTCGCCCCGTATCGCTATTCTTAGATCAACCCCTGTTTCATTTTCACGTTCTTAACCCAATTACCCTCGTTCGGTGTTTCTCCAAGCTCTAGTTCCGCCGCCCTGTTATATCCGTGAAATCAATGATGAAATATCAGGCAAAAAAGAGAACTCAGATCACGGGGTGTGAAACTTTTACAATTACTTTTATATCCCATGTGAACAGTTGTATTCAAAAATGTTTGTCTTCCACGATTAATTGCCGATGAGTTTGTGCTTGTTGCGGGTAAACGAAGCTACGCTTTTCATCTTGCCAGTTTGCTTTACGTTTTACCGTCTACTTCGGGTTGTCGTTATTCTCCGAAACGCGTATAAAACAAGCCAAGTACCTTATATACTCGTTGCTGGAAGTGGGTATATTATACACATGGGTGGGTACCGTTTAAGTGAAACGCTAGCTTGCATCGCGCATTTTACGTACGTGCGAAACTGTGCGAAATAGAGAAATGCGAATATTGGCTAAGTTCGTCGTATATGTATATAATTTATGGAGAATAAAAGCTCGCGTGTAACATATTTAAATACATCGTTTAGGTACCTACACGAACTTGCTTATGACTTCAAGCATATGCGTCAGTACAGCTATTACGTGTATAAACTGCCTTGTTGCGCGGAAATGTCGCTTTTGCAACTCTCGTTCCGATGCGGATAATTGATATAACGCGAACCGCGGCGTCAATCGAAGTAATTACAAGTACACATGGTACGACGTGTGAAACGGATGCTGAGTGTTTGTTATCCCGAGGAGGATATTTTTATCGATGTATTTTACTAAAAGAGGGGGGAAATGAAAGAAAAAACATTAAACAAAAAATACAAAAAAGAAGAGGGAAAGAATGAAACAAGGAAAAAGGAAAAAATGGAAATGTAATTTACGCGGACGCCACCCACCCCCGACCCGGGTAGTAGGAGTGATGATGATTGTAAAATCGAAGCGTTAATGGGGATAAGAAAAGGGAGCCTGGCCTCTGCAAGGTTAGCCTCGCGCCCTCCGAAGCCAATAACAATTTCCACCCACATACACGTATCGCGAAACGAAGTGCAGATTTTTATTTTTTTTTTTAATTCTTGCAGCAATTATGCTTCAAATCACACCTAAGATTCCTGTAAAACGCAACTTCGTACGGACTGGAAAGAAAACAATTAAATAAATTAATTTTGCATCGAATTCTAGAGAACAAGAAACGAGAAAATATGTCGGTTGAAACGGCACGTCGAAGTGGTGTACGGATGTATGTACCTACATCTTTTTCGACTTGACGCCGAGCTCCCGAAGTTCTCTATTAAATCATTAAGCGCTAATAAGAAAGGCGAGAGAGCGAAAAAGTACTTTACTTATTTCTTCTTCTCCCCTCGGGTTGCCCGGCGAGAAGAGAAATAAGTAATTAAGTAACGTCTCCGTCTTTATCTTATCTGCCAGGTCACGACAGTCCAGGTCTCCGCTCTGCCTCCGACAACGCCATCGCCATCGCCGCATTCTCGATATTTTATTTATTTAGATCCAGAGATGAGAAAAAGTAATCAAGGCTTTGCTGATGGAAGATTCTTGCCGCCGTTGTCTCCGCCTTTTCCGCACCCCCGCATCACACGCAATACATTCGTGCAGAGTTTCGCCACGCCGTCCCGTTCTAGGCACCTACAACCGGAACTTTTTCTCCTCATCCCCAGCTCTCTGTTTCCTAATTACGTGCATTTCGTTCTCGATAAACAACAAAAATTAAACTTCTTCCTCTTCTTCGTCGTCTTCTTCTTCTTCTTCTTCTTCTGCTTCGCTCGGCGCCAACACATCGAACCTCCGACGATGCGGCATTAGACTTTGCAGGAATCCACGTTATCGCCGCTACATTCGCACAGCACTTTGCCTTCCATTTTCCATTCCCGTTCTCCCGTATAATTACATTACGATTAGAGCGTCCGTGGAGGCAATAGAATTCTCGAAAATCTTCAGAGACACCGCAACAGCAGCTGTGCGTTTTCACCGCACGTGTAAAATTGAATCATCATTCCCGCTGAAACAAATCGCGCGATTTTTCAATCTGGGAAAAAATTCAAGATCAGGAAATTCAAATTCGAAACACAATTGCGAAACGTATGTACAAAACGCGAAATTTCCAAACTTTTCAATTAGCCGACCAAATTATCCGTGCGGTAATAACATACCCACCCTACGAGCGAAAAAGAGTGACGTACGAAAAAAAAAGGTTATAGGAAAGAATGTTGATGAAGAAACGAGGCAAAAAGTTTGCAATGTCGCTACCTGAATATTTTTTAATACGCCAATCAGTATGCAAAGTAGGCTGCACGACTAAGCGAACGCTCCCTAAATCATAACGGGCACAATTCACAATTTTTCGTTTTTTTTCCCTCTCTGCTGCCATGTCGCCCACTCGGGCTCTCTCTCTCTCTCTCTCTCTCCCTCTCTCTCTCTCTTTCTCTGCCTCTCTTTTTTCTCCAGGAACGCCGCCACCTCGTCCCCATTATCATGCGGAGTAAAAATATAAGGCGGGCCACGTTTAAACGAGACCCTGGCGATCAGTGTAGACTCTTAAACACCCCGATTAGCTGGCTGTCAGGAGCAGCCCACCCTCGAGCCACCCCATTCTTTTCTTTAATTCGTTTTTTTCCTCCTCTTCTTTCTCAGCTTCGTCTCCCTTTCCTTCCTTTTTCTTTTTCTTTTTCGTTTCTCTCTCTTTTTTTTTTTCTTCATCGAGTCTGAGGTAATTAGGGTGGCATCCCTGTGCAGTCAGCACCCCGACCCCATCCCGCGATCCGAGCGATACCCTCTCATCGCCGCCCCCGCGCCATCCTGAACTCTGCGTTTTAATGAGATTTAGGACTCTGTTGCTAGCTAAATCTTCATAAGGCTTCATAAGGCGTTATGAGATTGGCCTTATTCCGTTTCTCCCGACTTATGAACACCCCGACGATCTTTCGTATCACCGTCTGCGCTCCTTCGACACCTCCGTCCCCGTTCAAACACTCGGCGGTCGTTTTTACTCTTCTCAATGAACCACCAGTGCACGGTTCTTGTCAAAACCAAAATCCTCTCACAAGTTTAAGTTTGAACTTATTGTTAGTAAAATTGAGCTAGACGAATATTGAGACTTTTGCCAACGTATGTACAGCATAAATCTGAAAAATTACTAATAAACCCACAATGGGAGCTTCAAATGGAACTTTTTTCAATTCTCCGAATGTGACCTGAAGTTTTTAACGATGCGGGCTCATTTTTTTTACAGCGTTTCATCGTAGATAGAAATATTTGAATACATCACGAATCGAGATTTGTTCTACACTCGTACGCTTTATCCCGCCAGCATGAAAGCTCCAGGGAAAATTTCACAGACAAGCTAAAAATGAGAAAACAGTCGACTGTCCAGGGGAAAGAAAAGTGGGCTTATCCTGGGAGGAGATGCACGGTATTCGCGGTGAAATTTTCGCCTGTAAGTTCGTACACGGTATGTAATACACAAGCGTGAGGATGGCCGGATCAGCGTGGCGAGAAGGCAACAAAGTAGCTGCGAAACTTGGCGTGTATGTGCAGCGTGGAGATAGAGAGTCGGAAATATAAGGAGAGAGGCAGAGGGGTAAAATGCGAACCGCAAAGTGCGACTGCCCGGCGAATTCATCCCGGGGCTTAGCGAGGTCCTCTACTCGCTACTCGCTTTTGCCGACGGCGAAGTTGTCCAGGGCTTAGGACGAGGTTACGGCGACCCGGTGACCCTCTCGTAGCTGATTCCCGGGGAAGAGAGACGCGGATATCGCAATCTCGGGCGGTGCCCCCTTTGCCGTAATTTTTTCCTTCGTCTCGGTTTCTTTTCTCTTGGTTCCTATTTTTTTTTTATTTTTTTTTTCTCACAGCTTTCGCCTTTCTCGTCGAAATATTAGCATCGCCCTGAATTTAAAATAATAGTACATTGTTAAACGAGAGGGGGACATAGGTTTAAATCAATACAACAGGTACTCAGATACGGTGATAGGAAAGACTAAAGTGAAAAGAAAAATTGAAAGATCGATTAAGTTTTTAACTTGTTTGACGTCCTGGGGTATAAATGACTCCACGCTTTTTCTTCGTTAATTTAAAGTACCTGAATCTTCAAAAAATCGGGTCTGTCGCGCCATCTGGCATTACAGTGAAACTTCTTTTAACGAACACCTCCCAATAACGGTTTTCTCTTTACAACGGGCAGTGTAAAAACGTTAACGTTGTTCTGAATAACGGACTCTCCTCAATAACGAACAATGTTTTCAGTCCCGAAAGTGTCCCCGCTATTTAGAAATTTTACTGTATCATATTTTGTTGTATAACCTATTCAGTTGTAAAAAGTAACCTTTTAAGAACTGTGAAAAAAAATGTGGAAAGTGAAAATATTTAACAGCTTATCTTTCATAACGACTTTCTCACTGGAGTACAAACCACCTTATTGTGTCAAGTGTGTGATTCTACAGAAGTGTGTCAAACAACTTACTTTGATAATGAACTTCCGTACAAGTAATACAAAAACAAATATTCTCATTTACATCGGCATCGACGAATATGGGAAAGCAATCTACTCTAGTCCGTTGTAGAAAGTTTGCAAATTGCGGAAGTACTCTGTGCATCAAAGGGTTTGGGGGCTGATATGAATTCCCTTTTACCGCGTGTACCTGAGCTGTGCAGAGAGGGAAGTGAATTGATAAATGGATATGTATAGATAGGCAGACGTAGAGACAAAGGGACGAGTGGCGAGGGGTGGGAAAGGGAGGGGGGGGGGGGGGTAGATCCTGAGTCAATTTTCGCAACGCGGTTAGCGACTTATTTATTGGCAAACGTCCGGAGCCAATGGCAATCCATCGATCCGTGGCAAAAGCTCTGCGATGGCCTGAAGGCTTCGCCTAGCTACCACCTTCGATGTAACGCGCTAACCATCAAACGTAAACGTCGAGGGGCTGAGTTAGCGCTAAGCGAAAATCTCCGGGAATGAATTACGCTTAATTCATCCTCATTCCGGGCGGAACCTCCTTTTCCGCTAACCAGAAGACTGCGGCGGCTTTCCTACCGCTGGCGTTTGCCCGAACCGCGATACATCGCGCATTTATGTTATAACACACAACGGGACGAAAACGTAGACGTGATTCGTGGATATACGCGATTAGAGGAACGAGTTTCGTGAAAATTGGTGGGTGGGTGGTGGTGGGTAAAAGTATAGAAAGATTGGAAAAATAGAAGGATCGCAGTATTGAATTTTGAAATGTTGAAAGTTAGAATATACCCAGAAAATTTAAAATATCTAACGCTGAAGTACTAAATATGTGATTCTAAAGATTCTACGTTTGGCCTGCACATTTAGATTTTCTACAGTTGAGCCTCGCTTACTCTCCGCATTCTCCAAATCGAGTCGCTGTTAATATTTGAATAGATGGAGTCCAGCGATTGCGATTGTTTTATAGATTAATAATTCTGGCAAATATTGAAGCGATCGCCTCTCTTTGTCATTTTCTTCTCCCTGTTCAGCTACGGCAGTCGATTTGAAATAGATTTGACATTTTCGGCTCACGAGACCTTTATGATCGCTGCCGAGTTGAACCGCGGCGACTGACAATCCGCAGCCGAGCCGCGGAATCGCTTGAAACACGTGTGAATTAGTCTCGTGCCGCATTGCGACAATGGAAACTCTGAATTAATCCACTGCTTACGTCGACGTGGGTATAAGGTATATAACTACGTAGGCAGAAACTCCATTAATGGTCACGTTATAGCTATCTGTTTCTAAGGCTTGGAAACTTTGCGAATTTCAATTCGGCGAAGTCGTTTCTCGGTGAATTTTTATTCTACTTTATTCTGCTTCGACGAAATTTTGTCCGCAATACAAAATCAAGTAATTGCCGGTTTTATTTTGACTACATTTTTCCTCGCTCAATAAATCTTGCAAATATATTTCATTCGCAAAAAATATTTACTCAGTAATCACCGATGATTTCGTTTATTATCCTTAAATCACCTAGAACGTTAAGTTTGTTGCTTTTTAGCTGTCCGACAGATAAAGATTCTTTCAGGTCGTACTAAATTTCGAAAACCCGGTTTCTTATCAAAATTAAACTATGATGATCGCTTAACCGCTTCGAAAAAAAATGTATTCGAAATAATAGAAACATCATATTGAGCTTAAGCTACACCGCAATATCTACTATGTCCTTTCTGTGTTAGACAAGTTTTTAATTTTCTTTCTCATGATATAATCCTTTACAAGCTGTCAAAGAACTATTGTATCGGGTATAGAATTTATTTAATGCAGGTGAATTGAAATTTTTCCTTTCCGAATGAATTATCAGCTCCTCGTAATTACAAAAAAAAAAGAATTTCTTTGATCCGATAAAGTTCCGTTGAAAGCGCAGCGCCATTTTATGAAATCAAATAAGGTAAGTGTACCAGATATCGACCCTGTCCCAATCATTGACCTTTTTTAGTTGGGTATCTGTTTGATCCTTAGTTATGAAATTACCGAAAAATAAGCCATCGAGTAATTCTCAAATTGTACCGTCAATTTACAATTTTAGAAAATAAAAAGGGTCTATAATTGGGTCCACACCAGTCAATATCTGGTACACTGACATTAGGTACTTTTATTGGTTTGTCAAGAAATAATTTTCCTCTCCTGACGGAAGTTCTCGAAGCGTGGTTTCGAGCCTGGTTGACGTCGATGATAGAAAACCTGGAGAATCTCTGCAGCCGTGCGCACATCGCGTATCCTCTTAATTCGGGTCGAAGTCAATTCATACTTAGCGGTTTAGACACCGGCATAAAGATGCGGTCTGAGCGCTCAACGGGGTGGCAGTTATCCGGATCGAGTCCCGGAAGGCTCACCTGCTGGGCTACCGTTCGCCCCTCACAGCGTGGTCCAAATGCCGCCCCGCTTTTTTGTTGTTCAAAAGCCCGCCTACGAGGAGTTAATGCGGGCTGTCAAAATCCGGGCTTAGATGGATGCGGGCCAGCGACGGCCGAGTTAGAATTTCTGTTACCGTTTGTCCGTACGTCGGTATCCTGGAGCAGCTGAGGCCCTCGGTGCGACGGAAAAAAAAAACAGCCTGAGAAAATACAGGAGTAGAGGAGCTTTTTCGAACGAAAAGAAAAAGGTGAAACAGGTCAAACTCGCCTCATAAAAGCACGAAATTCCGCTCCGCGGAACTCGCGTATGGAATTATGACGGAAACAATTTACGGGCTTTCCTCCACCGCCGGCGTGAAGGGCAGGTATCACCGCAGGGTTAGGATCGAGGTGCAAGCTCGGCCCTAAGCCGCAATAAGTTGAGGGATGAGCCAGGGATGTGGCCGGAACGCGGCTCGCATACCCGATATCATTTTCTAGCCAGGCTCTCGCGCCTTCGCCTTTTTTTCTTTTCGACGAAATAATTCCAATTTCGGGTTAAGTATTTCGAATTTTGATCCATTCTCGTCGAGCTTCCAGATGCAATGAATGAAAAACGCCCGCCGCGTTCCTTCCCGTTGCGGCTTCCTTCCCAGCTCCGGGTTGGCTAACGACTCAGGCGTTGCGGTTTCCGTGCCTTGGTTCCGTGGTCTCGGTCCCAAGTTGCTGGAAGGGCTTCACGGGGAGTGAAGACGGACGTCGCGACGCCCCCATAAATCCTGAGCTTACCCGCCGACGGCGAGAACCTCCATCCCTGCAGCCTTCCAGGGTGGGTTTCAACTCCGCGTTGCGGGGGGCTAAAACTCTCTCAGATGCCACGACAACTTTGATTACTACGCCGAGGCTTACCCGTCTTACACTTACTCCGAGGATACACAGATTCCGCGTAGCCGTTCTACCGTCACTCCGACGCTCGTGCTTTTCAAGAATTCACTGTTACGGGAATGAATTTCGCGACATTTCGTGCGAATTAAGGCTCAAAAATAAACATTTTCGAAGTATACGTTCACTTTTTCTTTTCACTTTCACCGACAAATTCATGAGCAAATTTTATTCCAAGTACACCTTTTTTTCACCTGAACGAAAGAATCTTGCTTCAAACTTTGGAAAATTTTAGGACTTGTGTTAGCGCATTTAAAAGAATTTTGAAAATATACGAAAAATCCGCAACTTCAAAGAGAGTGAGAATTACATGGAGTACAAGTATATTTTTACTCTAGTGTTTCCATCAATTTTTTTAACTTTTCTTAACTACCGCTCAATCAGCACAATTGGAAACTATCACTTACCAAAGTTTGAAACGATTTCATTACTCTCGAAATAAAGGTACGTTGAAGTACGATATTCTTGTTCCGTCGGTTCAAAATTATAAAAAAAGAAACCCTGTGCTATAGAATGAAAGAATATCTGTTCAAAGACGTAGGTATTAAAAGAAACGTGTCGTCGAAGACCATTGAATCGTCTGAAGAGTACTCGTTAAAAAATGTTAATGTAATACGAAAGAAAAAAACATCAGCATTCAAAATTCGAGATAATAAGATTCATCTTTACAAATTCGACGTTATTCACGAGTCGTACACTATTTTTTTTGTTTCTTTTCTTCTTCTTACATTTTTTTCTCTTCTTTTTACGTTCACGAGGGAAAAAATATAACTTGTCGTATATTTTAGTCGACTGCCGAGGGTTAGACGACCGTGTGTAAGTATTCGAAGCGTCTGCACGGTACGGAAAAATAATTAAATCTCTCGCGGGAGGTGAAATTCTCCGACGGTCTGACCGTACGAGGAGCCTACTACTTCCAGCCTTAATTACCCTGCAACGGCGTCATATTTTCCAAGGCGAGCCAGGGTGGGGTTATGGTTTAGTCGAACGGTTCGCTGCTGGTTTGAAAATGCACTGGCGGAACTTTTCTCGGCTCTAGACTAATTTCCTGGGCGCTTCGCGTACGGCAACATGCTGCAAACAAACAAACTTCATCCTCGGGGTGTAACTTTCCCCTAGAGAGGGCGTCCTGTATATAGTCGAACCCGGGGCCACGCACTCGTGCTCGCGTAAAAACGGCTCGAATTATGAAGGCACGCCTCTCCATTACGAAACAAATTAAAAACTAATTAAAACAACTGGGGGCTTCCAGCGTTTCCTGAGTGGCTGCCTGCCTGCCTGCCTTGCTCAAGCGCCACTTATTGTTAACTCAAGCTCTCGTACCTGACTGTCACGTGAGTACCTGCAAATTGGTTGATATTTTTTTTTTTTTTTTTTGGTATTTTTTTTTTCTCGAAAGCGAATTTCCTTAACTGCGCAAGCTTTATTGTCGATTATAATCGTGTAGATTAAAAGCTAGGAAGCTTAGTTCGGAGCTTGACTCGAGCTCCGGGATGCAGCTTACGCGGCAATCAGCAAACCCCTGATTAGGTACGCAATTGTTTGTCTCTCAAATCACAAAGCAGCCGGAAGTTTTGGCCTGAAAACGTAGACTGCGTTACAGAGGTTCGCCTAAGCCCGGTATCATCGCGTCATCCGTGTTGCATGGTTTTGTCGTTGTTGAGAGTGAAGCAACAAGTTCGTCGAATGGGTGAAAAATGAATTTCGGTAATCGAAGAACACAGACTTGACGAAAATATCATCGAGATCACGAAATTCGAATGAAACATCCAGCTTAAAATTATCTAAAAAATATCGCTGATCCGTGAATCTCGGTAGAAATCGAAACTCGCTTCGTCGAACGTACCTGTAACCCGTCAGGCGGCTTCTGATACGTTAATTTGAAAATTAAAACGAGCGTCGACAGTCCTGCAAGCAGTTGAGCTTCGCGGCCACGGAAAGCCCATTAATTAATGGAAGGCTTCACTTCATTTTGTGATAAATAAATAATCGGGCAACGGAATCGCTCGGCTCGCAGGCGAGGCGTCGCTCAGCGTCGGGGTGAGGTCGAGGACGGGAGTGCAGGTCGGATAACAGGACGACGAGACGGACCTGGAGCATGTTAAGTATTAACGTCGTCTCCCCGGCGTCACACACGACGTGCCCAAAGGCCGGAAGCCTCGAAGGCGGGCGAGCTGACCGTTGGAAACTAATTTTCAACCGTTCTTTTTTTTTCTTTTTTTTTTTTGCATAAATATAAGCGATTTATAGATCTTTTTTGTAGAAACGCGATTGCTCTGTAGTGAGAGAAGATTGAGAAAGAATTGACAAAATGACAAGTTTAAGATGCCGAAGTTTCAGGTGTGACAAATGCAAATATTTTGTTATTCTTGTAAGAAACAGAGGATATTACTTTGGTACTGCAATATAGTGTCAAATTAGTTTTAACAGGTTAAATATACCTTTCAGAAAAACGCGTGAGATTTCAATTTGCGCATGTGAAATTCACCTTTCTGTAAGAATTTCTGTTTATTTCCTTGAGAGTTTTTTCTTTCCCCATTATTTATTTCTTTTTTTTTACCACTTGAAGGAAGTATTCGTTCGTATAATCATCGTTGATTAAAATATGAGCGATGTAATGCAGGCTGAAATTTGCCAATATTCTCGTATAATACGTGTAGATTGCACAATGAACATAGTGTGCGAGAAACTGACAATTCGAACACTCGATTCGAGCGAGTAATTGACAAGCGGAGAGATTGACTGGCTCGAGTTCGAGAGTTAATTTCATCGTTAACCTGGGCTACGATCTTGCAGGAAAGCGGGTCTTCGTGCGAGGAATTAAATTTTTGGGATATTAGCGAGATTCGATGAAAAAAACTCCGATCATTGGAGAACCGATCGAAAGAACGAGGAGAAGAAAAATCGATCAATAATTAAATGAAGGGAATTGAAACTGTCGCGAAAATATTTCGAGGCGAGACTCGCTTTATTCGTGACCGGAAAGAGCCGGAGGATTGCAGCTTCACGTCGTTCGGGAATTTGGCAGCCGATATACGCGAATGAAACTGCAAATTAAAAATCTCCCTTTGCAGACGAGATGAGCGTAAGCCGATGTCACATATCCACCTGACTGCTCGCTACCCGTCTGTCTAAAAGCAATGCGTCACGACGCTAATGAAAAACTTCATCTAGCCGCCGCCGACGTCGCAGACCGACGTTAACGAGAAAACTGCTCTCGCAGTTTCCCGGCGATCCTATGCAGCTCGTGACGATGTACGCGAAAGTAGCTCCGGATAACGAAGACTGAAAGAGGGGTAAACTTGAATAATAGAAATTCTTTTTTAACTTCCCACCATTATTTTTTACCCTCGGATTATCACCCGCGGAAATCTGTTTCACCGAAAAGTGTCACCCGTGTTATTCCGAATTCGAGAGAGCGGAATATCATGCGTTAATTGTAACACCTCAACGCATTTTTAAATCGAACCTACACCGCGAAATTTTTGTTATAATTTCAAACGGTAACTCAGTTTACAAATACATAACGCTAGACGTATGAAATCTACTGCTCTTTCAAAAGTCAGAGGCGTTTGAAACGAGTCTCATTTACGCGTCGTTATCTGTTCAGTAACACCTAACCTAAATACCGAAGCTTAATGACGTCGGGAAAATGACGAGTATTCAAAAAGCGTTTCAATTCTCGAAACTTCCCAGTTAGGTACGTTTATCAAGTGTTAAAACCGCGTTTCGGAGGTAAGAATAATATCTACGAACTTGACGCGTGGAAAAGAGATTTTCGAACGTAATCGACGTTTTCCGCAATCCCGATGCTGCGTGCAATTAAAGATGATATTGTAAAAAAAAAATCGGGGCACGAAGCGTTCGGCTCGCGATCGAATTGGTCGACGTGATTGGAAGGAGACTTGGACAAATGCAGGGGGAGAGAGAGACGGAGGCGAGGAGAAGGAGAGACTGCGTCATTAGCCATTCCGATCTCGTCGGGCGGAAATTATGTCCAGCGCGACGGGAGTCGCTCTCAATATCCTCCGCACCCTGCAACCCCGACACCACGCTCTCCGTTTTCCCGCGGGATTCCTTCGCTTCCGGTTTCCGGGACAGAAACGACTACGGTATGATTGGTTCGCCGGACTCCGCAACGGACGGATACAGGCGGAATGGACGGGGCATGCGGAAGCCGAGCTACGTCTCTCTATAGATCCGAGAATAGTGCAGACAGACTCTTTCCCGCACGATTGCGGCCAGAATAAATTGCAGATAGCGAAACCCGCCTCTCGTCTCCCCTGCTGCTGATCATCCCGATGCGTTTCTCTGCACCCTCGCCCCTTGAAATTGTAAGACACTTTTTTTCACTGCGTTTTTATGCGCCGGGAGTTCGTAAATTTCTGTGGATTCTCCGGTGAACGGAAATCGAACGTCAGAAACATTTCTAAGATATAATTTGAATTCGGGTCAAACGTAATTTTCGTCATTTATAATGTCAATTTCGGCGAAGATTGGTTAATGTATTTTAAGAGGGTGCAAAATCGGTGAATTTTTATCCTATCATTATTTATACAGACGATTGTAAGGGGGGGATTCGAATTCAAAAGAGTTTTTCGGTTATTCTACAAATTTAGCAAGCATATAACTTTAACGGCGGGTTGAATCACATTCGTGAATCGCGTATCACAACTAACAGGTATTCAACGTTCGGGAACAAAAAACAAAATTTTATGTCTCTCTTGCGGGAGATTTACACGTAAACGATCAAAGAACGACTAGGCAAAGCGTCGCGTGGGCAGCGGAAGTCTTTTAATCGTAGTCTTCAAGAGGAAGCGACTGTACCTATGAAACACCTTCGACAATATCACGTGAACGTGAAGTTTATCGATTCCGATCATACGCGGTTGCTCGGGCAAACTTGTGAGCTCATTTAATCCCGACACAGAGTGACAAGCACGAAGAGCTGGACTTCCTACCACTTCCGGTCTAACCGATACGTTTAAATGTCCAACAAGGTCTTAGATCTTTGCAGCACGTACGTATATGCGTTGCTACAATTAATTACTAGCTGCCTTATGGAATTGAAGAAAAAGAAACATAGTTTTTGATTTGACATGAAATTCAAAATCCGCAACGAGCGATTATCTCGAATGGAAAATCGCAAGCTAATGAAGATTTACTTGGCGTGGCGCGTGCTACTTGACTTGACACCGCGTTTGGAGGGGTGAAAAATTTAAAAAACGAATCGTCTAACCAGCCGCGTCTATCTCGGATACGCGGCGTACACCTTGTAGGGTTGTAAATAATTCGTCGGTGAATAAACAGCGTCCATAATCCAACAGTAGCTGCAGGCGGCAGCGGGTTGACGGTGTAACGGTGTAACGGCGTAACGGCGTAACGTTGGACAGTAGCGAAGGGCTCTTAGGAGTGACAGATAAGGGTCTGGCGGGTCGGTGCTCGTCGCGGAGCGTGGATTCGGGTTTTCACACCTTCTGCCGGACGTTTCCGGGTGACGTAAGCCACGATCAGCAATGCTAATTTTTAAGCGGCCGCGGCATTAATTCTAATTAAATATATTCAGGGATACCCGGGCGATAGCGGGCAAGTGCCAATTTGTACGACGCCTCGGCCTCGAGATAAACCCAAGCCGCGTGCTCGTCGGGCAATTTGCGTCTAGCCGCTGACCGTCGTCGTCCCGTCGTCAATGCTCCTTTTTTCACACGCTGCACGCGCTGGAGACCGCAGTGCGTTAAGTTGGATATTTCCGAGCACACGGCGATTAACGCGCGGCCAAATCCATCCGCGGAACGAATCGACGATTGCTTTCCGCGAGCGGATTATTCTCACGTTATACATAACCGCGTGTAAATATGTGTGTGTGTGTAGATGGGCACATGTGTGCGAGTATAATATCGACACATTCTCGAGCTGGGCATTTTAATTCGTGATAAGTAGGTGGGTTCAACACTGACGGAACAGAGCTGGTATAATAATGCACGTAGGTACGGATGATTATATTCTTGAATATTAAACAGATTTCTATTGAACAAATCGTATTTGATATGGTAATAAGATGGTGAGCGGTCGTTTTTCGCTACGCGGACGCGATGCGGTGATTAAAGGATATACGTATAAGAGATACCGTACAACGTGTATAAAAACACTCAATACGAGACTAGTCAAGATCGTTTGTCCGAGTGATAAAATCGACATTACTAATCTCCGCATCGAGATTAAACGTCGTAGTACTTTGTCACCTGTCGCCTTGAGTCTGTCGATGTTGTAAATAAAAAAATAGAGAGAGAGAGGGAGAGAGAGAGAGAGAAAAGAAAACCGATTGCCAAATCGTCGTGTCTATTGCGGTACTTTGACGCAGGCGGCATTTGATTGCTTGGTTACTTTCAGTATTCTCTTTCAAGACTGGATGGATAGATTCGAAAGTAGGCGACAAAGATTTGACAAAAAATCGGTTTCGTTGAGAGACGCTTACGGAAATGTATATCGCAATTTGAAGCTTCCGAAGGGTTGGACACCTGAGCAGAGAAGGCCGAGGCACCTGTGCCACCTGCCTTCTCCGTAAAACGCATCCTCACTTTGACGCCCCTAACTTTTGACCGCTTATCAAGATCCAGACCAGCAGTCTGACTCCCTGGCTATTCGGATCCTCGCTGCGCGGTTGAAAAAAGGATAATAAAGAACAATTCTCTGTCCACGTCTTCCGATAGATGCATAGATAAATATCGCACGAAGATTCATCCCCGCAGGAAGAAATGCGCATCTTCTACGGTACCGAAGGATCTGTGGCTCTGCGGCGGCGGGAGAACGAAACAGGAAACACGTCCTTCTGGTTCGTGCACGCAGCTCTGGACATCGTATTCCTCTAAGAATCGGGCAGCGGCGAACCATGCACCTTCTTCTTCTCCCTCTCGATCATTACCATTTAAATGTATTCACGTTTAGTTGGCGGCAAGCGAGCCAGTCAGCCAGCGTACAAGAGAGAAGAAAACGAGAGAGAGCTGACTTCGCGTCTCTCCGACTCCTCCTGTGCAAGTTCCTCCCTCGTTAGAGCAACCAGCTCGAGTAAAGGCCGAGGCTCGGCTTCTCTTTCTGGTTCTTCTTCCATCGGCAGGAATCCCCGTCGATATGACGACGGCGCCAAGTGTCGCGATCAATTGAAGAGTCCGAAGCGAAAAAGGATGTCAAGAAACTCAACAGCGGTGAAATTTCCCAAACTGAGTACCCATCTGGCTTCAGCCTGAAGGACTGACAATGAGACCGGGAGTCGCGTTTATCGCATAAACAATCGGACCAAGTGCGGAATGAAAGAAGTGGAGACGCATCGAGTTCCAAGGATGGGATGAAGAAGAGGAACGTCGAGGAGGATCCAAACACGGAGCTGTAACCGAGGAAAGATTCGCCCGTCCCTCCGTTTTGTAACGAGGTGCAGTTCAGCCCGTGTGAACGGTTCACCGCTGTCCATCGGCAACGATTCTTCCAGGTCTCGATCTTCGCTCCGGGCATTTACGTCCGTTTGTCCACTTCCAGACGGGAGACGACGCTATGCAAATGCGACAAGGGACGCAATACGCAGTGAATCCTGTCGCGGGGAGAGAGGATCCCGGATTTATCAAGACCCAAGAGCCGTTCGGAGCCAAACTTTGCCGATTCGCTTCTGGAAATATTAACCACGTCGGAGCCAGTTTTCTATCCAGTTATCCTTGATTGTGAAAAAAATTTCAGAGTCCGTGGTAACGAATATTCAGATCACAATACTCAGGGTTATAGAAGGAGATACATTTTTTCAGAAAGACGCATGCATAAGGTGCTTCTTTAAGAATTATTTATGTGCACATCTGAATGTTTTTATTCGCGACCAGATAAGTGTACCGAACAATAGCTCGTTGGGGATTTTCGATAAGATAATTTTCTTTTCTTTTCCATTTGTTTTTTCTTTTTTATTTTATTTTTTTTTTTTTTTTGCCAGTTTAAAAAATAAAAGAGGCTTTTCAGACTTTTGAACGCAAAGGAGCCTGGCCATAAGGATCCATGGAAGCTGGGGCTGCTTATCTCCAGTCTTGGATCTAATATAAATACGTCCGAAAAAATATGGCGCTGTAAGTTAGACCGGTCGGCGAGCCCTGGAGGCGGGTTGGAAAATGAATGAAAATTCCAGTTTGTAAGAAGACTTGAATCCTTTACCGGGGCGACTCTGAACGGCCGCTTCGGACGAAGGGAGTAGGTGGTCCCCGGATGCGGATCGTCGTGGGACCCTCCCCGACTTTTTCCCAATTTAACCAAAACCCATTTCTTACATCTCGGCCTTTTTCAAGAAAGGGGGAGGGGGAGGTAGGCAGATACAGAATCGGGACTCGTAACTCGTCGGCTCCTCGAGTATAGGTATAGCTGCAAGGTAGGCCTTAGGATTATTCCGAAGGCGATATATACGCGACCTTTTTTTCTCCCCACTCTGCGTGATTCTGCGTCTTTCGAGAGAGGGGAAGAAGAGAGAGTGAGAGAAAGATTCATTCAATATTTTGGGATTATTGGGAATAACTTTTGTGTTCAGATTGTAACAAAAAACAAAAAAACTTTAGTTACAATATATTTATGTAAAGTATATTTGAACAGCTGTAGGCGACTCACACTCGCGTCCTTAGCACCATTTCGCACGAGACACACATGACCCAAAATATGTTAGTTTCTTTATTTTAACTTGTCGCCGTATTTCACTCATAAAGACTATATATATTTTTTTACGATCGCGAGATGAAATTTGCTTGGAACTATAATAATAGCGGTGCTTGTATTTCAAAACCACACGAATCAAGGCTGATGACCGATTTTCACGATGTATAAAATTTGTTTCGTGTCTTTTTTCCTCGTTTTTTTTCCCCCGCTGTTTTAGACTTCACTGGGTACACACCGCTATCTCATATCGCCTTGCGTATATTCAGATTTCAGACACACACCTGCCTGTCTGTCTCTCTGCCTGCCTGCCTAAGTTTTACTCGTCTGAGAAAAGCTGTTATACGGCGTTCGGTTCCGACACAAGATTCCTGAAAACCCGCCGAAGGCACCGTATGTGGATAAAATGAACACGCGACGCAGACACTCAGCAGCAGCAACAGCAACAGCAGCACCTCGTGAATCCCACCTTGCAAGGTCTCCGGAATAATCGGAACCGATTACGCCACGATCCACCTTTTGCTCCCTGTAAAAGAATCACCTGGAGCCGAAAGTAACCGCATAGCTGTATGGATCGGCTAGATTTGCAATTCGCAAAAAAATACCACCCCGTCATTGAGTAGAAATGCCTGGAGACTTTTCGCCGAATGGAATAATTGTTTCTTGTCCGTCGACAATTAATCTCTCACCCACTCCACTCTCGGAGTGTGAAACTTGCACGATAAGAAATTATTAAAACATTTTCTATGTCCTGTTCCTGCGCCTCAATTATCGCCAAGTCGGTCAGACGGCTCGTTCGAATGACGAATGGTTTTCTTTAAATTTCAAACAATTGAAGCCAATTGCATTCCGTTATTATATACGCCGCACGGCTGAGTGACGTTGAGAAGATGTAATGTTTTTATGCAAATTAACCCCTCAACACTTCGTCCGTATATCAAATTTATACGATAAATCAGGAGCGAAGGATGTATTCCGCAGCCTTTTCTGTCGTTGTTTCGTTTTGAAAAATTCTTGACTTACTACGCCTGTTTTCTCGAGCGTTGAATGCAAAATCACGCATCGATAAACGAGAAAAACTCTATTTACCTGTTATCATTTTATCGTGTCAAAATTATTTTCAAAGCGTTTCATTTGCTTACAGCTGTATTCAGTTTCTCGATTTACCGTGTGATGCTTTAATGATTGACGCAATTCTCGAAATATCCACAATACCGTGGTACCCGTAACGTCAAAGCTGGCCCATAATGCCGAATCAACTTGACCGTAAACACGGACGTTTTATCCATAAGCTATTAAGTCCCTCCGTGTTACGGTATACGAGGGAAAACATTTCTGACTCAAAGTATAGACCGTAAATCATTCGCGAGGTGAGATCCATTCATGCACAGGTCTTCTTCTTTAACCGTACCATAAAACTCCGATACGGACTTGGAGTCGCCGCTTGGGCGGTCCCACGGCTGTATTAATTTCAATATAAAATACGGCGTGAAGGATTTCTACTTATCAGGACTTTCGTCTTACTCGGACGATTCGGAGGGCGAAGAAAGGGTGATGAGTGAAAAAAAAACAAAAAAAATAACTACCGTTCGAAGAAACGAAGAGGGAATAAAGACGAGCATAATTCTACTGATAATGTAACCCGAACTTCGAACCTCAAATCTAGTCACCCTTTCTTCTGTTTCGAGCAATAAATCTTTTCACCGGACAACAAATCACACCGATGACTATATTGATATTCTAATTTTTCAAGCGGATGAAATATTAAGTAAAAACAAACGCGTGGTTGGGTAAAATATGGATGTAAAATTGATTATCGAGATTATAGCGTAAGTCCGGTAGATCGTGATGTGGGTATATTTTTTCATAAGATTTAGATAACATCACAATCGCCAGCGTGAATATATATTTTACGAAGAAACCACAAGATACCTTTTTTGTAGTTTTTGTTTGTTTTTTTTGCAGCCAATGCGTATTTGAAAAATATCTCACGAAATACTGGATTGTGTCAAATTTAACAACATAGCTTTTTTGTTAAGAATGAATCAATTTACAAAAAAGGTATCTTGTGGTTTCTTCGTAAAATATATAGTTACACTGGCAATTATGATCTTATCTAAATTTTACGAAAAAAAAAAATCTCAAACAAATACATAAAATCGACTTGCGCTACCTCTAAATCTTGGGTAAAAAATTTTTCCGCATGCAGGCATTATTTTTTCGTCATTTCGAATCGTTTTTTCACTACCACTTTGTTTCGAAAAAAATAATGATTTTTTTGAATCACCCTAATATATATATATATATGGATAGATACAGATATATATAGAGACAGAGACAGAGAGAGAGAAAGCCGCGTGTTTCCGCGAGACAATGTCTGGATGTTTACCGGGTTTTACGAGTCGTAAAGGCAGTCGTGCTTTCCACAGTCTTAGCTGCCACTCTTCCTCGCATCTCCTCGGAAGCGAGCGAGAGGATCCGGCGCCCGAACCGCGGGTGATCCAGCCTCTCCCGGTTCACGCCTCGTCCCGCGTTCGCTCTAAGCAGGCTAACTGATAATAATGCCGGTTTTATTGTACAATAACCCTTAAACGCGGCGATAAAATACCTCTTTATGGCATCAAAAATGAAAGAGCCAGAGGCGGGCTCTCTCCCTCTCCCTCTATCTCTCTCTCTCTCTCTCTCTCCGACGTTTCAGTAGTCTCAGTCAGCGGGGACTCGGCGCCAGGCGATACTCGAGACGCCATCTCTCGACGGCGTCCCTAACTTCCTTGGCTCTTTCAGGGAAGCTCGAAGCTCGGCGAGCAAGCCGTCATCCGGCTTACCGTCACTCCCACTATTCACTGGGATTTTCAGCAACGCTGCGCTCGCCGTAATGCGAACAATTTATGCGATAGCTTCGTTAATACTCAATGAATATTAATCGTTTGTCAACGAATCGGCCGTCAGTACGACAGAACGGACGGCTGTGACTTTAGTGTAATTTGTAATCAAACCGCATAAAAATACCGCCCCTCCTTTTTACAAACTTTGATCATCCTCGATGGGTCAATGGCGCGCGTATTATACACGCGCACGAGCTTGCAGCATGTGTGGTTTTGCATTAATGATGGGTTACGTTACACGTTAAAATGCGTAATTATTATCGCGGTGGAGAGAGAACGAGAGACTGTGCTTTTTTCTTTTTCTTTTTTTTTTTTGTTTCTTTCTTTGCTCATACTTATTGTACAGAATTTTCAGACTCGCGTCACCGTGTCGAATTCATCAACAATCCGCCGTTTTATATTAACGCGGACGGATGTGAATTCCACTGTTCGACGTTTATTTTTTCATCTTCTTTTTCTTCTTCCTAGAAATTCGTTTGTCTCGTTTCTTTAATTTTTTTTCTTACTTCTCCTTCTTCTTTCGTTTCCTTCTTTGCTTGGTATCTGAGACGGGTGAGTTAGGTATGTTGAAACTCTATACGAACCTACACGAAGACAAACTCATCCGCGTCCCGCTAATGACAGACCGAGATTTTTTACTACTCGCTTCTTAATTTCAAGAATATTATATATGTATAATGTTACCTGTGAGATTATTGTAATTTACCGTTTTTTAATTACGCGTCTTGACATCTATAATCGCATATCATATCTATCGTCTACCGCATCGTGATATCGGGATAAACGGTGTTGAAAAAGAAAATTAAAATACCATAAAGATGGAAAAAAAAAGATGGAAAAAAATTGACACGTCACGGATACTGACAGGCAGTAACAACCTTCCCATACATACCATATATACACGCGTATAAATTACCTGAAACTTTATTCCTTCGTGCAACTTTGAACCTGATCAATTACATCTCATTGCCATATATAGGTGCGTGTCGACAAAAAGAAGGGAACAAAATTGTTGAATACCATTGTCATGATTTTATTCTTTCCTTTGCAAGTACCCGTAATTTATTCACTTTTGTTACGTAATTTTTTTTCTCAAACCGCACAATGTACACATTCCGTTAAATAGCTGCTGGTATCATTTTTCGGGTATTATCCTTTCCTTTCTAATTTCAAATATTTTAATTCAAAGGCGTCCGTGCAATCAATCAAGTCACTCAGTGACAAATGTACCATGACAATTAGTTTCTTCGACATTTTTTATTCTCTGCCTACACTTCGCGGTTGCGGTAAGTTTTATACGTCAATTTCAATAAATTTTTTGCGTTGTCTTTGAAACGTCATCGAAATTTCGTTTTTTTTTTTTCTCCGACTCTCCGTAGATTACACACAATTCGAAGTGTCAAGCTGTTGATTTTTCAAACGAATCGTTATACCTACCGTTTCTTCTTTACTTTCGATTTTTCCCCCCCTGCGTTGAACCACGATCCGAAGGTGAACAGGATCCAAGGGGTATAAAAATTTCAAAGAAACACCTTGTTTCCATCAAATTTTTTTCTTCACATACAGCGTCGATTCCAATAATTAAATCGTTGGCAATTATCAAGACAAGATGTTCCCGGTAATTTTTGTCCACGTGTGCGTGATACACATCCCTGAACGCGCGTGCACATGTGAATTATTTCGAAAAAGGAAGAAGAAAAAAAAAAGAAGAGTAAAATTTCCCTTGCTTTTTGTATCCTTTTCAATCCCCCGCATCCTCCTCCGGCAGACAGCGCGGTTGCATTCCTGCCCCTAAATACTAATCATTGGGCAGCGAACCGCTCCAGCGCAGTTGGACCTCGGCTGTATTTTAATTATACCGCAGGCCGGTGCAGCCTCGCCCAATCTCTCGCTCCGCGTAGCAGCGGCTTCGAAAAGTGAAGAAATAAAAGCAGAAAGCAACGCACGATGCCCGGCCCACCGCAGCCCCCGGCGTCCGAAAGTCCGGCTCTCATCTCGTCTCGTCTCGTCTCATCTCATCTCATCTCATCTCATCTCGACTCGTCTCTTCTCCATCTTCCTTTGCCATTCCGACTCCTTCCCTCGGAAACTCTCCCGCAGGATCTCGAAGAGCGCTGTTCGGACGCGCGAAGGTTTTTTTGAAACGCGTAAAATCCGAGATATGTGGCAGCTTGAGCGCCGGGGGTGAAAGGGGGTTGGGTTCACCGGCTCACCGCTGGATATTATCAATTACGATGCAGATGCCCTTCCTATAAATTATTCGGACCCCGTGGTGGCGTTCCCGAGCGAATGGGACGCGTATTCTCGGACAGCTTCGAGCACCCGCCGGCCAAGAGTGCGAGGCGCCCTTACGAACAGTGGGGTGTCCTTTCGACCTGATGCCGGGAGATCGAAACTGGACCGAAGCTCCCCGAGCTCGACTCCATCCCTGAAAGCAGGCATAAATCTCGGTTTGAATTATATAAGGGAGGAGGGAGAGAGGCTTAAGGAGAGAGGGAACAACGAGAAAAAGAGAGAAAAGTTATTTTATGTATTTGAAGTTGCGTGGGCACGCGAAGTACTTGTACACACGTCAAACTTGCGGGAGCATTCCCCCCTACGCGAGAATCCTGATTGCGGGATCTGCTTATCGGTGACACGATCTTTTCATGCGTGTTCATCGCGATTTAACAAAATATATAAATTACACCGTCGATTCGTTATCGCGAAGTTTTCGCCGGTGAGAAGAATTCTGCAACATTCGTATTTACATTCGTCACTAAACATTGGTCGGCTAAACTTACAGAAAAATTTTCACATATATATACGTAATACGCAGATTGTACGGTTGGGAATTTTGCTTAGTTGAAAATAGATTGTTTCGTGAAAAGTTTTTGCGCGATTGACTTTTTGCCAGATTTTCGTCGAACACGAAGCTATAAATCGATGTTGATTTTGCAAAACTTTTTTCGTTGTTAGCATCGAGCGAATGTGGAAAAGAACCGTACTTATCGCACGATTATGCACCTAACTAATGTTGATGGTAAAAATGATGGTATATTTGATGTTTTTAGGTAAATACGATATATTTACAATTTAACACAATTATAATTAGACAAGTTTCGATATCAATTATAAGTCTGGACTATTCGATCAGTGAAATACAGCTTATAGTGCGATGGAGCGGAATTTTCCCTCCGATTTAAACACTGTTATCCAAAACCGTCGAACTCGTTACACTCCGAGTACCCCCAACGTGTTCTCCAGGTTCTCCTATGTAAGTATCGAACCTGCGAACCCGCGGTAAAAATCTGAGCTCGCAAGCAGGATACGGGTGGTGTAAAAAGCTACGGCGTTACTGAAATAATGATTGAGGCGAGTTGCACGGTAGAACCTAAACTAGTTCTGCTGGAGTGAACGCGGTTGGTTACACACTCGATGGTTGGAAGACGTGCAGGATCCTATTATGAGAACGGAGCCCTCGAGCCCTTCAATTACTCGATGGAACAGCTTTCGCAGCAGCTCCTTTTCACAGCAGCTGAGTTATGGATAGGTACGCAGTCCGGAGTGAGAGAGAGAGAGAGAGACTAAAAAAAAGTGAAAGAAGCATCGTTCTCAAACGACATGAGCTACCTGGTGCCAAAGACCCCGAGACCCGTCCCATCTTCACACCTAGGCATTAGCCGGAAGCGACCATCGGGCATCAACCGTAAACGTGTTCACCACAAAATCTGTCGAATCGAAGGACCTCTTCAAGATCCAAGATTGCGGCAGCTGGGCAGACGAACCGCTTTTCAACCCTCAGGCTCTTCGATGCGAAAGACTTTGTCGTTTTCGGACTTATCGAATGAAACCCCGCTGTCGGATTGACCCACGCGAGTTTTTCAATCGCTGATTACAGCAGGAGGAGATAGAGAATCGGGAGAAACTTGAGTTCAAAAGTGTTTGTTACACCGGTCCTTAATCTTCGCCAAGGTGACGCCAAAAAAGTATCGAACGGTCAAAATCGGGATCCGATATTTGCGGATAAGAGGAAAATCACCGCCCGTATTGAGGCCGTGATTCGGGACCCAAGAACGTACCTAAAACGTTCTTTCGTTGAGGCGTTTCACGGTTAATTATCCGTTGCAGGTATAAGGTGCAGGTTGAAATATTCGAGCTGAACTGTATACGGATAGCCCTGCATCGACGGGGATGACGGAGAAGAGAGGAGGCGTGTCCCTGATCTCGTCAGCCGACTGTTTTTGATTACCTTATAGCTTGTATAGACAGCTGCTCGCCGAACCGAGTGGAGGAAGTCTGTTCGATCTTTGAAAAGAGGAAAAATAAAAGTGAAAAAATGAATTCACCGCAATTCTGCGAAGCAATAATGAATTCAAGGGTCAGAGTATCTTAAGTGGGAGGGAGAAAGATGGATGAATTCGTCAGACTATCTTACGCACAAATATATCTTTTTTTGTACATGTGTATACACATATCATTTTTTTTTTTTTTTCATATCTTCCTTTTTCATTCCTTACTTTACTACGCATATAAGTACTATATATATATATATATATATATATATATATATATATATATTCACAGTGATACGGAATCCCAATTTTTCAAGTTTGTCTCTCATAATTTATTACACGTAGTAGGTATATATAAATGGTTTCGTACATTCAGAAAAATTTGCATGTATAATACACTTAAAATAATTTATCAAATTCCGTGTATTCCGCGAGATGTTTACAGAAAATCATATGATCATTTGACATCGTACTTTTTTTTTTTGCCTCTAACGGATTCGCTATTTATCTATTTCGGTATTTCGATGAACATCTGGCTCTGTTCACCTTAACTTATATGTACGTCTTCGTGTGGGAATATAAATTTATTTCAATTCATTATACGTACATAGAAAATCCGTGGACTTTAAAATTGCGGTAATCAATCAAGTAAATTAACAGCTAATTTAAAATTACCTACCGATATTTTTTTCTTCACCGTTATCAGTTTTAGTTGATGAATCTTGCGGATAAAGAAAAGAAAAGTTACCAGCACAAGCTGATTGTTTTTTTTTTTTTTTTAATTTTATCCACGTGTCGCGGATCGATTCACCTCGGTGTATTTTTTCACACCCCAATTTGTCAGATATTTTTAATCGGATCTTAAAAACCGCGTTGCCGGTTACGTCGGTGATACGTGGAATATTGTAACCGCTGGATCGTTCTTGGGGATAACTCGAATCCTCCGCGTATATCTCGGCTTGATTCCCTCTCCCGCGGTATATATAATACACATTCATTCATAATTCATATTATAATGGAATTGCGTGCCGTCGTGTATCTACGAGAAACAAGAGGAAAGAAATAAAAAAAAAAAAAAAAAAAACAACGTACACACAGACGAACGCACAAAAGAAAAAGACGAAGATGAAGGAAAAAAAGAAAAGAAAAAAACTGAGGAAAAAACTAACCGCAGCGCGTTGCGGGCGAGCTTTTTATCTCAGCGGTAGGTACAATATCTGATTGAGAGAAGGAAAAAAGGAGGCTAACAGCGAGCGGCGAGCAGCGAGCGAAGCGAGGCGAGAAAGATGAACTCTAATCGGAGATCGGAACTAGCGGGAAGTAAAAACGAAAGGAAGAAAGGAAAGCGCAAAGTGAGGCGTGAGCCGCGCGTCGCGGCGTCGCGACGCTGGCGTCGGCGGCTACCGCGGACCGAGGGTGCCGAGGATTTTTCAAAGAGGAAATTATATAGGCGGGATGGAAGCCGAGAGGGGCAGCTGCAATAAAGAGGAATCTTTACGAGTCACGTGGCTGCCATGCCGAGGGCGGGACTCCGAGAGGTCGAGTGTCACATCCACCTTGTTTATTGAATCCAAAGATACGTCTCGAGGTTGGTATACCTGCGCAGATGTATATATGTATACCTCATCAAGCCACCCACGCATCACCCAAGAGCAGCAAAGATCCGTCGTACGAAAGAGCGATGTTTTTCAGTTCTCCTGATATTCGTAAATCGAAATATTACGTGTAAAGGAGACTATCGGAAACACGGAAATTCGGAATCATTACACTTTGCGGTCGGTTTGTCGGTAAATTTTAAGATTTAACAATTTTATGCGACGATTATTTGAAGAAGAAAAAAATTATACCTTTGTTCGGTAAGAGTTTGAACAACGATTGAACTTACTGATTTTCGCAATTTATGGAATACTTTTCGACTATGCAAAGTTCATTAATTTTGGTAAAATCAGCTGTTGTGTAATTGAATTTGAACACTTTATCAATTTGAAGATAACATGATGGGAGTAATGAAATTTTCTGATAATTGCAAAATTGCAATTTGTTCACTCAGTTCACTACATTTTTTCAATCAAATGCAGCCTCAACTTCATTTTACCGTTTTAAAAATCATCGGATCATCCAATCAATCGCAAGAAAATCGAGTTCGAGTTGGTAACTTGTGTATGAAAAAAGAATCATAACGCATTCCACAATTTTTGTGCACAACTATAAAACGAATATTTACTCTGCGCGGAAAACTGCAAATGATACCGAAGCGATAGTTGAGAATACGTGTGTCTTGCGTAAAAACGCGTGATTTCGACGAGGATTTTTAGAAAAGTACCGTTTCCTTCTTAAACTCGGTGGGCTTTCGGTATTCGAGCACCGGAGAAAACGGAGTATCGCATATATCGTGTATACTATTTTGTGTTTCGGTGATATAAACGTGGATTAACATATGTCCAAGATCGTATTCACGGCGTTTAATCTTCGCGGCTACTACCTCGACGATGGGGTAATATTAATTCAACGTGTTTGTATATAGGAATATAAGCATAAACTTTAGAATTGAGCGTATACGACATCGCAATTATTTATACAGTCGTTAGGGATTGAATAACGGCGCAGAAAAATTACCCGGTAAAAACTATTCACGATTTCGAGGCATTACACGGTCATACCTGTGTCAACTCGAATTACCCGATTGATTTTGTCTGCGATTTTTCATGTTTCTATTTTTTATCGCATATATTTACCTGGCCACAATCGTTCTGTCAATTCGCATACGGAGGAGCATTCGATAGAATATTTTATTCGTTTATCGAAACTGTTGATATTTATATCCCAATAAGATTTCCTTGACGGTTGGAATTGATTTTTGAAAATATCCATTCCAATAAAGTTCACGTTTCTAAAACACATTCGAAATAATATTAATTTTCTGTGCAGCAAATTTTTTCATACTTTTGAAAAAATTTATCATTCACTTGTGCATAGCGACGAATGTATTTACTATTTTTCATTTGGCGTCAAAAAATGTTTGCGATTTTAATAAAAAATCGAAACAAATTTTTAGAATCCAGCGAACATTGTCCGATGTTAAACCTGAAGGGCAGCAATTCGTGCCGTAGAAATGGCAGATACTTGGAGGCTGATGATCGGTTTTAATTCGCATTCGATGACGGCAGCCGACGGACAAGTTTCTCCGCCAAAAAACTAAAGTGCGAAACGCAAGGGCGAACCTAAGTCTTCCGACGGCTCGAGAAAAGGGTAGAAAATGAACGGGTACTGCTTTCTGAATTGCAATCCGAAAACAGATTTTTCAATTTAAACAAAACCTTGAAAATCCTAGCCATTACTTACGCAGGCAACAAAAAGTTGACAGGACATTCCGAGCTCCGGATTATCGGCCAATCAATTCTCCCGAAGTTTCCCGCTTTTCCTCGCAGTCAATTTCTCAAGCTTCCTGCGGGACGTAAACAACCCCTTGCACCGAATTTGAGGATGCATTTTTCTAACAGCGCACTGCAACGGACCGAGATGGCATCCCGATCAATCCTGTTCTCGGCAAACCGCGAGACAGCGGGTAAAAAAAGGAAAGAAGCTGGAAACGCGTGGGCGCCGGTATAAGCAGCTATATTCCCTGAAATAAATTCACTCGTCGAGGTTAGTGAGTTTGAATCTTCGGAACGTCGGACGTGAAATCACGCCGTTTACGATCCGGCGGACGCATTTCTGCGTCGGAATGAACGAGTTTCGTCTTGACGGAACGGCCTCTGAGATCCGGACGAAAAAGAGAGGAAAAGGAATAAATGAACGAAGAAATCGTCGGCGGCGTCGATAGGGTGCGCTATTAATAGGCGACGGCCTTTCCGCCTCGCGGTTCGTCCGTCGGTTCTCCGTCGGCTCTCCGTCATCCGTTTTTCGCGACGCGGAACGCCGAGCGCTATCATTTTTATCGCCTTCCTCCCAGCCGCTGCGCTAACGAACTCCAGGGTCCTGTTTTCGACGAAATCATCAAATCGCCTGAATTATAAATGAGCCACAAGCTCGACGGGGAGAAAGACAAATTAGAGACTTTTATACGGCCGGTCGTAGGAGCCTCGGTCACGAAATCACCGACTTAGCTGATGGAAATATTAATTTTTTTTATATACGGAAAGTCGGAAAAAATTTTAATCTCTTTGCCATGCTGGGATACGAGTGGTCAATTTTTCGTGCTTGAAAGAAAAAATACTCGCCGGTACTAAAGTCATGAAATACTCTGTTTCATACAGCTTTATAAGTGTAATTATGAATTGAGGTACGCGGATGTTATAATGTGGAAAAGCGAATCCCAAAAAAACTTTACTGTTACTTCGAAACTCACGAAAGAATCTGACAAATTCGTTAAAGATTGTGAAAAAACACTTGCGACGAAACCAAAGTAAAGAACGGGAGGAATGGACTACTTCGCAAATCGATTGCGGGAGGTTTAATTATAGACTTTGTTTCTCCCATATATGAGACATCCTGACATGGGAGATTCGCGGAATAAGTGATCACGGAACGGTGCTGATAGAATAATCTTGATTCTAATCCATGTATGCACGAACAAAGGTTAGTGAAGTTTTTAAAAGTGCAACTGCAGGAATCAGGGGTCGTGTACTGCGGCACCTGCGGGATTCTTGTCTTGATACGATCGTGATTTAACGTGACTGCGAACGGTTAAATACCTCGTCAGGTATCCATACCTCAGGCACCTACATGGGCACATGCATGACACGGGGTCGAACATATCCTTGAAACGATATAACCTCGCGGTGATAATAATTCCCGGGCGATCAGGCTCGCCTCGAAAGATCAGGCCTACGCATCCGGAACCCATGCAACAGCAGTCCCCTCAAATCCGTGTTTAGATTTTAAATTGCTCCGCGTTTGGATTCACGCGTTTTGTTTTCCTGTGCGAATTTAAATTTTTTAATTCATTTTTCTTTTATTATATATTTTATTGGCAGAATTTCGCGAGAATTTAGCAGGACGCGAAGGCTGTGACGTGAATTTCACGTTGCGGTGAATTTCCGTGACCGACGTAATTTCTGAAAAATCTATGGTACGGTTATCTCGCATAGTCTAGCGGCGTACACAAAGTAATAAATAAATTAACTCCTTATCGGGACTATACCGCGGTGATATTACACCACGTGGAATACATACGTGAATGTGTAACCGCAAATGTTAGCCGTCTCAATATTTGCAGGAATAATGCGGCAAGTGGGTCATGTAATTATCGTTATTATGCCCGTCGTAGAGCACAAACAAGAATTGCAAAATCTTATTTCTTTGATATCCAGTAACGAGCGGTGAAAAAGGAGGCTGCACCGAGGTCGTCGTTACCTGAGGAAACAACAAAATTAGCAAATTTTTGTCATTAACGGGAGCGCTAATTCATTTCGAGCGAGCGGCTTAATGCAACGTAACGACGGCATCTACATATCCGTAATACATGCGATGTTTGAAAGTGATTAACGAGCTATTCGGAGAGGAGGATGAAACCGTTTAGAAAATTGTTAGTATCCATTGCTACCAAGCTCGGGAACTGTGACTGTACGATCTACGTGGCGCTAACTATGCAAGCACGTATAATACTTATCCGTACGGAGAGTTCAAAACTACGGTTCACTGGGAATCGTTACGATATATGGGTTTAGGGTACGACTCTTAATTACTTCACCAGAAATGAAAGTAAATTAAGTCAGCAACTCGAACGGTTCCGAGGATGCTATTACGCTGAGTACAGTCATTAAACATTGCTGGATGTATGTACATAAGTAGCGCGGAAACGATTATGAGCTACGCTTTTTGAGAGAAACATATCGTTCCAGTCTTCTCCGTGCAACCGTTGAGAAATAATTCTTCATTCATGAAAGGTTTCGACGATAATACCGAGAAGCACTGAAAAAACCTCCATTCACAGTCCTTCTTCGATTTGACGTAATAATTTAGTTCTATTCAACTGGAAGCAACGTCTCCGCACTACTGCTGCAAAAAAATAATTTTCAGTGAAAATTAAAAAAAATCATATTCATTCACTAGCCTATCTGTAACATCGTTTCTTTGGAACTATTGCGTGAAACGGTTTTTTAAGATCAGTAAAACGTTCTTGAATTCGATGAAAATGTTTACTATAAATTCGTCGATGAGAATAAACGATACGTAACGATTTTTTTTTTTATAGTCAAAGAACGAAGTTCACTGGCTTTTCTCAGTTTAACAGCCATGCAATGGCTGAAACGATTTAATGCGCAAGGGCAAAACCCACACCGAAATGAAGGATGCACACGCTGTACACGGTGTTTATATACAACCACGTGTACATGGCTCGGATCTATGTAAACGTGAAAATGGTGTCTGCCTACATGGCTAGCAGCATACGGATGGTGGAGTACATACGTCGCTGGGATCGTCGGTGTGTAAGGTGGAACGCGCGTCGCCTGATTTAGTGTCGGATTGGTCACGGATTGTCGCCTCACCCTCTCGGCGGCTGAGCAGAGAGCCGGCGGAGCCGAGTCCGATGCTATAATATTTCGATTTTTCTTATTCTCTCCTCTCCTCTCCTCTCCTCTTCTCTTCTCTCTCCGCCACTACACACTCGGCACTTTTCCCGCCTCGCCTTCACCCTCGCCCTCCACCCTCTGCACCCTCCTCCACCTTCCAGACTAGCGCTCAGGATATCTTTGATCCCCCGCCGCCTGCCTGCCTGCCTGCCACCTGATCATATGTGCGGTTATACGCATCGACCGAAATGCAACCGAGACACCGACACCCAACGGGAAAGAAACCGACCCCACCTTCTCCTGTTCTCTATTCTTTCGCGATTTGGCATGTCAAGGGGCGCGAAATGCGCCGAGGGATCAATTGCCGACGGGTTGTTTGACGGCACCTCGATTCGGGATTCATTCTCTTTGCCGTAATCCAGTCGGCACAAGACCCCACGGTATTCATATTTCACTGGTTGAGAATCAAGTTGAACTACGTTCACTTTCATTTCTCTCCTCGTTCATATCCCTTTCGTTTATCATTGAGTGCCGACGACGTGTTCCTGGTGAGAAAAATTATCCTCAGGATGCTTGTCTGAAGACAGATTTTTTCGCGAAACTTATCTATCATTTGCGCGAACTAAAGTTCTACATCGAAACGTCATATTGCGGTTGGGAATATTTCATAATTTTAACTCCACTACTTGGAAACAGCTTGAATGAATCAGCGTACTTCAAATTTCACTTCGCTCGTGTACAACTAGAGGTACTATATTGATTCTAGTCTAATCAAATATGTGCTTTCCCTAACTAGTATTCATGCTGGGTACTCCACTTCCATAACGTATTAATCTTGAATCTTGATGAGTCGATTCGGAATCGGAGTACCAAGGATCGAAACGGATCCGGAAATGCAGGACTATTGCAGACAACTAACTGGTGCCCGGTTAGGGAAGTTCAGTTCTATCCAGAACGCTGTCAAATTATATGACTATAGTGAATCGATCATCGAATACAATTCATGGAGAAGCTGTTCGGAAAGATCACCGTTCGTATAACTCGTGACGAGCATACGAAAATATAGCAATAAATGACAGATGGATGTCTCATTATTCTTCTTTACGTCGTAGAGAATGAGGGACCACGCCGAGCAGTCGGCCGTGTTGGGCAACTGGAGAACGCGGTTCATTGTCAGCCTTGCACGGTTATATCCGAGCGCTGTTCAAAGCAGCATCAGCAACAGCGGCAACAGCAGGCGTGACTCCCAGTAAGCCTAATAACGTCATTAACGTCGATACCGACATACGCAGTCAAGTGATTCAGTGAGCAGTGCGCGACTGTCGTAAATTAAATCCCTGAAGAGAAGCCCGTGCAGCAAGCCTGCAGCAGCCGCGTGTGTATACCTATGTAATATGAATATATCTCGCGCTATTCATCTTCATCATAAAAAGAGAAAGTTTGTCACAATACGTGACGATGAGAAGAAGTTCACCGCGGACCGTGCATTCGTCTTTGAATTCTCGTTCACCGATCGGTTAATATCCATCTTTGTTCCTTCCCTCTTCTCGCACCGTCAATCCGGACTTTCATCCCCGAAGGAGGACACAAGGAGCGAGACGGGTCTTCCGTCAGTGACGATAATGATGACGGGCCGGTGCCGTCGGTCGCGTATAACGTCGAGGATTCGTGACGGAGCCGGGGGCTACGTGGAGGGCAGGCAATCTGTGCTAATGACCTTGACTGAGGTGGAGGAGGCGATATGCTGAGGAAGCTGCCATCTCGTAAAATCGCCGAAAGGAATATTTTTTAATTAAAAAGCATGAAAAGCAGGTGGAGGAGTGGTGCAGGGTAAGGAGCTGCAGGAGAGTCGTTGCCGGGCTCGAAGGGTTAAGCCGCATGCCTTGTACCAGCGGTTCCAGCAGCGCGCCTCTCCGTCCCTTATTTATTCGAGGCTTCGATATTTTATATTTTATATTTACGACGAAGCCGGGCGTATAACTTGAGCTGCACCCGGGAGGTGAGGTGCTTTTCGACTTAACAACCTCCTCGCCCGCTTCGTCCTCCACCGCAAACACATCCCGCGCGTAGGTAGGCTCCATACGTGCCTCGTTTCTCTATATGGCGGCGAGCCTACGCCTCGACTCCACGCTCTGGTCTCCCTTTCGGGGATTATAACCGTGGATTAACATATCGACGCGACCGCGGCCGAAGCCGAGTTACTAAATCACTGGAGACACGCCATAATCGTTTCGAAAAGGACTCGAGTCCCGGGTGTAGGTGCCCCTTGCCTACCTGCTGTTCGGATACTCCTGAAGCGCTCATTAGTATCTACCAGGGTTATTATAACGGCCATTATCTTCCTCGAATAATGTTTCTTCTATTCCTTGTCCCTATCCGCACCCCGTCCGCACCCACAACCTACGATCATGTCAGATTTTTTATTCATAGAATTTTAAACCGCGTACGATGGGGTGTCTAGATCCTCGGATATAAAAATATCCAGGCATTCTTTCCGTGGGTTGTTTTTTTCTGGTCCGGATGTGGATTTTGAAGGAGCCCAGCGGCAGATCTCTCGTGGGAATTTCATGATAACGCGTTCTTATCACAGCTTGCCCTCCGTCGACCAGAATACGATCATAACCGTAATATAGAGACGTCGCCTCATCGGGGTAGCGTATAAAGTCGAATTGAAATCGGTCATCGTACGACGAATCTGATCAAACTGGTGTCGCGCAGATTCTGAACCTCTTCATAGCGCTGAAAGAACCGATCCTTGTATATATTTGACCAAATATCAAGTAAGCTCGTTGTCGAAACTCAATGGAATCAACATTGATGACGATGAAGAGTAAACCTCGTTGATTGCTGCAAATTTTAGTTTGAGAGATAAATTAAGAGACGAAGATGGGGTCACTATTGTGTTCTGGATGGACAACCAGAGAAGCCACATGACTTGAGTCAGTGAGTGATCAACTCGCCGAACCATCGATACATCGACCGCACTGTGCGTCGATGATGATTTGGACAATATTCGGCGACCATACTGAAAACTTGGGATAGCAGCTGAGTATATTCGTGTGTTAACGACTTGAAATGGTGAGAAATAAAAAAGGTTACGGAGAGGAAAGTAGTTATGATCGAGGAATGGTCATCGGGACGTTATAATGAGCACACACGTACGTATATATTCACGAGTGCATCGATAAGTGTGAAATCGAAAGTGAACGAACAAGCCGCTGCAGTGACCATAATATCATACATGTCCGTACATAAGTGTATATAATTCCTGTATATAAAGGGCGAGGGTAAGGAGGAGGAGGAGGTCGAACCAGCAGCATTCACCGGGCCGAAGACTAACGGTCTTCGAGTCCAGCTGGGAGAAGAGGGCGGCGTGAATCCAGTGATAAATGATACGACGCGCCCTGGCAGAGGGCCTAGACCTACAAACCCACAAACCCGAGGTCTGTTATAGGCCAGGCTGAAGGCAGCCATGAGGCTCTTTCGAACGGAATGGACCTTGTCTTGTCCGACGCCGCATATTAATGGGCAAACATAATCGCCACATCGGCGGCTGGCCTGGTGCTGGCCAACTGACTGACTACTGCTCCTCTTCTCCTGCAGGGCTGACCGGGCCGATCCTCATTGGTGTAGAGTTCGGTTGGAGCCCCAGAAGACGACGACAGTCTTCGGGGTTCCAGATCGGATTCCCTCCCGGTCACCTTGGCGGTCATCGGCGAGCATTGAGACTTGGAAAGTGCGTACGAAGTCACGAGTGACCTCCGCGTTGCGTGCGCGGACTAATATTGAACGGAGGAAGATGTTATCGGTCGAGGTCAGATTTTCAAACCCCTCGTACAGCCCGAACCTGGATGTAAATGTGTTACGTTCGTGAAACTGAATATCATCGAGAGAAGTGCGTGTTACTCACGTGTTACGCGTTATTTTACTCGCGGTTTTAACCGCCCCAACGACTATTCCCACGAGTCTAACGTTTCTCTGCAGTTACTTAACCTACCTGCACACCACAGGCGACAATCGCGTGCGATAAGAAACTGCTAAGCTGCCCATATCGGAGCTCTGCGTGTTGGTAAGTACAAGAAAAATTAACCTTATATTCCGCCGATCCGCACCCTCGACGCAATTTTACATATTCGGCGGATATTCGTTTGGTGATTATTATAATACTCGAGTCGCTTATCGACGGTTTGATTACAAGTTTTAACTTGACCATTCTTAAGGCCTCTGGGTGAATAATTTTGTTTTGAGTAAAATCGTGCAGTGTTAAATCAAAGAAGTGAGAAGGCAGAAATTTAACGCATCAATTTTCCAAGTGATTTTACAGTACTAGATAGATATTGTTACTTCACCATTCATACAGTTATACAACAAAAATATCGATGATTCCGTCCCTTTTTCTAACCGTTTTTCATTTGACGCTAAGATCAAATTTAAACCGAAGGTCACAGGATCACGAATGTGTCCTGTTGATCATTCGGTAAAGTTTACAACTTCTTACATTGACTGTTAAAAAACATTAATGCAGTCTCTTCGACCATGGTGGCAACATCAGTAACCCCACAGTACCGTAAAATCGAAGCACGTTAAGTACCTAAACTGTATCGTCACCCTTCCTGGGACATAGCTCGTGATCAATGGGCGAATGGATCAACGACCAAGATACGTAAGACCAATGAACAAAGTGCACGAAGCAATACCGCGCATGTTTTAGAATGTCGACAGAGAAAGTGTCATGATTCGCGGCAGTGGTACCATTAAAAAAAAAAGAAAGAAAAAATGATCTCTGCATTCATAGACCGCTGTAGAACAGCCATCGATCATACGAACTCTCAGCGATCCGGAAAGCGCGAAGAACAGAAGCCTGGAACGGCAACGACGACGTTTTCATTGCGATAGTCGAGCAGGCATCGGCCAGGTACTCCGGTACCACGTGTGTACAAAGTATACCAAGTGACTATCGGGGAGTACAAGCGGTTTCCGACGCGGGGAACGGAAGGTGGCCGTAAAGAGCCGCCTCTCGGTTCCGCCCACCTCCCGGTCCCTCGAAGAAACGCCATGGCATGTGGTGCGGAGTTGTGTCGAGCACCCCACGCGTGGTTCGAGCCTCGAAGACGAGGTCGCTCGGCGAGCCAAGCGTCTGCGTGAGCGTGCACGCTCGTTTAATGGACCCACCTAATGACTATTGGCCAACGTGCTGGGCGGGACTCGGACATTGCAGGAAGACGCGCACCTCGCTTGCTCCCACACTCCGGCAATCGCGGAGATTCACTCGTTTTCTCAAATTCAGATTCGCCATTTTTTTCCCAAATGCGAGACGAGACGCTGGAATCGCATGTAATAATGCGGGAAGGTGGCTGGCGCATGCATGGCTTCGAAGTCTGACTGCCGCGGCGTTCAAACGCTGAAAGCATCCATCACTCAGGGTTCCGTGGCCTATCTTTCCCCGCGGATCTCTGCTTCGTAATTACATCCAAACTCCCCACCGAACCCGGCATTCTCCTAGCTATATACCAAGGAACTGTGGAACACCCGCTCCTCGCCTTCCAACCATCGCACTGCCCGCCATTGGAACACACAGCTTTGTTTCCAGACTGCGAAGTAGACTCCGTTATCCGCCAAGTTTATATCGCGGACGAGCTTGTCCCGGGCTGATATACTCATACGTTTCAGCGGTATCTCGAAAAAGGATCGTGTCGAAGGTCGAGAAATGAATCAATCACGTCTAAACGAACAGCGAACTGAGATACTACCAAATGGAATATTATCACGTTACCAGACGTGTAGCAGCTTCGTTATGATAACTCGAATGTTTCGTGCCGGGTTGGGGAGACCTTGTCTAGCCAATTTTAGTAGCCTAGTTTCCTTTCGTCTCTCTCACTCTCACTTACCGCGTCAAGTTGACTAAAAAGAACCTCAGAGTTCACCTTCTCTGCTAACATCGATCTCCGTTAGGCTCGAAATGGAGTAAAAAGACTAGAAATCTTCATCGAACTGATCCGACCTGAAAAATTCAGGCGCCAAGGTGACAGTGGCCAGATAAAAATGATACCCAATCGAGCACGTCGTGATGAAGATTTCATGCCAACTGTGCGAACAACGTTGTCTGTATCAAACGACCCTGCAGAAGCTTCGAAGCTCCCGGGTAACTCGGGCACCTGGCACCGTTCTTCATCAAACATTTACGTGATCGATACTCGCAGGCCACTTCCCCACGCTGACTCGAGACAAACAATTTACTCGACAATTCTGGCGCTTGGAAAGTTTTTAATCACTTGGGCACCTCGAAGTCCTCAAACGACGGGCTTTGAAATTCCCAATCTCGTGTCAGGAATTCGAGGAATTTGATGAAACGATTACAATCACGGCTGAGGTTTTTACCTGGAACTATCGATCGTTTGGACCTGATCTTACGGTCGCTCTTTCATTCGTGTTCAAGACCAATTAGAGACGCTGATTTAGTAACTGTTTCTAAAAAAAAAAAACAATGTAAAAAATTTACCTACAACGAATATTCCTTTCGTAAAGCAAGGCCAATAATGGATTTCAATACGTTTTTTTCAAAATTGATAACGAGTAATTTTTTCACCAACGGAAATTACAGATTTGAAAAATTGTCCCTGCAGCTTTGACAAGCGATAGTTGAAAATTGTGCTTTATTATTCATGCTCAAGAATTGATGTCGAGCCTATAATAACTGAATACTAAACGAAACTACTTTATCGTCACTAAATCGATCTTTCCGTGACGTGACATGTATTGGTGACGGTGGTTGTGGGGTTAACGATGACTAATAGACATGAATACGCGTGAGAGTACCTACGTGTGATATTTATGGATTTGGTAATTTGATCATGTGTGCAGGACAGCGAAACGCGCGTCGTTACTTGGCTGTCATGTGAGTTCTGGCCTCGTGCCGGCCTGCTAATATATATTACGGTTGAATTCTCTGACTAAATTTTAAATCCAACGGTCAACCCGACGACGGTGTCACCTCGCGGAGTTGAGCAGCTGTCGACGCGATTCGCAATTAAAGATATTCACGGCCGACTCGCTGGTGTCAAAAGTGGAATAAATAAGCCTCTCGACGTCCGGCTATCTCTAATAGAGAAAGAAAAACAGACATTTGTCAAAACGATAATACCCACGCGGAGTTTGGTTGAAATTAAAATTGATTCGACGAAAGGCTGGCTTTCGGATAGCGACTTCGTGTTCTCCAGCCATGTCAATTAATCTCCCTATTGGTCCTATGCCGTATATTCATCGTACTGCGATTTTAATCGATCACCCTCACCAACCTTCGTGCACTCGCGCTGTTATATGAACACAGGCGATACGAACCATTCTCGAACCAGTGCCTTTAACACTCGTGAAAATAAACACCGTTTTCCCATCCGCAGCTGGGGAACGAGATCCGGAGTTTGCTGCGAGAGCTGGACCCAGACGATGAGTCTCGGTCTCCGATGCGGGACCTGGTCCCGGACCCTGCGAGCCGTCGAGCAATCAGTTTCGGCCAATCTCGAGACTGCTAATCACGAAACGTTGATTGCCCCCTGGAACCACGTGGAGATACCACGGCTGGCTGCAGACGAGAGACGTTCCTCTCAAAGGTGCTTCGAGGTAAGCGATTCACCGCGTTCAAAAAGTACAGACGAATTCCTCGAGCACTCCGCATCATGACCTGTAACCGTGTGGCAAAAATCGCGCGCATTAAATGCATGAACGAGGAGCGGAGGAGAAAATTGGATGGGTGGTTAGCCTGCAGAGTAGATGGCGGAAGAGGAGGAGCTCGAGCTCTGTTTGGCCGCATGCGAGGTTTCGTGATCGATTATAAGTCGATTAGAACGCGATTGCCTCGCCCCACCTTGCATCTATCATCGTTCCCGTTCGATAACCTTTCCCTTGGCTCCGGATGGGGAGAAAAACGCGACCGCCGCGGTTTATGCAGCTGCGCCCACGCAAAACGCGAATAAATTCCCGTGGCGGTGAATTTTCCAACGCGTCTTCAAAATCTCCGGTCAATTATAAGTGGCGATGATGTAAATGCAGAAATTTCATCGTCGCATTTGTGAGCATGCCAATTTTCGCACGTACTTGATACATTCCGATGAATACTCGCTCATAGATTCTAAACCACTGTTTGTTCCCGTTGACGGCGATAACGAACCTCTCGACGATAAGGCCCAACAGCTGTGCGTTACGTAATAACATTTATAATTAATAAAAGGCTATCGCTAAGGTGATACGTGTCCAGCGGACGGAATTACGAGACTGTCCCGAGGCCGTCGCCATAGGCAAACGCTCCTGACCGTACGAAGCTTTCAAAGCGCGTTTCAATAGGTTGATTAGTCGTTAAGTTCGTCGGACCTCCGTAAGCCTCTTTCGCATCCGGGGCGTGTGTGTCGGCCTTCCAACAACTCCGTTGTCCAATAGTTAAAAAGCAGGGTCACACCCATTCCGAACAGAACTCGCGGCATTAAAATCGGTCAGGTCGTAAAATCTAGCCCATAGGTATAAATGTACGGGTACATTTTTAGCACCGTGTTAATATTTTTGGAAAAAAAATTTGTCTACTTCGTTTTTTTTTCTTTTCGTTCTTTTCTCTCTCACTCTCTCTCTCTCTCTTCGTATCATTCTTTCTTTGTTCCCAGTTTATTTTTATTACGCAACCCTCGCGTCAAGACTCCTAAAACTATACACACATTACAATACGAATGTAACCTGCTGCGATCGTATCGTTTACGTTACAAGTATACGTCGCGCCATAACGTAAAATGTAATGCATAAACACAGGCTATTAAATTTCAACGGGTTTCAACCCTGCACGTTGAACCACGCTGCTTCGAATTTCGTTAGTTATTTTTGCATCATTATGTAAAGCCACGCGACGTAATTTCGTCCCTGGTGAATTTTTCTTTTTTTCTGTGACATTGCGTATATATTTTCAAACATCATCAGGGGAATATCATTTATCGATGAAAATATCTCGGCAGGGAAATGTACTATACTGGGTAGGACGAACCAACTAGATGCTCGTTATAATCGTTCGCCTGGCTCGGTCGTTAAAAGCGGTTTGTAAGATAGGCGATGCACACTTTTTTGTTGTTGTTGCTTTTTATCATTTCTTTTGGCGTGCGCGGGTGATTTCCTGTGGCGTGCACGGCAGCCATATCGGTCTTGCAATTAGATAGGACCTTAGACGGTTAAGGTGGAAGCGATTAAAGGTCTCTGAAGGTGCATTACACGCACACTCGAGTCAATCTTCCGAGCTTTAAATCCACGCTGTCGTATCCACCGTGTGACGCGGTGACAGGCTTGCATACATTTAATACACTGTCTCTTCGTATTCGTGAAAAGTCTGTCACCCGATTTATCAATGACGCGTGGTAAACCGCATGTGAAAGAATTTCTCAGCCGCGTAAATATTCTTGTATATGTATAGATACAGAAATAAAGATAATCATTTTGGTATCCGAAGGACTAATTTCAAACGTCCGCATAACAGGAGTCCAGAAATTAACAGCCGTTCGTGAGATTAGCTTACATGATTTTTTATAGTTTAAAAAAAAAATTGGAAATCGATTTCCAGTCGCTTTGAACTGTATACCTCAATGTAATAATAATAACCCCGCATGGCTGGCAATTTTAGTATTTCTGGTGATATGCTGCATTTGTAACCCTGCGAGGAGATGGATTACCATAAACAACCTGCGGCGGAAGAAACTCAAAGATTGCTGTGTTTAAAAGGAGAGGGAATAATTACTTCGTGCCGCGGTACAGCCGCCATTTGGGTGCCTTATATTCTAACTTCTGGGGGTAGGCGAGTTGCTGGCGGTGTTTTTGTTCACCGCTAAGCTATTCTGCCCTGAAAATTCGGAACCCTTGAACCTTTTTCCGAGACGCGTGACTAGGACTGTCGCAAAGATCACGCAGATAGCAATCGGGATAATTATATCTTCAACTCGCTTTATGCGACAGGTATGTGCCATTGCCGTGTGATTATCAATTAAAAAGTAGCAGAAAAAAAAACGTTTATTATTATGATCTACAACTAAGTATAGTAATTATTGCTAATCGTAACATATTATTATACGTATAATCCCGGCGAGAAATTATTATACGGGTCGCTAACTTTACTTGAGACTACGAAAGAACTGCAATATTATGGCTTTATACAAAAACAAGTCAATTCAATGTACTCGATTACATGCTTCGGGCAAACCGACGGCAGTCAACGCGATAGTAAATTAACAGCTACTTGATTGCTTTGGCGTGAATTTTTTCCCAAATACCAAATTCGTTGGAATTTTTACCGCGTATAAACGACCAAACGACTCAATCATTAACTTGTGAGGTTAAACTTTTTATTCGACTCGCGATTATCACGCGGTTTTCCTGATTTTTCAAATTCGTTAACGCCGAACCAATAAAGGAATTCACACACCGCGGTGGCGAAATATCTTGCTTCATAGACACAGGATATCGTTAGTCGGAATTATGCTGAAAATGTCGTCCAGTGCGGAGTATCCGTTGAACTGGAATTCACCGTCAGAGAATGCAATTTGCTGAAAATTTTCATATTTTACAGGTTTACCGCCGGTAAATCCCTGCAGCCGTTCCGGACCGCCTTATAGTCTGCAGGAAATGAATTTTCCGCAACTCCATATGCCGCCCACGTATAAGCTATGAGTGTGTATACCTGCAGCCTTCGGCTGCCCGGCAATTTCAACCCAGGTGCGACCCGCGGGATGAAAAGTTTTCCAAATTTTCACCAACATCCGCGTGCAGCGGAAAAAAATTCGAACTTCAGGTACGCGAATCGTGTTTTTTATACTCTGGTTTCTATTTTAAGAAATTTATTCGACTAGTTACTAATGGTTACAATATTTCTTTGCTACAAACTGAGTTTCATTCGTGAAAAACGGTCATTTCACTAATACGATTTAATCGGATTTCGATCTTTAATGGAAATTAATCAATGTGCTTGAAAGACCGCGAATTATCCAATTTTCACTTAAAACACCGTCGAACATAGACGGTGATTACTTCCCGGTAATTCGTACAGGTACGGTCAGTTTAACAGAGTAACATTTAATCAATCGAAATTGAAATCAGCGTTGAATCTTTTCAATTTATTTGCGCCCCACCACCAGCACCAGCAGCAGCAGCATTGGTTCGGTCGTTGAATTGGTAGTAACGAAATTTAATTAAAAAAGACAACGGCCGGTGTGTTATTCGCGGCATTATTTACGAGTGTATAAAGTCAATACGCCGGTGTTGCTCGCGACCGCACGAGCCAACACAGACAGGTCGAATTAACCGGGTGGTTAATGTACGAACTGCAACCCCCAGCCAAGAATAACCTCCCGCATGAACACAGGCAGAGCTCCAGGTAGTGCGCGAATATAAGCCAACTGTAGCGTAGCTTTGCAACGCTGCGAGCTAGGATCGAAGGTAAAAGCTTGCGGGACGACCGGAGCGAATCGAATCGTTTGGAAATTACCGGCGAGCTAGCGATTTGCGGGAATATCGCGCGATTATTATCGTCAATTGCGGTCTGGCTGGGGCATGTAATGCACCGATAAACAACAACTATCGCGTTCACCTTTGCAACGGTTGTTCGTGGTTCTTCATGGTCGGTGATCGCGAAAACACGTCCGAACCTGAACGCCGATCGTTTCACAACGGGCGGCTGGAGGCTGTTTTGATCGATGGGAAAAATTGCAAGATCGCACGGATGATCCGGGGGAAGTTTCGCATGCAACCTTTGACCTGCGGTTAAATTAATGGTGGGCGCGAGTAAAGCCGCTGTCTCTTATTACAGTCAGTCGCCATCGCTGATGTGGGGCGAACCACCCTGCAGAAGTGGATGAATCGCGAACGTGGTCTGTACTCGAGGCTCCGAGGGAACTTGGGGTGGGATCTGCGTCGCCGGGAAACCTAGCCAGGAATGTAATCACAGGATTCCCCTGCGATCCTTCCGGATGCAGCTGGTGGCCATATTGGATTCTTAGCACCGTCCCGCCTTATATATTGTTCATTAAACGTTGACACTGACGGCTCGACTCGTGCCTCGCTCTCTCCCGACTCGATTTCGAGTTTTCAACCAAGTCGCGGATCCCTGACTTTTTTTTAACCCTGAGTATGTCCTTAACTATTTTCATTTTTTACCACAATCGAAAAATATAGTTCTAGGTAGAAAATGACAATTAGTTTTCCAGCTGTTACCGGAAGTCTAGTATCCGTTACTATTCTTTCTCGTTACGATCACTGTTACTACATTTTCTTGCGACTATTGCGAAAATTTAATACTTGTCCAACAATAAATTGACGCTAAAGCCTTATTTAACTAAAAAAGTAGAGTAAACCTCAGAAACTGATTTTGCGTTGCAATTACCAAAAAAGGATCGACGATAGCGCATAATGGTTACGCGTACCTCGTTTTTCGTGATTCCAACAATATTTTAACAGTTTTTTCAACGGTACCTGTTTTACTGAATTTTTCTAATTACTGTAACGAATGAAATTTTTTTTTCTCGTTGTAAGGTATCGAAATTTATTTAGTCCCGAGTTTGGATAAGTAAAAGTTATCGACGTTTGCCTTTCAAAAACCGTATATAATTAACCGCGTGGAACTTGACGGTGTCGGGTGTGTAAGAAAAACAAACCGAGGAGCGATATTCTTCCGGCTACTTTTAGGTACCCCTCCTCGAGTGGTGTCAAGAGTGCGTCCAAGTATGCACTGCGGTGTAAGAATCAACACACCCGAGCCGTAGGTATGCCTGCGACTAGGTGTAATTTACGATTGGCCTAGAAAAATTCCGTGTATCCGAGATGTATTTACAGTAGCTGCCGCACGGCTAGAATAATATATAATTCCAACAACAAAAGCTTATCTGCGAGGCGCCAGCGCCACCGGCGAAGGCGGATGCTTATTATTTATACCAATTTCCTGTTTCGTTTTTTTTTTTTTTTTTTTTTTCGTAAGGATCCGATTTTATTCGCCCACCAAGTAGCCGGATGCAGCCCCGCGTTATCCTCCCGCAACCATAAGGAAAGAAAGGGTGCGGGCTTCCACTGATCGTAAAGAAAGTCGCGATATGCATAGGAATTGCTTGGACGAGAGATGCTGCAGAACGGCTGCATGCCTGCACACGCCAAGATGTTTACGCCGTCGTGGGTTGTAACTTTGCGGGTTGATCTTCTTTTTTTCTTCTTTCATTTTTATCTCCATCTTTCTTACCCCTGCACCTGCGGACGTGGCGAATTTCGTCGCGAATTTATTCACCCGAGTTGAAATATCACGTAATCCAGGATTCCGGAATTTCTGCCTTTGGAACCGAGGTCCGCCGGACCTGAGAGAAGAATCTCGATGAGAACGAGAAGAGATAAAAAAATTTAAAAAAAAAAACATCCTTATGAGCTATTTCATAAAAATAAGTATGTGATAAAACCTCGAGGCGAGACGGAAATTGTGATTCTGAGTGTGACGTAAATGGCTAGAGACAACGTATCACACGGTGTTCGTATGCCTGAGACATGAATTGAATGGGTTCTTGAATAGCTGTTGGTATCTTCATAAGACAGGGGTAGGGGGATGGGGATGGGGATCGAGGGGGTAAAATAAACCGGAACTCCGCGTAAGTAGATAGCATTATTCTGAGCATAGCGATTCATAACCGTAACAAGATTAACGTGGGCGCCCTGAGACCTGCGGAGCGCACAGCCCAGTCTTCCAGGCTTTTATTGTTTACCCTTTCCTGCAGGCATCCTCCGCATCTTGTACCTACGAGGAGTGTATTACACGGTCTACGATGAAGCAGAAGAGGAAGAAGAAGAAGAACAAGAAGATGACGGAGTATAGAAGGTCGAAAACGGGATAGAGGGAGATAGAGAGAGAGACATGGTGGTGGGGAGAAAAGCGGGAGGCAGAGAAAGGGAGAGAAAGGAGAAGGAAGGCGCTCTCGAGCCTAGCGTTAATTAGTTTCGCCTGAGTTAATGACTTTTTCCCTCCTAATCAGGTAATTCCGTATCTCTTTAAAATAATCTCGCCGCCCTCCGTTAATGAAATTCTGAAGTCGTTACTTCGCTCGCGACCCTGTGCCTGCCTCGGGATGTATAGAATAAGAGAGGGGCGGAGAGGAAAGAGGAGAAGAGAAGAGAAGAGAAGAGAAGGGAAGAACGGAGAAATACGAAGAGGCGAAGCGGTCGAGGCGAGGAGAACGACGCGACGGTTTTCGGTGCAGTTTGGGGTCCTAATCGTTATCGTCTCGTTACACCCACGGGGATACGAATCTTTTAATTCCTTATCACACCAAGACGCGGCCCTGTCTGTGTAGAAATTTTAGTGAGGAAAGCCTGGGCATGGATCGGGGCGACCACAACTCGGGATTTTATCACGAACAGCCTTGTAGGTGCCTAATTTTAATTTGGGTAAAATTGTATCTTTGAGTCGCTCAGAAAGTTATGAACAGAGAAATACCGGTCGCCTTTAATTTTCTATTTTTTTATTTCACGTATACAGTTTGAGGAAGAAGGATCTGCAGGATTGTATTATTGTATTCGAGTCTTCGATAAGCAGAACTTAAAGTTATTTTCGATATTCATAAGTTGGTGTATAGCCTTCGAGGTTCGTACGAATAAGTTCTTAGATCACTGAAATTCGATGCACCTCAACTACCGGGCGTTCCTAAATAAAATCCTCAAATAATTTCCTCTCGGGTGATTTATAAAGGTTTAATAAAACTTCGTTCCCGTCCCGGCAGGAGGTAAAGAATTTTCGTACAATTCAAGCCCGGAAACGAGTAGCCGGTATAATCAGTCGTTAAGATTGATTCTACACACGCTTTCTAAATTTCGACTATCGGGAATCAAGAGTGCCCGTATCTCAAACGGAGTGAATCAAGATTAAGTCGCATTAAGAATTTCGAATTCAAATTTTACGCATTGAGCAGGTGTAGAAATAAACTCGTTTCCTGCAGTCCGTGCATTATCCGGATCATTTGTCCGGCGATTATATCACGCATTACGCTCCGATAAAGTTGTAATAGCTATTTTTCATCGCCTGATACCGTGCCTAATTACACTGAAATTTGATACCGGTTATCGTACACGGTAGCAGTACAACGCAACCTGCCTCTCTGAAGTTACGACTTGACTAGTATCCGTGCGAGTAGCGCGGCTCAGACTTTAACTTGTGAACGAAGAGAGAGGAAAATTCATAACGAAGAGTGTTCTCACTGGAACATATTTTAATACCGTTGAAAAATCGAAAGAAGGCCGGGCCTTCGCTTCAAGTCCTGCCAATGCCGGGCGATTCAACACTGCACACGAACATTCATCCAGGAAGAAACTAACCGGCGACTGCATAATGGCTGCGGAAGCGTTGTTGTTCTCCGGAGACCCCACCCTGAGCTCGCGTGTCGGAAAGGTTGATCGATACGAACTTATACCTAATACTTCTTACACCTGGGCGAGACCCGGACACCACCTCCAACATCGCACGTACCCTTTGACTTCGTCTCATCGGCCAGTGCTGCAGTACCGAAAAAAGTCCAGATCCGCTTGAGCTTTTCGGAAAACGACCATCTACGAGGAACCTCTGCAGTCACACTTGTAATTCGTCTGGTTCCTGACCTTCTGACAATTTTTGGTCCGATGTCTGCTCTGCTCTCATCAGTTCAATTTCATTCACCTGAACTTTTCGCAGCTGCAGCCTGCGTCAGAAGTTTCTACTCCTGAGTTCCAATGTGACCTCGACAAATCTACATAAAAATATATAACGCTACGGGGAACCGAGGCGAGATCGGTAAAGTCTTGCGGAATAGTTGAGAGAAAGAAATCCTCAGGAGAGGAATGGAGGGAGGCCGCAAATCCCGGTAGCAGCGTTTCTCGGACCGATGCGGCAGACACAGTGGCCAGGACAGAAGAAGCAATAAATACAGTCGGCTGTCCTGTAAGTGGGACATGAGAGATATTAGATTTATTTGTGACCGTGACGGTGGAATTTATGGCCGGTAGGCCCTGACGAGTTTCATTGACGTCGACGTCGACGCCCTCCCGTCTCCAAAATCGTCTCTTCATTCCCTTTTACCACTACAGGAGGCTTATACTCTGCAACACCGTCGATAGGACATAAATATTTTATGCTCGTATCCTGCGACCGACGACGTGACTATTTTCATCCGCTGTCCAGTTGCCCTTCGTCAACCGCGATATAAATTTTACCCCTTTGTACGAGTATCGATTGTTGAAAGATAATTTTCGGACGAAATTATTTTAGACACGGGAAAATTTTTCGGTGATAAAAATATTCTTTGATATCGACGCGTTCGTGTTATCATGCAAGGGTCTTGAAGGATTTTTAAGAATGATTAGCAATTGCTGGGAAAAGTATTTCAAAATTCACGGTATCATTTCACTTTTTCACGATTTTCTCAAGTTCTTATGCAAACATATTGCAGAAATCATGTCACAGAACTATACGCGAATTTCGATAATTTAAGTGATATATTGAAGAGATGACTGCGATAAAATCAGCTTCGCAGACGATGGATTTGCATACAATAATAATGATCGACAATTGAAAGATGAGAGTGAAATAAGGGTATAGTTTTAAGTACTAATCCGGTTTTGGAATTCCTCTGGAGAATCGGAGGACTCACCGATGCCCAACTAGCAGCAAAATCGATTGAATTTTTCGTCGAACGTACTTGGATCCTGTTAGGAAATGAAGCATTAAACATTGCTGTTAGATTATCGCTATCGAAGAAACTCTGCCGATAAAATGTTATGCCTCTTGAGTCGCAGGGGTATTTTGTCGAAGTTTAACGTGACCGGGTAGTAAAAAGTAGCTTCCCATTCTCATACAAATCGCTTCGATTAGCATCGTTCTATCAAACCGTTCGAAACGTCGTTTACCTACTCAGATCCCGGAATTCAAGCCTGTTGCTTAAACGCAAATGCCCATTTATATATTGACAGATAATCAAACGATTGATTCGATTCAATTACGTGGATAAGATTGGGAGAAATGCACTTTAGACGTCGGACTAAATCCATCTATACAGGTCGCGTTGTCCCTGTAGCCTCGTAATTATATCCGAAAAAGTAATTTATAACGCCGAAAACGGTCGATAATAAGTATACACTCAAGCAATTTCCAGTCAACGCAATTTTCGTCGCCTAGCTCCCGCGGCGGTCTCGCGCTTTTTCGTGACTCGACGCAGTTAATTACTTCCGCGGCTTTGAAACGTCAGCTACGAGCCAGCTTGGAATCATAATTAGAATTGACGCCGGTATGTTAATCAACCGATCACCGTGCCTTGTCGCCACACTGCAACTATTTCACGTCAGACATGGAAGTGCGACAGCATGCACGAGCACAAAAATGTAACGCGCATTTAGCGATTTCTTGTAGAAATATACTAGAAATATTACCGCAAATATACCAATATTGACAACGCGTATTCGTTAAAATTCTCTCCATTTCCTAACCGTTCTCTTATCCTTTCAGCTACGTGCCAGAAAAGGTCGTGCAATACCGATGAAGGAGTGCGAGGATCCCCGAGTCGTGGAACGATAACCGTAATGGTCCCTCGTGCTCTGTCCAATTTAGCGCGTGTTCTGTGTTTCCGAACATACACACACACACACATATTCACATACACTCGACCCACACGCGGCAACGCTCCTTGCGCGTGTTTAGATAAGTATATTTACTACAGTATTCGCCTAAGAGTCGAAGGAGATGTTGAATGGAATGCGATAGCCTGCTGCCGAGGCGTTGCATTCCACCGCGCTTCAGCGATCAGGGCCTAGAGAACTTCCTCAATGTAAGCCCTTGGTGAAAATAATGTTCTCAAAAGTTCCTCACTCTTTTCCCTCTCTGCATCTTGAAATGCAATCTAAAACGCAAACCACGACAGACTTGCTAGTACAAGAATTATGTTAAAACGTTAATCGACGTTCCTTGTATGTTCGCGGTTCGTACTCGTTCTGCAATTGAAATTCAAATTGTCTCTGTCTCCCGCCTCTTTCCTATGTAACTACTCGTCATTCGCTGGAGCCAAATGACGTATCCTAACGATGCGCAGCGCCTTTGACGGAGCTTCCAAGAACGAATATTGCCGTAGCGAAGTGAGTGAAAGTTATCATACATTTCAAAGATGATCGTTTGACGTATGTTCTAATTGATTGCTTTCCGTTTGATCGGATGAACTGGATTCTTTTGTTGACGTTTGTAGAATCGCACAGCCACTCATATACGTCCGGAAAATGTCTATTTTCGCCGAAAACGATGCAACAAATCCCAGAGCGAATTTCGTAGGGGGGTAAGTGGTGCGTGGATATGAAACGGGAAGGGGGGAAGGTGATTAAACTCGTCCCTACAGCAACCCTACCGCGCGGATCTAATTACTCCGTTTTCTCGAATGCTCCTCGACTCGGTTCTCTCTGTGTGCCAACCCTCCGGTGATAGATTAGCCGGAAGATGGACGCGCGTGCACTGCAGGGTGGTTAGCGGCGTGTAACGTCGAACGGCAAAAACGCACCAGAGGACGTCTAATCGAGGAATTGGATGAATATCTTTGTGCTGAAAATCGGAGCACCGACTCGGGGCCCCGGTATACCTATATTAGGCTTGCATCGGAGGCGGCGCTGCCGCCGATCCGACAGGCCGCTTCGCTTCGGCTGCTGTGAGAGCACCGATCGCTATAACTTACTTTGAATAAATGAAACGCGGCCAGTTCCCCGTCTTCCTTCCCGCCTCCCTTCGAAACACGAGTCAGGCTTAACCGCGGACCGAAGCGGCGTCCCTTCGCGGTCCTTTCCAAGTCCCTTCGCGATACCTCGTCGAGTTCCAGGTCCTTCAATGGGACAACGTTCTCCGGCTATATAACGACAAATAAACGACCAAGATCTTCTGCCTCTGTAGCCGTCGCGCAACTTCGACCTCCACTTTTCCCTCGCCCTTGGGAGAACCGGACTAACGCTACTGAGGGGTTGGTTTCTCCGTATACACACGGGGACCACGAAGACCACCGTAAGCTCATGCCGTTCTTCCCCGATGGGCACTGTTTCAACGGGGCTTGAACTGGCGACGACGGAGTGAGAAGAGAGCTAGACGAATTTATGGATCATGATCCTCTTCGATTTTTGTGACAATTAAGAAGCTGATTTCCAAGGACCGAATTAAAGCACGATAATTCTTTGCTTAAGAACAGTTATGTAGCCCGCCAAAGCACCGACTTCACTCTCCGATCAATTGTACATCATCGAAACTCGTACTTAGTCCCGCACAGATGAAGACGAGGACCGAAAGATAAGGCGAGAATGAACCGCGTATAGAAAGTGAAGGTATAGGATATAATAACGGGGCAGTGATTAAAACGCGACTCCTCGGTAAGGCTCAATTGCCGGTCAATCGTTAAGCTAGTTATTAAGACGCGGACGAGCCGTAAATAACACAGCGTCCGTGTTTATGCGCGTCCGTCTCCTCCTTGCTCTTCTTCGTTTCGTCGCTAATTATTTTAATTGGCCGGCGAAGATTCAAAAGAGGTTGAAACGGACGGATCCTGAGGCGCGGACGACCGCCGACCGCCGACCACGACCATGCTGCGCACCTCAATCACCGATTTCTCTCTCTCCCCGTCTATTTATCTCCCATTTTTCCATCCTCTGCGCGTCGCCAATTCCAGCGTTCCATCTATCGTTTCGTTGATTTTCCAAAATTATAAATTTACGATACAAATTGTGAATTTCTCGATCACTGAAACCAATTGCCAGAGGATTAGACGCTAGAAATTTATTTTTTGGTAATTTTTAACCAACGATCAAACAGATACACAACCAAAGAAGGTCAATAATTGGGACAGGGTCAACAACTGGTACATTTACCTTGTACGTATCGCAAGTCTTTGCTAATTTTAAGTCGTATAACATACCGCTGAAATATACCACGATGCGGAAATATATTACAAGGTTCTTAATTAGCGATCTTAGTACACGTTTGATCCCGGGATATCGGAGCGCGTCATTCCGCAGAGCTAGGAAATGAAATCCAAATGGCACAAACGCGCGTCACCGAACCATGCATATAAGCGCCGAGTTGCTCTCTGAGACCTGGTGCCGGATGGTCGCTCGAGGGCAACGAACAAATCACTATCATTAGCAAATGCAGGAACAGTTTCATTATTGTTATTACCAAGCAATTTTACAGTAGTAAACTGAAATTAAAAGGAAACGTGTTATTTCGAGGATACAACTCTCGACCGACAACCCGGGGCCGGGGGACCAGACGCCTCGGGCGAGGAAGCCCAGCTTGCACAGGGTTCGGGTTGCTGTGCCATTGCCATCTCTCATCATCTCCGCTCAGCCATCAGGCCGCTCTCTTCGTCCTCTCGATACCTACACCGAAGAAGAAGAAGAAGAACGCAGCTGCCGCTCCCGCTCTCCGCCCCGCAGACTTCGATCTTAATCAGCCTCGCGAGGATATCGCCTTGGCTCGAAAGCTCCAAGCTTTTGTCCCTGGACTCGGGCTCGCGATATTCGCGCGCGAATTTTTCTACCCGCAGGTCCTGCAGGCGGTGCAGCGGGGGTCTTTGCCGCGCCGCGTTCAATCTCCGGCAAACATCTCAACTCATAGGAGCATAAATCCTGGTCTTCCTGGGGCACCGCGTCCTCGAGCGGAACCCCGCGACCGAAGTATCTGCTCGGCCGGTGACGGAGGGCGGCTGTCGACTTCGCGAGGGGGAAACGGGCCCTGGATCTGCGCGTCAATTAATGTTCCTTTGCGTCGCGACGCCGTGCAGACCGAGACTCCTTCCTGAACAGGTACCGGTACCCGAGCCGAGCCCCGAGGATTGATGAACGTCCGACGCGTCGCGATGAATTGACCAGGGTGCCCCATACTTTTGGTACCGCCCCCATTGTCCCCTCGACTTTGTTCGAGTAGCGGCTTTCCGGCTCCGTTCCTGATCGACGTTCCGCAGGAAATTCGCCCTTGCGTCGCTATCTCCTCGCCCGGAGCTCCTATGGGGGTAGGAAAAGTTTTCGTCTATACTCTGAGAATCCGGCGACGCAATTCGAACTGCAGGCATCAAACACGACGCCGGCGGGGTCGGTTAATGAGGCAGTTTCGACCGGTAGCGAGGAGAGTTATACTTCTCTTTGACGCATCGAGAGGTTGTCGAGCTGTCCGTCTGTCCATCCATCTGTCCGTTTCACGGGTCTACCGGACCCGGCCATCAAGGCGCCGCTGACGCGTAAGCGACAACCGGACCTGAAGGAGATCAGGGAAGGAGTGGATGAGGAGGAGGAAGAGGACGAAGAGGGAAGAGAGGAAAGGATCGACAGAGACGACCGGCGCGCGCGGAAGAGATTGACGTGACGCGTTGTCCCAGTTGACAAGAATGTGACAAGAGACCGCAAACGGGGATCACTACGGCGTGTGCCGGTCTCAGGATCCCCTCCTTCGACCCTGAATTAGGACCCTTGTTCTTCCGATCGTTTTAATCAGATTTGCGAATCATCGAATTATCTTAAGAGACAGCTTACTCTCGGGTAGATGTCTTCAACTCGAATTGGTGAAGAAGCACATAGTATTTACGTTTGTTACGCTACAACTGTTCTCTAATTATCCTTTGTTGGAGAGGTAAAAAGCAAACAAACACTGAAAGTAATTTTGAACACGTTAAGTTATTGATTATATAAGTATACTGGTCCATCGTTTTCCGAAAAGGTGTAACCCCTTACGAAAAGAGAAGCTTTGGGACCGGTTTAGAAGCGAAAGACGCGTTCAGCATTGCGAAGCATGACCGGATGTGAGGAATTTGATGATGGAGGGACAGCATCTTTCTTCTTTTTGGAACTGCGAGTTTTTCCTTATACACCATCTCTGTATGTTTCAGCTGCAGTGCGAGAAAGTTTCGAGAGACGATTCGTCGCGGAGTGATTCGAATTCTTCCGTGTGGGATTACAGCAGTCCGGAATCGGATCGGGAAGCCGGGTCGAATCGGGACAAAGACAAATCGCGGCTTGGGGAAGACGAGAATCGGGATTATAATTATAAGATTACAGGTGCCCGCTCGTAATGCGCGTTGTGCGACTCGGTGGTTATACGGGAACTTCGAGGATCACCCTGGAATGAAGCGGTCTAACGTCAACATGCAAACCGGCAGTTTTCCAGGCTTATTCGGCCGTTCGCGTGCAGGGCTCGTAAATAATTCGTCCAATGAAACGCGGAGCACGTTGAAGTATGCGATTGGTGGCACCTGGTTCCGAGTTCGAAAGACCTGGTCCGATCCGGTCCAATGAGGGTTCTCTCGGAGCGATTACCTCCTTATTACCTCTCGGCTTCCTACCTCTTGCCCTCCTATTACAGCTTGTACACCGCATGCCTACGTGTGTGTATATATATATGTATATGTATATAATGTATATATATATGTATATGTATACCTAACAACCTCGACCGGATGGCCCTCGCTAAATGCTAATTTCATAATAACAGTCTTCGCGCCAATAGGGTTCTCGGGAACTTGTAGTCTGTCTATTTTTTATACCTCGTAAAATGGTGAGTTCGGAGCTGAGCTGTGCCGAGATATGGTATAGTATAAGGTAGCCCCAACTCAGTACCTGATGCGCGTCGAAGACTCCTCCTCTCTTTCTCTTCCTTCCTTCCTTCCTTCGCCGCAACTCAGCATTTAACCCTTCAACATTTACATACGAACTCGTCATTTACCCCCCCCCCCACTCACTTTTGTCGTTAACAGCCGAAAATGGTATTTTTAATTAGGTGGAAAATTACACGTAATTGTGTCTTTCCATGCGACAGCGAAATACGTATGCAAATTAGTATTTTTTTATTTTATTTTCCAATAGTATCGATTCAGAAAAGAAATAAAAATAATTATTCCGAGGAAAGCCTTTTCATTTTTTTCGGAAGATACCGTTATTGATAATTACTGTGGATTTTCTAAACAAACTGTCATACAATTGGATACAGCATTTCTGACGACATATGTCGTGCCAGTGCAACCTTCCGGGAGACGAGAAAAGCTTCGCTGCTTCTTCAAAGTGCTCGCAACTATCCCTTGTCTCCCATTTGTCAGAGACCGCCTGACGTCATGGAGAACGTCATGAAGAGAATTATTAAAAATGCGCTTTTAGAAAATGGTAAGAAGATGCTTGGAATCTTGAAGACGTTAAAAGAATAATGATAATTATTTCTCGCGGAAGATAAAAAAAAAAACCGATGAAAGCTCATTTCTTAACTATATCAAGTCAGAGTCTTGTCAGTCCAAGATGCAATTTTGCGTTAAAATATTTTACGAAACCCTGAAATTCAAAATGCCATTTAACGTAGTGGAACAAAGGGAATCTCATTGTTAAAGTGAAAAACAGTTTATTATGAAATATATGACATCGACGCACATGAACGTCATCAATTATCTTCAGGCTTAAAATAAATGTATATATATATATATACACACATTCAAATCACGTTAATGAGGAAGCCTCAAGATGAGAAAGGTTTGCAGAATTTCGATGCGAAGCATCTCGCCAGGATGTCTGTAAGCTGACGCTGTATCTGGCTGTTCGGTAAGCAAAACGAAACCGGCGACTGCAGCAGAGAAACATCTACTCAGCTACGACGAGAAATAATAAAGTGGGAATGAGCGAACCGTACCATAAATTGCTTCGCTTCTTGTTAATGGTCAGCAAGACTGCGCCGCAGCTTCGGGCCCCCGGGGGGAAACCTCGCGGCTAAACGTAGTTCAGTCAGTATTCCTGGTAGCCTTATTGTATTTAATGGAATCAAAGTTACGATCGCTATTTCGCTGTACCGAATCACCTGCACCGCGGAGGCCGTTTTAACCGGTGTTATTAAATTCCTCAGCTCGAAACGGATCGAGTATACCACCGCCTAATTATTTTTATATACATACAATCGATCTCCCACTGCTCGGAAATATACGTAAAGTGCTAGTTATAGAATTGAATCATTGGATTTTTCAGCAATTTACGGGTGCGAATTCGACGTCGATAAATTTATCGCATGCAAATATGCTCATAATTTAATCGCGTATTGTTCAACTATGTTTCTATAAAAATCGAAGATGTTCTGGCTTGCTGCTCGACACTTTTCTAGAGATTCCATCAGCTCGTTCTCCGAGAATCGACCAGTTGTGTGGCAAGACACCAAGTCCTTTTTTATACCCTCGAAAACATACGTGAACGTGACCCGTGCCTGCTGCAATTTTCAATTATTATCAAATATATTAGAATTACGTATGATAAGTAATTGAAAGGAATTGAAACAAAGTAACAATAATAATACGTCATTTTTTGTTGTTTTAGGCCCAGCGTCCTTCAAAACTAATGCTCATACTTCAAAATTATAACTCCATAAAGTTCGGATTAAAGGAAATATTTATACATGAAGGTAATATTTAAAACAAATACCACACTTTTGAATTACGAAATTAACTCAACTAGGTGTTCTGAGACTCAGAAAGTAAAATTAGACAAAATTCGCTGGTTTGTCATTTCTGCTCTGATTAACATTTAGAAACATATAAAGGACAATACATGAAGAAAGTTGTGATCTTTCTCGTCTCTCCTTAAAATTTGTTGACAGAGCACAAAAACAATTTGATCAAAATTAGCGATTAAGGCTTTACTTGAAAATTCAACCTAAGGTTCTAGTTGTAGAAAGTTAGATTATTTCCAAATAGTTCAAACTGGGCAAAAAAAGAAAATACCAATAGCATTTAATACTTATAAATGTGTGAAAGAATATGAATTTTACTTGAAATATTTCAAATATATAAATATAAGTTTTAGAAACCTGTATTTGCGTGCTATCAGGATCTACAATCAGTTTGCCGGACTCGCGGTCAATCATGCAGGATACAGCAGCGACAGTGAATTTCATAGAAATACTGGAGATTATGAGCGCCAGGCAAGCAGCATTAATGGCACAGGCGAGTAACTGCAAAATTGTACGTAACACGTGAGTATTATCTCTTTTAATAAAAGACACAACGAAAAGTGGAAGTAAAGTGGAATCGATTGTTTTGTAATGAACCGATAAAGTGAAGTGATAGAATTGTATTGTACAACACTTAATCAATAAAAATACCAACTCCTCCAGAATCCTGCAGTTCTTGTACATTTATGCTTATTGCCATGCCAGGGTGCAACGCAGTCAGCAGTACAGCCTCGCACGTTTCCCTGATGACAGTTTCCTTCGCTCTGTCGTCGACACCTTAAAATACAGAATAATTATCAAAATGTTAAATCACGTAACAAGCGAAATAATCTGTTAAAGAGCTATAATCAAAATATCAGGATTGTCGGCAGTCAAGAAATACTTACACGGTGGTCCTTTTGCAGGACTAAACATTGTTTCAACGGTCGCTCTGTCGTGCATCATCTTTTGTAGCTTCGCTTCAATTGGTCCATAAACTCCGGCAACAACGACGGTGTCACCTGGAATCGATCATTTGAAAACACCATCAGTTCAGAATTATGGTATGTACATATTAGATACCACAAAAGAGCCGTGCAATAAATTTGAAAAATTGGAATATGTGAATCTAGGAAACTAGGTATGTAAAGTCTGGATGTTTATGTGATGATAGCTAACATAAAAAATAAACAAAATAAATGGGAACTCACGCTATGAAAACAAACGACCGTTCACACGAATTAGTTACCTTGCATAAACATTGCCGAACCATCCGGTCTGCTCAGCTGATTTAATTCACAGTTCATCGGTCTCAAAACGCACTCCTCTTCCTCCGTAGTTTCCAATTGGTTTTGCATTTCAATTCGTTTTCTATCTTCGCCGCTCCAATTTGAACTAGGTTAGGAGCAGACAAATGGAAGACACGCGTTGCATCGACGCCAGAGTTAAAGCTCATGAGATGTACGACATGGGGATATCCAGAAACTCGGCGTCGCGGCTTTTCATTGGTCCACGTCAGGATATCCCTAGATATAGCGGAAAGATGTGCAGGGTGCCAACTGCAGAGTATCAAAAAATTCCATGACAGTTTAGCAGCCGATTCAAGTCAAAACGTTATTTATAAAAAATAAGCCACGTGCGATTCGGAAGCAGACGTATTGTAATAACCCTGAAAATGTATAAGGACATTCTATAAGTTCAATTTAATTGGAGATGAAATTTCGATACTTGTACACTAATGTCGTTTAAGACGAGTGGATTTAAGCGGTCAGCTGTTCACCGGGGAGAAAAAGATGGAGCACAGGTGACATATGTGTGGACCTTGGGGCGCGAGTTTATTAATCGTTTGTAATTCAGTTAATATAATCCCCATGAAAAGATAAGTAGGCCCGAGTGATGACGCGATACGTGACGAAAATTTGACGGCAATCATCCCCCCGTCGGACCTTCGTTATTTCCTTAATTTCGAGGATAATGACCAGTGGAGAACGCGACACAAGTCCGCAAAGAAATGGTGATAATTTGCGGCCGACCAATGATTCAGGAAGTGATAACGTGGTCCAAACATCACTCGCAACGAGCTCCGCACTAGAAGAACGATTAGCCTCGAAAATGTTACACTATGGCAAAGAATTATGTTTCTTTGCTGCAATATTATTCACCACCTTAGCTGCTCTTCACACTTCGTAAGTTTTTTAAAAATAGTTAAGGTTATCCGCCAACTCACCTCAATAATTCTACGTTTTTTAATCATCTAGCATATTGTAAAAAAAATCAAATGCCAATATCATGAATTACATTGTAGAAGAAATTATTTTTCAACATTCATTTTACCTTTGGATATTCTTTAACAACACTATTTTACAACGGCGTTCTATTACTGATATTTTTGAATATGTATGATCCGAATCAAATTTAGGAAGTGTCAAATATCGTTACTTGCAAGCGGAGTCAAACTATAGAAATCAATGTTCAATAAAAACCGGTAAAATTCTCAAATATTACTTTCAAAAACATCAAATGAAACCTTGACTGCATTTAATTGTAAAACATGATCTCTCATAGATTTTTTTAGTTGATTAAATACATGTATAACGTATCTGATAAACAACTGGTTTAATAGCGAATTCTCAACTTTGAATGTATTTACAGGCCACCAAAAGTGTCACAACCTCCTTCAGCTCGGCCATTCTTTAACCAAAGCTCGCTTGTTTTGGATTTTTACAAAGGTCATTTAGGCGCCGCTATTGAAAGAGTCACAGATGCAGATCTCAGTTTTGTTATGTACTACGCACCATGGGATGCCGAGAGTCAAGCCGTTAGACAAGAGTTTGAAACTGTGGCACGTTTTTACCACAAACAGGTTCTCATTAATTCATTTACTAAGTTCTATACATAAATCGTTATTCAATTATTGCTTCTTGCCTTTGACATTACTACAAAAACTTGTGGAAACCACACTAACTTTAATTTGTTAATTTTCAGATATTTTTTGCAGCCATTAATTGCTGGCACCCGGGTTCAGAATGCCGGGCTGAATACAGCAAGATTCAGAGCTACCCAGTTTTTATGCTCTATCCTAGGCGAGGACCTGGTGTTCAGTACAGAGGTATTCGTACTGCACCGTACATGATACGCTTCCTCCACGCATTTATGAACCCAATATTCAGAATAACAGACAGAAATCAGCTCCTGAACCTGATTGTAGACTATGACGTAGGTTTGATTACGTTTCTCCCTCTGTCCCTCTCTCTCTCTCTCTCTCTCTTTCTGTTCAATCTGGGTTGCGACCTCTACATGTTTATTGTTATTATCACTTAAGTTATCTCCACATATATGTGAAATTATCACAAAACCTTATGTTCTAGGCCGTGGTGATAGGTTACTTTAATTTTATCGGACTGAAAAACTCACCGGGATACAATGTCTTTTACAAAACGGCAATTAAATCACTAGAAAGAGATCCTAACAAAGAGTTAGCATTCGCAGTGGTTACTGACACTTCTGCAGAATCTAATTACGGAGTTACGGAGTTTCCTTCTGCTAGGTTGCTACTTTGGAACGAGTCATTGGTACGAGCAAGTTTAGCTTGAAAATATATAAATATAAGATTTTGCCTTTGATTCATCTGTTGAACATTGTGCTACGATAAGATATTCATTGTACAGAGTTATCCTGTGGAAAATGAATGGAAATCTGATAGTTTACTGAAGTGGATTGGCGGAGCACTGCATCAAGCTACTCTTTGGCTGCAACCCCCAGGCACCAAGTCTCTCACACTAGCGCCATATTTGAAGGATGGACCAGTATTGTTTCTATTTACACCCAGGAACCCATTTCATCAATATAACTACTACTATAATTTGGTAAATATTTTAAGGATAACTGAAGCTTGAATTTTATATCACACAAACTGTTCTTTTTTCATCATTAACATTTGTTTCATAAATTCTCCTGCCATGATTTTTCCAGTTGAAAGCAATTGGAGTACAGTATTATAATTGCGGCGACAACTTGATGATCAAAAACATAGTGAACCACCTGGAGTCTGTTCGTCCCAGGGAGAAAGCAAAGCATTATGAAAAAAGTAAGCAGTGTATGCGCCTTTTAGATAGAAACAGGGTTCAACAACTGGTTCCAAAAATGAGTATTACCGACCGACAGTGGATAAACAGCAGCTGTTGTTCTCAAATTTTAACTAACAAGTGTTTAATGTGCAAGAAGACAACCTCTGTGTTGCTTAAAAATGAGGATGCGGTATGTGCCGCAAATTTGAACAGCTTTCATCACAGCTGTAAGCCAACAGATGTCTTTAACATACCGACAAAAGAGGGAGAGGAACACGAAAAAAACGAATTTTGTTGTGAAAACTATGACATGATGGAAGATCTCGAAACTTCTACTTTAACAGAAGAAAATGACTTGCAAACTCCAAATGCTTTGTCTGATTACATTCTAAAAGATGAATGCAGACACTTACTAACTGGGAATAATTATCACCCACCAGTATTTCCGAAAAACTTACCTCGCGATCATCAGAAAATTAATTTAACATCTTCTATATGCAAGACTAACAAAACATTGGCTTTGATAGCTGTTGATAGCCTACAGTTCTTTCATATTGCTGAGGGGCTGGGCATTGATGTTGCAATAAAGAAAGATAAAACTGCTGTGGCTATTGTAGACCCTCTGGTATGTTAATCTATGAATGTTACAATAATGTAGATAAATCGATCTTAGTTTAGAAAAATTATTTTGTGTTTTTCAGCAAGAGAGCCAATACATTTTGGAGCAAGCTGTGAGCTATAACTCGCTTGTACAATTCATAAACAATTATACCGAGAATTCATTAAAACGATATTTATGCTCACATAGCCGTTTGGAATCAGTAAAGAGTTCTAAAACACAGCAGGAATGCAGTGTCAGCGAAAACTCTGTAATCTGTGTTCCAGAGTTAACAACCGATACATTTTTGAATACTGTTATGAACCCTGACAAGGTAGGATGGACATTTTTAAATATCACCACACTTAATTACTAGAAAACATTAGTAATCGCTAATTTCTCTTTTTAGGATGTAGTAGTGATGTACCATTCGCCTTATTGTGCATTTTGTCATGCAGTGTCATACGTGTATCTAACAGTGGCACAGTACTTACACAACATGCAAAATCTAACATTTGTGCGTATTAACGGAGATGGAAACGATCTGCCGTGGGAATATACAATGAACCGATATCCAGCCATTCTCTTCTTCCCTGCTAAAAGGTAATCAAATATTATTTATTATTCTAGAATCAGCTGAAAATTATATATTAAGTAATAAGCTTGTATGATTTTAGAAAAGCAGACAGCATCGTATTTCCGTTCTCTCTACCAATCAGCATTCCAAATTTCCTCAACTTTGTTCTTGCCAACTTGGATGGCAATGCACACATTGAAGCCTTGGTGAACATCTGCCACCTGGGAATAGGAGATTCGCCAGCTGATTGTGTATCCCAAATTAGGCTTCTTTGTTTAGAAATAATCGAAGACTTACTTCAGAGCTACAGAAGACTGCGACGAAGTTTAGTTAGTGCTACAAATAAGACTGTCACAAGTAAGAAATTGAAAGTGTTACTATTAAGGTTACAACATATTAAAGAAATTCATTTGACATTGGGGTCAATCAGCGATCTACGAATTGATGAGGACAAGGTTATCTTAATTCGAAATAAGTTTAAGTCGTATTATCAAGAGCTATCAGCTCTTGACATAGACAATAGTGTAGATAGGAAGGTCGTCAGTGACAAGCATGTAAATATTAGCAATGTAAGTAAACTCGGACATGAGTTGTGATATTCGCTCACTCACTCTAAACAAATCTGATATTCGGTTTGTGAGCACTTTCGTTTCCATCATGTTTCGTTATATCTTTGCCTCCGACCATTGCTCAGTAGCAAAGACACTTCAGTTCAAATACTACCCAAAGTTTCCGTATTGACTTATCGATGTGACTTGCTGCTGGATTATTCACAATCGCGTCACTTTAAACTAATTTCAATGACTGAAAAAATTTGCTGCGCAACGATACGGTGACATATCAAAATCTGAGATCCTGAGTCTTTACATGTAGGAAACATTCCAATTCAACTCTGACGTGAATTTTCTCTTGGGGATATATTTATAAAACAATTATTAATGAGGCTAAAGTTAGTAACGTTTAAGTAACGAAACATCAGTGAAAAAATCATTATTGCGCAATTTTAAAATGATTTTAAAGGAGTTGGTTTTGCAGAATATGACTATATTTTATTTATCATGGTTTATTAAATTTTAGACATTCGTAAAGGTACAAAGTAACGACTTTTTCTCCGCATGCATCGTTACAGTAAAGTTACTAACTTTATCCTGATAATTACTAAAATGACGTGTTAGATTTAAAATTCGACACAATACGGTGACTGACATGTCATAAGTATTTTTTCTCTTGCTATACCAAATCCTGGGTGAGTCTTTTATTTATTTACTCTTATTTTTTCTTTTCACGTTTTCACTGAAGTGTACAACTGGATAAAAAAGTTGAGAAAAATAAATATTCGCTGTAAGATAATACTTAATCATAAGTATCGTTAAAAAAAAATAGATCTGATTCTTGATTGTTACAGAGATTGAAGAGAAATTTAAGTTTCCATTCTTTTTTTTTTTTGTGTCTAACCATTTCTTGTTGTTCCTCACATTATAATCACAATAAATATTTCTAAAGTCGCGAGATTGGGTTATACAATGCGAATTTTCGTCTCTATGATATACAAGAATGATTAGTGGAAATGATTCGGATGAATACGTATTTGAATTTTGAGAACACCTTACCTACCATATTATCAAGTCTGAATCAAGTAAATAAATTCACCAGCGTCTGTTGCTGAGTGGCGAGTGTAACTGTACATGAACTGCGTGATATATTTTGTTACTTCAGTTTGTAGTCCCTGATAACAGCTGCTCCTGTTATAACCTTATTATATTTCGCCACAGTTTTATATAATATATCGAATAATATATTTTTAACGTTTGTAAATTGATGTAAATATCGTTGTTATTAATTAGTAAGAATTATAAGAAAAGATGGTGTTAATATATAAAACACGTACGTTTAAATCTTAAGACATACTAATTTTGTATTCTCATTACAAAGGTATACAGCAGTAGATTGGACGTAAAATTGAAATTCTAAATTATTTAGGAGACATTTTTTTTTTCTTTATCATTATCCGACGTTTTCGAATACTATTACCGGCAGTGTCATATCTTTTTTTTTTTATGCTTTTCATCGAGCAGAAAACTTGTTTTATCCGTAAAATATGCTAATTATATGTGTGCGTGCGTCTGTTGGCAGTTATTCATATGTGAATAATATAAAACTGATTGCAAGTTGACGGTATCATCAGCCTAAAGCCAACGTATACTCCAAAGCTGCTGTTGGGCAATAAATACATGGCAAGGTACTGTTGATCATTTATTGAAAAGACGACGCAAGACGTAGTGGGAAAAACCCAAATACCAGATTAGAAGAGTAAAGTGAATCGTTAATGAAATAAAGAAAAAAAAAAGAGAAAGGGCGAAGCTTCGTCGTGTCCGTTTGCGGTATAGCGTAGTCATATCTCTAAAGCTAGAAGTGATAGACCGATATGACGAATTGTGATATGTATAACTACGAGTCGCTGTATAAATTATGTAGTACGCACACTATCTTCAGGTGTGTGTGGAAATTGTACAAGTATAGGCGCACATAAAGAGGCGTGGGTCGAAAGAAGTGTCCGATCGCGTAATCATTCGCGCAAAGGATTAGTCATTCGCCTCGTCCACTCGTTTTTAAAGTGGGTTGGACGATTTCCTTGACGTAATGAAATTCCCGGTAAAATGACGCGTGATAAGAAACCAGTTTTCTCATTCCCACTAACAGCTGTCTTGGCGGTCAGGAAATACTTTGCGCTACGTTCCGCGTTATATTTTACATTCGTGAAGGGAAACTTATAAACAATCTACCATAAGACTATTTTGCACGATTATCTGCACAATTGAATTTACATATTTTTAATGACTTCTCAGATGAATAATAGCTAGGCAATAATCAATGAGGACGCGCGGCTAACGTTTCACGGTCGTGCTGTAGCATTGCAGCATGAGGCGTAAAGGTGTAACGCACAATTTCCCTGATGTTGCTTTCAAAAATTCAAAGAAACATCATACGCCCTAGATACATTCGTAATGTGGAAGACGAATATCAGGCGTTCATTATTAATGTTTTATTACTTCGCAAATAATGTATGCATTTTGTAATTAAACGTGGTAAACTAACAGCTCCGTCAAATTTCAGACTCAACAATGTGAGTCATGGGAGCCAACTATCGGCAGTTAAGAAGCTAACAACAATTCGGTGAAAGTCCCTAGGTTTCGACGAATTTCTAACAACAATTATCGCTCGGACTGTACCGCCGAACTATACGGCTTGTGTGAACAAGATGGCCGTACTTCATGATTAGAAACTCTGAATTTCTGGTTGGAACTTTAGATATGTAATTTTGAGATTGTAACAGATCGTAATGTCTGAGAAATATTCGTTCCGGACCCGAGACAAATTCCTTCATTCATTTAATTAGGTGACTCACCGATCGCGCGGGTGACCACACGGGGCTTTTACCAACCGCAAGTCGTTCGTTGATCAACACTTTCATACAGCTCAGATGCGTTCACATAAGTTATCAACGAAACGCGCTCAATATCGACATTCGTAATTATCACTTCAGATCTTTGCGATATTCTCTTAACGTAACGTGTGTATATCCGGAGGATAAATACTCATGCGTTACCGTTCAGTGGAAATTAAAAGTACGTGTCACCGTTGTAGAGTTTCTCGCGTTTCTATTTCCCGGTTCTACCCAACTAGGCGTTTATGGATGGCACTGCCATCGCTCAAATCGTACTGAGTGACTGAAAATCGTCCAGTACTTTATTTTACGATTAAGCGCGCGTACGTAAGTGTTGTACATGGAGATTCGGTGTACAGCAGTGTGAACAGTGAATAATTTCGGATCGAATGGATTGAATTTTGTTCGAGGAGCAGAGAGAATGACAAAGTGGTAAATATCGAGGATTGAAAGGTTGGCGCCATTAGATAAAGAGCGTTCCGTAACTGATAAGTGGCGTCGTTGTAGCCCCGGCGGTGTAAGAGATACACAAGGCAGTGGCACAAATGCTGGCTGCAACGCTGCATGTACTCTTGGTGTGTTGTCTGACAATGAGCGGTGTTGGTGATAAACTAATTTTTTAATTATTCTCTTGTCAACGGCAGTGGAGAAAGATACAAAAGGATTATTAATGAATGTACGTAACAGTGAGTGCGATAGGGGTGTTTTATGTGGGGCTAATAAGCTGCAACTATGTTTAATGTACCGCCAAAATTTTACGAGCTGTGTCGCCTTTGTTTATCGTCGGACGGTGTAAAATTATCCATTTTTGACGAAGAGGGCACGCAGCGTAACTTCGCTGACAAGATACTTACGTGCCTATCGATAGCGGTGAGTTTACGAGACAACTTTTATCAATCATTAAACAAATAAACCCCTTAATATACCATCAACTATACGCAACATCTGGCCTAATGACAAGAGAGAAAGTTTGGCGTAAGATGTGTCGGAAAGATAAGAGGCTTGAGAATTTAAAATGGCAGTGATAAGCTCCTTGTAGGCTTATACAGACCGGAGGGGGGGGGGGGGGGGGCAGCTCCTTATTTAGACACCCTGTTATCAGGTTTCACCTACTCGTCGCTTGTCACTTTATTCCATAGCGATTCGATATCGTACACCGAGAGATATTATGAATACGCGTTTCTCTGCCTATCCATCCGTCCTATACGTGTATAACTACACGTACGTACCCTGGTTCCTATGTTACGTTTATTCGGCCCATGTGATTCTCCAGGTGATAAGCTAAATTTATCCAAACTTAGTCACCTATCTCCGTCTCATTCGTATCACTGCATCCTCCGTCACGAATATCTTTCGCGATACATCGTAATTCGTAAATTTCGGGTTTTTCAAACCGCATCTTTTTTTTTCCTTTTTTTTTTTTGTTCCTTCAAAGTCCAGCTACGCGCGTCGTTCTACGTTCACGTAATATTAAATAAACAAATAATCGAGTTTATTTTATTACCGAAAATGAAAAACCAACCCATCTCTCCCCTCCTTCCTAACCCCACTCTCAATAATTTTTCTCATTCGCATAATATCACCATGAACCATTAGTGGTTAACTTGAAAAAATTTCACTCGTATTAATTTAACGAAAAGAAAAATGTTAGGTTAAAATACTGCAACGATTTTATGAATTGCGCAGGTGAATGATGGGGACTCTCTTCCACCAATCATATGCCATCGCTGTGTGTACAAGTTAGATGTACTTCATAACTTCCGTGAAGTATCTCGCAAGTCTGATGTCATCCTGAAACAGTATCTGGATTATGCCATGCAACTGTCTGACGGAGACCAGGTAAAAACTTGAGAGATCAATGACTGTCTATCAATCTCTTGACCAATGTTTTCGAAAATCTTTTCTGCCGAAAGATATAATTTCATTTAGCGTATTTCTACATAAAGGAAAAATGACAGAAAAAAAAAAATCCATTCATGTCTGAAATGAGGAAAGAAAAAAAGAAAGAGAAATGATTAGCAAGAGGAAAGGATACTTGGTATCAATGACTACTCACGTAGTTCAAGTTGGCCTGATGTGCTGACAGTGATACCTAGTCATTTCGTTCCGTTCCACGTAGTGATGCAATGACGGAATGTGCTATATGTGCAATTTGATTGTAGATAAGAACTGAGTGTCACTGTATTTTATATTCCACATGTTCTCACTCATTCTCAACTCTCAACTTACAGCAATTAATTATCAGAACAACCTCAAGGTTTTCCCCATTAACTGAAATCACTTATCGCGTTAGTTTGATAGTGTTCGTTTTTTTTTTTCTCTTTCCGAGTTAAAGGTTACTTTTAGATAAATATATCATAATTGGCCTAAACAACTAAGCAACACTGCATTATTTTTACAGGACAATCAATCTTTCTCCACTGCCAAAGTAGCAGACTTAAGTCCGCTCCAGTCGTTTCTTCAATTGAACAAAACCCTTTTCAATGAGAAGCCCAATTCTCCAGCCAGTATTCAAAATGTATCGCTGTCAACGCAGACCCATCACTTAGAATTACGCACGAAGGAGATGCCCGAGCAAGACGCGATAAAATGTGAACCAGAAGATGATACGTGCTCAAACAGTTCCGACCCAGAGAGATTGGAGATCGAAGATCGTGATCCTGAATCTGATGGGGAAGAAAATGGCTATGACATGACTGTTAGTAAGAGGGTCAAATTGGATACTGGATACGAAAGTTCTAAACAAAGTACACCCAATCGAAGTCCTGTTAATAGAATGGACACTCCCGAAAGCAACTGTTCTGACACACACATCGATCAAGAGACAACAAAACTTTGGCAGGCACTTGCAAAGTGAGTAACTACATTTTCGTAATCTGTTTTTTTGTCAGTCACATCAATGTATTAATGTTATTTAAAGATTTAGCAGAATTAACTTGACTGGTTCCAAATTTTTTAACGCGTTTTTTAAGTGATGAGTCGTAATAGTGTAGTTTCTTTATCATATTTGGGACAATCTGTTCCAAGAAGTTTCACCATATCTGTTATGAGTGAAGATTGAGGGTTGTTAGCCTGATTCTCACCTGCTACTTGACCTTGTAAATCTGTTTAAACTTTACAACAAATTCTCACTATTGGAATGTTTCGAGTACAAGATCGTGTTTGCTGTTTACAAGTAGTTCCGTTTTGATAAAGGTATACAATATTGGATAGTAGTTATTTTCAGCTGACCTGCATAATTAAACAATCATTTTTATTGGCCTAGTAACAGAAGTTTGGAAATAACAAGGACAAATGGTGATAAGTTGAACAACGGGTTTAGTGGTGAAGCAACTAATTTGTTGCGCTCTCTAATCAACAATAGGCAGATCGGTATCACCGCCGTTGAGACTGGCAAAGTGTCTCCGCAGATACGATTCTACCGGGATACCCAGGGTACAACAATTGAGCGAACAATGCCAGATTGCTCTGTGCTTGGAAATCGCACTAATATGTCATGCATCGATAACAAGGTAAACTCATGTAGAAAAGACGAAATAGCATTTTTTTTTCTGTACCCATCGTTTTTTCCCTTCTTATTTGCTTGTAATTACAAACTATCAATGAATTATTTATAAAAAAGGTACATCTTCTCTGGCAATAATAGTTGTGCAAATTTTCTTGTGAAACTGGGGTATAAAATTCACATCTTATCAACACAGTACTGAGAAATACAAATGCAAATTCCACAAAGCCAGATGGGTAAACTTAGAGAGACCCAGGTAGCTACTAGGGGTGTTAAGGGAGCCCATGGGTCTGAATAAAGGCACACCTGGCCTGACAGGTAGAGGCTTTGACGGTCTAACAAATAATAGATAACTGGAACTGCTTTGTGATGTGCTCCAAGTTAAGCCCTACTCTAAAAATTTTGTCAACCGACTATCAACAGATGTTCAGATAAAAATGTGAAATTCTTTGTTGTTTACTAAACTTTTTCCATTATTGAATTTTATTTGAATATATTATGACAAAATGCAATTCTTCGTAAAATGTATTTCATTTTACAAACATAATTTAATGACAATCAATTTATAAACTTTTATTCTATATTTTAATAAGAATTCAATTGGTGTTGAATTCAATTTTTGTTATATAGAGTACTTCCATGGATAGTAATCCTTCCAGTCCTGCTAGTGTGGGAAAGAAAGAGACAAAGGGTAGGCGAAAACAAAGTTATCCCAGTAAAGCCCCTGCCAGTCCAGATGTGATTAATTATCACCACGAATCCAGCGAAGAACAGGCTCATGATTTCACTGCTTGGTCTAATAAAATGAAAGGAAAGGTCAGTGCAAGCAAATAATCTGTTGAATACTGGTTTAAGTAGTACAATTCTAGTGAATTTTGAGTGAAACTATTTTTGTTTTATATTTTATAACAGGTCGGTGAGCAGAAACAGTTTGATCCGCACAGTGGAAACATTGCTAAAAAAGTTGACATGTCTTGTACAAATTGTGGGACTATGACAACGACAATATGGCGGCGAAATATGAAAGGAGAAATGGTCTGTAATGCTTGTGGGTTGTACTATAAACTCCATGGAGTAAATCGCCCTGTCACAATGCGAAGGGACACTATTCATACGCGTAGACGCAGGCCGAAAGGCGAAAAACCAACGAGACACAGAAGTATGAACTTTTTGTAATTAGCCATTTGTTTTCCTATCAATAATCATTATTATAAAGATATTTGAATTTGTGCTTGTGTAGGAAACTGTTATTGAGCCCATCAAGCGAGCTTTTAAGTGATTTTAAAATAACTACCTATCAAACCGAAATTGTCATTGGTATTTTCAATGATTGCTGTGCTAATCAGTTCACCTATCTTCGATTAGTTTGTGAAACTTGTTGAATACAAAAAACTTGGTATATATTATTGACTTCGCTAAAATAAAAAACAATCGTACATTTCAAAAGATGGTTATAAAGAATAGATTTTTAACTGTCTAACAGAAAAAGGAGACGGAAATTCATCACAGCCTGAACAGTTGGATTCAGAGAGTGCAGACATGTTAGCAGCTCTTCGCAGGCAGATCCAACCTCACCTTATGATGGCAGCATTGACTCCTCCTCGTATACCAGGAACTCATCCTCCACCTACTTCTACCCCCCAACTGAACTATCCACTCCCCCTTCCTGGGTATATGATGCATGTAAGTTATTCTTCATTGCCTTTTTTTTTTTTTTTATAATCACATTACTGGGTGACTTGGCTTCAATAAAATTTCACTTTCCGTTATTAGCATTTGAAGAGCGAAGTGATGGAACAGCAACGCAACATTACAGAAGAAGCAGATGAAGGGGATGAAGAAAATGTCTCGGATGTACCGCTGAATCTAGTTGCTACGTCGCTGTCGGTAGATGCCCAGTGAGAGTTTCGTCTTGTTCACGAGAAGCGTAAATATATAGTATAAAATGTAACTAAGAATCTCTGCACAGACATAGATCTGTCCGGTGACACACAGGGTGTTAGCGGCATGCTCTCTACAAGATATCAAGTAATGAATTACCTATATGAAAAAAGAAAAGATGAAACAGGGAATCGAAATATTGCACAGTATTCCCAAAGCTGTGTGGCCTGGGGAACAAAACGCAAATAAATGATGATATTAATTCGCAGTATTACCCTAATTATGAGAAGTTATACGAATTGTACATATGAAAACGAGAAAATATTTTTATACTAAATTTTCTATGCTTGCAAGTGGTGATATAACGATTGTATATACAAACTGTTTTTTGATGTTGTGAAGTTCTTACATAGATAGAAGAAGCCTGTTTTTTAATCAATTAATTAGTCGTAATCGAAGTTAAGTTGACGGTAAAAATGTGGTGCTGGAATTACTGTTCAAGGTTTCCAAAAAATTAAGAAGACGGAAAAAGAGAGATAAGAACAATCTAAAAGAGATTCTTTGTGCTTGTTTTTGATCAAATGATTAGTGATCACTTTCTTGGTTGCCTTAAGCTCACTAATTGGGTCATAAACTAGCTCTTAATCGAATTGTTCCCTAGGCCATTAGCTTTTTGACAACATAAGCAATCATAATACTCCATTAAGTTATATAATTTTAAGCTTTTTGCGAATGACCCAGTTAAACTTTACTAGTGATCGAAATTTTAATTTTAATTTTAATTTTTTTTTTTTTTTTTTTTTTTTTTTTTTTTATCGTGAACAAGTGTATACTTTTAGGACAGACAAAAATTTACAAAGGGTAACAAAAAATGTTGGTAGCGGGAAAGTTACCTTTGCGTATTAATCGACGGTTAATTGCTAAGACCTTAGTATACTCACTAACTTAAAGTAACATATTTTTTATTTCATGTAGGAATGTGATGCCAGTATCGTCTTAATTACTGTATTTTACTGCTTTTTGTTAGTTTCTCTTCGTTTTTTTTTTTTTTTTTGTTTTTTTTTCATTTTTTTTCTTCCTATTAAAAATCATGGACAATTTACTTACGGTATATTATGATTAATAATGTCTAGAGGTTGTAGATTCTTTTCGATACGTTTAACTTGTTTAAACACAGTGAAGTAATACTCTTACCGATTATATATGAGCCGTCAAAATGAACAGTATCGTTACAAAAAATTTTAAAATAAGGACACAAACTAGTACTTAAATGGTTTAAAAGCGTCACTACGTAATCTGACTATCCAAAAGCAATAACGGATCTGATTAGAATTACTTACATTGGTCATTTCGCAATAATACTCGTCAATCGTTGCGATGACTTTCTTAGCCCTTGACTTGCAGGAGTTTCAGGAAGTACGTAGGTAACGTTCTCCACTTAATGCCGGATTTTAAGAATAATTAACATCACCGCTTTCACGCTACTGCTGCCAATTATACGACCACTTCCAAGTTTCATGCAAAGACTTCCAGATAGGTTTTGGTTGCCTCCAGGGAATGCCCCCCATTGTAAAATATTATTAAACCTCGGATATTCGAATGTTTTTAACTAACAACGTATCAAATTGTGAACTGACTAAAGTGTTCCCTGGTGGACTAGTAACTAATGAATGAAGAATTTCATTGTAAGCATTTTCATTTTTTAACAAAGCACCTGAGAGATGCAGAAGGAATCGTTGATAAACATATTCCAGATTGTACAGATAACTGATGTTGATAAAACACAAAGATAAGCAGCCTTAAATAGTGCATAATATTGTGGCCAGTGCATCTACTCGCGTATTGTTATACTTAATATTGTATACCTAAATAACTTTGCCAAAAATAGATTTAGTTTTGTAACATAGAATATAGTTAAGGGCATAAAAATTTTATATATTTTCTTTTTCTCATCGCGTCATTGTATTTTGTTTTTTACTTTATTTAAATAATTTAATTTTTTTTTTCCACTTCTCTCTTTCTCTCTCTCTCTTTCTCGGTATCTCTCTAACTGTTTCTCACCAACAACTAATATCGGCGGAAGTTTTTGACACTCTGGAAATTTAGTATTGGCAGCAGCTGCCTAGTGGCTTAGCATTATACATACATATAGTTGTTATTCAAGAAGCCTTATAAACACACGTGTATAGATTATAGATATATATTATACAAAATATATATTATTCTATATTACTATATATATAAATGATAATTAGCTAAGCGATAGAGACAGTATAGGGTAGCGGCATAGTTAGGAACGGATGATCCATGCATGTGTTATAAGACGAGTATATTTTCCACTGTGATCTGAATTTCAAACTTTGCTACTTCCACAATAAGTAATATGTTATCAAACTCATATAAGCAGTAAATTCAATTCATTCGAAAATACGTTTCTGGCATTTCGAAAGTAACTTTCAATTGCCTCAATAAATTTGTTTTTATATCTATGTCATTTCGCAAATATTTAAAAGGAAAGACAATTACATCTCTAAAATGAATAAATAAATTGATTACAAGTTCGAGTATATTCACGGATGAACTGTTTCAAGTCATGTTAGTATAACAATCGTAGTGCACAACTTTCATATACTTTAAAATTCCACAAAGGTAAAATCAACTTGAGCAAGGAAACTCTTTATGAATTAACTGGGCCGCAAACAGGTGTTGCACCACCATTCGTGTTCGATATTTTCTCCGTTGTTACATAAAATGAATAATAAAAAAGAAAAACATAAATAAATCACTTAGTATCGAAAAAATATTTAGATACAGAGTTCAGAGTTGAATTTTGAACTTGAGAGCACACGTAACTCGACTCGTCAGCAGGATTATTTGAATTCATGTATATTGTAGTATACTACATATACATGGTCAATTCTTTGAAGATATTCTTTTGATCTGAACAAATTTTTCGAATGACCATTTTCTACTACTACTGTAACTACTTTTACTATACCCTGAGTTAACAATAAATAACCGCACGTAACGCAGCTATACATAATATAAAGCGGACAGTTTTTGTTAGGCATTTTTAGACATGTCTCTGCAGTTGGCAGAATAAATTAAAGATATTATTATTATTATTATTATTATTATTACTACTACTACTACAACTATTATACATAGGTAGATTAGTTTTGAGCTCTCTACTAATACTGAAGCTGAAGTTATTCTTTGTAACTATACATTGATTGAGTATTGCTATTTTATTAATTATATTAATTAATTAATGGTTAATTATAGAGTATTCTAACATTATTATTATTATTATTATTATTAATTAGTAACGAGTCTGCTATGGTTTTGACAATTTGGTTCAGGTAGTCGAGGCTTTTTTTTAATAGGTTTCTACATCAGTATTCCACTCCTTTAATTTAAATACTTTTAAGTTTTTTCTTTTCTTTTCTTTTCTTTTTTTTTTTTCTTTTTTTTTTTTTTTTCTTTTTTACGTTGACACTACTTAAAAGGGTCACCTACGAATCATTACTTAATTATTAAATTATTTAGTTTTTTACATTTATTTTTACAACCCTAATTATTATTTAAGCGATAAATTATTACTTTTTATTTGCACCAACGTTTGCGTGACATTTGGCAGCGACTGGCTTAATTTATTCTACATTATATTTTATACAACCTGATTTATGTATTTTTTTCTTTTTTTAATCAGTCGATTCATATACTTAGCCTTTTGCGTTAATGGTCCTTGCATACGAGTTCTTGATGATAATATTTCTCACATGATATAGATGGTAATACGGCAATGCTGTGAGTACAACACGTAAAGAGATGGGCCAAAATAGTCTTAACACCATGTCGAACATCTTATTTCATAATAGTATCATTTTTTCAATTAAAGTGTACTTGATCTCACACTTGTAAGACAATAGTTTTTTTCGTGGCAGGTAACCTCACATGCCACAAATCCTATTTTCTGCGCTATGTCCTTTCAAAAACGAAAATATTGTGTAGTTTTTAAAAGCACTAGCGCTTGAGAGTCGCCTTTTAAGCACTAGGACTCATAAAAACTATGAAGTAATTGAGTTGTTGACGGAGATAGCGTGGAAAAATATTTACAGAAAAGCCTTTTACCGATTCTATTAATATGATATTTTTAAAAACTTGGTAATGATATCATCCATTTTTTCATAAATTATTATTCGTATTTATAAAAATAAATTCTAGAACGAAGCACTTACGCAGTGGTATTCTGCACTTGTGAGTTGGTAATGGAGAATAAACCCCAATTACGTTGTAAAATACCTTACTTTTCTATTGTGAAAAATACAAAACCCTATAAATTAGGTACATATGCATAATACTCAAGAAGAAGCTTAGAATTGCTTGAAAATTGAGTTTTTACTATAAATTTAGATCATTCGTCCCCTTTATTTGTTGGAATTAGTAATATGCTATGATTCTATTTCGTAATCGTTGAACGACTTCAAATGAATAACAAAAGATTGGGTCCATTAAAAGCATGTGCCAAAAGTGATGATACTGCGTATTCTTATTTGGCAAAAACAAAACAAAAAAAGGGAAGTGAAATAAAAAATGTTAAAATATGAGTAAATAAATGAATTTACAAGCCAGAAATGGAAACAGTGGACAATCACGCTCTGCTGGTATCATATACAATTTTCCAAGTCTGAATAGACATTACCACTTGAATGATGAGTCATCACTTTGAATCTTGGTTTTGCATTGAAACTTGCTTGCTATACCTGTAGTATGTTGTATCCATCTCTGTAATGTACATGAGTTACCGTTTGCATATTCTTGCATATGACATACATAACACTCATACTGAATTTTATTTAATTCTCACACGAGTATTAATCCAAACTAATTGACTGAGTATTATTTTTATAATAAAGTATAACAATAATGATGATAATAATGATAATAATAATACTAACACGTCACGAAATTATAGAAATTTGAATAAAGCACGAAGAGATAGTAATGAATGAGTACAGAAGTATGAAATGAATAATGAAAAACCTAATGAACATGACAAACTATGAGAAAAACATGGTATCATAATGTAGTATTACGTGTTTGTTCTTCTTAAATGGAGAAAGATCAATACACTATTAGCGCCCTGGCATATTTTGTATACAATGCTGTGGTGGTGTTGAAATTGGCTAAAGACTAACTTACGAAGTGAAAATATATTGTAATACGTATGCATAAAAAGTAATAATATTTAAAAGCAACTTAGTTTTGTATTCTAAACTGTAATAAGTTAGTTTGGGCTAATGCCAGCAGCTGTTGAGATTACTCAAGGTTGTGTGTATCATTATAAGTATTTTGAATTGTTGAATAGTAATATAATAATAGTAAGCAGAAAGCACAGGGCGCGATAATCATCCCCCCTCCCTCCCTAGACAACGTAACCCTCGGGTAATGGATAACTGATACTATACGCTGTGGTTGGTAGTATTTCTGATCCAAATTTTGTCATAATTATATCATACACGAATGATTTACTTTATTTAATCGATATACTTTGTTTTGCCCGTGTTTTTATATTTTATTATTACTACTACTACTACTACTACTACTACTACTACTACTACTACTACTATTACTACTACTACTACTACTACTATTATTCCTATACATAATGTTGTGACAAGTAAGTTTTGATTTTTTTTTTTACATTTCTTTTCTCTTTCTAATTTATAATAGAAATCTCCCATGACAGGTGTACCTAATTTATATACTTATATTATGGGTTTACAAATAACAAAAATCATGTTTTTGTATTATAATGGTAGGTGATATAACGATGCTAGAGATTTTAAGCTATTTATTCGGCTACTATGTGATTTATTGAAAATTATTTTTAAAAAGTTGTTCTATCCACGTTATAAGTAGTTACACATTCACACCAGAATTGGTCAATTATGCCTTAAAACTAGAATGAAAAAATTTACTAAAATAACGTCCATCACAGAGCACATGAAATTTTTACTCACATTGATTTAATAATATTAAATACGTCACATAGAACGAATTAAATACTTAATACTCAATATTGAATGAATTCTTGTAATTACCGATGATGATTAGTGAGCGTCAAATTAGTTTTTGTTTGTCCTGTGATGTGTATCATATACTTTGTTAGATAGTTGCCTAGGAATGTTTAAGGCAAGAGTTTGGATTGTGCTTGTTTAAATTTTAAATCTGCCGAAATTTATCACAATTAGGTTTTAACCTAGTTCTACTTCCGTTCTTTTCTTCAATCGTATTTGTTTTTTTTTTTTTTTTCATTGAAACAAATAAACATTAAGACTATAGAAAACGCAGGGAATCGTAGCATCATAGTCTTCCAGTCACATATTAACGTCAGTTTAAGACAATATTTTTGGTCACACGATGCTAACACCCCTAGAAAATTCATGCGTTGATTTCAATCTGTCAGCAAACTCCTTAAGTATTCTAAAATAAACACACGATAATTTTGCTCTCCTAAAGCCAATTAATCCTCAGTGTTTTGCAAGCACTCTCTGATGGATGCGATTTCTATTTTTATGCAGTTTGATACCCTTCATTTGGTTCTGTACGCAGTATTATACTCTTCACTACTTCAGGAATCTGCAAAATGTTGTGGCACATAACGAATAAGAGTCGAAGGATCCATGACTCTCTAGTTTCAATTACCAATATTCATACAAAATTACGAGTTTACCTTTATAGTGGTTGATAGGATTTGATTTTAATTTTTACAACAGAAATAAGAATGCGAAAAGAGATTGGATGATGTTTACGTAAATATAAAAAGTAGCCTTAATGAATTTTTCGAGGGCATCTTATGCAAGGGCATTGTTCTGATACCACAGACGCAGCTTCATAAAAATCTTCAATAAAAAATAATGTGTTGATAATTCTGTATTCTGTATACTTTATTCAACATTGTGACAAAGCATTTCACAGGTAATACGTTTTATTATTATTTCTTAATCATGCTATAATACATTACATATGACCACCAATATCTACATTATTCATACCAAGATTATATAGTGAAATTGATCTAATAAACGCTAATCTTGGGGGGCTTTCTTAAGAGAAGGAAGGTCCCAATTCTGCATGCCTGGTTTCTTCGAAACTGCCATGTAGACCAGAGCTCCTCTTCCTGGTATTGGCTTTACCGCCACATATGTTCTGTGATCCTCGGACCATTTTGAGTGGAACTGAATCATCGGCTGGTTAACCGTGTCTTTTAAAATTTCTTCCGCAGACTTCCCAGTGAATTCATCCTGATGTTGAGTGATTTTATTTACATTTCATGATACCCTGATAGTGGTAATAAAAAGTTCTAGAATTTTATATTATTTTGTAATAGATTTTACTGGGTAATCCAAAAATGCCAAACTATTATCCGGATCACAGAGTAAATCTGGCTCAGACTCTAAACAGCCACGCAGAACACCGTCGCGCAGAACTTTTACCACGTATGACAGGAAGGCGTTCCTATTTTTCTTCACTTCCAAGTCAGCTGATTTTATGTTGCTCACTCTGATAAGCCATTTAGTTGCCAATTGTATCTCTGTTGAGTTGATGTAATATCTTGCATGAGTCAAAAAGGAGTAGTAAAAAGCTTTTTTCAGATTAGGTACGCCAACCTTTCTTATTGCCTAAATTCTTGAGCAAAAATTTAGCTATCTCCATTTTTTTGTTGAACTGCTCGTCGTACATTAAGCCGATATCTCTCAGTGACATTTTTTCCATTTTCACTATTTGAATTTCGTGCAGTTGTATTATCAGTAAAAGGTTAAGAGGTGAAATAAAATTTGGGGTGAAAGAGACTTAAAAAATAGAGAGCAAAGTCAAGACCGGATACTCTATCCCACAACGATGATTCAACAAAGTTCACTTTTGTTTATTTAGAAAAAAAAAAAAAATTTAAATAAGAGGGTTTCGTGGGCACAACAATTATTGCATTCTAGTAATTTTCACATATTTATTTATTGCTGTTCCATTTTTTTAATTACATTTATCCTGAAACCGTTAAATGCGGTAGTGTATTCGAACGCGTCACAAATAGTGGGAAGTTTCAAACGCAGCCCGCCGTAAGTGGATTTGACTTCGTCAGTGAATTAATTCGGCGGCGTCCGCGTCGTACGCGCGTCCAGATTTCCGGTTCCGCCGCGCCACCTCCCCTTGTTGAAAGTTTCGGTGCTTCCGTCATTCGCCATCTTGGCATCGTTCGATGCGAAAGACAGAGCGGCGGTTTATTTTGCTTAATTTGGTGTGAATACGCTATTCTATTGTCAGTGAAAGTATACAAGAGTAACAAGAAAATGAGCTACGGCAGGCCGCCGCCCCGTATCGACGGCATGGTGTCGTTGAAAGTCGATAATCTCACGTATAGAACAACGCCGGAGGATCTGAGACGCGTGTTCGAGCGATGCGGCGAAGTTGGGGACATTTACATACCTCGTGACCGATTCACCCGTGAGAGTCGAGGCTTCGCCTTCGTCAGGTAATCTTACATAAAATTACCCTCTTACCTTGCCTCCCAACCGACGATCGTCGCGCGCTATGTTAATTGCTTGAATGTGTACATAAAACGCGTACGTACGTCGTAAACGGGACCCGTGACGTCACCCGTCTCACACGCAGCTGCCGCTCAATATTTTTGCCCCGGCTATTTTCAGTTCCGTATTCGTTATTCTGACCCTAGTACTGTACGCTCTATTCTATTTTCCGCAGATTCTACGACAAGCGGGACGCCGAAGATGCACTTGACGCCATGGATGGACGTCTCCTTGACGGCAGGGAGTTGAGAGTTCAGATGGCTCGTTATGGACGGCCAACTTCACCGCACCGAAGCCGCGGAAGCCGACGTCGCGGAAGGTTAGTCTTTCTTCTATTAACCAGTCTCTCGGTTCATTGTTGACTGATTTCCCTGTTTTGATCCTCATTGTTGCATCAAGATATTGATAACGTATTTGGTAGAGTTTTGTTAGTTCTTTACAATTCCGTTAGGTCGGCTACATGAATGAAAAGCGATTAATGATTTTTATGCAGATGTTCTTACCGAGACATTCCCTATTCTGTGTATTTTGTAGTTGAAATCATCAACCCTTTGTTCAACTTTTGGAAAGAAGTAACGAATTAAATTATTAAAGTCAAAATTCATTTTCAACCGCGAATCGTTAACTTCAAATACCCTCATTCATTTGTCAGATCACGTAGCAGAAGCAGGGACCGTAGACGTTCACGTTCCAGGTCTCGGTCTAGGTCACGCAGTCGCGATCGAGATCGCAAACGATCTTACAGTCGCAGCCGCAGTCGTTCCCGTTCGGACAGCAAGAGCTCTCGTGGCAAGTCACACTCACGCAGCAAATCGCAGGAAAGACAGAAAGATAGCCGTTCCAAGTCAAGGTAAGCATTACTACATATCCATCTTCATACCATTTGTAGTTTATAAAAATTTTGCACCTCAAACACTGGAATAATTAACTCATATCAGTCTTGAATTGAATTGGGAAAATAGTCTTTCTATAATTCATCTTTTTGCTTGTAGGGATTGAAGATGATATGGCTCAGAGTGTATAGCAGGGAACTGATGGATGTGCTCAGTTGCAAAAGCAGTAAAGCATTCTGACAAAACAATAAAGGTATTCCATTATACTCTGTACCTAAGCCACATTACCTTGTTCACATCTTTCTATCATTTATTATATTACCCTACAATGACGCACTTGGGTGGGTTTTGAATAAAAAGAACCTAGTTTAATTATAGTGTAATATACATAAACTACATTAGCAAAGACTTGAGAAAGCTACGGTTTTAAGAATGAAATCTTCAACAATTTAGACGTTTATTATTGTTGCTGATTTAGATTACACCATTAGTTAGGTTTTGTCATGAACATCAGATATTCCTTTGCCATGCTCTTTCTCGTGATTCAATTTGATACTATAATTAATCCGACCTTCTTGTGATCTAAAACAGTACCATGTTGACGTTTTTTATTTTTTCAACACCATATAGAAAACTACCCAAAAATAAAAGTAAATAAATAATTACAATTGTATGTGGATTACACTTCAGCTAAATAGTCGTATTCCATATTTTTGTATAACAAGTTTGAAGTTATCATTGAAATTAATGACTCATCTACTTCTAAACTAAATTCATGAGAATTGTAGTGCAATTGTGTAAGGTTGTTGTGATACGAGTGTTCGCAAGCTATTTTTTTCTTTACAAATTTTCAGTACAATTTTTGTAAAAGAGTCATCATATTTGCACTATTCAACTCGTTTGTAATGATAGTTTTCATCATTGAAAATAAAAACGGTTTCTTGCTTAAAATTTTCTATCCCTTGAAAATAGCTCTTAAAACTTCAATATTTTTGCTTCATGTCGAGTTTTCACAAGATTGTACGGATCAAATTCTCTGACTCAGATGTTTCCAAATCTTTTTGTGTAATATCATGAAAAAGCTATAAAAATCGTGCGAATTCAGTAATTCAGTCAGGTACTACAGGTAGATTAACAATTGAAACAAAACTTAGAACAAGTAATTCCACGCCCTATGGAGATTGGAACACTAAACTGAACTTACAAAAACCTTCAAAACTAATTGACAATTAAATCTAAATTTGTACAGAATCATTGTACTCTGATATTGAATGTAGTTTTGCTCACATTACCCTTAATTAGATTGACCCTACCTGAGCATACAAATTTTCTTTAACTTGTATTAGAAGTTGAGAATCATGATATGTCCGAGCGTTAAACTTAAGTTCTATGTTCTGTAGTGCGATTTACAGGTTTGTTTGTGTAAATTTGCCATTTATAATAAAGTAAATTATGCTGCAAAGGCTAATATTTTTGCTTGAAATTGAATCAACTAATAAAAATGAGTGTTGTATAGATCTAGAAGACTGTAAATGTTCTCTCAGTGATACATCATGGAATTAATATTCCCTGTAGTAGTTTTGAATATCAATAATTACTGCATAATTTTAATCGTATGATCGATGAAATTTGATAGGAATACCTTCTCAGCAATAATCGTAACATTAATGATAATAATAATAAGAAGAAGAATAACAATAGTAGTAATAGTAATGTTCGTATAATCATAACAATTGTAAAATGGATGGATAGCCTTAAAGTTGCCTTTGTATTCTCAGATGAGTTCGAAAGTATCATTGCTGACTTTATTAAAGTTTCACTTGATAAAGTATTACCATGTAGTTATTAAATTGGCAATAATGGGTCGAAAATTTTATATGCCAGGTTTCATGTTTGATATTATGAATAATTAAATAAAGACGATCTTGATATACTCAGATTATTATTTTTCTTTTTTTTTTTTCAAACTATTTTGATCACGTTGATAAATTGTCGGTTTGCATCAGTTTTTAAAACAAGGTTTTTTTTTCATAATTTGAAAACACATTTTATTTTTGTGCTGTTCTTCGGAAACAGAATTGTGTGTGTGACTCCGCGCATTTTTACAAGTCCACATAATTTGTGAACCAAAGTAAAAAAAGTTGAAATCTTTACAGGTTCCTTAGAATAACAATATTTTTTTTATGCACTCACTAGTTCTACACTGAATATAACATAATACATGGTAAAAATAAAAAGTGTGTGACAAAATTGGCAGTGTGCTTGGGGAAAAAAACAATGAAACCATGAGATACATGTAATGTATTGATTTGGGTATGTTTATCATTGTTTCATCTTGAGAATGCTCACTTAAACAATCATCCATCTCATTTTAATGTACCCCATAATTTTAAGATTTTAAAAACAGAAAAAACACATGACATCCATTTGATATCCGCTTGAATCGTCAATACTTGTATAATATAAATGATAGAGTCAAATATGGAAGCAGCGAAGTTATTTCATGTAACTAAGTTGTTATTTTATGGTGCCACAGGCGGTGGGAAGGAGTGGCGTGGCGAGTGTAGCTGATGATGGGGGTAGCTGAGTAAGCAGTAAGCCGAGTAGCGGGGCTGTAAGCAGTATGCAGTGTGCAGTAGCGAGCGAGCGGTTGGTGGTCTGGTGAAAGCGAGTTCGCGACCAGTCAGGCGAAAGTGTGCGAGCGTGAGCAGTCTGGGGGGTCAGAGTGCTGAGATATTGCTGAGAGCACTCGAGCACAGAAATTGCCGAAAGCAGCCAGAACTACGCTGTGCTGTCGCAGCCGATCTTTACTCGCAGGTAGCACGAGAATCACCAGACCTCGCAAGCAGCAACGCATATAGCAGCAATGAACAGAGTCTACCTTTTTTTTATACACATTCATTAATATTCCTGATCACGAGATCCATATGTGGTTCTGTTCAAGTGTTTAATGAGTGAGAGGATGGCTGCAAAAAAAGGATGAGTAAAAACATGCATTCCACCCACTTACCACTCTGTCCTTTTCCTCCGATACTACACAAGGAAATTTCCCGTATTTATGCAATGTGTAGAGTTGGCAAAAACTGTGTTTTGAGCGAATCTCCGTACCAAGAACACATGTTAGTTTTAATTTTCCTTTTCGTCCAGCCCCCTCAGTTCCTCATTAACAAACCATTGATCTCAAAATCAAGAATTATTGGTGCACGTGTACAAAGGTTTCTCGTTTCCCAGTAAATTATAAAGAAAACAGTTTACTGTTGATCATCATTAATTGAATTGTAATAAATGATAATCAAGGAGATAGTCTTTACAAGTAGTCTTATGGTTTTGTTCATTGAAGTTTATTGTTTGTGCTACGTTCTGAGTTGATACGTGTTGAATTGATTACGTTCTTCTACTTTTCATATTCTATAAACGTAACATTTGCTTGAAATCAACAGTAAACGTTCTTGTTGGGCTTGCTGATCTATGTTACTTTGTGATGGTTATATTATTCGTGGGTTAATATGAAAGACGTCTTCCGTTTAGTAGTCTACCATTCAGAAAATTGCCACTACTCCTTAATAAATGGCATAGGCTGGGGATATCATGTGTTTTTGTGTATCTGAATTTCAGGAATTCGATGGTCAACAATTTTCGTAGTTGAAAAGGTAAGATCTTATATAATTGGTGACAATATAAAGTAAATGGGGTATTTTTCAGATTGTTTGAGTGGATTTGTTTTGCATATAATTTTTGAAAACCAACATGTCTTTGGCGTAATTTAAAAATGGGAAAACAGTCTTAAAAATCTAGTGTCAATGATCAACATTTTTAAGCCTAAACTCCCAGGACGGCTATAGTTCACTTCTATTCATTTTGGAGGTTTTTGAAGAAAAATAAATAAGTAAAAGCAACAGTCAGTCTATTGTGGGTTGCTAGTTGAAGATGTTGATACGTAACCCAAGATTTTAAGAATTTTTTAGATTTTCTAACTAACTTTATTCCTAAAATCAAAGTCGAAGGGTTATCCGATGGCCATGATTTAAAAATATAAAAATGCCCCAAATGCACAACTACCTATACGTATGTATAGAAGATTCTCCGAGGACTTCAAGGGATGTGGAATGTACTTTTTGAGATGACAATAAATACGATTTTTGGTAACATTTCTTGACTTTTAATAACACCATGATTCTCTCTCACACTGTCTTGTAAAATTGTAATTAAATGCATTCAGGAATACTTCCTGTAAATTGACAAGTTTACCTACTAGTTTTCTCCATTTTTATTTCGAGATTTTTTGCTCCTCGTATCAGGTAAATTCATATACTATCTAATTTTACATAAAGAGATTTGATAGAGATTTTGAAATATTTCTATGAATAAATGTATACCTATGTATACATACCCACTTAAACGTAAAAGTATAATTTGAGATTCGTAGTAGATACATTAGAGTTAACGTAAAATTGTAATAAAGGTACAAAATATGTGCATGCATGCTAGAATAATAATGAGATAGAATAACAATTTTCAACAATCCTGAGATCAACCCTCCTTGACTTTAGGTTTTACTAAAATGTATGGTTGCAGAATTCTTCCAATCACGTACAGTACGGCCACAAGCACTTGGCCCACATAGTAAACACTGCCATAATAGTTGAGTGCATCTCGCAATTTGAGTACTTGGAAAGAAGCTGCTAGATAAGACATGCAGAAAGTTTTCATGAACCATCCCATGAAACCCCAGCCTTTCTTTGCCTGTAAGAAATTCAAGTTTTTATAAACATTGAAACAAATAATTATGCTGCAAAATACCAGAAATATCGTCAAATCAATTTTTGTTACATATAAACCTGTACTAACCAGGCTATTCTCTTTACTTTGTTTGTAGAATTTCACGTAAATGTCGTCCATTGGCAAATAAAACACGACCGAACAAATGCAGATGTAATAACCGGCATAATATCCATGCCATAGAGCGGATATAAGAAATGTAACTGGTACTCTGAGTACTTTGTGAGGAAATCTTTTATACACATATGCAGCCATCCAGTATTGTGTGCATGTGTTCCACATCTTCATGGCTACTCTGACATTTGTACAGCTCTCAACGCCCCACGTGTTGATGTTATGAATAGTCTCAAAATCGATATCTTCAGCCTTTATCTTCTCTGGATTCTTACTCCTGTAGAAGGAACAGCGGAAGTAGTGATCAAATGAACAGTTTCATTTCTAAATAAAGAAGGGGAAAAACATAATTCATTCTCACAAGTTTTCAAATGCCTGATAGTTCTTCGGCCCTAGACCAGAGATTGTCGTACAGCTCGTCGGATAAGCCCCTACTCCAGCCATTGTGCAAACGCATTCGGAAAGTGCCATGCCTGCGTAGATCCTCATTTTGAATACGAGAAATGATGGGTAAATATACCAAATTCGGTACCAGAAGCTACGCTTCATGAATTCATCGGCCAGAAAGTACTAAAAAAAATTGAAAGAAGACGTGCTGTTTAAAATAAAAAAGTTCGTATACAATTCAAGTTCTCCATTCTATCGTATGAAATAAAGTAGGATCATTCACCTCTGAAGGGTAGTAGTACCCTAAGAGGAGGTAGATTGTACTGTAAACTGCAATTTCTTTCAGTTTACCCAGTGTAACTCCCCAGTGATCCGCGATTTGGGCAAATGGTCTGTAAATTGAATCCCAGTATGTCCTGTAGCGATAGTACGGTCCTGCAAAATAACAAGTTATTGAGACTCTTGTCATTTTCGTGCTGTGGATAACAATCGTATTTTTACTGATCGATTAAATATACAAGTCATTATCATGCACAGTCTATTTGAATATACTATTTGAATATACTTATATACTTAACTGGTATAATGAATATTGACCTCCACATATGGAGTGACTGCATTTCAATTTTAAATCTACATTGAATACTACAAGTGAGATTTGTGAACATTCAAACAAATTTAGATTTCAAGGATTATGACTGCTTTGCTTTTGAAAAAAAAACACTTATAGATAAAATTTAAACCGTTGCTGCTATAACTAATCGTTCAATCAATTTACATCGATCAAAGAGACCAATCAGGACAAAGTTAGTAACTACAGCCTCGCAGGGATCAAGGGCTTTCCCAACTATAATCAATAATAGTATTCTGAATCTAGGAAACATACCGAGAAGACATGATGAAAGAGCAAACTAGGAATTGATTGATGATATCAGGTCCGTTTATCAATGGGCCTTTTATCATTAACTGCCTGATATCTGTTGCGATTTCAAAAACTAGTGTTGACTCTCTTAATTTCCTGGAGAGTTGAAAGCTACAAAAGCTACCAAATAATGTGACGAAGGTTGTTACCAGTCAATAGCCCTGCGTAGTTAAAACCATAGTGGAAAACATCAATGAATCCAACTTTATCAAAAGCTGGAGATTTGGCACCCGATGGATCATCAGCTGGTGCCGTTGCAGCTGAATTGATTTCAAATGCCAGTCCAACCAACTTCAGTGTCAGCATCATCTGTATCATATTACCAGGTCCCGATGGTAAAGACAATCCGTACCAATCAGCCAGACGAAAGAAACCCAGCAAGTAGAAGAACGTGAAGGCAAAACTAACGATGTGACATTGCCTAAGGATTGATATAATATGTTTATGAAAATAATTGATATGTGGTTTACAATATAAAATACAAATTAAAGTAGCAGTCTGAACAATAAAAACAATAATAGCAAATACAATGGAAAAGCGTACTTCCAAGATAAGCGAGTAACAATTACTGCGTTCACAAGGGTGACGAATATCGGATGAATTATTTGCGATCCAGTAGCTAGGAATGCCACTGCAAACCCAACTCCAGTGCCAGTCCATTGCTTTGCTAAGGGATCCTTTATTTCTCGGTAGCAATGCCCGAACCCGATACAAAAAAGAAGCAGTAAGACGTAGACGATGTCATCCCACGACATTTTTCTTCACGGGTTTGGGTCGGTGCGAAATTTTTCACTGCCGAGTGGCAGTCAGTCCCGTGCAAATAGCAACTCGCTAGTCGTAAATATCAACCAGTCGATCCGAGACGCGCGGCGTGACTGCTCGCTGCGTGTGCCGCGGCCACTACAGCTTTATGAGCAAGTTATAAGAGCGGCAAGTGACACGCGTGTAAGCGTGTAAGTCTATCAATGCCGGTAGGGACGTTGTTACTACATGATTACGAATGTATCGTAGAGCGATAGTAGCTACTGTATCGCAAAGATGATATTTGATGTAGCTAAGATATCAAATAAGAGGTCAAATATTTGACGGCCGATAGCCTTCTCCTCTCGGTGAATAAACATCATGTCTAAAATAAAAGGTTCTTTTAGGTACGAAATTAGGAATGAATAAGATTCTTAATTAACTGAAGGAACTGGAGGTAGCGTAATGGGGAAATCAGCAACAATGCCTAGTATACGGATAATGAAACCACGCAAAGAAGAAATTTCGTATTCAGCTTACTTCTAGAAGGTAAAGGAAGTCCCGCGTGTATCGGCTTACCCATTGTCCCGGTTTCATGTTTTTGCGACGAGTAATAAAGAAGAAATTGCCTTCGTAGCTGATCGATAAAGAAGATTGTTAGAAACATGACGTATTCACGTCCCTCTTTACTTCTCGCTCACGAGGAAACAAATGTGTTTTCGATTAAAAGACAATCAAACATTTAACTCTTCAATGCAATGGCACGTGTTCCGCGCATCGAGGATACGAAATGTACGCTGAAAATTAGCTCCGTGGTACAACCTACACGAAAACCCCATGATGGACCGTTACTATCTACCAACAGAAGTGGTGATCCACAACTCCCCGAAGGACTGTTGGGTTTCCTATCTCGGGGGTGTTTACGACTTGACGGATCTCTGCGGCCTGTATCAAGGCAGTGATCAGATCAAACCGATCCTCGCCCACGCCGGCAAAGATATAAGCCACTGGTTTGATCACCGCGTAAACGACATCCGGCACTACGTTCATCCGGTGACAGGAGTCGCCGTACCTTACTGTCCGCATGGACCTATTCCTGACGTCAATCCTGCGGCACCAACTGCGTCTTGGCGACCTTTGGATCGCTGTCCTTGGTGGCTAGAAGAAAGATATAAGATTGGGAATCTTACTAGAAATCCGAGACCTTGCAAGGTCCTGAACGTCCTCGTCGGTACCCAGGCAGTGATATCGGTGAGCATGAGAAAGTGGAAACCTGATATCGGGGTTTATCTTCCTCATTACTTGACTGGGATAATAATTGCCGTGTACAGGTTTGCGAGGAGGATAACATCGAACGAATCCAGGAACGATTTTTGGGTTTCAACAACCATGGCGTCTCGTACACTTGGAAATTCGAAGGAAAAGACATTGATTCTCGCTGCACCTTGACCGAAAATGGGATCCTTGATGAAAGAGATCGATTCATTGCCGCTGGACTTCCAGATGATTTTTATATACCTTGCTTGCTTTGCTACTACAATGACGATCTAACTGAGGCTTGAAATTGACAGAATGAGAAATAAATGGATCTTATTGCTGTCAGACGGCAGGGTTTTTATTCACAAATGGGTCTCATTTTGCAGACTTATTATGTCACGTTTGCATAAAATTAAACTAGTTAATATTTCAAGAGTCCGTGCCATTAACGTCTATTTTTAAGCAACGCTTCTACACAATGATTTCTCCTCAAAGCTGTGTCAGTTACCGTGTTCAAAAGACATTTCTAAATCTATATAATGAAGTCTCTGCAAGTTGTGGAATTCTAGTTGAACATTATGAATCATTGTGATGGCGAAACTGCAATCCTCCCTGTGAAGATAATTGTACATTTATACAACTTTCGTTTACACACAGGCTTGACCCTCTAAAGGCAACCTTACATACTTATATTACCTAGGAATAGGACTGAGGTGAATTTGGCTAGTTCCTGTTTAGCATTAACGAATTCGCACCTATATAATACCACCGTACACTTGACACTCTGGTGATTCCGTTTCACTATTTATAAATTAAAAATTATTAATTGGGACCATTTTTATGAACAAAACTATTTCTGGGTAATATATATGGGCTGCTCGGGTAAGGATATCAGATAATGGCTGCCGGCAGAGGGTTAAAGTATATGTGCGCTTCGAGGCATATACACTACATGACGAAAGCATATCCCATTTTTGTGTGGCGGGCTCTAATTGGCCGACGCTCGTCTCACTGAATCGGTAAAAATGATGACAAAAAATTCAACACAGTTGGCCTTGTGTTTTCTTCAATTTTCTAAGGAGAAATTTTTTTTTCTGAATGGATTTGTCCAACTTTCTCCAATCTAACCGGGCAATCATAAATGCAAACAAGGCATCTGATACAGCGTCAGACTCACGGCTGAGGAAGTACAGAAAAGATTATCAGTTTTTTGGCTGTCACTGTTGATCCGTTGATCGCAGCGTAATCGGACTTACTTATTTTTTGGGCGAAAAGTTTTTGCTCTCAGATTCGATTTTTATCACCCTTTTCTCACTAATTGGACCCCCAGGAACTCAGAAAACGCAGCAGAAAGTGCGTCGGACCAACAGCAGAGAAATAGCGAGGGAAAGAGCACTCGCTGAAAAATGGCGAAAACTCGGATACTGGTTTTTTGGCTGTAACTTTTTATCCGTTACTCGCATCGTAATCGGACTGCGCCCAATCGATTTCTCTCGCGGAATTACGTCGGAATAGTGCATGATAGAATCTATTTCAGCACTTTTCAAAATCGCGAAAATTTTCGCCAAAAAAGCAAAGGGGTTAGCCTGACTTTTTTTATAAGCGAAAAATTTTTGGTCTCAGATTCGATTTGTATGACCCTTTTCTGACTAATCGGACCCCCAGGAACTCAGAAAACGCAGCAGAAAGTGCGGCGGACCAACAGCAGAGAAATAGCGAGGGAAAGAGCACTCGCTGAAAAATGGCGAAAACTCGGATACTGGTTTTTTGGCTGTAACTTTTTATCCGTTACTGGCACCGTAATCGGACTGCGCCCAATCGATTTCTCACGCAGAATTACGTCGGAATAGTGCATGAAAGAATTTATTCCAGCACTTTTCAAAATCGCGTAAATTTTCGCCAAAAAAGCAAAGGTGTTAGCCTTACTTATTTTTTGGGCGAAAAGTTTTTGGTCTCGGATTCGATTTTTATCACCCTTTTCTCACTAATTGGACCCCCAGGAACTCAGAAAACGCAGCAGAAAGTGCGTCGGACCAACAGCAGAGAAAAAGCGAGGGAAAGAGCACTCGCTGAAAAATGGCGAAAACTCGGATACTGGTTTTTTGGCTGTAACTTTTTATCCGTTACTGGCACCGTAATCGGACTGCGCCCAATCGATTTCTCACGCAGAATTACGTCGGAATAGTGCATGAAAGAATTTATTCCAGCACTTTTCAAAATCGCGTAAATTTTCGCCAAAAAAGCAAAGGTGTTAGCCTTACTTATTTTTTGGGCGAAAAGTTTTTGGTCTCGGATTCGATTTTTATCACCCTTTTCTCACTAATTGGACCCCCAGGAACTCAGAAAACGCAGCAGAAAGTGCGTCGGACCAACAGCAGAGAAAAAGCGAGGGAAAGAGCACTCGCTGAAAAATGGCGAAAACTCGGATACTGGTTTTTTGGCTGTAACTTTTTATCCGTTACTCGCATCGTAATCGGACTGCGCCCAATCGATTTCTCTCGCAGAATTACGTCGGAATAGTGCTAGAAAGAATTTATTCCAGCACTTTTCAAAATCGCGAAAATTTTCGCCAAAAAAGCAAAGGGGTTAGCCTTACTTTTTTTTTGAGCGAAAAATTTTTGGTCTCAGATTCGATTTGTATGACCCTTTTCTGACTAATCGGACCTCCAGGAACTCAGAAAACGCAGCAGAAAGTGCGGCGGACCAACAGCAGAGAAATGGCGAGGGAAACAGCACCAGCTGAAACATGGCGAAAACTCGGATACTGGTTTTTTGGCTGTAACTTTTTCTCCGTTGGTCGCAGCGGATTGGGACTGCGCCCAATCGATTCCTGTTGCGAAATCACGTCGCAATAGTGCCAGAAATAATTTATTCAAGCACTTTTCAAAATCGTAAAAATTTTCGCCAAAAATACAAAGGGGTTAGCCTTACTTATTTTTTGGGCGAAAAGTATTTGGTCTCAGATTCGATTTTTATCACCCTTTTCTCACTAATTGGACCCCCAGGAACTCAGAAAACGCAGCAGAAAGTGCGTCGGACCAACAGCAGAGAAATAGCGAGGGAAAGAGCACTCGCTGAAAAATGGCGAAAACTCGGATACTGGTTTTTTGGCTGTAACTTTTTATCCGTTGCTCGCAGCGGATTGGAGCTGCGCCCAATCGATTCCTGTTGCGAAATCACGTCGGAATAGTGCCAGAAAGAATTTATTCCAGCACTTTTCAAAATCGCGAAAATTTTCGCCAAAAAAGCAAAGGGGTTAGCCTTACTTTTTTTTTGAGCGAAAAATTTTTGGTCTCAGATTCGATTTGTACGACCCTTTTCTGACTAATCGGACCCCCAGGAACTCAGAAAACGCAGCAGAAAGTGCGGCGGACCAACAGCAGAGAAATGGCGAGGGAAAAAGCACCAGCTGAAACATGGCGAAAACTCGGATACTGGTTTTTTGGCTGTAACTTTTTATCCGTTACTGGCACCGTAATCGGACTGCGCCCAATCGATTTCTCACGCAGAATTACGTCGGAATAGTGCATGAAAGAATTTATTCCAGCACTTTTCAAAATCGCGTAAATTTTCGCCAAAAAAGCAAAGGTGTTAGCCTTACTTATTTTTTGGGCGAAAAGTTTTTGGTCTCGGATTCGATTTTTATCACCCTCTTCTCACTAACTGGACCCCCAGGAACTCAGAAAACGTAGCAGAAAGTGCGGCGGACCAACAGCAGAGAAATGACGAGAGAAAAAGCACCAGCTGAAAGATGGCGAAAACTCGGATACTGGTTTTTTGGCTGTAACTTTTTATCCGTTGCTCGCAGCGGATTGGAACTGCGCCCAATCGATTCCTGTTGCGAAATCACGTCGGAATAGTGCCAGAAAGAATTTATTCCAGCACTTTTCAAAATCGCGAAAATTTTCGCCAAAAAAGCAAAGGGGTTAGCCTTACTTATTTTTTGGGCGAAAAGTTTTTGGTCTCAGATTCGATTTTTATCACCCTTTTCTCACTAATTGGACCCCCAGGAACTCAGAAAACGCAGCAGAAAGTGCGTCGGACCAACAGCAGAGAAAAAGCGAGGGAAAGAGCACTCGCTGAAAAATGGCGAAAACTTGGATACTGGTTTTTTGGCTGTAACTTTTTATCCGTTACTCGCATCGTAATCGGACTGCGCCCAATCGATTTCTCTCGCAGAATTACGTCGGAATAGTGCTAGAAAGAATTTATTCCAGCACTTTTCAAAATCGCGAAAATTTTCGCCAAAAAAGCAAAGGGGTTAGCCTTACTTTTTTTTTGAGCGAAAAATTTTTGGTCTCAAATTCGATTTGTACGACCCTTTTCTGACTAATCGGACCCCCAGGAACTCAGAAAACGCAGCAGAAAGTGCGGCGGACCAACAGCAGAGAAATGGCGAGGGAAAAAGCACCAGCTGAAACATGGCGAAAACTCGGATACTGGTTTTTTGGCTGTAACTTTTTATCCGTTACTGGCACCGTAATCGGACTGCGCCCAATCGATTTCTCACGCAGAATTACGTCGGAATAGTGCATGAAAGAATTTATTCCAGCACTTTTCAAAATCGCGTAAATTTTCGCCAAAAAAGCAAAGGTGTTAGCCTTACTTATTTTTTGGGCGAAAAGTTTTTGGTCTCGGATTCGATTTTTATCACCCTCTTCTCACTAACTGGACCCCCAGGAACTCAGAAAACGTAGCAGAAAGTGCGGCGGACCAACAGCAGAGAAATGACGAGAGAAAAAGCACCAGCTGAAAGATGGCGAAAACTCGGATACTGGTTTTTTGGCTGTAACTTTTTATCCGTTGCTCGCAGCGGATTGGAACTGCGCCCAATCGATTCCTGTTGCGAAATCACGTCGGAATAGTGCCAGAAAGAATTTATTCCAGCACTTTTCAAAATCGCGAAAATTTTCGCCAAAAAAGCAAAGGGGTTAGCCTTACTTTTTTTTTGAGCGAAAAATTTTTGGTCTCAGATTCGATTTGTATGACCCTTTTCTGACTAATCGGACCCCCAGGAACTCAGAAAACGTAGCAGAAAGTGCGGCGGACCAACAGCAGAGAAATGACGAGGGAAAAAGCACCAGCTGAAACATGGCGAAAACTCGGATACTGGTTTTTTGGCTGTAACTTTTTATCCGTTACTCGCATCGTAATCGGACTGCGCCCAATCGATTTCTCTCGCAGAATTACGTCGGAATAGTGCCAGAAAGAATTTATTCAAGCACTTTTCAAAATCGCGAAAATTTTCGCCAAAAATACAAAGGGGTTAGCCCTACTTATTTTTTGGGCGAAAAGTTGATGGTCTGAGATTCGATTTTCACGACCCTTCTCTCACTAATTGGACCCCCAGGAACTCAGAAAACGTAGCAGAAAGTGCGGCGGACCAACAGCAGAGAAATAGCGAGGGAAAGAGCACTCGCTGAAAAATGGCGAACACTCGGATACCGGTTGTTTGGCTGAAACTTTTCATCCGTTGCTCGCAGCGGATTGGGACTGCGCCCAATCGATTCCTGTTGCGAAATTACGTCGGAATAGTGCCAGAAAGAATTTGTTCAAGCACTTTTCAAAATCGCGAAAACTTTTGCCAAAAATACAAAGGGGTTAGCCTTACTTTTCTGTTACCAAAACATCTTTCGTCACAGAATAGATTCGTGTCACCCTTCGCAAAAAAAGCAATTGAAGTGGCATGGTACCAACAGCTGTGACAACATGAAGAGTACACAGGGGTATTATTCATTTATTGAATGTAAGACAGGATACATGCAATAGTAACAATACAACATCATATATACAGTATCCTGCACATGTACATTGCACCTGTGCGTAGGACAGGACTTTGGCTATTCTCACAAACTACAAAAATAACTATTTTATCCCATCATTTTCGCATGCCGCTTAAAGTAATGTATATTGCACTTTTTCTGCCTTATATTTTCGTTGTGTTTCACTTTATGTTACATATTATTTGGCTACTTGTTGAAGTACTATACACTGATACTCGCATATATGCACTAGAAATAAGGCATATTGAATAAACTGTAACTGAACTGAAACAAAAGCTTCGTAGCTATGAATTTTTCATATTCCTTGCCCATCAGGGATGACACGTTTTCCGGCCGTAACTGTTGCCCGACGAATTGGACCCTCAGAAACACAGAAAGGTTGCCAAAAAGAATGTAGGACCAACAGCAGCCGAATTACGAAGAAAACCTTTCATTTTTTAGACTGTAACTCTTGATTCACTGCTTGCAGCGTATTCGGACTGTGCGTAATCGATTCATCTCGCCAAATTACGTCGGAATAGTGCATCGAAGAAATAATTCTCGCGATTTTCAGAATGGTCACAATTCTCACCAAAAATCCAACGGGGATAGTATAATGTTTTCTCAGCAAAACTCTTTCGTCTCCGAATCTACTTGTACAAATCTCTATAAACCAATTGGCTCTCTAGGAATGCGAAACAGACTTCTAAAACAGCGTGGGAACGATATTCACTAAATTTTTCGCGGTCGAAATCATAATTAGACAATTTATGCATTTATGAGTATAATTTCATGCAAAGCAGGAGAAATTAATCATTCAGTACAATTATAACACGTAACGTATAATTAGTTGTTCTAGATCACCTCAGATGGCTTGAGCGTAGGATGAGGTGTGTCACTTTCTCAATAACATCAGGATGACAAAGGGCATTAACTACGTCATTTCTTATTTGTTGATGCACCGAGCTTTGGTTGGAGCTATTCATTTCCAAATATTTGTGTTTAATGTCTGGGAATCTGTCTCGATTTTTTGAAAGCAATTCTTGCAATTCTTCATTTTTTAATACAGGAATGAGTGTTACGTAATTAGAATATTGTTCCACCAACTCCTTTGCTGACCAGCGAGTTTCTTTAAATTTTTTAACTGATGGTGAATCGTCTTTTTCAACATTGCACTTCTCAATACATGTTTGTATCTGAAATCAAAATATATTCAATGCAAATGCGCTCAACAATGAACCAGTACGGTCTCAATTCAGAAATGGCAGCTTTATTGTATGTAATGACTCATAAACAATGAAAGAGATTGCTCTTACTAATCTCACAGCCTCACTTGGTGCGTCAAGTGTTTTATCAGAAGTAGGAATGAATCCTTTTCCAATCTCCTTGACTATCAAATTAACAAGAGCCTCGCCGACTCTGGAGTGACAATCTGCTGCTAGTGGAATCCATATATTGACACTGATGCTTAAATCAATGGATTCGACATAATGCCACCATCCATTAGGGACCAGTAATACCTGTCCAGGTTCCAGTATTACCATTCTTGCTTTTGGGTCAGTTCTTAGTAGAGCTTCCTCATCATCTTTTGATGGGCAAAAGAAATTAAAGCTACTGTAAACTGTTGACTCCTCATAGGGGACTCTTGTCGGTTGAAGTTTGTTGTGAGAGTCTGGTGAAAATAAAAGCCATCGCTTTCTGTACTTGATAGAAAATCATAGCACAGATAGTTATATGTATCAGCAAAGAATCAGTGTTAAACAAGGTCAATAATACCGCTGCATCGTTAGTCACCTTCCATGTACTTGAGCCACTAGATTACAGCCGTAAGTGTCCTGATGACAATTAGTATGTGCTCCTTGGCTTCCAATCCACAATGTGGAATCTTCACCCCGTTGGTCGAACCCAAACCTTTTCCAATCAAATGATGAAAGTATTTCAGGATGATGACTAAACCATTCATGCATATACTTGTAATCAAAGTACTGCCACTCGTTACTCTCCACTAGAGTTCCAACATTTTCAAGAAAGTTTCTCATGGTCATGCTCTTCACATCGCATTTAAAATCCCATTGTGGTTCCTAAAAGTACGAAAAAGTCTGAAATATTGGTACATCCATAAGTACTAGAATACAAATGCTTGAATTCCTGTACCGTCGTTCTGGCATTGAAACCAATTCTAAATGGCAGCTTTAAATCTCCAAGTTTTTCAGCGAGATCATTGGGATTCCAGTCAAGGAATTTCCATAAGTATTTGCCATTGGAATCTCGTAGCAAATTATTAAAGACTACTGGTTCTATCAACTGAAGAATTGCATGTCTCAGCGTAGTCTCCGAGGGTTCTTGAAGGCTAGATGTCGATTGCATATTTGAAGATTTACTATGACGGTATTTAGGATAATGTGGGAAGTATATTTGGGAGAAATTATACTTCGTGGAACCTTGTTTTGGTAGGAAGTATCACCCGTTATAAACGAAAAGCCCTTAAGCCCATTCAATACTTAAGCAAATCTAACCTGCCCTAACAAACATACTTGTGTTAGAGATGGCGCTAGCTGCGCAAATGAACGAACTGACGCGGTTTATATGAAGATAATATGAAGGGTTCAGTGCCAGAATAGCCTAACTTGTCGGCGAGGCTCACTATACAATCGTAAGCCATTTAAAATGAGTCTTACACTGAATCCTTCATGTGTATATACGACTTAGCATCTCTGTCAGTTGCAAAAGAATTTGAAGAAATACGAATACAACCGATAACTGTTTGACAATGTTTAATATACCTGAAACAGGAATGACAAATTACCCAGAACTTGTATTTTCTTCATTGTGTATTGACTTGTCCTCCTTTTTAGCAAACTCCTCAAATTAGACAAATTGTATATTTCGGCAGATAATTTCGGAAGTAATGTGTATCCTTAAACTCAAGTCATAATAATAAAGTATATTCTTCAGTCGAAGTGCAGGGACTCGGATTAGATTTTGATGTATGCGTGCTGATAACAAATCTTGAACTGATGTTTCAGCTTGTGATTATCAATGTTAAATTGGAGTTCCAGAATACTGTCCATTGAATGTACTCTTATCAGAACATGAAAGTAAAATGGGCGAACATATTTTTTTACGGTAATTTTCAGTTCGTTATTTTTATTAGAAATCAAATAAACTCTTTAATCAAACAATTGCATATTGTTCGTACAGTAGCTCTCGCACTTTGTAATATTCTTCGGAAATGCATCCCTCGAGGATCACTTTACCTGCCTCATGCTGTAAACAGAAAACTGTCTGTAACGATTGCCATAGTATAGTATCGTAATAAATAATATTTTATACAGCTCTTCTTCTGCTAATGAAAGATTTTTTTTTTTACTAAAATCAAAGTACATATATAGAAATCAGTTCCAAGAACTGTACTTACCCTTCTAACTGCAATCGTGTTATTACAGCACCACAGAACACCACCACTGAATTCTGACGGAATGTTACTACGATTTAATACCTGCTTGAAATCAGATAATTTCAGCTCATTTATAAAAGTCGTTTGATGTCCTGGAACCTATAACAGAAGAAAACGCAAAAGTACCGAGTTGCTTTTCCACCAAAAGAAATAAAAATTCTTAACGGATACTGCAAATATAAAACAAAAGACGCTCTTTTCAAACTTGATTAATGAAATAATAAATTTAATACCTCGTTGAGCGGTAGAGGTTCAAGGGTAAGTATTTGGTCCGCTTGATCAACGATTTCTGAAGAATCTGTATCAGCAACAGCATCGCGACGTATTTGATCGCGAACGGTCATCAGTGCGTCTATCCAAGCAACCTCTGTGTCTCCTCTACCCTTGGAGAAATTCAATCCACTGACCAATGCGTCTGTTAAACGAACCTACAAGCCCAAAAGTAGTTGACAATCAAAAGGATGTAAATGACAACGTTCAATTCATGCAAAAATGTTAAAGGAAAGAAATTGCGCACTTGGTAAATATGTGTTTCAGTCGTGGCGTCTAGGGTTTCTCCTCTGCCAGGGATGAACACTCTTGCTCCAGCGTTCTGAGCCTGTTGAGCAAGAACTTCGGTATCTTGTTGGGAGCCCCTGACCAAGACAACACGTCTGGGTCTGAGCTGTGCAAGAATTTTTTGCAAAGATTCACCGTCAGAGCGACCCTCGAAATCTATGTACGTCACAGAAGCATTGACTGTAACTGTGCGTGTCATTTGAATACATTTGGTTGGTATGTCTGCTGCAATTTCTGGCTGTGGAGTGGCATCTTCTTGTTTTATTTCAACGTTCTCTTTATTGTCTTCCATTTCAGGCGTCGCTTCAGCTATTTTGTAGTCTTCTGGTCTAAAACATTGTCGATAAGAGATCAAACGATTATACTGTCCCGATTAAAATTTATGTAATGTAGTTTGTTGCAAAAATTTTCTACACACCTGATAATTTCCCCATACTCGTCCACTTTGATTTTCTCTTCTATGAATGGAAACATTGGATGCTGCTTCTTACTCTGCTTGAAAAAGCCTGGCTTGATTTCCTGTTTCACCAACAAGTCGTGCTTTCCTTTTGCACCACCAACTTCTATTTCGTCCTCAGATTCTGAACTCACATCTGCTGTTTCCCTGATGAAAAAACGTGTTAAACATTGTATCATTATTAATGCTACTTTTTTCCAAGTAACTATGGCAATTTCTTTCACATAGTTATTTTGAAAATAATTTTCAGCCTGAATCACACTCACATTGCTTCTTGTTTTATTTGTTCTTGCTTTAACTTTTGCTTTTTCTGATACTCTTCTAACTCAGCACCTTCCAATTTGACACGCCTTTTTATTTCCAACGTGATGTTTCTGTTTCCACCGTGTTCCACCAAATCTCTCGCTAACGTACCGGGAGAGGTTCTGCTGGTAAGTATAATGCTGTTTTGCGGATTGCTGCACCATTGCAAAAAGAGTTCTCGTGAGAAACCACATTCCATGTCAGGTGTGCTTGCCAAAACAACCTAATGTATGAGTGAATTAGTCTATTTTAGATATAAATATGCTTCCAACTTTATACCTAATAATGGCAAAAAATTTTATTGCACACCTTAGGACTTGGTACTTGATTGAGTTCGGCCATACTGTGACATAACTGTAAATGCTTGAATTGGAACGGATTGTTCCTGGCCCCTTCAAAACTCCGCATCAATTTATCGCTCATCCACTCGATTTGTGATTTGGCAAACTCGACAACGTTATAACTAACATTGTTGAGAAGTGCTAGCGAGTAGGCAAGCAAACCAGATTCCTTATTTCGCCAAAGTTGATCCAACATGTGCGCCAGCTCCAGTACTCTGCCAGCTGTATCTACCCCTACCAGAACGTTGCCGCCACCTCGAAGAGTTTGTAGAATATTTGCTGGTGACGAAATCAATGTTAAGTTTTTATCAAGCAGTGTGTTGTCTTGAGACTGAAATTCTCAGTGCCGAAGCTACTCACTCATAAGCTTTTCGTCTCTAGTTCTCCGCCTGGCTTGCTGGTACATAGCATTAAAAGCATCAGTAATTAGCAGGGAGGGACGTTGCAGCCTTTCCAATTCGCATCCGTTCAAGTGCCTCTCCTTTTTGTGATTGAAGTCAACCGCATAAATGATGTCTTCTTCCCCAACCTTAACAATCTTCCAAATAGTTCCACCAATCATGTGGCCTGCTGGCAAAGGCGTCAATGTCACTCCATAGCCTTTACCTTTCATTGAGATGCTCTGATTATACTTTAGCTGAACTATCTTATCGAATGCAGCGTCAACATCATCTAGCGTAAACAAGTCGAAATCCTCCATGTTATTACGAGACTGTAAGGAAATTAAGTGAATGTTATTTTTCAACATACCAAGGTTATTGTTTGAATACATTCAATAGTTTTGTTGAATGCTCACCTGGTACATATCGTACATGAACATCTGGCCCATTTTGTAGACTGGAATTGTAGCATATATTGGACAAGTAAGGCCACATTTTCCCACTAAGTACGGTAGAGCACCCAAGTGCAATGGATCTGGGTATGACAGTAATACTGCATCGATTTGGTGAACGTGTCTAAAAAAATAATAACCATAGGTAACGAATGGATAAATTAAAACAAATTGTACTTAATATTCCAACTATTGATAAACGAGAATGGTCCTAAAATAAATATTTTTTGGACAGTACAACGGTAGTAAGTGTCGCAAAAACATAACTTTGCAATTGCAAAATGTTTAGCATTTTAAAACCTATATGAGAGGGTAGGTCAGGTTTCTGATACCGAAACAAAAGCCACCTCTGTGTGACAACTATATTTTGCAATTTAATTACAATCAGGAGAGAAGTTTCACCTCTTGAGCTCCTTGATGAAATCCTGATCGAAATTTTCATCCCATCCACAATCAAGGAGTATTCTCAGCTCGTCGACTTGGAGTATATAACACGGAGGGGATTCGTCCATCGCTCCGGAAATGGCATGAAGTTTGATGATCGATGTCATGATGACTCGTGGGTCGACGTACCTAAAACAAGGCCGTTTTGTCATATGTGTCAATACAGAGTATTTTCAATACCCATCAAGCACAGAACATGGAACGAAGTGCTGCAAAAATTTACATTGAAGTGTAAGTAGACATGAAGAAAAAAATGAGTCGAGGTCTTATTTAATATTTAGCTGGTTCAGGCTAGCATTGGAAAAAAATATAGAATAGAAAAATTTTTGATCGTTAGGTCGTGATTATAACCTGCTAACGAAATGTTTTAATTGCTATAGAAAATGTTAACGATATAGCGATTTGCTATAGTCATACAATTCGGTTATACCTTGTACTTGTTAGAGTAGCGGTGATATTTAAAAACTAGCGAGTAAAAATATCATTTCACGTCATCTGAAACGACGAGAACACATAGTAAGTACGAAAACAAGGTGTATAGCTTTATGTGTTGATTTCTAGGTTATGTGTGTCATCGAGCCACGGACACTAGCGACCAGGCGCGTCGTAAGTAATATTAAGAAATCAGCTGCTCTCACGATGCAGTAATGGCGTGTGCGAGACGAAATTCAAGTTGATCTTGACTGACATTTATTCGTCGAGGTGTATTTCACCTGTAGAAAAGTAAATTTTCTATTCCAAATAAATAGATGTGTTGATAAACGGCAGTTTCGTAAAAAAACCTACGAAGAGTGACAGAATTAAATTGTGATAAACATCGGATCAGCTGATGAGTGGCAACAGTGAAACGAGGCTCATTGTTTTCGGTTATGGCGACAAGCAGCTCTGACGGATCTTGTGCAGCGCCCGCAGATTTTCAGCTTTCATCCGAATTGGGAGTCGTTGTCAGCCGTCTGAGCGTCAATTTACTAAAGTGTCCGCTGTGCTACAATACCCGTAAAATTTTCTACTGTAGACACTGTATTCACAATGGGGATTTCGTACATTCAACTTCTGTTTACTCTGAACGGTACAGTCGGCTCGTGCAAAGATGCACCCCGCCATACGTATTGTTATTGTATCATATTTTGTTTTTCCCTTTATTTTTACACAGTATTTTTATTGTTATCACCACCAATTTATCCAAATATCCATCATTCACTTTTGTTTATCCGATGTGATAGATTTACAATAATCATTTGTTAACTTATCCAAAAACCTACCTATATGATCTCAACAAAATATCTTCTTTATGTTAAATTTCTCTCTGCTTGGCTCTGATCAACGTGTGATGAATCACCTGCCTGAGCTACATATTTTACATGATATCATTTCAGAACAACATCAGATTTTTCCTATTGCACTATTTATTTTAAATATACTCTTTCTTCTCCGATCCTGTAATCTTCATGCATAATATGCATGCCATAAATCGTCTCCAGAAAATATGCGCATTAGGGTCAAAACGCACTGATATGATTACGTTGCAGTCAATGTTAGTTTGCAGAATTAATTGCTTTACTCGGTTTTCTTTTATTGCTTTTAACTACACTTGAATCAAACGATTCAGACGCTTTTATCACTCTTGTTGCAAAGATGTTGACTTGTAGTAATTGCTGGGTATATCGCTGAAATTCTGGATAATTTTGCTGTCCAATATTGACTAGTAATTCAGAGAACGGTCATGTGTATGTATTACCGACGTTATTCATAATCTAATTCATGTTCCTCAGGTTTGCGGATAAACAGTTACGGTTGCTACGGTTGAAAGCCGCAAAGTCCCAGCTTGAAGAAAAATGCATGAAAACCCTGGAAAAAATTAAATACAAGGACAAACTGGTAATATAAATTAAGTAACTCATTATCAATATCGTAATATACATTCCCATGAAAAAACAGTTTCTTATAACTTATTGTTCTGCTTTTAGATATGTGATATCAAGACCTGTAAAGATCGAATCAGGCTAGTCCAGTCTTTGGTGAATGAGACGAAGCAAAATATAAACACAGGTATTGCATAGGCAAGATTTAGGTGAAGTATGTTGCAGACTCATGGTGTCTAGCCACCAAAAAACCCTGATATTATCAAATTCTCCTAATAAAAATTCTTTTCAAGCAATCGCTTCATCAAACAGTAATAACATGTTGAAATATTTAGGTATCAAATCATTTCGACCTTTTATTTTTCATAGAATACGAGCTGAAAAGATTGTTAGTCGACATCTTGCGAAGTGATAAATTTTAAATACTGTATTTGCCGTACATCATGGCGGTATTGAGTTTTAATAGTGTCGGAAGAAATAGCATGTATATTTTTATTTATTTTTTAGGTAATCAAAGATTAAACATCCTTAAAGATGTTAATGCGCAATTGGCATTAAGATTGCCGAGGCATGAGGACCGAGTAGATAAATTGCAACGATACGTAATAGGAATAAAGGCGAAGCAAGAGAAGGAAAGGGAAGCTGTTGAAAGAAAGAAGCAGTTGCACAAAAAAGTTGTTAGGATGGCTACCCAACAATTGATTGATTATATTTTTCCCATATCGCAGATAAAGCCCAGCCGAAGGTATGATTACTGTTTACACAATGATATTATAGTCTTTCACATTATATTTAATCACTCATTGTCAGGTAAAAATTGTGAGAAATATAAAAACTACTGTCATTATTTCATCTTCAAAGTTTATACAGCAGCGAAGATGAGAGTGTCTGTGGAGACTTGGTAAGTTGCGCACTTGCAGATGCTTCTAGGACATCTTACGTTAGGGGCAGGTGGGTTAATGACACTGAGAATAGCCTGGAAATGCAACATTGCATTGTAGCCCCAACTTTACCAGGAACCGGAGATTATTCTGCTTATTCGGTTTGGGGTACGTACTCTACATTATATTGAACAAAATTGTTCTCTTTGAGCTTGTAAAAAACTGTAGGGTGATTCCAAAAATTTTATGACATTCACAATACTTTCAATTTTTCGCTTAGAGTACATCCTCAATCTTTTAACACAAGTAACAGTCTTGTATAATCTGTGCGATTCTCCGAATTTGAGACAGCAAAATTTGCATTAAGACTTTCGAGAAAAAGGTAATTAAAAAAATTCATAATTTATAGTGGCGGCCAACAAAGATGGTGTACCAGGAGGAAACAAAGAAAACGCTATGCACAATCCGGGCTACAATATTAGCGCAGCTCTGACTTATACAACACAACTCGTTAATGTTCTTGGATTTTACCTGGATGTAAAATTACCATATAAACTGCCCTATAGGTTTGTTTCACAATTTTTGAGATTGGCGAAATTTTCTATTAACTACATTATGATAGATAGCATATTTTCATTTCCAATTTTTTTTTTTTTTTTTTACCAATTTTTTTTGTTTGTATTGTGTTCCAGTGATTTTTGCAGCAATGAAATGACGGACCAAAAGTTTGCCAGAAAAGTGGCCAGGCTCAATAGCAATGTACTGCACTTGTGTTTTACACAAAATACAAATCTTTCGTATTTACATCCCACCCACACATTGCAGAACATTATGCACTTGCTCAATACTGACATCAGCAATCTTGGAAGGTAAGTATTAAGCACTATTGATGATTCGTAGGTGAATCACATTCTTTATCAACGAAAAATTCTTATAGTGATTGCTACCATTTCATTTTCACACTTCGGAGTAATATTCAAAGTATTCTTGTTTATATTCAAGATCACGTAAATTCGATTAACTATGTCTTGTGCATCTCTGATTAGAACTGGTCCAATCGAAACGGATTTACCAACTGCTGCGCTGATGCAAAGTCAACTGATTCCGGATTTAGAAGCTAGCGATGACTCCGCTTCAGATGACGAGGAAGACACTCCCAATTGGGAATGGGAGGCTGTGAGTATTGCTTTGTTCTGAGTGATGAATTTGTACCATGCTTTGAGCTTCACTAGAAGTCCAAAGTAAATTTTAAACTTTGCCTATCTGTATGCCAAGGTACCACATGTTATTTGCCCGGAGATGATGGTGCCAATTCCAGGGGGAATGATGGGCCAGCAATCATCGGCAAGCATGCAGGTGAACCAAAGTGTGGCCGGTGGACTTGTGACAAGTGCAGCAGCTAGCATAGCCTCGCTATGGCGAGGGTGGACTGCCAATAAATAGATTATAAAAGGAAAAAAATAGGACTCACCACAAGTGAGTTGCAGGAAATAAACCCAAAGAGGTTTTTCCTGCTTTGAGAGAAAATGCCTCGGTGTTTTTTGAGGATATTTCTCTCACGAAATTGTGATGTTTGCTAAATAACCGAGCACATCAGCTCTTGTTATACACGTGGAACATTAGGCACAATATTATTCTCTTCTGTGACATGTGTCTTTTAGATTTGTAAAACATTTTTTTAATTTTAAATTAAGAAACAAACATCGCTCACACGCTGCAGCTATGATCATTAATGAATTTTTTAAAATGTATTAATTAAATATATTTTGTCTCGGTACACAAAAAAAAAGAAAAAAAAAAAAAAAAATTTCCCTCCAGTTGCCTTTGGCTAATGAGCTATCTCGTTGGCATCATTAGTAGTAGCTCACCGTGTGAAGCTATGTTTAAATATCCGTAGCAATGGTGCTACTTGCAATTAAGCAAATATCCTAAACGTACAATCGAAGTGTGTTCAGCCATATCTCCTTCAGTTAACAACTGATGATATGTAAGTTTGCTACTGTCAAACTCTCTGCGAACTCACGTACGTTGTTTTATTTTATTTTTTTCGACATTGTAAGTTTTTCAAAAAATTTAATTAAATATAATCCACAACATTTATTGTAAATTTTAGTACAATACCGCGATCTTACCTACTTGTAATAGGTTTGTATAATTACTAGGTATTATTTGATTGTAAATTATTATAAAAGATAAAACTTTGCAAACTTTCAAAAATAAAGAAATAGATAATTATACAACAAAAAAAAAAAAAAAAAAACAGAAAAGTAAAACAGTTTTCATTCAGCTCTCTTTATAAAGTATGACTTGTGATTCTTTACAATATTCGCTTGTTAGGGCTGAAATTTGACCTGCACGTGTATGTGTCAATGGAAATGAACGAATTGCATAGCCTGCCATTTTGTTTTGCAGTGGAATCCAAAGTACTGGAAATCCGGTCAAATTGAGTGATGGGTAAAGTATAAGTCAGACTTATATGAATAAACGTTTGATAATTTATTTGATAATATCCATGAATCTTTAGTTCAGCTTTCTGGTAATATACTACAATATTGTTATGATGTTAGCTGAATTTGCTAAATAGAGCTAAATTAGCGTTGTTAGTTTAGTATAGCTTCTTTTTTCTCATCTCACTGAATAAGAACGTTCCTTATCGTTCTTTAGTAAATTTTATGTCGTGCGCAATGCCTTCAAATCCACTAGCAATAGATTGTACGCCTATTTCTAATCACTATGAAATATTTCAGGTTGAAAATTTTAAATCAATGTACTTAGGTGTATGAATTCTGAACATTGCAAATTCTGCAATTGTGGAAGAATCTTATGAAATAATTCACTACGAAACGATATTCAACTTATAATAATTTTCAGTTTTATATGATCATCCTGAAGATCATTATGACATTACAGAAATTTTTTCCAAATTTCATCGATAGACAAATGTAAATAATTTTCAATTATGCTATAGTAGTCAGAGTACATTGATTTGTACAATAGTTATTTTTACAACGTAATACCTAAACCTGTAGCCAAAGGTAAGATCATCAATAATTAATGAATAATAAACTCGATTATACGCTTTATAATTCTGTAATAATCGACTGAATGGTTAGTTTGCATGTGTGAAAAGTTTCTTGTTTTGTTACATCAATGAAAAATACAGAAAAAATGTACCTGGTTGAAAATACGTATAAAAGTAGTAAAAAACGTTACCAACCCTTGAATTCGGAATATTGTATTTTTGTACTGTAACAGCAACTTGTATACAGCAATTTTTCTTATCGTTTTTTTTTTTTTTTTTTCGTGAATAAATCAACAGAATAATGAAATTGTCATAGTTTAGATTACCGAATTACGCATCATAGCTATAAGAATTGGAAACAAGTAAGAATATTCTGAAACTAAAGACTGCCGAGTATCAATGTTACAATAAATCTTTTTAGAAGAAAAATTAGTAAAAAAAAAAATGTTCTGATTCATTAAATCTTCGATGGGATGCAGTTTACCTGTGAATGCATACTACTGTTCTAAGTACTTCATTTCGATTCAATAGTTTACTTCACATAATTCAATTGATTTTCTAACAAGATTGTTTTATTTATTCAACACGGATGAGGATATTCGAAATTATTGCGATATATGTGTATATATAATTTAAATTAAGTACAGCTTGAAGAAAACTATAATTATCTGGCCCAGACTTGTATTGTGGCAGTTACGCGAAATTCATATGATGAAAACTGAGAGAAATTACAGTACGAAATAATAAAAGCTGCTTTACTCTTAAATGAATATTAAATGAAAATTAAATGAAAATTAAATTCATTATTTTCCTACTACCTGAATTTAAAAGTAAGATATATCTATAATAGTGGATCTTCGTAAAGAGATACGATCCAAAATTTTCTGCAATATGAGTTACGCTGTGATGGAAGTAGGTATTGTGAGGTAATGGCTTAATCATATAAATATGCTAGCATGTGTGTAAGTTAATTTATATATCTCACCCTTGGCTAGTATCATATTAAACCGCTTTATACAGTAAACTCTTAAAAACGTAGGTTTTTTTTGTCAGTTGTACAAGTGTAATGTAATGCAAGGTATATTGTTTGGTATTGACTAACGTGTGATTTAATGATTAATTATTGTTCTATACAATTGTGACTTAATGCGGCAAACCCATCATAGTTGTAGTTGACGATGTCTCAAATCTGCTGTTCTCTCATTCGCCAGATTATTCCATACAACACGTATAAAATGGTATACATATTGTATGCACTAACTAGTCCTTGACTCCTGTAAACACATCATTATACAAGTATTTTAATTGTTGTGTTTAAAAACGTTTCGATTGAAAATCTAATAATTAATATGCATTTTTAGTTTATAATGGTTTAGTTTTTAAAATTTCCCAATTGTTGAGGCACTTTTTCGAAATATTCAATTCCTCCTAAAATATTTACAAACTGAACAAATTTCAATTATCTTTAGTCCCGCGAAGCAGATATATAGATGCTTTAATTATGTTAAAACTTAGTACATACAGGTTTAAAAGTTGTTAGGCTGAAATCATCTCACGCACATATTCATTAATTTATTTACAGTTCTCTACTGCTCACGATTTAAAATTAATATATTACAGTTTTCTACACCATTATTAGAAAACTCAGTTATTTACATCTACGAGTCTGAGCGCTGTTGTAGATAGATCAGTAGGTACTTAGATTCAGCTTAAACTTTTCATAAGTCAGCGTTATCACAGCCAGATGATTATCAAAGTATATATTCATAGAAGAATAGAATACGTGTCAGTTTTTTGGATTTTGAAGATTGTCTTCATTTTTCGTATGCGTATATCAAGTCTGTTTTAAATGCTTCAGTCTATGAATACATAATTCCTCGATCGTCAAAAGTACAATAATATTAACAAAAGTATATATTTTAATTCTGAACAGACATGTTCTACACAGTAATAAACATTGAACAATCTGTTTTAAAATTTTATTTCAACGAGCCTAACGATTAGTCGTAATACATGGTGGCATAAAAATGGAGCAAGAGCATGTATTTAGTTTTTCTGATTATTATAATTCTTCAACGGATGGGAATCCATGCCCACAAGCAAAACCAATTTCTTCATTCTTAAGCAAATATTGTTTTAAATTACCTTGTAACTGCGGAATACTGCTCAATTCTTAGGCCGGCCTTGTATCAGTTTTCTACGTTCAGCTTTGTTTAGAATGCAGACGCATCGAGTTGTATATGCAACGAATAATTCGAACTTTCCTTGACTCATCTTCTTCTATCTATAAAAGTTGACTTTCAAAATTACCAAATTCTATCTACCAAATTTGGCTCGACATATTAATGGCATGACAAACGTTTGACGCAATTCGTTCAAAATGTGAAGTTGACTTCAGAGATCCTAAAGCAAGTAGAGAAATTTTGAGAAAAGAATATGTTTATCAATGATGCAATTTTATCTAGGGGCTTGTATTTACAATGAAAATAAGCCAGGCTTTGAATATACAGCTACAAACTAGTAGCTTCTTTTTCTGAAGCTTTATTTCCCAATGATACTATGAAAAGCATTATAATTTGTTATACGCGATGATCATTCATAGCTTATTATTTTTGCAATGAAATAACTTGTTTACAATAGCATAATACGATTGCCAGATTAGTTATTGCATAAATATTTAGAGCCAGGCTAAACAAAATTCAATAAAACACGCTGAGTAGTTCCATGAGATTTATTTGTCATCGATGACTATGATTAATGCAAAAATTAAAAATAACATTAATATATCTTAGTTCTATATTACAATAAATGCAAAGTGAATTTGTTGCAAATACTACGCATCGTCAAATTATTCGAATGGTTACCATCCCGCAGCCAAGACATTAACTGTAATTTACTTGACGTTAACTTTATCTACTGCACCAAATGAAAAGTAGTGATTATTTCAAAGTGCGAAATATGCTGTAATTATTGTATCTGCGTCACATTTTGACAATCAATAATCAATTCTCGATCGAATTGAATTAATGAATATAAATGAAAATCACATGTTTATTTACAAAACTCTGACTACGACTCTGTATTAACTTTACCTATCCTTAATCATCTGCTCATTAGGTACACTTGCTTCCATTTAATAATAACCAGAATTGGTTTTCTTTTTCATTGTTGAATACTTCTGTAATATGTGACAGGAAATTAGTATCAATAAAATTAATTCCTTTGCAGTCTTCAAAACTTGAGCGTTTTCACTTAAAAAAAAAAAAAAAAAAAAAAAAAAACTCTACAGAGATATAAATTTCACCACCTCCAAGATGTTAAAGATTTCTACTCATATAGCGTAAAAGATAAAGTAGATTCCACGAAATATGATTTTAATTATGTATATTATATACAACAACATGGATATATATACATATATATATATATGTATGTATATATATAGTATTCTGTAAGTAACGTTTCAAATTACACTAATTAACATACAAAAATTATATTCATTTACACGAATAAATATTAGTATGAAATATTATGCTCGTTTTAACGAAAGAAGTTGTAATTATGAGGGGGAAAAAAAAACCAAGCACTAATGACAGTGCTGAAATTTCAACTCATATACAAGTACATTATAGCCAGACGATGTGAACTCCACTTTTGATAAGTTTCCAAACAATAATTCATATTATGCCGGTATGGAGAAAAAAATGTGGGGTCTAACATTCAATAGTATTTACTTTGTAGCTGGGTGATTTTTGAAAAGCCCAAAAATTTTCATAGTGTTCATTTACAAAAATTGTATAATGATAAATGTTCAAAATAAAAATTGAAAGTGGAGCTGGCATGCCGTAACCTTATGTACAGAAATTAAGTAAATAATTTAATAATGTTAAAGATTAAGTCTTGAATAACTGTGAAAGTACATTTTGTTCTAAAGAAAATTTATCCTGCAATTGCCGTTACCTTCTTTTTGTTTCAATTTTTGAAAAATTTCAAAATTCAAATCAACGATTTTATTCAGAAATTTAGAATTAAAAATTTTTACACGAATTTCATGACAAAAAAAAATATAACAAAGATGCGAGCCATCAGCATAAATTACAATTTCAGGGAAAATCATTTTCCAACATGAGTATATAATACGAAAAATGTAAGAAAAGTAGAACATTTTTGTTGAATTTGCACGAAAATCATCGTTTTTCATCAGCTGACAAAGATTTATTGCTAGTGCGGTGATACACGCAACAAAACAAAAGGAAGAACGAAAATTAGAATAAATCAAAAAATTAATAAGTGTTAGTAAGTTCGTTTAAAGCAGGATTCTTCTCATCGGGAAGGAAAGGAATGGCGGACAAGCTCAATTCAATCTAAAGGATAAAGGGAAAAAATGAATTATAACGATAATTATATCAATCACGAATTTGAAATAGGAATATTCAAATGCAAGAAAAATTTTCTATTCGTGGACATTTGATACCTTTAGCAGGTTGTAAAAATCTCTATAATGTGCCTACGTGATATTCACAATCTATAATATTATGGCAAGTAATAAAGCATTATTCCATTTTTTTTTTGTTTTTTTTTTTGTTTGGAAATTGACAATAATTCTTGACAACATATAATTCACAAATTTTAATATGGAATTCATTCTACAAATGACACCTGTACCCACTTGTTGCATTACTCATCGCATTTGTTCCATGTTGATCCTGCAGAGAAAAATTTACATTTCCTAATTTTATTAAAATTAGTCTTTAAGCATGTCTGTTTGCTTTAAACTGGAAGCTTACTCCAGAACAAAATCAATAAGATCCACCATTCCTTAGTTGAAGTTTTTCTGATAAGAGATAAACGATATCATCTTCAACATAGCGCACATAATAAATAATGCAGCATCAAATGGATTTAATATGATTTGAGATATCGTACAAGCGATGAAAAGAGGTATTGAAAATTAATATTAAGATGCCTATAAATACATGGTTAAACGACACTTTCAATTGCCGATACGATCACGTGTTCTTACTTTTAACGATATAGTGAATTTCAAGTAATATAGTTGCCTTCCTGGTTCACTTGTACGATCTATTGATCCTTAATGGGCATAACGAATCTCTTTTCGCCAGTTTATTTCTTCTCGCATATTTAATGTATTGCAGTTAATTATGGATAGTTAAGAAAATAAGGAGAGAAGAGTTAGTTATGTTATCATCTCGAGTTTAGTTGGGATATGGTGAAATCATCATCATAGAACTTGTAAGGATTATATCACGATTTTCTGTCAAGCTTCTGTTAATCATACTGTATAATATCTTTGATGCTATTATTAACTGTAAGTGAATGCTGGTGATTGAATAGTCATATATTTTTAAGAACTAAGGCCGCAATTGCATCATGCAGGTAGTTGCAAATAACATTATTAATATTTACAAAGATGTATGCAATATGATTTCTGTCGGTTGAAAATTCATGGTGAAAGTTTTGGACAATGCCTTTGTACTGAAAGTCACGAATGTGTGAAACATAACGCAGTATTTTAATACCAATTCCAATTTATTTGAACACTCTTATTGATTTAGGCAGTGCCTGCATCAAACAATAAGAATGCATAGCAACGTCCGCGTTTTGGTAAAGCTGTTATTTTTAGCATTCCTTAAAAACGGGATTCATTGCCAAAATGTATAATGTCTTAAGAGGCAACTCTAAAAAGAAATATACAAATTACGCAACAGCAAAGTTTTATCGGTATAACGTAGTTATTGAGAAAATAGTTTGGTTTTTGATTATACACATAATATATGAGTTTATTTCTAGCTATATACTAGTCCTATTCTGAAAGGTACAAGTCTCTCCGCATTCCTTAACAAAATACTTTACAATCACAAGTATTTACAAGTTACAATGCTGTTACAAATATAAATTTTCATAATTGATATATAATACTCAAGGAAAATTGACAATAACAATCGAGTTCCGACATTACATCCTTTTCAACGCCAGGCCAGAAGCAAGTTTATACAGAATAGGACTATGCACAAAGCAAGCTAACTACATGCGCATCACTCAAGAGCAAGAGTCAGTTATCGTAAAAAATAAACGTTCCGTTCGAATAACGGAATGAACCGTGCTTCTATACTTTTTACATTCGTATATCTTTGATGATACGAGTTCGCTTAAAAAGAGTTCTACTATTTGTCTGTAATTTGTACGTATTCTTTCCAGAGAATAGATTTAGGATAGTAGCAGGTAATAAGAAAGAGTTTGCAATGATTTCAAAATACTGAAATAACAATTATAGTTTACGAAGTTTCCTACTCTTGCTCTGACCTGATATAATATAATTTTCTGTCAACTGAAAATAAGAATGCAATAAAAATTATCTGGAGTAACTACTAATCATCCTGTCGATCTTGTCTTTCTTCATACTCGTATAATTTCCAAATGACTGAAGAAGCATCGTCAATTACAATTTTATAATTGGAACCAAACTTGTTTGGTTTTTTTTTTTTTTTTTTCTTCAATTCTTATTTCCAAAAGACAGTGAAATGCTAAGCTTTGCTACTTCTCTTATTATTATTTTCACTACTGGGGCGAGGAGGGGCAATAATATACTTTGGTATGTGTGTGCTACATTGATAAAATTCGGCGAAGGCCTTGATTTCCATTTTTGTTAAAGATCAAATCGTGAAGGGTAGGAAATTCGAGTCGCAACGTGTATTACAAAGTAATTGGTCAATAACTAGTTTTAAAATATCTGTCACAAAAAGTCATATTGCGACAAATGTTGATCTTCAACTTGCGTTATAACAGCGAAATGTGATTATTCAAATAATAATTACAATATTTGTAAACATTTTACACTGCCGCTGTAACCAGATTGTTTTAATTTCGCAGTGATTTCGGTTTTAAAAGTAACGCGATATTGAAATCGGTATTTAATGAGGAGAAACAAGTTTAAACCTATGTTATTCGTTTCTTGATCAACTTGGAATAAATCTTGATTGAATATGACGTTAAATGCATGCATCAGAAATACGATTAAGGTGATTCTAGAAAAAATTTGGCCAACTTTTACAATGGAATAGTATGAATGGGGAGTTTTCAGTTTTGACTACGAATCCAGATACAAATATATGATACCGAACATAATATGAGATCATTTTTAATACGTGAGCAGATAAGAGTTCCTAAAATCGTATACATGGAATCATAATCAAGGCCTTCTTTGCTGCTATAATATTATTGACAGATTTCCAATATTGCATAAACATAACATCAGTACAGATATCCATAGACACCGATTCTAAATATTATATACAGGACTGCTCTTGTTTTTCTTTTCTTTTTTTTTTTTTTTAAAGCTTTGGGCCAATTTGTCCAGTAAGTAAGTAAATAAGTAAGTACAAGCTCATTTTAAAATGAACCCTCACAAATCATAAGATTGCCTAAAGTAAGACATTTTTTACGTAACATTTTATTCTTATTTTTTTTTTCATAACTTCTTTTTTTTTTTGATTGCTTGTTTTTATAGCTGAGAAAATTGACCAGTCATGATTTAATATTCTGAGCACGAGTCCTCTAAAACTACAAAAATATATAATTATTATATTGTAATATTACGCATTTCAACACAGCAGAGGGTGCCATAAAAATATTCTATTGTGTTAACAACTTATCAAATAGAAATCTAGACTTTTTAAATATTTCCCATCTTTGCCAACATCATTTCTAGACCAAATAGTCTCTTATTCACTGCGGATAAGTCAACAAATATATAGTCATGTGAAACTTTTAAAATAATATGCCACATATTAACGACGTTCTTTTCTACTTGAATAGCAATACTATAAAACAAAGTGATGTTTAAAAAATCTGAAATTGTTGGCACATTTATCGTGAGATTGGGATTTCAGGGCTAATCATCAGAATTCATTCGTACAATCAAGAGATCAAGCAATCTCGAGTCATTGACTCGTGTGGAAAATCTCAAGGAAGGCATAACTCACGCTAATAAAAATTATAAGAAAGTATGACTCATAGACACAATACAATATTTGGCAAAACCCTGCATAATAATTTGAATATATCTTCATTTCTTGTTTATTCCTTTAGATATATGGGAGGAAATTGTATAAAATCCAATAATGGGTACCAGTATTAGGTAAAAATTAGGAATATCAATATCGTTCATGATTTGCCTTTAGCAGAGTCTGTTGTAAAGTTCTAACAACTTATCTGCTGCGACATGCCAATTTGCAGTAAAACCTTTATTACCAATTGTCGCTTAATGATAATTCTAATTTTGTTTCAGTATCAAATTTTTTCCTCGCTTATTTAGTTTTTCAGAAATCGCAGTAGCATAGTTACAAGAAAATGTATTCTGTCCGAATTTGTTAAGAATAATCATTCCTCAGACTATGGAGAGATACTTTTAACGCAGTTTTAAAAATCAGTAACTAAACAGTTATCTAAAGTTTTCCAAGTATCTGAAAATATATATGCGCACGAATACGTGGTATAAGAAAAATACATTTTCGTTGCAACTGACTGAGACAAGGTTAAGACATTAGTCAAGGTGAGCTTAACAATAACAGAAAAATAAACAGATGAAAATAAAAAGAAATATAGTATTGATCCATGCATTACTTGTCGTTTGCCATATTCGATAGGAAAAGAGCCACTGTTGTCTATTTTTTTTTTGTTTGCTTTAAATGCCACACAACATTACCAGAATCAATAGCCGTTAGAAAATAATAGAGCTCAATATCGATAAATTTACTCGTATTTAAAGGTTGTAAAAATGCTCAATCCGGTCTATGTTAAGAACAAATATGATGTAATTTATGTACAATTTATTATTGATTCTGAATTTGCCTTTATATAGTATAGGTATACGACGAAATGAAATGAAATGACATGAACGAATGAATGAATGGACACAGTGTTTAATTTCACTTTGAAAATTACTCCATTTAATTGTAGAATAATTCCTAAAGTTCTCGCACTCTATGTTTTTTCTTTCTTTCTATAACTGTTCTTTTTTTAATTAATGATAAAATCTGCCGCTGATACTCATACGTTATAATGCTGCAACAGTTATTTAGCCTAACTATTTCACACTAAGGGTATCAAATATATTATATCTTTCAAAAAGTAGTGACATTCCCTGAGTATTATCATATTGTTTTTTTTTCTTCTTTTTTTTCAAATAATTTAATTATTTTTAATTGTTTATGTTCATTTTCATCTTAGTAAAGTTTAGCACAACATCGCATCCCACAGGGAATTTTCCTACCATTCAACGCCTCACCTGATCGAAATTGGGTCACATATGAATCACTATTATCTGTGATGTAACGGCAGATTTTTCATACTTTTTTTTTTGGTTGACAAATGGTATTTATTTATGCATGCGTATATGAATTCAGCGAAGAACAAATTCCACTGTTTTATGTTTTATTGTACTTGAATGAATATAAAGAATGAATATTGATGTGTGAAATGGGTAATAATTGTACGTTTGGTGTGTGTATATGTGTGTGGGTCACGGAATAAGAGTCGTGGGTTAGTTAATATGAAGGCAAATCGTATCCAAGACTTACACTGTTCGCCCTGCTGGGGCAAACTTCCCGGAACACCTGTTCGATGAATGGTCGCCTGTGGAGAAGAAGAGAAACAAAATGGAATTACTATTAATCAATGATTGAACATTGCAATGGCATATAATTGGTAATGATATAAATTTCAGGAAGAAAAAATTATCAATACAAAAAGCAAAAATATGACCAAGGACGTCACTACGGCAGCCTGCTGTTACAACGAAAAGTAAATAGTTAGTCGTTATCGCTCTGCAGCGTGTTAAAAATACCTATTTTAAGTAAACTTGTATCATGATACAGTTATACCCAAGGTCGAGGGTACCTCGATCATCCTGTTGCCAGAGTAATCTAATTATGTACTTTGGTATCCGGCCAAATTGCTAATAGACTATGTTCTTTCTTTGTGTTGGGTGCTGCGTTAACAACCAACCTAACACAATTTTATTATATAAGCATTCAACAACTTTGCTCGTCTACACGTGTATGGTAGGCTGACTTAATAGTTAGTCGACGTGCCTCTGTAGGAGCAGGCAACGTTCGAGTCATTCTGCACGTTTCCTTAACAATACAAGAGTTTGTCACGAAATTTCTACAGCCAAGGTAACGTTAACAAATACTGTACAAATAAAGGTAGTATAGTTAAAGGTAATAAAGTTTGCATTTTGGGAAGTCAAAAAATTTCCTGTACTGCAAAAAGAACAAAAAAATAAAAAAGTTTTTGGTTGCCATAAAACATGAAAAGTTGTGCTCGAAGCGATCGTCAGTTAAACTTGCTTCAATTGTTGGTATAGATAAATTTAAGTGTAAAGGAAGAAGGAAAATTCCTCGACAAATGAATTCGTGTAAAAGTTTCCAGTCAATGTGAAGGTGTGTCATTGTGACATTGTGATTCAATGGCGACACTTAGTATAAGTCTGTATAGAGTTTGTCCGTGAGCGTGAAAGGGCTCAGTTTATTCTTGCATTCAGCCGTCAATGCGATTCAAGGTGTATTAAGAAATCAACTTACTTGGCAGGAAGACCACCTCCGGGTGGAAGATTGGGCATTTCCTGGTCTATAAGATGTTGGAGCAGCTGTGGGAAATCGATTCCATCCTGGCCCTCCTGCTGCGTTACTATTTCTGTCAACAGAATGACAATGATTAATTCAAAATGTTCTGGTACCTGCTTATTTGAAATAGAATTTAGAGAAATTATAAAACAGTCGCTATCACAAACACATACTCGTTGTGCATTTACTGCTGTATTGAATGGCGATGTAAACTATCGTTGCTTTTTGTCATGTAATGTTTGACAAAAGTTGGTCAATTTTTAAATTTCAATTTGAATAATCATATGAAAATTGGTGTTAAGAATTTAACCGGGTTACACATTGAATTGCGACATTTGAGAGACACTTTGAAACTTGTTGATATAAGGCTTTGGGAGTTTATCAATTTCTACATTGTAAATAAGAATTAGGTGTTACATAACGTAGAGAAGTAATAATCGGTGAAGTTGGTGAGTAATTGTTTTCTGATAAATTTTCAGGTGACAAATTTTTTTTTTAATTACCTAAATAGTCAAGTGAAAATATCTAAACATGCAGCTACTTAGGACTGGAATAAATAACTGTTACGGTACATTTCTTATGGGAACAGTAATCAACACAGATACTCCGGTCATAAGTAGATACATCGATCTTACTTTGAGTGAAATGTAAAAAGAAAAAATATCTTCACCTTTGGAATTGTTTCAGATACTTGATTTACTTATCACGAAATTTCGGATACAAGAGCGTTCCTTTACAAGTAACGGCAATCGCAATTTTTTCCATAAGAAATGCATTGCCGTTATACATGAAAAATGAACTAAAATTTAATGTCAAGAAAATGAAACAGAATCGAGTATTTTGAAACTGAGTTTGCACGTACCTGTTTCATCTCGTAAACATGCATGTTTTCGTATAAGAAAATATTTATCAATTTATTTTTGTTTTCTATGAATTAATTACTATTGCAGTTTGGAAATTACTTGGGTATGTTATATTAACCAAGTCCAAAGGTGATAATTAAACAATATTATTCAATAATTTTTTTTTCAGTAAATTACGACAAGTTGCAAAACCTAACATACAGATATTTGAATTGATTTGCACCTCTACTAATTCTTAGGAAAAGTAGAAATAGGTATGATAATATTGATTCCGTTAAAATAATTTTTTGGAATACAGGTCAACAAATTCAATTTGAACTACTCCAGAAAATTCATATCCAATGTTATCGTAATATTCGTCTCAGGTAAGCTCCTTAAAAAATTTCGTCACTCCTATCTTACGGAACTAACGCTAACACAGCTAAAAATCCACTTACAATTTCAATATTCTTAACAATAGTTACATATCACAACTGTATAAGTTACATTTTATGAGATAATTGTTCCAGTAATACATTGACCTTTTCATCAACTGCCGATGATTTCTCACTCATATATATATGTATATAATTTTAACAATTTAAAAACTCAGTTACAATTGACATTATATTGGTGTGTAGAAGCAGCGATTTTTAATTATTGATATAAACTTTCAATTTCATCCATTGGATAGATTTGAATTTTGGTTGTTTAAGAAACTTAAGCTTAAGAAGAAGCTTAAGAAACTCTAAGAAAATACCAATCATATCTATGGTGGTAACATATATCTTTGGTAATAATCAAATTGACTATATAACATGAATAACGACTCCTATATATAATATTCATCTATATATCTATGTATCTATTTTGTCGTTATCTCTATGAGATATAATACTTCAGGAATGGCATTATTCAAATAATGCTTGACGTCCATTTCTAGAAAAACTTGACATCCATGAAATTACGTTACAGGGAATAGAATAGTTCCTGACAGAATCAAAGGACGGGATTTGACTATTTTTCTTTATTCTGAGCTAATGTTTTCCTAGTTCGTTCCAACTACCGATTGTGAAATCAAGAATCTTACGATTTTATCTTTTCCATTATATACCATAACAAAACTGGCTTGCTACTGTTTACACTGATGCATTCATAGGCTAATCGCATTTACGATCTATTTGTCTCTACATGTTTGCTCTGATAATACATCGGTTGTCTCTTTGACGAAGTTTAGCTGAATATCAGCTAGTTGTATACGCGTCTTTGAAGATCTATTATAACACAATAAATGAAAAATTGAAATGGAAAAACCAGATCATTCTAAAATTACTCTAGCTCAGTAATCCTATCACACTGTAAAGAGTAAGAGAAAATCTATGTCAAGGTAAAGTCTAATGAATAGCCATTTTTCCAAACATCAAATAAACTTGCTGTGACTACTAAGGTATATAATCACATTCCGCGCAACGTACGAACGACTAAAATATGTGGAATTTATGAAAGTGCAATAGATGCTATAGTAAATTCAATGTTGTAGGAATAGCAAGTTATTGTAATGTAAGACTGGTCCGGCTAGTAGATTCTCGAACATTTGTTAACAATGAAATTAAAAAGGAATGACTTTAAATTCGCCTAATTAATATTATATTTAAAAGGAATTATATTCCATACTTGAATAGAGAATAATGAAATGTAATACTGTGTATAATTTTGATATCTCCTTTCCACTAGTAATTTAAACACGTAAGCATAGATATTTTCTACAAATACAATTGTTAACGATAAATATCAATAAAACCTTTGTTTATAAATGTTGCTTGGTTCCTTAGTTCACCGTATTTTATATAATTTCAGCTGATAGTAAAATATTTCCTTTAATAATGGCCCAGAGTACAAATTTGCTTATCCAGAAATTCGTAATATGTCTTTAAACTCTGAATTTTAATTAAATATATTAAACGTTTCAATACTAAAATGTTCCTATTAAAAATATTACTACATATTAATGTAAGTTGCACTTAAAAGTATTTTAGCTATCCAAAGCGTTGAATACATTTTTCATAAATGAAACAGATAGTTTCATGATCGTCTATAAACAACTGGTACAGAGAAATCTTTTACTTTGCATTATAAGGCTTGTGGGTTCCACGTAACAAATATGTTTTCGTTAGAACATTCTTCGATGAGATAATATCTCGAAAGTATGGTAAATATATTTATGCAATTGACACCATAAGAATCTTACTTTTCTTTAAATAGATAGTAATGTTCAAGGTCGAGTTTTTACCCAGACTGTTTGCAATTATGTTCGGTTATTCTATTCAAATAGGAATCAAAAATAATTGCTGTGACTGTGACGATGAAATATTTTGAGCTCTATGAAACGAATAATGGGATAAATATATAGAATGTTTTGTTACTCTTAATCTAAGGAAGATCTATTAAGAATTGCTTCTTGTTACCTATGAAACAGATACCACGAACATTGATAGTATACATATTGTTTCGGCTGATTTTTCGTATAATCTAAGACTCCTTACATTTTTACGTAAAAACTCAAATATGTCCTCATTAATTCAACGTTGCAAGTTAGTAGTTATGTCTATACATTACATGTATAATATCAAATCATACGTGTGTGAGATTAAATTTGGTCGAATTTTGAATATGAAAGCTTTAGAAGCTTTCCATAGTTGCTTAGATGTTAACGAATATTATTATATCACACGCTTCAGTTATAAGATTGAATTTATTTATCAGCTATATTTCTCTCTCCCAATTTTTTTCTCTTTTAGTCGCCCCTCTCCTTCGTTTTCTTTTCTTGCGCAAGTTTAATAATTTCTTTTGAAAGTGGTTTTGACCATTTTTTCATTTTTTAGATTGTCGAATCAAAGGCATGGTTTAAAATCAGCTTGTGATACCCTAAGATGGTCTTATCTGCTCAGTTTCGCTCCAATTCATTTTTATAGAGGAGCTCCTTCAATAAGCTACGTATTGGATTGAACGCTGCATTATTTTATAATATTGCTTATATACTATTTTGGTGTTTCAATTTTTTATACTAAAGTAAGAAGGATTAGCAAGTAGATACCAATTTTTGTTATTCATCTACTTCTCTAAATATGATATAAAAGAGAGAAAAAAAAATAGTATTTTAGATATAATGGAACAAAATATAATACTCAAGTATTAAAACCGTCTGATGACTTGCAGAAAAATTTCTCGATTCATCAAAGCGATAGTGACAAAATGTTATCGCTTGATACTTTGGTTTATTGCTCACTTATTACGTTGAGATTCCAGTTGAGAAATTGCGTCTCTGGGTGACGTAATGTTAAGGTAGGACTAGTTTGTCATAATTTTATGCACCTATTTATGTTTAGTTAGTTATAAGAGTTAGTGATTTATGGATCAATTAACGAAATTTGAACTCTTTGAGATCGAATTACTTGCAGGTTTCTCTAAATGAACCCAGAATAACACGGTCAACACAAGTAATAGATCAATAATCAATAGATAATCCCTAAAAACGATTGCAATTATCTCTTTTATACTGTGGTTTGTAGATTGGTTACTTGATTACGGTTGTAAAATTTATTCAAACCAGAGAAGAATGTCAAGTACGCTTACGACGTCTTGAAATACGTCTGTTAGTGCAGCATAGAAACGAGAGAAAAGAGTGAGAGTATGAAAAAGAGAATGAACCTTTGATCCTCCTTTCAATGGCCATTTCCAATTCAGCTTCTTTCTTCTGTGCCTCTGCGCTTGGCTTCGGGGCACCAGGTAACGTTACCAAAACTATGCTCATGTTGTCTCGGCTACCCTGAAAAGACAGAAAAAAAAGTATTTTACTAAATTGTAATCTAGTTGGATAATTTCATGGGTCAGCATTTACAGCTTTTTTCAAGCAGAAATGTCTTAAATTGGTGAGTTTACGTATATGAGCTGGCAGCATTCTTATCATGAATTCACAAATATATGGCAAATATAAATAAACCTTCAGACAACGATTCAACGGTACAAGTTCACTCGATATACTTTTCACAATTAGCTTGATACTTGCTTGACTAACGAACACAATATTTCGTAATAACTAATAAATTTGGAAGCTAGATATGTGTTTTTGTGATTATATATTAAAGGACGTAAAAGCGCGAGCAAATTTTTTAATGTAGACATGAATTATTTTCATGGAAAACCAGTTGCACGCCACAATTAAAATTTTGGTAGATTTCATCTAAGGGGAATTTTTCTACCTGTACAAGCATAATCATTAAAATTGTATCTTTGAAATGCAATAGTAGGCATGCAATCTTCCTACAATTTCGTCACGATTTATTTAATTTTTAGCAAAGCAGTGCTGATAAGCTTAAAAATGTACAAAAAGTATATTTCCTGCTTCTTCAACGTTTGAGTATATTCTAAGTAAAGAATTGGAAAAATATAAATTTCAGGTCAAGTTTATCAAGCTATATTTTATCTTCCTTCAAAGTTCCCAGTGTTTATTATCATGATTAAAGTACCCAGGCTCGCGTAATTAACCAACTCATAAGTATTTATAGCCCAGGCAAGTGATTACTTCTTCCACTCTGTTTTCAATATAGTAAATAATCAATGACGAATGATGTTATAATTTTTATAAGCAGCAGGTAATGAACGCTTAGTTAAATTTAAGAATATTTCATTATTCTGTAAGAGATTTCTACTTGTTGCTACATTATAGTACAAGCTGATGCTGTTTCTATTTTAATCTGAGATATATTAGAAACAATATTTGTTCCTGGTTGGCAAATGTGTACCCAATGATTAATGTGATATTATTATCTTCACGGTGCTTTGAACAATACAAGAATACTTGAATTTACACGATAAATTTAATTTGTTTAAAAACTACACAGAATTAAGGGATTGAAAAAAACGACAGCTTTAAGACTATCGAAAGCAAGCTACGTTTGTTCCAAAGGTGCAAAGCTCGAGTTTTGCACTACGATATCCATTATCTATTTTTACTTTGATGATAAAGTTGTACATTTTATCAAGACAAGAATGATGACTGAAGGAATGATAAGACTTACCTTATATAGGCAGGTATCTATGACTTGGTTGGTGACTGCTTCCAAATCGTCAGTCAAGAGTAGCCTAGAACGAATGAAATCACAGAGATCCTCGTTGGTCATAACGTCCCAAATCCCGTCGCATGCCAAAACCAGGAATTCGTCATTGACGTCGTCTCTTTCCCTGACAAATATTTCGGGTTCGGGTGAGACTAGCTGTTCGCATGGGCCACGACCCTCGACATTTTTGTACTCGTAATCTCCTAAGGCTCTAGAAACAGCGAGCGACCCGTTAACTCGCTGGATCATGACGCTCCCTCCAGCTTTTTGGATTCTCTCCTTCTCAGCAGGTAAAACAGGCTTGTGGTCTCTGGTTGAGAACACTGGATTACCAGATCGGCACAGTACAGCCCTTGAATCTCCGCAGTTTGCGATATAAATTTGCCTGGGAGAAATGAAAGCACAAACAGCCGTCGAGCCAGACTTATCTGTAATCATCTCCGGCAAGTCTCGCATTCGGTCGTCTAATCTCAAAAAGCCTGAGTGAATACCCTTTATTACATCCTCCGCCTTAAACTCCTCCGTTTGCATTATTGACTCTAACAAATGCTCCGCGCTGTGCGCAGACACAAGAGCACCTGCGTGGCCATCGAACACGGCGAAGTAACTCCAGTCCGACAAGCCACCCTCAAGACCGGTTATGGCTCGGTGAGCATCCTCCATCTCAACCCGCCAGCCCTGCATGCTGGCGACTCCATATCGCAAACCGTTCCCAGCCCCATGCTCATTGTACTTGTCTGTTTGCGGTTTATCTAAAAATGCCCCCATAGTCTGTTGCTCTCTCTCTCACTATAGTGGTTCGCTGTTTTCAGCCGTATCAATCCAGATTTATATTATTTGACGAGCATTTTTCGTCGTATCAATTTTCTCACACAACACTTGGCAGCAGGTTTTCAGCTCGTTTTCTCTCGCCTGTAAATTATTAGATAATGTGAAATGCGGAGATGTGAGAATGCTGAGTTATATGTTGACAGAAAATAACGGTTTCTCTATCGGGGCAATTTCGAGTCTCTCGATTTGGCAACGCCGATTTTAGCGACAAAAATAGTTTTGTTATTCTTTCGTATACGCTACTATCAACGACTCGCAACCGACTCGCGACTCGCGACTAGGCTTCCAACGAAAACTTACGTGGGTAAAACTGCAGCAATATTATTACTAAACTCGAGCTAACAATGCCTACGGATTAAGCAGCGGTTCAGTACAACAGTTTACGATGTTCTATCAACGCATTTTTCGCGTCACCTTATTTAAACGTCGCTAGTTGAATCGGCTCATGTTTTTCTCAGGGACCACAAATATTACCGTCACCATGTCCCGTCGTCGAACCAGGCTCAACACACAGAAACAACGGAATCGACTCGTATGAATGGCGGATGCTTATTTCCCGGCGAGTGCGCATGCGCGGGTTATAAATAGACCCGCACAAGGCGTCACCGCCGTCCAATCGGCTTGCCGACTGTTATTTTTCGCGGGCCAAACCGTCGCGTCTGCCGGAGAACTCGGGGCTTAAATTTTCAACACCTCGGAATCGCGTTATCGTTCCCGTATCGTGGGTTCGACTAACCACCGTGCGAACGTTTATCTTATCGCTTTATCTATAACGCGACAATTATGCAACGTATCAATGACGATGGGAAACATACCGTACGTAGACGGTTTGAAAATGCTCGTACGTACGCCACGAGCCATCCGATTCGTCGGTTTTTTCTCCTTCACAGCTGCTGCCTTAGGGCTTCTTGAATGAACCCGTGCAGCGTGAACGCAGCCTCGCTACGACGCGTGGTTCTAATGAGCTCATGCGCGTACTTATCCGTTTCATTGCCGAATAAACAGAATGAACGCATTCTGTGATATTCTCAGTTATTCATTGATGATGCAGCGCTGTTTATGCGCTCTGATTTATATCGAGTCGTGACAGCATGCGCAAATTTCAACGCTAGACACGTCCGAAATGTGTTTCTACTATATACACGAAGACGCCTGTTAATGAATCAATATAATGCATAGCAGGATTGATAAATCGTGAAAATTTTCACTATTTGGAGCAATTGTTTTATTGATACTTTTTTTCCGGAATAAATAAAATTTGCAATGTATAAATGTCAGAAGCCGTGATCAGTTTTCATAATGCTAGTATCTATCTAAAATAGTTTGCTATTTATTTTTTCGCAATGAAGCCTAAATCTCGTGGTACCATGAATTGCTTGACTACTTCGTCCGTTATTTTGCTTCTTCTTTCTTGATGCGCGGCAACCAGAGGCTGCAATACCTCTATCAATTCTTTTTTCAGCTCTCCAGTTAGAATTTCTCCAGCCGTGTAACCCTGAAAAAGATGATTTTTGGAAGGTGTCAGAAATAAGTCTAGAATATTTGAAATTTTTGTGAACTATTGTACATTGATCGAATGAATAATTTGGTCCAGTATAAATTCATTAGTTCAGCAAGTACTAATACTTTTCTCACTTTTTCGAGTTCCACAAGCCTTTCGTCATCTTCTAAGAAGAACCTGAGCCACTGATAGGAAATATCAACCTCGCAATTTCCTCCCAGTGTTCTGTGCTCCTCGACTGTTGCTTGACCTCCCGAAAATGCGTGCTTATTAATTTTGTTCTTAATCTGCTTAGGAGTGTCGTTTAAGAATATGGCGCTGTTACTATCACTGGCTGACATTTTGGTCTTTGATCCTTGCAGCGCAGGGAAAAAGCATGAGTGAATTAAAGCTGGTTTTGGGAATCCTATCCTGGGTGCTATGTCTCTGGACATTCTAAAGTACGGATCTTGATCGATGGCGCATGGTATGAGACAGTTGACTTTTGCACCTTTAAATATGAATGGAAAGGTACTAGAAAATGCGGGTGCCGCTTGCGTCGGAGGGAAAGATATTTTGGCGACTGGATCACTGTCGCCGAATCCAAAAATTCCCCTAACTTGATTAAAGGTGACGCATCTTTGTATCCTGATCATGTTCTGATAGAATGCTGGATTATTTCCAATGTGCTCCAAGTCAGAAAAAATAAACGTTTTCTCCGGATTGAATCCACATGCTATAATATCCTTGGCATTATTATAAGACATTTTTATTGCATCTTCAATCTTCAGGTCCTTCCATATTGACTTCTCATCGTCGGTCAGCTGAATTACTTGTGGTACATTAAACACATCCTGTAACCATTTACAGAACATGAACGGAATCAAGTGACCCAAGTGCATGGACTCTGAACTCGGCCCTCTTCCTGTATAAAGGTAAAAGGGCTTTCCTTGCTCGTACATGTTCAATATCACATGAACATCTCGATGGGAAAAAAATATCCCCCTTCTCAGCCAGTGATGGGGTTTTTTTCCAGTCAGCTTCTCAAAACGAGTTAAAAGCTCGTCGTCGATTTTAGAACTTCCGAATCTTTCTAAAAAAAAAAATACGAAAGTGGTGAATTTTTTTCAAATGGTATACTGAATATGATAAACGTTCGGTCAATCAAGATGATGCAATACTAATCCAGCAGTACTGTTTGACATAAGCCATTGTGTAGAAGCGAATAATAACATTATGCAGTACAGGAAACTGTGAACGCTAATTTTTGTTTACATTCAAGCATCTTCTTTAATCCATGTTCTACGTACTGATTAATTTTTCGTAATCTATTCCGGCATCGTTTTTACTCTGTACATTCCACGGGTCTACTACATCCTCTTCGTCCCCGGCTGGCTCCAACGACAGTTTTTCAATCTCGATTAGTGCCATCGTTATTTTAAACTATTATTTAAATAATTGGTAATCAAATACTGCTCTCCTCCGGTACTCCGGTCTTCTGTGATCAATCATATGTCAGATCAGATCACGCTACTAATTGTAGGTTATGTTCCCAGCTGTGAGCGTGTGAGTCATTGAAGGCTGCACGCTTTCACAGCGCTTTCAGTGAACGCTGACGCGGCTTCGTGCAGTGCTTCATACGTCGATGCGGCTTTTTATGACATACAATGAGCGTTGGACTCAATGAGTAATTTGCAGTCAGTGGAATTATAGATTTTTCTTACCGACTGTCAATATCACAGATTTTGTACTGGACTTATCAGCATAATAATAACCGACGTACGTCGGTAATTTATTGGTTTTGTTAATAAGGTCGAGTGCAGTTGTAGCTGTCATTCATGCCCAAGTAATAACTTAATAATAGGAAATCTACGTTACCGTCGCAACAAAACTGAAGGGGCTTGCGGGTCACTGAGGTTCGAGTTAGGAATTCCGCGGGGATTCAATGAGATTTCCTTTTCGTTTCTTGCGCTAGGATGTGCAGCAGAATGAGTTTGTCTGTTGAAAACGCAGCCAATTTAGCCATTATCACTATTTTGCACTGGGCTGAGGAAAGAAACCTGAGTCATCACTTTCTCAAAATACACTGATTGTGAAATTGCACTGAGTTGAAACACAATTCACTGACCGACGAGACTCGGACACCATCCGCACTGATCTGCCGATTTTCGGCAACTGCACTAGTGCGCTCATAAACGGCTCAGAGCTACGGTTAGGAATCCGAACAGAAATGCGCCATCTGATGGGAATCTGAGACAACTCAGATCGGCATGTTCGCGGAAATGGAGAACGCGTTCTTGATCCAACGCTTATGAATTATAATATTACAGCAAAGGTACAATTTCAGAACGTTCTAAGGAATGCAACTTTCGAACAAAGTTAGGGCACAACAGTATCAAACTTCTTTATTTTCCGATCACTTAAACTTTCGTGTACACAGATTTAAATCTATCTCGAATAAAAGTGCGTTCCAGCATTCAATAAATTACATTTCATTAGTAAGTAATTGTAATAAAAATAAGGTCAGTAGTAATTCGTATCTAAAGAATGGTTTGGATAATAATACTATTAATAAACCGATTGTATTTCATAAAAATATATCAAGGCTTATGTAGTTATAATTTGTACAGATATATAAATAATTAATATAGCATGACGAACGGTAGCGTCTCAAATTGCAAGCAATAACTCGATCATTCCTTCTCACCATGGGCGTACAATTACACCAAGATTTTTTCAACCCTATTACCATTTGTTTAAACAATGATGGCCTTTTATCAAAATATACAAGACGGACGGTTCTGCTACATGGAATGGAAAAAAAATTCGTCCCCTTTGATCAAGAGAAATCGAGTTTAAGCGAGAGTTTTTCAATTAACATATCAACTTAAGACGCCGTTTAGGTACATGAGTAGGTAAATGTATAATAGCACAGAATAACATAACATATATTACGTCAATTATTACAGAAATAATCACATCCATACGCAATGTACAAGGTATAAAAAGTAGTTCATATTGAATTGGCATTACAAGTATACATTGTAAGACAAGTATAATAATTTAGATAAAGGTATGTTGGTACAAGGAATGAAATATTACAGGTAAGTAGACAGGAGTGTAATCACATGAAGTATAATACAGTGTGTAAGTATATTTGGATCTTAGGTTAACTAAACAATATTTAAACAGGTATTATTGTGAATAGCATAAATGTTTGGAAGTAAGAAACAACGATACTTCTTGTCTTCGCACAACTTCAATTATACGTAAAAACTTAATTGAGGTATATACCTTGAATTTAATATCGAAATTTGGGTCGACAGGCATGTTTCACCATCTTGCATTAGGGGTATACGTATGCGTATAAAAGGATCAGAGACTTGCATGCATTTGACTATTGAAAACTGCAGCGCATGTTGAGTCTTGTCAGTTGGTGAATAGAGTTAAGACCTTTCATCACTGCTTAGAGGGTGTGAAATATATAACGTAGATACGGAGAGAGGGTGTGGTGAAAGATTGCGGAGGGACGAAGGGGGGGGGGGGGGGAGGAGGAAAGGGAGCAAGTAGAGTAAAATTGTTGAGCGAGTTTTAATGGAACGGTAACAAGTTAATGTTACGGAACTGTACGTTTACACATATTTGGCAGCTTAAAATATTGATCAACTAGCGCAGCGTAGTTTTAGTCGAACTTTAGAAAAATAAAATAACCGTTCTCGAAATCGTCAAGTGTTTGGCGATGATAATAATAATATTATAATACAAGTATAATTACGGCTTGATGCAGGATGTGTTAAAATATTTGCGTATTTATGTGTATAATGTGATTATAACAGCCGCGCTATGTTTGCAATCTTTGAGTATAATCTGCATAGTTCATTTCAACGCTAGATTCAACAGCTAGAATTTATAATCTATTCGCTATAGATACCAGGATATAATTTATTTGTGATTTACAATTTTTTATTTGTTCATTTTTTTTTTTCTTCGCACCGAAAGTATCAATGTCTCTACAGTTGTTCTCTCAAGCGTCTTATTATCTAATTATATGTGAAATTTTTTGAAATTCCGACGTACGACTTTATCTACATGGGCTCATAATTACACTACAGCAGCTTTATTAGCATCGTTTCTTTGAACGAACAAATTCACAATTGTTCCACTAAGGACACGTTATTCTATCACAGTCCAACCTTGCACGGTCGTGACGCCATTGTACAGGTACACCTCGTGACGTCACGGATAAAAATTTGTCACCAGCTATTTACACGCTCCCTTGTAACAAATTGACTCCATTTAATGTAAACAGTATACCATACCTATGTATTACACGAGTTACACGGATATACACATCTGTATAGATTCCAGCTAGTAACGGTAAAAGTTGCTCATGTTATTACAAAAATTCTCAATTCCAAATACGAAATGTTTTGAATAATATTATGATATAGAATTAATATAGTAATAATAATTAACAATTTAATATTAGAACTGTTCTACCTTCTAGCTAAATGATATCATGTACATACATACTTATGTATTATAAGTACACGTATATAACGGTATGGGGGGGGGGGGGACATTGGCGGATCATTTTCGTTTCTTTTTTTCAAAAAATTTTCATCTTTTTTCCCTTAAACATGATATTATACCGCCGCAAGCGTTTAAGAATAAGAACTACGTGAGAATTGACAGAACAAAATGGGAATCTCCTTGACGAATTGTTATTATATCAGACCCTGTTTTTGCGCATAACAGATACGCTTCTCATATCTCACTCTACGATCGAGTTTCGTTGTTCAGATATTATTATGGTATGTTATTATATGGTTTACACATTATCATTCGTGAATCGGTTAATTTTTACATAGGTACAAATAAATGATCGTTTTATTGTCAAACGTCGAAATTATTTAAGAACCATACGCATGTATACCAATTCTAACTGCCGCAATTAGACGTCAAAATTTTTCTCATAGCAACAATAATAGTAATAATAATCACTTATCATGCGCTTGGGATAAGTCCCTTATATGCACATGAGCCAATTACATAGACAATATATACATACAACTTGGCGGGGATTCTTTTTACTTCGCGATCACTGATCAAAGTACCCAGCATCTCGTATTTTACAATTAGCTCAATTTTGAATGCATGTCGTGGGAGAAAAAAGGTAATTGTGGACAATAATCACCTCAACAAGTTATCACAAAGTCGGATCTGCCGTCTGAATAACGCAAGAGTTTACCTTTAAATATACTATCTCTACTCTGAAAGTAAATAATCTCAGTGTTTGCTGTCACCTTGATCACTATGTAAATTATCAAGTTGAGATTTTTCAATTAATTACCATTCAGTGTTGAATTCCGCGCAGTCCATTCAAAACCGTTGGCTTTGACTTTTTCAAAGAGGATATGATATAGATGAAATATAAGGGGACTTTCAATGGGAGCCAAACCTTTAATAGAATGACAAGAATTGTGGTGCTTTTTTAAAAATCAAGGTACTGTTTCTTTGAAAATCTTGTTGGTGTTTCAGGTTCCCGACGTGTATAACGTATTCTTTACATCTTAAAATTTAATTTTGATTTTCCACAACGTCCTCCTCAAGATCACCGAGTTCTTTAAATTTCCTGAATCTTGATGCATCGCAGCATGCAGATGATCCTATGCATAGAACCAGACACGCTGATGAAGCCAACGAATCACTTGCACATGCATGATACACGCATATCGAACGTCAACTTTGACATAATTCTCCGATAGGAAAGAATAGACTGCAGCTGGCACTGCAGCATTTTCCTCGATAATAGTAAATCCATGCCGCGTCCTTGCGCCTGAAATATACAAAATTGTTCTTTCGCGTGGCTTACATCAATTGGTTATCAGATCGTGAGTTCCGCTTATCGTAAATATGTATTTTAATGGCTCGCTGAATCTAGGTTTCGGATTAACCTTCGGTACTGCTAAAACCGTTATCTGTTTATTCAGCAGGCACAGGCTCTATACAATTGATATTCCGTCCCCGTTTACAATAGGGTTGGACGATTGCATATCATACCCTTGACAATAGCTGACGGATCGGTCGATAGTGGGCGAAAAATACAGCTATGACACTAAGGATGAAGCGTCCAATGATTCCATGACAATAATTTCTGTCGATAAGTGCTGATTGACTCAGATTCTTTAATCGTTTCGCTCACTTTCCAAGTAAGCGACTCGTGTGCTTCGTTATTAGCGATTCGTTCGATTCGATTGCCGTCGTCAAATTATTATAACTTCATTTGACTTCGGTGTATAATTAAATCTCGATATGACGGCTAAGGATCAAGCTCTCCCTCTATGAAGGATTGGGAAAAATGAAGGAACCTTATCGGACCTTCGCAAGTCTCATACGCCAACGCCAAGGCCATTTTCACCATTGAATTCGGAAACCGAGTCAAAAGTTGGCGTCGAGATGTCCGTCGGTGTGGGAATGGCGAGCGGAGCAAGCCTCAAAGTCTGTCTGGAAGGATCCTTCAGGATGTACCCCTTCCCGGGTCGTATGTGAGGTCTGCTCCGATGTATCGACGGTTCGAGCCTGAGTATCGAAGGTTCGATTCTCAGTACGGCGCAAGTATCGGGAACGATATTCGCCCTGAAGACGGACTCCGTTGACCGGCTCTGGGTCTCGATCTCCGAGGTCTCGACCTTCTTGAGATTTGTCGTGGACATCGAGGAGGTGAAGCAGACCGGAGCTTCCTGAGTTCCTGGCAGTTCCCTCTCTGCTTGCAGGTCGGTGGTGAATCCGATCTCGTCGGTCTCGTCGAAGGACGCGAATACGTCCGAACCCGGTACCGAGGGTTCGGCGCTGAAGAAGGACTCCTGGAGTGACGAGCTCAGGGCCTCTGGGCACATGAATGGGTCGATGGAATCGACGTCGTTGAGGTCGCTGCCGCTGTTGCAGTTCTGAAAATTATTCACCGAGTAGGACGAAGGGAACATGCGATGCTCGGTTATGTTCGAGAGGATTTCCTGGCTCCGCGAGGATTCGGACCACCGGGAGTCCGACGGTCTTCTGGAGTTGTGCCGGGTAGAGTTGTGCTCGGAAAAAACAGGCTCCGAAAGTTTCGACTTGCCCGAATCGACGGGCACATCGGTCAGGCTTTCCCCGTCGAAAAGTCCCCCCCGATCACTGTCCCATCCGTTGGTGGAAATGCCGTTCGTAGGATGAATGTCGCTGCAGTCTTCAAAGTTGAGTAAAACCGGTGGGACTATCGGGTCCGAGTGCCTCGCTGGACTTTTAACCTTCCGGCGAACCGGCGGTTCGGGCCTGAGGGGTTCGGCTACTGGAAACCGGGTGGAATCCAAGCCCCTGAGGGTCTCTTCCTCCTTGAGCGGGTCCAGTGGTATTGGGTCTATCGGACTGGGAGGCTCCGAGTGTATCGTAGGCACCGTCAAGGTGTTCAGTATCCTGGAGGGTTCGAGCAGTCGGACATGCGACATGGGCTCGATGGTGTTTATGGACTCCGAGTGCTTCAGGATTTCCAGTTTTTGCCTTGCCTGTAGCAACCGCATCGTGGGATCCGTGCTGGGCCCCAGTCGCCTGAAGGGATCGGGGCTCGAGTCCGGGTGATAAAAGTTGGCCAGCCTGTTAGTCGTGATGGTCATTTTTCTCGGGGACAGTACCTGGTGCTGGTGGCAAAACCGAGCGCCGCAGGGCCTCGGCGATATTCCGTCATCCGTGTGAACCGGTACGCAGTTCTGAAACCGCAAGTCCCGTATCGGGCTGACGGAATCCGCGTGCCTGTGGAGCGTCAGCTGCGGTTTCACGTAGCCGTTCTGCCGCCTCTGGTTCTCTATCAGCTGTCGACACTGCATGACGTGCCGGGAGTGCAGTTGACCGTGATCGCACTTGTGGTCGAGACTCTGAACCGAGTACCTGTGACTCTCGGGGGCGACCCTGGAGGCCGGAAACACCCGAAGATTTACATCGGCCGCGTTTCCGGCCGCTGCCGCCTTCAGGTTCGGGTCCGACATCGAGGCCAGGTTCGAATTCCTCCGCTGAGTGCAGAGGCTCGGGGTGCAAATCGCTTCGCTGAAGTCCTTCGTCTCGACGGCGGGACTCTCGGCGTTTAACACGGGATCGGACATGGTGTTGAGCTGGAGTAGCTTGGGGTTCAGGGTTCCGTCGCTCTTCAGGTTCTGGTACGATATGAACTTCGGGTCGTGGAACCTGGGGAAGTTCTTGCCGCTCATCTTCTTGTGGTTCAGTCTGCGTAGGTGCCGGATTTTGTTGAAGGTCGGATCTAGCAGGTACTTTAGGTTCTTTATCTTGTCAATGTTGTGGTTGGAGTCTATCACGTGGTTCCTGTCCACTATGTACTTCGGGTCGAGCATCTTGGTCAGGTCGTGGATGTTCTCCTCGACTATGTCCTCCTCCCTGCTCTCCAACGACGAGTTTCCAACGACCGCGTCTCTCTCCGGCGATATGTCCGCCATTTTGCTCGACATCTCGAGGCACTTCCGGCTCGCGCATACGCTGTGGTGCTTCGCTGCGAAGCAGTCTTCCGGCCGTGGTCTGTGCCCGTCGTTGCTGTTTATCACCTCCGCCAACTCGAGGTTCGTGTTGGACCCTCTTCTCGTCGGCGAACATCCGTAACGACTCGGCGTCACTCCGACAAGGGCGACCAGGTCCTCAGCTATCTTTCCGGCGGCAACGCGCATCTCGCCGTGATGAAACGCGTAGATCCAGGGATTTGCCGCGCTGTGGGCCAGGATCGGGAGTCCAAGCCAGATTACCGCCCATTCAGATAGTATCTTCGTCCCGCAGAATATGTCGACCAGCATGCAGGTCTGTAACAGAAATGTTCATCCACCGATTAGTTTAGCGACGATTTCTACTTTTTCAGCGTCTCGTTTTCGACGAATGCTTCCCAAGATCTCGCACAGTGACATCGGTTTGTATCGAGGGATTGATCACGCATCGATTTGATGTACACGTGATCTCAAGATTACGATCATTTCAAAAGGTTGCGGGGATTTCACAAGATTTTAAATGATTTTATAAGATTTTAAAGGATTTCAAAAGATTCCATTTGATTTCAGAGGATTTCAAATGATTACAAGATACTCCATGGGATTTCAAAAGACTTCAAAAGAATTTAAAACATTTCAAGAGATTTCGGATGATTTCAGAAGACTTCAAAAGATTTCAGGGATTTCAAAAAAATTCAGAAGATTTCACGAGATTTCAAACGATTTTAAAATATTTCAGAAAATTTCATGAGATTTCAAAGATTTCAAAGATTTCAAGAGATTTCAAGAGATTTCACAAGATTTCCGGAAAAGTGCACATTAGATTTCACGAGTGATGAGCCCCTCGGTTTGTATCGTTGTACCTACTGAAGAAGAATCTTGAGTTACGTTTTGTTTTTGGCTGGCTGAAATATACGTGGTTAGATTTGAAATACCAGATATCTGTTATTCGCGGTAGGTTAACGGTTTATTTGTACACACTGACACAAGTATAGTTTCAGATTTTCATACTTCATCACAATAGAGTGAAACTATACCTGTTTTACTCTTGTCGTCAGATTACTTAAAAAATCTGTATCCATTTTTGAAATCTTTTTTTCCAATCAATTCTTCGTCGACTCTTCATTTTCATATCACTTTCTGACGAGCTATTATGAGTTCTAGAAACAAGAAGATGGTTCAATAAATAAGTGAATTACGTACGAACTAACGAGGTGACTGTGAATGTATTTCTAGAAGTCGTAAAGTCGCATGGAGCTTTTGGACTTGCCGACGTTTTTTCATTGAATTTAACGGAATTTAAATGAATATCAAGTGTGCTGCATCCTTCAACGACTAAATTATAGCTGATCGAAGTTATGATGATATGACTATCCGCGAGTTGTTATTATAATTTATAGCCAGTGATGCTGGGACATAACTATGAAAAATAGAAAAAACGAAAAGAAGCGGCCCTGAAAAGTGTACAATATTTTCTTCAGCCTACCCCTTTTCCGCTTACAAAAATCAAAACTTTTCATGATCTAGTCTAGAGTTTGGAATTCACTCATTTGAATGACGGTTTACTATACCTCGTAAAAGTAGAGAAGCAAATATACCGCTAACGGAAGGTAAATATTCTTTCTGCTTCGTGGAGACTCCCAGGCTTATATACAATATATATGTATATATATGTAAAATTCACAACCGGTAATCTCACAGACTTATTTGTTATGTATTTTTCGTTTTTCGTCGTAGCTTGCACCGATCGATATCGGTTATGGTCGTCTCAAAGTTTTCCCCGGTGGTGGAAATCCGCTTAAGATTTGAAAGCCACGAATTTATACACAGATTGAGATACAATATAAGATGGGTAAAATTTCTTATGCCGACAACATTATAAGCCGTGAATTTTATCGGCAAAATTCTACAGTCTTTTCAGAAGCCTGTGAATTGCCAATCAAATGAGAATAAACCGATATTCTACAGGTGAATTTCGAAGTATTCAATTCAGTGACTCTGAACTTGATTTTCCATACAAATACAGGAATAAAAATCGTTAAAAAAGCACTTGTAATAAGTAAACAAAAACCGAGAGCATAAATTTGTATTCATATACGAAATAGTACATTTCGTAACGAGTATATGGATACTTTATTCGGACGAGTTTCGAGCGGTAATTTTACCACGAAGGCCAAAAAATCGCAACGTCGTAGTCACGATTTTGAGGTTAGAGTGCTAAAAAAGCTTTTTTCATTACCTCGCAAAGGAATCAGTAAAAAGGTTTGGTTACATAGAAAAAAATGTTTACCATGCAAGAAGGACGAGCTTGCGGTATACGTATAAATATAAGTTACCCGAATTTATACAGCGGTGGAAGAAATGTTTTTTCTATACATTCTTTTTCTCCACACTATGTATTAAGTTAGCCGGAGAACGGTGTTCGCTTATTTAGCTACCCTTTTCATCCGAGTGGAGTTTCTGAATGATCGGGGTTTCGGCTCCAGACGCGGTTTCATGCCTTCCAGTCGTTTGTGGCGCTTCGTCGAGATCCTGCCCGAACCTTTCTCCACTGTCAAATTGACTGGCTAACGGTGTACCGTGTGAAATTCTTGTCCCTTGTGCTTTCACTGGGTTCCAAGTTTTCATTTTCCTCTCCCCGATAATAGCCGGGTTTTCTTCCTTACTCAAACTCTGTATTCCTTTCGAGTAGCCGCCGAGCAGTAATCGTCGAATGTTCAGAGCTGAATTTTACCCTTTTTTAATTATTACACTATTAGAGAGAAATTTTTAGTTCCGGTTACCTCTCAGTCCTTAACTATTTTCATTTTTTACCACAATCGAAAAATATAGTTCTAGGTAGAAAATGAACATTAGTTTTCTAGCTGTTACCGGCAAGTCTGGTATCCGTTACTATTCTTTCTCATTACGATCACTGTTACTATATTTTCTTGCGACTGTTGCGAAAATTTAATGCTTGTTCAGCAATAAATTGATGTTAAAGCCTTGTTTAACTAAAAAAGTAGAGTAAACCTCACAAACTGATTTTGCGTTGCGATTACCAAAAAGGGATCGTCAATATCGCAAAATGGTTACGTGTACTTCGTTTTTCGTAAATCCAACGATATTTAAACAGTTTTTTTAACGATACATGCTTCACTGAATTTCTCTAGTTACTATAACAAATGAAATTTTTCTCAGCGTACCATTTCGCGATGTTGCGTTCGTGCTTCGAGACTCGAAGAAAATATAAATTGAAAATAATATATGTCGTACTCGAAATGCGACAGAATCAATTGAACTGCAAACTTGGTTCGTGTGAATTGTTATATAACACAAAGCACTCAACTCACCTGCGTCTGAACCAATAATTCTGTTGACATTGCCGCTCGGGAAGAATTTCACACGCCGATAGATAATCGACGCGGATAATTGCACGCAGGGGTGAAACTGAACAACAACACATATCCCTGTGTAAACTGCAAGAGACTGCTAAAGGTGCAGTTGCGTGTATAATAAATCCCGGCTTATTATCAAGGGCGCCGCACAATTTTACGCCCGTCGTATATGCGTGTTATATTATATACAATATACGTTAGAACGTACTGCTTATTACAACTTTGCTCGCACCATTTTTCCCTGTACGCCAACTTTCCTTGTACACCCAGGTTGGTTTCACGACTTAGTATAACGTTCTCATCCTTCATCCCTTCAAATCGAGTCTCCGAATTTTGGCAGCACATTTTTTTTATCAACGTATAAAAAATAGAATTCAGATTACGAAAGTGTTTTTAATATTTGTACATAGGCAACGGGACGTGGACCTCGATTTTGTGTCTACGATGTAAATTTTTTCGGATAAAATTTCCCGACGACGCGATGGATTCGATCGTTTAGTATTCGAATAAAATTCACCATAATATTCGATGTAAATTTTGTCTGTACGCGTAATCAATTTCTCGTTCTGTCCCTCGGCGATGAAAAATTTATTTGCCCTCGCGAATATCGCTGCGGTACGATCGAGCCGTATATAATATTATACGTTTGCAGGTGCCTTATATAATATATATGCATACGTACAGAGTGTACATGCAAAAGACTAACCCGCGGAGAAAAGGAAATGAAAATATCCGTTAGCATACATTTACCTTGATCTGAGCTGCTTCCTTGCATTATGTATGCTCACGTTCTCAGCTCTGCGTTACTCAATATTCCATTAAAAATTGTGCGCTATGTGTTTCAGCAAAGTTTCACGAGAAGTTCACCCGAGATTATCAACGATTGTTTTTCTTCTTTGATATAATCTCATAATTCTTTTCATTAATTATACTATATACCGTTGGAAAAACATCGAAGTATCAGAATATTTCACTTGCGATAAAACGAGGCAATTTTTCTGATCAGTAATTTCGTCGCAATGTCTTCATACGATTATAATTGTATTCAAGAAATTAAAAAACCACGAATTCCTGTAAAATATTTATACATATATATCGGAGTGTTTCAAAAAAACCGACGTTTTTTTTTCGAAGAATATTGAAAAATCTTCCGAGTGTCCCTCAAAAATGACTTCGGTAAAATATGAGCTCTTAATATTGATATTTAGAGGTGGCGATTCTCAATTTTCTATTTCCCATTTAAATAAAATGGGAAAAAATTTTTAAAAAAATTTAGAACTTTATTGCACGAAAACGAATCAGTGTGAAGATATAAACAAAAAATGTTCTTGTAGGAAATTTTACGCTCTACAAAAAAGATCTGAATAAAGATTTGCGTAAGGTAAGTCGTTTCGGAGTTATCAGGCCTCAAACATCGAACCGTTTGAAATAATGATGTTATTAATTTATAAATGCTACAAAACTGACTCATATCGTTGATTAATGAAATTTATTAATTAACATTTCATTGGAAGTCTATAGTTTTAATTTTAAAATCAATAATACTGTGTATTTCAGTGATACACCGTATTTCTACGACGAAAAAATTCGCTCTTATTTCTGTCCTCTATTCCAAGTCTCCCTTCATATATATATATATAGGTACATCTCAAGTTATTATATCTCTTTCGCGACCGAACAAGAGAAGCGCAATTTTTTTTCCACACAGATATGAGTATAATAGACTGGGGTTTGTTCTTCTCCTTTGCTCTTGACTTTAATGTTTTTTTTTTTTTTTTGTTAAAGTTAAAAGTGGTCCTCAAATATATAAGATAAGTACAGACGTGCTTCAACATTCGCGTATTATATGTATATAGGGATATTTTAATGAAATCAAACGGCAGCGTAAACTTCGAAATTAACGTAAGAAACGCGAGTAATTTCGCGCACTAAAAGAGACCGTGTAATTAACGAAAATACAAACGAATTATCACAAAGGGTTCGAATTTGATCGGGAGACGACGAACTGCCTCTGGCGCAATAAAATTATGGAAATCATTGGTCTTGTTGAGAGGCTGCATGGCCGATGAAAATTTTACGAACATCTCTGCAAAGATTTTCCATTTTCGGAGGCTTTCAAATATTTGTCGAAAATCGGAGATGAGAAATGACGCAAAGTTATTATACATTCAGAGAGGGGTAAATTCCACCCCTTGGTCGGTGTAATTTTAAGTTGTTTTACTTCAGAATTGGATGATCGACTCATTGATCGAGGGTTTCATGTACATGTTGTCGCAATTTCCAAACCAGGAAGTATGGAAAATTAAAATTTCAATATTATTACGATCTCACGTACGGAGTGTAATTTTTCTATAAATGTTCTCCATGAATTTTTGTACTCCTAATTTTAATTTTCTGTAGATACGTGGATTGAGTCTGATAATTCGAGCCAAATGTTTAATATTTCCTTAGTCGGAAGAAAAGTCCGTCCGTCATAAGGCGATGAACTTAAAATAAATACCCGAAGGAAACAAACAGAAAAAGAGAAATTCAAAATAAAATATCCACTCACTGACAAAATAAAAATATTTCCTAAATTAAATTCATTAAAATTTCACCTGCGTACATCAAACTTCTCAAGAGATGCTTTACTTCGAGGCAAAGTATAACAAGGATATCACAAGATAAAGTCGAGGAGAAAAATATATGCAAACGCGATTCGCAGAGTGAAATTAAAGCCAATAACTCCCTGTGTAACGTAAATTCGGAAGTGCCATAAGCCAGTGCCTTTGAGAAAAGTAATTTTTTCCTCAGAAACATTGACTAAATCTTAATAAATTTTAATAATTTTACCTGAAAGGGTAGCCAGAGCACCAGGAAGGCGCCGACCGTCAGGGCCAGCGTCTGGCCGTATCTCGGCAAGGCCAGGGTTTGGGTTTGGTGTCGAAATGACAATTCCACGGTGTATATCGCCCTGGCGTGAGACCGGGCCACCAGGTATACGTACATGTAGCACCCGAGGAGCACAAGAGCGCTCGGTGCCCAGACAGCGACGACGAGGAAAATCCTGACGGGCGGTGAAACCGCAGCGCTGAACCTGCAGCTGCCGCTGTAACAGAGGAAAATTCGACGTGAGAAAATTTAGTCGAGGCTTATCGCCTGTCGATTACCCTGACAACTTTTTACGAGGGTCGATTTATAGGTCTATTTTTCACAGTATTTTCGGAAAATTGGATTGGAATATGATTATAGAGAGGGGGGGAGAGAGTTTACACGATGGTGGAAATTGAATTTTGTCCTCTGCGACGAAAACCGATCACCCTTGTGTCTTCGTTCGAGCTTGTTATAGGTCCTGATGGGGACTTGGGTTTAATATCGAGGAAAATTTACAGTCGTGGTTATTATACGGTCGATAATTTCCCGCGAGCGAAAAATATTATAGATTTCGGTACAAAATGAAAATGGCGTTTTTTCCCTTTTTCTTGTTGTAAACAGAAATTTTAGCATAACTGTGCTACTATTATTTTTGGATATAGTCACTCGTACTATATTTTACTGTCATAAATGTAATTGCGAAATTTGATGATTAAGTAACTAGAAAAAATGTAGTAAATTAAACCAGCAGATTTCGTGCTTCGATTAACATAAAATGTTGTATCGACAGCTATATAATTACGCTAAATAGTTACTCGACAGCATTTTCATCCAGTTCCAATGACATTTAAAACTTTATTCTAACGATAATCATTTCGGTATACGATCTTAAATGTACATGGTAACCTTAACAAATGAAATATTCCTCGGTGAATTGGCAGGCGAAGATAGGCGGGGTGATTACGTGCCAATTAGCTAATTGGAGAGTGTTATCGTTTAGTAATTGTACCCGGAAATGTGACCACCAACTGCGACCTTGAGCCAAGGGCAAAGGTAATTGGCAGACAGCCCTGCGTGGCGATAGTGTGAAAATTACTAACAAAGAGCTGGTCTGTCTCTTAGATTTACGAACACAGCTCGCTCTCTTCGTGAGTTCATTACGGAAAATTTACAGGCACGTTGCCGGTCTTTTTTTTTTTTTTTCTGTTTACTTGACCCTAAAAAAATGCATTACGTACCAAATTTGCAAATTATTGCATCTAGTGGGGTGAAATTGCTATCGTTATTCGCAAACTAAACAAACTCTCAAACAAGACTTTTTTCTTGTGCGAAAATCACTTTGCGAGTAGTAAACGCGAGCGTCTCACGAACCGTTTCTATATCGGTACAGATCGCGTTTTTAGACCTGCTTCGGATAATTGGAAAAAAGTTACGCCGAGGATCAATCGAAGACGGAATTACCACCGGGCGCGGGTGTCGTCTTGATAGAATTTGAAACACCGAGGAGGATCCGTTACTCCTGATTCCCTCGATTCCTGCAGAGTACGTTTTGTAATTCCGTTCTCACGCGATTTAAATTAATCTTACTCAGGCGGTGTGGAATTTCAATTATTCCTGTGTCGCACGTATTACAATCTCAAACAGTTCCTTTCGTTTCGGAGCTTCGCCTCCGCCCTTTCAATAAAGGAGCTTTCAGCGGTATTGAAAAGTTACCGTCAGTTCGCGAAATTGCAAGGTTCCGATCCAGGTTTCAGCTCCAGTTTTTTCCTCAACATGGTAAAATTATTCATCCTGCGTACCGGGTATATTACATACGTCGCAGCTGTCAGTGCTCAAGGTTCGGTTCATATAAGCTCTTCGCATCTCTTTACGACAACTCCTACACAGTGAATAAATTATTCACGATCGAATTGAGCGGGTGATTTTGGCCACCTTTTATGCACGTCGAATTAGCAAAATTGTCGAAGAATATTTTAGACCGACGTGTCTGGATATGGAAATTTTGCTTTAAGCCTCAAAGATTTTTGATAATTAATTCAAGCTCATGACGGTGCAGCGGTGTGTCGGAGACGCCATACAGACGTAGACAGGTAAAAAATTCGCCACTGCCATTCGAGAAGGACGAGACCTGTACCGAAAATCACCGTATATTTTTTGCACGTTTATTTATATTCATGCATTTATTCATACAAAATGACTGTATTTACATCACGAATATATACAGAGCTGTGATATGTCATGGTAACGGACAAATGTGAAGCTGAAAAAAAATTCCACCCTCAGAGAAATGTTTGAATAAAATTATCGGTATCGCAATCAACCGCAGAATTGAGACCAGGCACTTAATTCCTCGTTTCATTTTCCAATTCTACGCTGTACAGAGTAATTTGTATTTTGTGGGTAACATTGCGAACCTATTCACACGCATCTTCTAGTCAAAGTTGCCGTTCGTTTCGAGAGTTTATTTGCTATCAGTTGAATGGGTTATACCTACGTGATATTTCCCGGTATATCGCACGTGTCGTATAATGGATAGACCGTATATTTATGCCGAGATGTGGAAATAACCTGTACTGAAATATCCTGCTGTGAAAATACGTTGGCGAGATACTGAGAAGTGGTGCAAGCTCTGTGTGAAGCGAGGTGGAAGGATCCTGAATTCACTGCTTCTGTTGTCATGTCCAGGAAATAACCGATCCTCGTCGTGATAGAAACCCTGGAAATGCGCACTACGATGTGTGGATAAATTCGGAGAAATCCTCTTTTTCCTTCGATCGTTCGTATTTATTTTCGTACCCCTCTTTTTTGGTGAAAAAGTATACCATGAAAGGAGAAATGCGAATTTCTATTTCCATGGAAAACTAGCCTTCTTTACGATTACCCGATATGATGCTTGTCATTTAATTTGGCAAAACCTGATTTCCACGAAGTGCCTTGGGCTTCTTGTATTCCAGAGAAAAACCGTGATAAGTTCGAGAATTCTTTTACCTCTGCCTCGGTGACTTGTATATCATGTACCAGTGCCCAGACATATTCTTAATATTTTTTATATTTTACTGGCAGTGACTTCGCCAACTCAAAAAGTAAATAATTTTTACCTTCATAATTCGTATAAGGAAGAGACGTTTCCCGACGTCTGCTCGCCGACTGAAACATCCTAGAATCATACGATTGACAATTAGTCAGTTCTGCGAACTCTCGGTTTGCGATGAGGTTGTAAGTTCATTGACGCGGAAGTTGAAAGAACTACTTAGGTGGGTAGTATTAAGCTCGTCGCGTCAGAGGCAGACGTCGAATCCTTCACCAGGGAAGGAGACTAAGAAAAAGAAAAAGAAGAAGAAGAAGAAGAAGAAGAAGAAGTAGTGGCTGGAATGACTGAAGGCCGTCTCTAAAAGGGATTTCGTCCTTAGAATGTCTTGACCGAAGAACCGGCAAGAGCGAAAAAGCGCGTGAAAGGTGGAAGGTAGCGTGTTGCTCCAAGTCCAAATCGATAACCTCAGACCAAGGTAAAAATAGCCTGTATACAACCCGCCGACCCACTTGATCTTCACGGCGAAGAGATGAAACCGATTGACAGCAGCTTTTAAGCCTTTGGACTCTCGACTTATCGAACGTCCGCTCTCAACTTTTGGCCCGTTGATGAAAGGTGAGAAAAATAGACGGCTGTACGCTTTCTCATTAGCACTTAAACAATAAGGCTACTGATCACGTTTCATGTGCAGCGAAGACGAGTAAGGAAGATTGAAACGATATAGGAACGGGTACGTGAGCTTGCACCGCATCATTAACCTGTTGCTTCGCTATTCACAACTGCGGCGAGTCGATCGTTTTTAATATCTTTCTGCTTGAAAGTCGACCGGAGTTATTTGCTCATCAAAGAAAACTTCAAAGTTGCGGATAGTTTATTAAAGTCGGGAAGCTCGACCGGTGCAACTACGTTTCTGAGTAAAAGTAGCGAAAAAAGCAAAGAATGTTCGTAATGTGACGCTTCCGAAAACCAGCACGGCGGCGTGTTTCTGCAAGCTCTGATGTCGAACGGAACGAGCTTCGGGCGTAATTTATGATATTTCTGAGATTATTACGGTGAACACGAGGCTTTATTCACTCCCGGTATCCCGTGATGCTGATTGAACGATTCGTGGAAGGAAACCATCGACGTGTACCGATGTGCTTCGGAGTTGGGTACGCAGACTTTCCAGCTCATACACGTGTAACCGCGAGAAATTCGAGGGAAAATGAGAGGAACTAGGAAATTTCCCCGACAATATCCCCGAGGGCGGTTTGTCGACCGTTCGATCCGGGGGTGTTCTGTTTGAAGAAAGCTTGCAGGGAAAAACCGGTGGCAAGCGGAAGGGGCGAGTCACGTGGACAAACATTATTATTTGATGGAATATAGTGAGGGGCGAACCGAGTAGCCTTTCAACTTCACTGAACGTGATTCCGTTTTTCAAAGTGCCACGAGCAATCGCCGGACATATTATTCCGAGACGTATGGTCGGGTGAAAAATCTGTCGGAACAGAAGTAGAAAGAAAAATGAAATAAAAAAACATACCATGAAGGAGCTTTCGAATTTTGACCGAATCTAATCAAGTTAGGTGTAATTAAAAAAAAAGTCTCTGTGGTCCAGACAAATATTTTGGACACTAAATTTCAACATTTTGCTATCAACGAATTCGCACGTAAAATAACTCTACTATTAGTTTTTACGTGTAAATCCACTTAGTCGTATGCAGTTTTAATGAAAAACAGATCTTTCTATTCGTTGATTAATTCCGGTAGATGAATATTCTTGGAGAGATTTTTCCGTTCGCCATTTGCAGGTGATTGAGTCAGATGAGATACATCCGTTTTAATGTACCTGCGATAAATTTATAATCCAACGAGACACAAGTTTGACTGTTATTCAACGTCAAGCTCGGAGGCTTTGTGAAGAATTTGAATTTGAAAAATTAAGAAATGGTAACAAATTACATTCATACTTTCTGATTACGACAAATTGCAACAAAAATTACACTTTCATTGGGGAAAGGTACACTTTGAAATTAATTACATTTTAATTAGAAAGTGTAATTTGTGTTTCATTTCGTGCAATTACATATGTAATTTCTAATTACAACGTAATTAAATGCAAATTGCAATCAACTGATGCACGGTACTCGTCCTGGGCTTTACGAACTGTGGAAAACGATCGGTAATGCGAGACGATTTCTACACCAGAAGGTTAACCTCATTACAGCTTGAGGGAAATACTCTACGGGACCAAGTTTCTCAAATTAGTCTAAATTCCAGGGTGATTACAGATCACAGAAGAGTAATTTTCACGAGGTAATTGTTCTTCCCGGGCTTGCCAAAGTCTTGCGAACCGTGGGTCTAAATTACAGAAGATTACAAAATTCACAATGGTGAAAAAAGATACAGTCGAGACTTCCGCATAAATTGGCTTCTGGGCATCTTTTAGAATGCCGATAACAATGATCAATCCCTTGCTTACTACTGTATTCCTAATTTCGTAAGAATTTATTCGTTAATAAAATTCTGGTATATTCTTTTTTCCTCCAGTTTCCGATTCCACGCCGGAAAGTCGTTAATTTTGAAAAATTGGTATATTTTCCTGCACTCTTTTACGTTTCGTCAGCCAGTTTCGCAGCATTTTCGATTCAAGCCACGGCACGGAAGGAGCAATGCTGACTTCCGGTGTACCACCGAACGGCTCTTTTTAAAAAACCCGACAGATCCGGAAAATGCACTTTGAAATTGCACCTCACGTATCGCCGATAAGTTCCGCCGGCTTCCGGAATTCAGTACATCTACGTTCCGGCTTTGAGATTCTACACATACCTAATAGGTATATCTACAATACAGGTTAACGGGATGCTGCACGTCTACACAAGACGATAAATTCTGCATCGCACGTACCTACTTTGTCTGCTATGTTCCTGAAAATTGCTCCACTCCGAGACTCGGAGCCGTTGACCTGACCTGAAACCTCCCTCTTATCTCTCCGTATACACTCTCTCGGGGAATCGGAAAATAGGATATTGACAATGGGATTTCTCACGAGGCGGATCGACGACCATTTCGCACCGTGAACGGAATGAAATTCCTAAGAGGTTTAAATTATTGGCGTCGATTACTGCAGGAGATCTTTACCTCGCTTTGCATTCCTTGCAGAAAGATTTTCGCGACAAAATTACTATTCTCATCGACTCCAGGTTGAAATTTCACGTAAGAATGGAATAATAACTTTCTTGACGATTTTCGATGAACGCATGCGGAGTAGGTGAATATAACTTGAAAATATTAGCAGTCATTCAATTCTGCATACACTCTGTTTCCGAGGGAGCGATGTAGTATGTTGGCTTGCCTATCACCAAGGAGCATAAATATCGGTAAAACAGACTTACGGAGTCATTACCGATTGAGTCGAGTCAAGTAATATAATTGCTGTAACGTGACTTTGGAACGCGATCACTGAACGCTTCCGCGTGGATTATAAACAACAAAACAACTGCTCGACCAAATCCACGCAACTTGGCAACACGGACAGTTTCAGCTAAATTGTGAGAACTTCAAAGGCGCTTCCTACCGATAACTTATATCGATATTTGTTCTCCTAAAGCATAGGCAACCCAGCATACAACAGCGTTTACTCGGAAACACCCTGTATAAGTATAATAGGAGTGTATTCTAGGTGTAAGATGAAAAGTGAATGTTATATGGATAAATCTGGATGTTTTTTATATTCTCCGAATAGAGAAAGGCGATTTACCTGTGGGACTGGGTGCTTCCGGTTACTTCGGCGTATATGAGAGGCGACAAGCCGACGACAATGGCGTAGAGCCAAAATACGGCAATGTATTTCTCAATGCTGCTATGGGTGATGATATTTTTGTAACGCAGAGGTTGGGCCAGAGAAGTGAGCCTGTCAACGGCGATGGCGACGGTAACGAGGACGCTGACACTGCAGAGGGTGATGACTATGCAGTAGGGGGCGATGCACAGGGAGGAAACACCGTCATCGGGTATCCCGGAAAGCTCGAGATGCATTCCGAAGGGCATGAAGACGCCGACCTGCGAGAATGATAAATACTAAGCTTGGAAATCGAGTTAATCAAAGAAACAATAGGTAGTAAATCGGGATGACTGAAATCATGGAAATCATCGCTTTCGTGGATTTCTAGTTTACCAATCAATATTCATTGATTTAAAACGATTCGCGACCATCTAGATGACCTCTCGTGATTCTGCCCAATCCAGAAAATCAGTGAAAATCATCCGGAGTCTTTGGAAATCGTTGAAAATCAGGGGTAAGATGCGAAATCAATGGAAAAAAAATCACTAATTGACGAACCATAAGTCATAATAAAAGAATCACGCGATAAGGTATAGCTCAATAATATCACTGAAAATCAATATTAATGAATTGGAATCGTCGATGCTATTTTTTTTTCTCCGTCGTCCGATTTGAAAATCAATTTTCGAAACTCACCCCAAGATCGCTAACGGCCAGTGAGGCGAGGAGGCAGTTCGAGGCTGTCCTGAGCCTCTTGTACCTGTAGAAGGCGGCGAGTATGACCGAGTTCCCGCTCACCGTTAACGGAGACAGTATAAAGACGACGGAAACCGCAAGGATCACTGCTACCGGGCTGGTTTCCGGTCGGCTGTCGACCCTGGTCACCGCCGGCACGAGGCTCGTCGTAAATTCGGCCATTATGGATGTCGGCAGCGTCTCCGCAGCCAGGGTTTCCATCTTATTCACAGGCGTTGCGATCGGCGCGCGATATTTTATCTTAGGTCGGATTTATCTCGTGGGTGAAAAACTTCGGGGATGACATTTTCCCCGGTTTCATAGTTCTTGGCAGTTTTTTAGTCCCGTATTTCAACCGACGTCTCACATTTTTTTACTCCCAATCGTAAGATCTTCGCTTTAGAATTCTTAGGTCCGTTGCATGGTTCATCCTCAATCTTCCGTTGGTTCTGGAATCAGCAAAAAAATCAGATTTTTAATTAGGTTTGCATCTGCAGAGTATATTATGATTAATAGCTTTGTATTTTCATATTTTAGTTGAATGTAATCCGCAACGATTAACGGGGATTAATATGGCCGGGAAGATAATTGACAAGACGAAGAATGTGAAGTTATAAAAACGTAAACGACCCTGCGTCAAGAGTGGCGAGACCTTGCAGTGACGCCCGTTTACCAATTAATCGAGTAGAAAGTTCATCACCTACAGTGAAAAGTTCAACCCCTGGATGATTTCAATTTAAAATCGCCATAGCTTGGAACTTATAGATTTAATTATACAAGCTCTAACGTTATACTCTGGAAAATGAGAGAAGAAAATTAACCAATAAGTCTACGGATGAAAAACAACCTAGTCTTTATTCGTAAATATGAAGGTCGAGGAAAATATCTACACCCATTGAATTGAAACTTATTGCCGAGAAGCAGCTGTGGCCCTGAGATCCCTGAATTAGGGTATAAAATCGCTTTCGGTTAGCGGCGAAATGTCTCATGATGATTAATGCACCGTATATATCGCATGCCCAGCGATAATACCGCGCTTATCAACTTAGTCTAAGTCGCTCACCCTGCAGCAGTCAAGAAAGCTCACGCTCCGACATCGAGCACTGTTAAATCGGTAATATCGTTTACCAAACGATGGAGGATTTGAGCCTGATCGTTAGAATAGCTCCCAAATTATCCCACGATGATCGGCTCAATGGATGCAGGAATAAAGTCAATGATATATTCATTCCTGTTTCAATCATTTTTGCGCAAGTTAGCCGATCACGAAAGCTGCTGGTAGATTTATTCGAATAGGAATTTTTTACCCGTAAAACTCCAGTTAATTCCATGAATTTTGAAGCACCGGGCTGTTTTTTTCCCCAAAAGAATTCTCGACTCCTCCTCAGTTTCATCACATAGAAAAATTGTCGTTGGATTACCGTTGAAATTACTTTATCGAGGAATCCGAGATTGTGGGATAGATATTTCCATGAATTGGTTGATTATCTTTGCGCTCGGCGGATCGGAGTTTGATTATCTTGGTCGACGGGGCGGCGAATGCAGCGAGACTAGCTAGTTGCAGCCTAGATGCGCTTCCGCTCGCTTGAACTGATAACTTGATGAAAAATTGAGATCAGTGGCTGCATCTCGGTTGGAAATAAATTGAGTTTTGAACCGTGAGTAACGAGCTAATTGGTTTGAGTTATACCCTGGAGCCTTGACCGAGTTCCCCTTGGGTATACTTGCACAGGTATATGTGTAAGGTATTTCCCTCCGTTATAGGGAATTTAACCAATTACCTCTTTCCGCATGCACACTTCTTAACGATACAACGTCGTTATAACGATGCAGAAGAGCGATGTAGACTTTCGATATCCAGCCAATAAGCGGATTAGGGATGAATGTTATTGAGCAAAGGTTAGAAAGACAGAAAAATCGACCCAAAAAAAAAAAAAAAATCTGCAACATTATCGTTTGCGTCTAACGACGATAGCTGTTATAATTTGAGATTTCGCGTGTCTTTTTCAGAGAATTTCCAGCGATTTTAATGAACGAGTAAAATGAGTGCAAAGACATTAGAATTTTATAAAAAAAACATCAGAGTCTAATCGTTTAGAAGCTTTCAAGTATAAACCCTTTTCTGAAATTGTTGATATCTTTGCGAGTGTTATTCGAATTGCATCAGATTCGTTATCGCATCACATACGGTATAAATATTTAATTACATAATTCGTGTCGAGCATCATTGGCATTTTCGAACGTACAGTTTTCTCTTTTCTCAGCTTTCGATTCATACGGTGAGTCCCGTTTATCCCGAAGATCCTTAATTCGGGTCTCGCCTAAAATAGCATCCGATGCGAATAAACAATTTCTGCACATTTTCTCCCCGCAGATTGCAGCCGATGGTTTTACGCAGAAAACGGTGGACAGTAATAAGGGTAAAGGACCGCACAAGGAAGTTGGGCATAAAAATTTCCACCCCGATGCAGGGAGTGCAGGCAGTATCCTGTTCCACATTCTCTTACTCCTCGAAGGATGCTTCCGCCCACTGTTTACTGTGCTCTAGTCTCCCGTCTGCATCCTGGATGCGCACGCGGGTTCAGCTTGGCGGTTTCAGCACCTACTTCAGCGAGTTTCTTACCTCTGTTGAGCGGGTCGTGGTTTCGCTCCTTAATTTTTACGACGCTAGACACTCCCGAGTATCGCCCATTCCCCGGAACTACATTTCCTTATACGATACTCGAGACGCGGGACGCAGCGATTACCGTTAAGCTTCTAGGTTTTTTCATTTTTTCCCATGGCTGTGAATCGGGTGACTGGAATCAACCCTTTACATTTTTTAGCAATTTTAATACGTAAACGATGTGGGTGGAAAATTACTCGAGTTTCGTGAAATTGAACCCCGCGGAGCCTCCGGGATACTAAATATTAATGAATTAAGGGGGGTAGGCATCGCGACAAATTGCGAAGTTTTTTGTTTCGATTTTTTTTTCTTACATTTTGTTACTACTATAAATATACATATACAATAATATTAGGCAGTCTCTTCCAAACATTTCGGCGCGAGTAAAACTGAAAAATTCGCAAAATTGAGCTCGGAGGGACGGGAAAGGCTTTTGAAAAATGTGGTAAAAATTCAATTTGCCTTTATAAACTACTAAAAAAATATGCGTAATTTTTTTTATTTCTGAGTTGTTTGTCACATCTTTGTCGATGACAATCAGTGGTATTCGTAAAAAAAAATATGAAGAATAAGGAATGATACTGAAAATTGAAGACAAACGTTTTCTCTAAACGATAACTCGAGAACGCGGTAAGACATCACCTTGTTCTTGTTTTTTTTAAATGAAGACACAAACTTTCTCTAAGAAGCAAATCAACGTCTGTGTCGAAAACAGTTTTTATTATTGTTGTTATCACAACAAATGTCATTTATTTTTCAATTTTTTTCAAATTTTAGCCGCCATTTTTTTATTTATCATGTTCCTTGAAATAGTTTAGGTTCAGCCTGTACAGGAATATTCTCTGTGCAGAATGGTGCTTGAAAATTGTCGAAAGCACTAACCATTGACTGGGAATCGTGGCAATAAGGAATCAACGCATGAGACGCGTGGTCTTCTTTATACGCCCAAATCACTCTTAAATATTTATATTTTTAAAACTTTCATCACTGAATTTTTCGGCCGATTTTCACGTGTCTTAATGAACAACAAATTTTTCCCGATACTGACACGCCAACTTTGAACACCGTTATTTGTAGCCTGATCGTTTCAGCGGGTTATATAACCGGGGAGCTTTTCCGACATGGGATTGAAGAAAGTGAGGGAAAAGCTGGTGTTCTCGATATTGAGAAAATAAGGAGCTTGATTCCGTTCTAATGGCAGCCCGCGAACTGCTCTCTCTCAAAATAGCTTTTCAAACTTTTATTTTCTTTTTTTAAGCTTCCGTATGTGTGCCATCCCGGATTGTCCAGAAGTGAGTAGTAAGCACGGCCGGAGTTGTGGCTCCAATAACGAAAGTAACGAAAAGCTTGCAAAGTTGCACAGTTTAACTTTTTGCACCGTACGCTGAGGGTTTTTTTTTTTTTCCTTCCTGCGATCTTATTAAATCGGCCTTTCAGCGAATTGCGAGACAAAGTTCACTCGTTTCTGCAAAAGACGATTCGGCGGTTCGGCAATTTCAACGTTACACCTGAAGCACCGCTTGCGAGCTTTTTGAAATCTTAAACGTATTATCGTATTATAATTAACGATACTGCATAAAGGGAAGAGGTGATCCGTTTCTGTCATCAAATTTACCGCTCAGTTCCTGCCTGCGCTAATATCTGAAAAATGTTGATGAAATTTTTTATACGTCGGTGCATCAAAGGGTTAAAAAAAATATCGTGTATACTCGCGGCTCGAAAATTCGGAAAAATATCCGCGTTTCTCTTTAGCAGCTTCAACACTTCGTCTTCAGGTTACAACCCTTCGGAGTTTTTGCTTCGGCGTTTGAGCCATTTCCGGCAATTTTGTATTTGGCTCTTGACCCACGCGATTCAGCTTAGTTTCCGGCCTCCGGGCACGAATTCTCATTTTTTGTTCACCCGGCGGTACGTTGCTCGAGGAACGTATCAAAGCTCCGAGTTCAACCGAGCTTTTTTGACTCCTCGTAACGTTTGTCAGTTTTCAAATCAGCTACGTGTCTCGGCATAAATTTCAGCTTTCGCTTTTCGGCCGTTTATAAACGTACCCGAAGTACGAGGTACCGACAAACTACAGATCCCACGGTGAGGGCTTATGGATGAATACCCTGGTGAAAATTTCTACTAGTACGAATTTTCAGGGAAATTAGAACATTTCGTATTATTTCGTACAAAATTGTAAATATGCAAAGTTTTTCCTAGAGAATTGTCAATTTTTTATTTTTTTATTGTAAATGCTTGTAGATTTCTTACTGAAAAAAATATAAACTTTCATGAAAATCTACAAGTTTTTTTTATGAAAAACTGTGTAAAAGATTGTACAAAACGTTCCAATATCCGTAAAAGTACGGAAAAAATCGTAGAATTTTCATTTTCACCAGGGTGAAAGCAGAAGTTTTTGCTCTGCAGGTAGCAGCTTCATTACTAATATACGCTTGATCTTCGAAAATTCCAAGAGTGCAAATATGTGTAAGACGCGTTTCCGGGATTTCGGTTCAGGCACAAAATATCGCCGCGTCTTCGGCTCTCGTCACCTTGGCAAAGTGAATAAGTTAGCAAGTTAGTTTCCGAGTTGACAAGTTAGTAAGCTGCAGATTTCCTCTCCAACTGTAACAGATCTTCCTGGCATACATTAGCCGCAATTGAATGTGAGCTTGGTATAATAAGTAGAAGAGCGGGATAACGCACGTTTGCAAATTACGGATTTACGGGTACGATATAGGTATAATACGTACGCAGTTATTTGGCGCGATAAGACGGGACAAGAGGATTTATACCAGCTGGTTTTATTGTCAACCATGCAACACGGGTCGGCTCTATCAGCGATCTCGACTCCTTATCGCTCCGCCATGCAGGAATTTCCGACATACCAGTCCAACAAGCATAACAATAAGAATCCATAAGCAATTTGTTGTAAATTCACACCGTTTTCCTTATATAGGATTACGTAGTTTTATACAGGCATTGTACTGGCAACGATAATTTTCATCATTCCGGCTGACAGTGCGATTGTTCTTTTTTGCATAAAGTTTACCGTGGATTGATCGTGCTGAGAAGACCTCGATCCGCCATTGATGTATGGTAAAACATTCAGCACTGATCAGGAACGCCATCCATCTCATTATCGTATAAAATATATTTAGACACGTCTCACCTTTCCAAATTGGAAAGCCTTGTCGATGTCTAAAGTCCACTGCATATAAGTGACACTTATTGACAGTGCAGTGAATGGAAGGTTCTCAAGTACTTGTAATAGCAGCTTTATTTCCAGTTTTTCTTTTTTTTAATTTCACCTCACTGATCCGTGGACGTTTGATATATCGTGTGCTTTAAATATTCGGTTGAAATTGAACGATAAAAAAGATGAGTTACGAAGCACGTTTTGTGCAATAATTCACTTCTCAGATGGTTATCGATGCAGGTGATTTTTGAAACTACAAAAAACCGGCATCACCGCCTCTGCTGCTATTCCATACTGAAAATAGACCACCATCTCACCGTCGGTCGAATTCGTCGTAATATCGAAATATGGTTACAAATAGCGTCAAGACTCACCTGTCCGACCACTTTGTTCGTTCATATAAAAGAGACATATCATTTTTCCGCTTGATTAACTGAACGTGAAACTAGAAACCAACCAGGCTACGTGACCTTGATCGTGTCAAAGTCAAGGTGTCCCGAGTGTCGGGGTGTAGAAGATCATCATCATCATCATCATCATCATCGTCATCGTCATCGTCATGACCATTAGCGTCGGCCAGCGGTTAGCGCAATCGCGTGAACGCGTGTAGCGAGACTCACTGTTATCAGATACTGATTAGTGGAATGAATATTCAGAGACGTGCAGGGAGAGTCTCATGCATTCGTAATTAATTCATCGTTGCGAGGACACGTCGAGTAAGGTGACACTGAGGATGTTAGGCGGGCAGGTAGAGCACGCTTTTCGTTTTCGTTTTCGTCGTCATCGTCGCATGCCTGACGTGTCATTTCCATGTGATAATTTTCGTCCGTGCATACGACGCGACGGTAGAATAAAGTAGTAGTACGAAATACACGTGGAGGACATGTGAGCAACGGGAAAAGCGCGTGTACACATACACTCAGAATTTGCATGTCAAGCGTACATATCGCATAAAATATGTACATTGTTGATAGATCAGCATTTGAATACACATAATAGATATGTTCGAAGTGTAAACACCGGCGGACTGGAAACAATTTTGCCAGTCTTGTTTGCGGCTCGATTGCCAGATCGTTTCATCGTTTTAGCACGGTTATGGTGATTGGTACTGACAATGTGAGGAAAATCCTTTCTCAAACAAACTCTGTTCTGCGCGACTTTGAAAAACGACGTCGACATTCCGATCAACGTCAAAAGGAACAAAAAGAATAGGAGGTTGGACAGAAAATGTTGTTTCATTTTTAGAAAAAGCATTCACTCTAACATCATTTAGCGACCTTGTAATCTACCATGTCTGTTTGGTAGATGGGTTTTTCTACTTAACCCGTAAGTGGGTCTTTTCCGTGTCAATTCAATAAATAAATAAATTATAAGCAGAGTGCGCAGAGTCACGTTGCACGACACGTGTGTAGTACAGGATCCGCTGCGTGTGTTTTGTTATTTATTTTCCCGTCACCTTTTCTCACGTTATCGTTAGATGAAAAATAACCTGAACGAAAGAGCAGCTTTTGTCATTCAACTGTGACGCTCACCAGGCCGGCAGACAATGCAATTAACTCGACCTGCAGAGGGGAGGAAGCTTCTCCATGCTGTCCTCACAATCAGATCATCGGCTGAATTCCCTCCCCAGCTATCGAACCCTCAGTAATATCCTGTCATCCTTTTTCTTTCTTTCAATTGTTGTTTCTGGATCCTCTGCAGATTTTTCCGATAAAGAAGACCAGGATATTATTATCCCGAGGGAGTTGACCTGGTAAACTGAAACTGGACAACAACACCGTGCTCCGGAAATCCGTAATCGATCCTGCATCGAGTCTATAGCGTTTTTTTTTTTTTTAACCGAGAAAATTCTTTTACGGATGGATGTATTTTGCCGGTGTTCTAGATCTTATCATTGTGTGTATCTAATCGGGAGTTGAGTTCGTATGAAGGTTTGATGAGCGAGGTATGGAATCCGGTTAAACTTGAGGGTTTCGTCGTCGCGCAAGTCAACTTACTTACCCGACAGATATATATCCTCATTCTCGTCTTTGGTGTAACTTGCCAAGGGAATACGAAGCGAGCATACGTCGCTCGACGTTGTTATTTCAGTGGTACGTATACACGTTAGCCGCAGAGACGTCCGATATCTCATCCTTCGAAAACGCCAAGCTCGTCTTCTCGTCTAATGGAGAGAGTAACGTAAGCACGAGCTTTCAGCTGGGCACGCGTTAGACGCGCCAGAGACGAAGATTGGGTGCGACGGGTGGTTCCTCAGGAATCAGGTCACAGAGGAGACGAGATATCCTTTTACGAATTTCAGTCGACGTGAGAATTTCGGTCCAATTTTTACCGCGGTCCAACGTTATTATACTCATGGCAAAAAGGTGGACGAAAATCGATTGACTATTCAACGTCGTGCCGCTGTTGGTCTCAAGAGGGCGTCAATGACGATTCGGAAAATTGACTTTGAAAGAAAGTATAAGTGTGAAAAGCCGGGGGCGTTCGGCGGATACAAACCGTAATGTAGGCGGTAATATGACACCCGTAAAAAATGAAAAATAAAACGTACATGGACGCGAATATGGGGAGAGAGGATAGAGGCGCATGGTTTTTTTTTTTTTCTCTTCGATGATGGATGTGGAGGCAGTATTGTTATGGGACACGATGCGACGCCACACTCTGCAAGGACAATTTAAATTCAGATAAAACCGCGCTCCCTCGTAATCTTGTGGGTTATATATATTCATAAGCCTCGAGGTCTCTCTTGGCTGTTGCATCGTAATTATTTAGTCCCGGCAACTAACTAACCGAATTATTACACGTTGCCCGAGGCGCGGTGAACGAATGTCAAAGTCCATCCAGCAAGTTACACTCGCGACTTTGGACCACGCGAGTACGAAAACTTGGCAGGCTCACTTTGACACGACATCCGAAGTCTCGTCAAAAGGCAAATTCGGGACTGCAGGAGGAACGAGGATAAGCTTGGCTCGAGGGTGGTTTCGGGTTTGCATGCAGAATAGCTTTGAACGGTTTACGGAGGTTTGGTTACATCAGACTCAAACGCGCCTTCCAGGCATCAGGCAGCAATGAAGCTCCGAATGGTAATGACTGAAACCGCCCGCGTGGATTAATTATCACTGTTTATAACACGAACTACTGTTAATACTGCGGTAAGAGGGAGAAGGGGCCGTCAAGACACCACCGTCAAGAGTAGGTATAATTAACCAGTGGCTGTAGCAACAAACTCAGGTGTCTGTACCGGGTCTAAGGTGTTGGGTTTCTAGACTGACATCGAAAGCCTTCCCCGGGATTCCGTTCATCTAGTTACGGGCTGAAAAATGAATGAGGTTGAAAACCGATTCCTCGTATTGGTTGTACGAGTTTTGTCGAGGTCGATTTTATCGATTGACGAGGGGCTTAACCTTCGTGCTACGACATACGTGGCTCTGGTGCTGCCTTACTGCATACAAAACCGCAATCTGATTCCGACTTTGACAAATGGATTGACTGAAGGTTGTCAAAAAGAAACCATTTCATAAATGATCTTTCTTACGGTGTAACAGCGTTTCTTTTCATCGCACTACTCGACGCATCGGTCAGAGTCACAGTTAGTGCATGGAAGCAAATCTAATAAGCTACGGGTTCTTCGCAACGTGTCGAGGAGATGAAAGGTGCTTGGATTTCTATGTCGCAATGTTTTATCGGGGTAATGGCGATGGTTCAGGGGGTAAAATGAGAAGAAAAACGCGTAACGCGTGAGGTGTGGAGCACGTTTTGACCAGTAACTGGGTTTCTCTTGAAACTGAACACCGGCGTTACCAAGTGGCTGAATTCACCTCAATCCGAGATGTGTGAGAACACACATGTCGATACGTGGGCGGATGAGACGCGGTGAAGTACGTCGAGGAATCTGGTATTCCGCGAAAGATGGACGCGCAAAAATGCCGACACTTTGCAATTCAAGAATGCGTGTAACACACGTTCCGTTTCTTCGACGGCGTTCGGACGCCGATCGATCAATCATCAAAGCTCGGACATATAACTCACCCGCTTTTATCACCAGCAGACAGTAGAACGTTACGGTGAGTTTCTCTCTTTGAAATTTCACACGTCAAATTAGAAGCTGGTATCCCCGATCCACTGTCCTCTCTGATCAATTCTCCAAAGGTTCGTACATTGTGAAAGAGACTTCAGGATTCGCGGTGTGAGTACGATCGTCACATGTTATCCTCGCGTTCCAATCCCTCAGAGAGAATTATTTCGTGCCTAATTCCGAGGCTGATCCGGATCAAACTTTGACAACTCGGATCTTGCTGATTGCGAATTCGAAGATCATTTTGCGTCAGGTTACAGACATGATTAGGCGAAATAATCCGACGACCGGTTCTGAAAAGACGAAACGGCCAATTATCCGCAGCAGCGTCAAACTGCACAGCGATTAGCGAGCAAATTGACGATGGCGAAGGAATCTGAGCAAACACATCAAAACTTCTGAGATCCTTGCTGCAAGATTCTTGGATAAACAGAGTGGCCCAAGTTAGTTCGCGACGTTGGATCTGAGCTTGGTATGGGGCATGACCAAGTTTGCTTGATACATTCAGCGGTCGACGAGACGGGCCAAAGTTCGCTCTAATGAATGTGCTGTACAATGCATGCCGTGCGATATCTCATTGGCGGAAGATCACGGAAGGTTCGTTTCAATTTTGAACACGCAAGGAGTGTCCGCGTCGATATCTCCACATATCAAATCCGGAGAACTTACTCGATTAAATTGTTCGCCAACATTTCCTCTTCCCCATCTCACGCTGATATATGCCTGTAAAAAGTAAGAAAAGTTACGGATTTTTTCACTCTTCTTTTCACCCCCAAATATCGACAGTGTACCTCTTCGAAGTCGACATTGACACGTTCTTGAAAAACTTTTCATCTTCCTTCTACTGCGGTTTTTATCGTATTCGTTCCAATGATAAAAACTTTCCTCAGGGCTTGCGAGTCGCGGGAAAAAGATGATTTTGTCTCGAAAATCGGTCTCAATGTGAGAAATAAGAGTTAAAGAAAGGTCGAACGTTTTTAGCTTTCCACTTTTTTCCCAGCGCCCGACAAAGGCATTCAAAGAAATTACCAACAGCTCGAGAAAGCAGCAGTTCGCACTGAATTTTTCATTGCAACACAAGCATGAGAGGCCCGATCGAATCCTGATCGATCCTTTCTCGAACGACATTGAACGGCCACCCTCGGATTGCTTGGCCGGGGTTGAAATGGATGAATTCCAATGCTCGAAGGAGGGGAAATACTTGGGTAGAAAAGAGCCTAATCCGAAATTCCGCAAATTTGTGAATTAATTAACAGGCGCAAGAGCCGTATTCAAATCCCCAGGACAGCCGAGCGGCGGCTGAATTAGAACCAAATTTGCAAAGAGGAAGGATTCAGAGAATGCGAGCGAATCCGTCGATCTTCCTTATCTCAGATCCTCCGAGGAATCGTTCCGAGATTCGATTCTCCATGTCCTTAATTTCGAAGGAACAGCGAGTGGCCTACAGGAGCCTTTGCTTCCGCTTTCGTAGGTGTTCCCAGGTCACAAGGCATTTATCTCGAGTCACGAAGCGTGCGCAAGTAGGTACGGATCGAGGATAGACTGCAGCACAAACTCGGGGGAACGCGGCGATGCGCAAGTGAAAGGAAAGCCTCTGAATATTCCAGTGGATATAAATTATTGCCAGAGAATTCGCGTGCTCGTACATAAAAAGCGTCAATATTTTAGAATTTCCATCTCCATTTTAAGTGCTTTATATGCACCTATAGCATACCTAAATTGTCAATTGACAGGAAGATAGACGGCTAAACCAAATCCTTTTTAGTCGTGTGAACAAGTCTTCGTAACTCATACGTTTAGTCAGGCAAGGTTTCACGTGAAAAAATTTCTGAATACTCGAGTTTTTAAGCGACTCGAATAACGGTAAGGAATAAAGAGATTTATAATTAGAATTCCAATCTAATGTTCTATGTAGCTCCAAAACACATATAATATATATATATTAGTGGGATTAGATATGAGTGTAATTTAATTTATCGATGTACTGTGACAAGGATAATTGATCGATCATAGAGAAGCACGAGAGTGACATCGACCTTACAGGTTTTCGTTATTTAACAGCGATTACAGGCAACCACCCCGAAGACTTATAAAGCCACGTTGCAGCACCCTTTGAGTGATGAAATTGGCAGGCTTGTTATAAAAGCTCAAAGAACCGGCCACTCGCTGTGCAGGATAGCTATTCTCGGCCCTGTCGAGCAGTAGCAGACGACAAGCAAAAAGAAAAAAATCATTGAAGGAAGAGAAAGAGAAGTAACAAAAACACAAAGTGAAGACTGGAGAGAAAAACGCTTATACGTAATACTCGTAGCTAACGTCTTGGACTGGGTAATTTCGTTATTCATCGGTAATGGGCTTAATTGCAAGTGGCGCAGTACTGGCCCATTTATTACAGCATCGTACAGTCGTTGGTTGCAGGTTCTTCAGTATGATACGAGCTTCAATTAGCGAGAGCCGGCTGCGGTTAGGATGCAATTTTAATACCAGCTATAAACAGTGAAAACGCTTCACCAGACTATTCGAATGGGTTTAAATTGATTTTAATCCACAATTCTTTCATGCCTGTATGCGCAGATTTTCTCTACAAAGAACGGAAGTGCAGAGGATCCAATAAGATCGGGCTACCATTGGGCTTCCGTACTTTGGCATCTTATGTCGATGGTCGGATTATCGGCAACGATTTTGAATTTCCATAAGATTACACTTTTTTCTTCTTTTTTTTTTCGAGCAACCGAAGCCATCTGTGAAACTCGTAAAGTACATTGAACAGACTTCAGTCACAATGTCTGATTGAAACCCGGCTTAAAGCAGACTATAATATTACAGAACACAATTGCGTAACGGAAGCTCGCCGTGGATTCGAGCTGATTTGTTATTCTGGCATAAAGGAGGCTGGAGGAACTGGAGAGCTGGAGTATAAAATGAGGGTATGAGTTGAGGCTGCTAAATGGGGCGTAATGAAATGTCAAGCGACGAAATAACGCGTGCATCTCCTCCACCTTCCGATCTTTGAACACTAATCGGCATCTGATTCAAACTGCTGTTTTTGAAACTATTGACCAGGTGCGTGATCACGTATGGATGTGGAACGGATCGGTAATTAATCTATAAAGTTCACGAAGAGGATGGCGAATTCCACGTCGCTAACGACAACGACTTTCCCGTACCTACAACCGTCACGCACTGAATTTTTGACCCTGCTATCGCAAAGGTTGAAGTTTACTACAAGAGAGGAAAGACACTTTGAGCAAATGGTGCTTCTATGAGCGTCAAAGCGAAAAGGGCCGGATTATGTCTTTGTACGGAAGGAAAATCAATCTACTACAACCTCGGAGATGATCGTTTTTCATTCCCATGTGAAAGCTCGTACCCTAGTGGATTCTACTCACGCTCCGTGGCAGTAGAATTGTCACTAATATTCCAGCAGTGGAAGCAAAACTTGTTAAAAATAAACGTCGGATCTAGAAAAAGCTTTTGCTGATCGGTGAAGCCGAAGATTTTGCGTCGATCATCAACCACCGACACGATACATCCTTCCCTCTGAATCGTGCAGACAGTATCTAATGGCATAGGGGAGCGATCATTAGAGTGAAAAGCTCAAGTCAGGCGCTAATAAATTTCTGCTTAGAGAAAGTTGCGCGGTGATGCTGTGAGCTCTAATTTCTATCCACCTTCGTTCCTTTGTTTACCTTTCCTAAATAGTTTGTTCCCCCTCCTTAGGACGATCCAATCTTTCGGAGAACACGTAGATTCGCGAAATTTCAACCGTCGGTGCACAAAGTGGAGGATGTCTCGCGTTTCCGTTTTCAAGGTTGCGGGTTTCGCGTCCGTCACGTGGCTTGGTGATAAACGGGTATTAATTGAAGCAAGGGAAAAAGCAAGAAAGGGTTCGCGTCCTTCAGGGTGTGTATCCGCTCCCGAGGGAATTGAATTCAAGAAACGGCAGGCGCAAGTTCGAATTTCTCGCACTGTGCGGTTCGCTTCCCATCTTGGTCACGTAATAATGTGATGTGGTAGAGTCAGCAGATTACCTCCGTTTGTCGACATTCTCTTCCTTGGTTCTTCCGCCCTTTGGTCACAAGTTACGTAATCTGAGATCGAAAAGACCTTCTGCACGCTCTCACAAAGCTCTTCGAGCTTCCTTATTTCGCAGAATATGTTGATGGAATAATTTGCTTTGCCGGGCGCGCTTTACGCGATCGGCAAAGGCTTTTTGGTAGGTGACTGAAGAATTAATTCACTTTACGTACACCTTAATGTGATTCGTAGAAAGTTTTCATCTTTACTTGATCTTGCGGACGGCGGTCGAGAGATTTCATTCTTAGAATATAAGCTTCCAGCACAGTAATAACAGACAGAAATAAAAGAGGTTATGCAGTGGAATTGAGAAGAGTCTCCGGTTTTGTGGCCATAAAAAATTAATACTTTCCAGTATTATGATAAGGTGGAAAAATTTTACGAGAAATATATCAACATGTTGTAATATTACGATGGCGGTCATAAGAAGATTCAAGTATTGAAAAATTTATTATACACAATAAAAGAATTCGAACTCATTGGCGGATTAAAAGTCATACTTTTTACACGATTCTTATCCGATGCATAATGGTCGTCACAAACCGTCCAGTTAATCAATGAATACCAAAAAATTAAAAAATGATCCTTCCATCATTGTCACGTAGCGTTTTTGATTGTAATTTATTCACCGTAGTTAAATTTCGAAATCGTACATTCAGCGGAAAAAAATGAATCCACGTAATCTAATTCAATTCACGCCACGTTTGTAATCACGGCTCTCCGTAGATTAGCAGAAGGAGAATTTTCGCACGCTAATACTCGTACGTAAAAATCGTACGATAAATATCTTTTACCATTCGAAACGCGATATGCGATTTGTACAAAGTAAACTTTTGATTTCGCGGCAAATTGCGAAAAGGAGAATTTCACGATTCTGTATACGCGGCGGAATATTCGTTTCTTGCACGTGGAGACCCGGCGGCGCCTAGCGTCGCGACGGCAGCCTTGAACTCCAGGCACCACTGCTCTTGGTTCTGAACTACACTGGGTCTCCAGCTCGATCGAAGGCCATGGCTACCGCCTGCATGTGGCTCTGGCTGACAATCAGAGGCTATTTCATCCAGCAGTGAATAATTCGGGGATTAAAAAGGCGAGTCACCATCCGCCGGATTACCCGCAGAGTAACTCGAGTCATTAGCGAGTCAGGATTTCGTTCAGACCCTAAAAGAACTTTGAATATTTTCAGACAAGTTTCACGCCGTTAAGGAAAGCGCGGCTTTGAGTTCATCGAGTCCCGATCAGCCAACTCGATTAGCTCACTTTCAACGGGGTTCCCCACCAACAAGGGGAACGTTCAGCGGGATCTCTGTCGCAATGCGGAACTCCCGGTAATTCCCGGAGAGAGACTGACGGCTAGACTTCTATTTAATTAACGTATTTAATACGACGATGATGGGGTTTGACGAGGCTGTCACACGGAGTTATTATATCCCTGTGATCAGGTCAAAGGTGACATTTGCACACGTCAATTCTCAGCAGTCAGACATCTTCACCATCTTCATTCACAGCATAAATCTAATTTCCAGACTTCAAAGTACTCCAAAAGAATTCCGATTACCTCGAAACGACGAATGGAACACGTTTTAAATCTTTCTGACCAATCGTAAGCTTCTTGTATTTAAGCTTGAATAATCCGTTTCACAATCGCAAATCCCACCGCTGTCACCATTTTAAGTACAGAAAATTCACGCTCCAGAATCAACGTCGCGTACCATGAACAAGCGGTAATTACCTATAACTTTCGTACCGTTAACTTATCCGCATGCACCGGAGGGTGAAAATAGCTTTCGGAAAGCGAACAATGGTCCCGGAGGTCAACGAAAAAGAAAATGTGAGATTCTATCTCCCGGCTTGAAGATGTATAGCCCGGAGTTGGCCAGCTGCCCGATGCACTTGACCCCGTGTCCTCGGGTGACCCGAGGAGCTCACCCAGGGTCAACCTTATGCTCGTCGATTTTTCTACCAGTTAGCAACACCGATTACATCGTCGTCCATGACTCGATTTTCCATCATTACAGAAGTACGTAACATGTAATAAGACTCGATTTGTTGTTGGTTTGTGGATTTATCGACACCATTAACCGAACTCTTCTACTCGTCTACTTCACTCAACGGCGATTATACTGGCGAAAAAAATCGCAATATAATCGCAAGTCGCAGGCATAAAATGGGAAACGGATATTGAAAAATTAACGGAGCCATCTCGACGCTTCCGAACCTATTTCCGAAGGGGCTGAAATTTGGTATGATAAAATGAGAAGAAAATTTTGTTTCGACGCCGAGAGAATTTGATCAACCGAACACGCATGTTTTTTTTTTTTTTACAGGGGAACGCCGAGTTTTCTTTTGCTGAAATTTCTCGCTGTCACGACGATGATAAAAAAAAACAAAAACAGTCAACTTTACTGCAAAAGAAATAAAGATAATAAAAGTCGCAGATTCTAGAAAATTTTTCAATACATCATTTCCAAGAATCGTGAAGCTGATATTCTCGACAGAAATTCACCAAATCTAATTCGAAGTTCATCGCCGCAGAGATTAACGTAAACTTTTCCTTGCTTCTACGAATGTCTGATTGAAGTACGTAGTTTTCAACGTTTCAATTCTCTACCTCGCGGAGCTGGGAAATGAAGTTTCGCGATGTTCGAAAAACTCCGTAGTCCGCATCGTTTAAAATTCATTCAGAAGATTCTTACGCAGTATAGGAATTCGATGCGACAAAATTCACCAGCGAAACGGAAGGTGATTAGAATCAGTATTTTTCCCCCCATCGCACAGATTTTTTCCCGACGAGATTATTCAGCCTCGTTTCTTCTCCATCCTAAAATTTTGACAAAATATTTCTGATCCCTCAAGGATTACGTAATATTATTCAAATGTCAGTAATTTCCTTAGCCTTTCAATCCACTTGATCGACCATTCATCGGTTCATCACAGCCGGTCAGCAAATGGAACATCCGACATTTCGGGCTGAACGTAATTACATAACTTCCCACCTGGGAGAGTAGAAGGTAATCTTTTTTTATTGTAAGGCATTATGCAACTCGGTTGAAGTGATTTACATTTATGAAAATGTAGGAGAAATTTTTCTCTGCTCGTTGACGCGTGTATATTTCTTTACGAGGCGATGAAAATTTCGCAGACAAGTAAGATTGTACGTTTGTCTTGAAAACTTGCGCACATTCCTCACTTCGATTATATATTTCACTCCTTAATCCCGTCTGCAAGACTTTCGCGAGAGAAAATTTCAACTCGCATAAATTTCTGTTTTCCGCACCTCCACATACGCTGCACATCTCCAGGGGTTCGGTAATATTAATTTAACAAATGAGCGAGGAAAAGCGATATAAATACGGATTTCGAGTGCCACAACTCCGATTGGTATTCCCAGATTACGTGGCTGGCCGGTGGCCAAATCTCTTTTATCTCATATCCTTTCTCCGCCCGGTTTTCTTTTCATTTTTCCTACGATTTCACCCGGCGGCGTTGGTCGTTTTTGAACCTTTTTCTCATCCCCAGCAAAGATAACGCCCCGCAGACTTCAATGCAAACTCCCGGCTCCAGCGGGCACGAAGATAATAAATTCTTGAAAATTATTATTAGCCAAGTGAAAATGGTAAAGTAAACAGACTCTTAAACTCTACAGCGAGTAGAAGAAAATTACTCGCCGTTTTACGGTTAGTAATCGTCTCTCGATGCAGTCTCTTGCCTATGTAATAAAATTTGCCGCAGCTGCATCTAGACGCAAAAATGCAAAATCACAAATTTATCACCCGTCATCGCTTATTCGCTGCTCGTTTCGAGTGTTCAGCGAAGTATGGAGTAGTTTTATAGGACAAGTTACTAAAGCAAGGAATGAGTCGAGCTCAGCGAACTTTAGTGGTGGCTAGAATAATCAATGCTTCGATCAATCGAGTCCAAAAACAAAATAAACCAACACGACTCGAATCAATCGGTGAAAATTAATCGATCAATCGATTATTTGATATTTTTTTTAATGAAACGTTGCGTATGAAACCAATATTTCATTAATTTCAGTACGTAGTCTATTAAACAGCTCAAAAGTTTTTTGATAATTTATAGTTTCATTGAAAGTATTTAGTCTTCATCAAGACTAATAATCAAGACAATGATAATAATTCATACTTTGATCATCCAAATCGATATTGTATTGCATCGTTAATGGGAGTAAAAATGAAAAATCCATTGTGAAGAAAAAAAAATCAAGTACCGGTCGATTAAACGGGAAAAAATAATCGATTATTTTTGGTCGTTCTTACTTCGAACAGCCGTCAGGAGTTCTCTGTTGGACAAAATTGAGCGCAGGTTCTCGACATTTAACCAAATACTCCAATTTCTTGACGTCTCGCGGCACTGACCTTAACATCATTTCTCCACTCTAATATTATCGCACCGGCTGGCAATGGCACGGATGATAAGGCCGAGTTTGATACGTGACAATATTTAATATATGGAGTTTATTTTCGCCTACGCGTCGGCGTATGCATCTGGTTCACGGTGACTGCAGGCCACGGTTTGTCGGGTCGATCGTTAGCAGAGGCGACGGTTTGACACAGAATTCTTTTTCTACTAGCCACCCATCAACGACTCACGGTGTCGTATCGTAAATCGATCTAAACCGATCGTAAAATTATTTCCTGAATTGTGTGCGAGATTCGCGTACATAGAGATGACATACAGAGTGTTAATTACGGTTATTAAACGACCGCTGCTGTCAAATTTTGTGTTTTATTCCGACAGTCTGATTAAACGCACCCTTTTGTCGGGTTTCTACCCACCCGACGCCTACAATTACGTTTCAAACACGACACGGGATTTAAACCTGTAAAAAACAAACAAACAAAGAGAACAGGAAACAAATTGGAAACTGACGATACCATCTCGAGTTTTATACAGTATATGAGAATAATTCTGTTCAATAACTTCTAGAAACGTGAGATTAGCTGCCATTCGCAAATCCGCCCACTATACTCGTATTTTTCCAATGTTTTTCTGGATTTGCACGTTGATTGGGTATACTAAGAGGAAAGAAAAAAAAAACGTATCGCTGCCGAAATCTCTCGGGAAACAAAGTTTTCCTTGACTAGCCACGCGTTACAGGGACAGTGAGTGTAAAAGAAAAAAAAAAAAAAAAAAAAAACGGAGTAAACGAGGAAAAACTTACAAATTACTCGAAATTTCTAAGTACGTTCAACTTTGACCCAGGATTATATTAAGTTACCGGTTTAGACATCCTTCAGTCTTTACAGAAAATCTTATTTGCCATAGAATTTTCCGTATTATAGGTGGTGCCTGCCTCATAGAACGTGTAATAAAAATTGTGACTACGTAAGATAAACGTGAGCGAGAAAAATTGAGCAGGATGAAGAGGCTAAGGATTCAATCCCGATGTAAAAACGCTACGGATAATATGTATACATATGTATAAGCACATCGTCGATCGATCCACCTTCCAAAGCGGTGTCGCCTCAGTAATCATTTCAACTAGAACGACACCCACCCACATTCAAATTCTCGTTAAATCGGGGGAAATCCTGCGTTAATAATGACGCTTTACGTAGATCGTTGCATCTCACGTGTCGGTTTATTTCACCCCGATAACGTGAAAGCTACGACGTTTTTTATTCAGCCTCAAAATTTTAGGCGTTCTAAAGGGTGGTTCGACACTTTTTCGGGATTTCGCGTTTCGACGAATGGCGTGAAATTGAGCAATTGACATTTTTCTTTTCTCAAACTCTCGTTTACGCTTTACAGTAACTCTGAATGTTGTGGAAAAAAATCATAACTGAATTAAGATTTTTCAATGGAAAAAGTCTTCGAAGAAGTTCGCTAGTTTATGGAAATTCAATGAAGAAGCTCAAGATTTGAAACAGTCTTACTGAAATATAAAATGATCGATTGAAATTTTGAGCTATACACACACACACGTACATGTATATATTTGGAACATATATTATATGACGAACTCGTCGACAAACGATTAGACATTATATCGTCTTCCGAAACGTAATGAGTGCGAGATATCGAACTTCATGTACCGATAGAGTGTGTAAAAAATTTAGCAATACCGTCTGAGAGGATACGAATGAAAAACGTGCCGCTGAATGACGAATGGGAAATAATCTTTTCTGTGTCGAGTCTGAGCTCGGTGTTACAGAGAGTCCATGGCTTCTTTGCCGGCGATCACGTAACTCGCGTTGACTGTGTGAACGGAGAGACGCTTAGGGAATTCTAAAAGTACGTATCTAGGTATGAGAAAGGAGAATAGGAGGAGAATAAGAACACCGTAGCTTTTCCAGCCAGTAGGTGGAAGCTTTCGCTGGAAGTCGATATCCGCCAATTGGTCGAGACGCGTTAAGAGGGAGAGGAGGAATTAAACTTTCGTCGGATCACATCGCGCGATTGACTTTTCTAGTCCGGGACGAAATTCAAATCTCGTGCCTAGTATGAATGGTTCTTCTTTTTACCTTTCAGAGTCCCAGGGCTCGACTCGTAGCGAAAGATCAGGTCGGATTCGACTAGCTGTGAATAATTGAGCTCCATCTCGTAGGGTGAAATTAACCCCCAGAACGAATTCCGCAGCTCCAGATCCCGCATCACACTCTTAATAATGGTCCTGCACTCACCCTCCACAGTTATTCTACCGATCCTGAGCACATCTTTAATAAGGTATAATGCCCGTAACACGTGACCTTGGTCGTAAATGTGGCGTAGCGTTGAGATACATTTACATAGGTGGTGCTCACGTACGTCCTCCGCTACGTTGCGTTTTACGTTACATTTGTCTGAGCGCCTGCCTCGTTGCGTAATGGCCCTTTTACCCAAATCCTCGTTTCCATCGTCGTTCCTCGAGAATGATACCTGCCTCGATTTCAAGTCACACGCGCCTGCAGAGAAGTTGCGTCATCGAATTTTGTTGTAAGAGCTTTGTAGCGTACCTGAATAAGTTTTCCCTTTTTTTTTTTTCAAATTAGTTCAGGGGACAAAAAGTAAAATTACCACACGATAGAAAGATCAGAATATCGAAATATCGAAGAGTCAAAAGTCTGATTAGTAGAATTTTGCAATATAGAAAGGCACAGCATGATACGACGCTCACTATTAACCCTAGTCGCTTGCATGGGGGTCCAGTTGACCCCAGAACCGACTTTGGCAAACAACGTTTGAAAAAACGTGCATGTATTGCATATCGTTTCACTTTTTCTGCTTCAAGAATTTCCCCCAAATCCTTCAACGTTTTTTGCTAAAACTAAAATTGGAGTCTATTTCTGAATTGTTATATTTTTGTCTCAGAATTTTGTTTAATTCGTATCCTAATGTTGTGTAGAGTAATAACGTTCCAAAGTTCGCTGGTTTCTGGGTAACCCCGTGTAAGTAATGTGGAAGTTTCCGTAGGTGTAAGTGACTAGGATTAAAAAATGCTCGTCTCCAAAGTGACAACGTTGAAAGGCGTATCTCTTTTTAAAACCATATGTCTTCTTATATCGTAACTCTGGCGATATTTTTTTCTTAATAGTGGTCAATGGAACCATTGACTTTTCGAAATAAGTAAGAATGTATCGAGTCAAACCATTCTATCGGCAGAATCCTGAATTTTCTGTACTTTGACTTGCTGGTGCATTTTAAAATTCTATGAGGTAAAGAATTTTTTCATCTTAGAAAACTCGATGTCGTAATTCTTCTATCGTGCTCATTCGTCTATTCACTGGATTCTGCAGTTCATACAAAGAATCTCGTTCACCGAAGAAAGAGGTGCACATCTGTCGGACTGGATAACGGGGATTACAGGGAAATTCTGCATTCATTCAATTATACCCGTGACCTGTAAAAACGTATAATTATACATACCCACGCAAATTTCTACGTCAGCATCAGCCGTTGGTGACGCGCGTAAGGGTTGTAAACCTGTTTTTACGTCTGCAAACTCGTTCACCGTGGATTCATGATTACGCGATGAGTTTGCCAGGACCATTTCAATGTTAGTCCGGCACGTTTTTTCCCAGATTTGCACCGCTTCCAGTTCAACTACTTCCAGCAATTCTTGTCGCTTACTTTCCCACTTTTGACAAAAGTTAAAACGTGCGTATATAGCACCGTGCGTCTTTAATCAATAATTGTTTAAAATCCTAAGTAATATTTTCAACACACTCCTCTCATCGAGTTCAATTTGAAAGCTCATAGTAAATCGGGACAGTGATTTTCCTTCGAGAGACATTAATTTCCATTTGTCAGGACATCAAGACTTGTCATACCACGTAAAACTTTTCTGTGACGTTCGGAATCCATTGTGCACGAGGCGATAATTGAAACGATTTTTCACGCTTTCGGTCCCGAATTTTTATCTTCGTATATAAAGTTTGACAAATGATGATTTTCGAACTGCCAATAAGAAGAGGCAAATTGTCAATGTGAGAATGGATCTCGTGACTGTCGGTGAGGCAGGTGATCGTACGCACACGTCGCAAATACTTCTCATGGACACGTGGAAAATGTGAAACAGTATTTTTTCCAGATACTTTTACATGGTCGCTGACCAAGGAAGATAAGTATACGTGTATTGACGGCTCGCGAGTTACTTGAGTATGATTGATCAAGTCATCACTCGTGTGGGGAGGAGTAGCAGTAATCCTGAGGAAAAGGAAAACGCCGAGAAATCGAATTTGCGCAATATTTCCTCAAGCTTATGAAACGCAAACACCTTATCCAACAACTTGTTATCAATGTTTTGGTGTTGTAATAATTTAATTACGACCCTTGACAAGTGTCGTAAGATTATACTGACGCTGAGTAAGGCAAAATTAATTTCATAAAGTCTGAACCCTAATCTACGTTGGTGATTTGTTGACAATATTTCCAATATATGTAATCACAACGCGGTCGAACCTTTATTTGGGAATTGTTTATCAATTCAACTCAGATCGAAGGGTTTACCGACTGGCGTCAGTGATCATTCACAAATGGATTCGATTTTTATTTGGCTTTCATCACCTCATCTCATTCCCACCCTCGAATCAGATTCATGTACACATCCTACGTGTACGCAATTCCAGCCACAATAATTCTCAAGGGATAAAAATCCACGCGTCAGTACCTTCGGTCTGGTTATTTTGCCAGTTCGCACAACCCTCATCCGGCCGGATTGAATCAGGTAGTTACGGCATGAAATCAAAGCCGTGAAACACGGCAAAACGTGATGAGAAAAGTACTGCTGATACTGAATGGATCACGTTTTTTTGGTAAATATTTCAAAGGTATTGGTGGGACACTGTTTTTACGCGAGTGTTGAAGACAGGCTGTGAAGGCACCCGCGGGCTTCGGGTATTTTTGAAAAACAAGAATTTCATTAGATGTTATTATACACGTAGGTATTCTACGTGTTTTCTCGTATTTTGTCAAAAAAAATAAATAAAAAAACTTTTATTTCCATCGCTTGCGGATATATTTTGGGAAAGGATTTGAGCGCAATAATACACAAACGGAGGGTAGCTCCTTGCGGCATATATTATCTGATATACGTAACGCCTCGAGATTGATTACTCAATATCAAAACCGTGACAAAAGGAACAGGGGTGATATACGTCTGCTGGATAGCAGCTCGGCGAACTTGTAACGTGCGTCGATAAGGATAAAATTGGCATGATCAATAAGCGAGTTACGTAAGGTCTGGAATCGTTTTAGGGGCGCTGGGCATTAATATGTAACTTGTTATTCGTGTCCTTGGACCTTTCTCTGACTTTCTAAAGAAAGTATAATAGTGACCAAGGACTAAGAACAATTTCAATTCAAGTTCGCGACGATTGATCATCGACGGAAGCACGCAAACACGTAATCCCTTTAAATAATTGACGTCTTTTCGGATATCCGGAATAATTAAGTTTAGACGTTTCGTCCATTATTTTTTATACTTCGATCGTTACGCTTGCTGGCAGCATACAAGCTGTACGACGTGCATACGTATTCGACAGAGGATAATGTGACCGCGCATAATATTAGATTTCAGACTGCACAAATAATGGAACCAGCAGAAATGTTACACGCACATATGTATACCTATATATAAGTGGTACGCAATGTACGTGGAAAAGTTTGTATCCACTTTGGGTTTCAGATTGCATGTGTCAATTCATATACATGTACGTACCAAATGCACTAGAGACGGTCTGCACTCGTGGTGACGGCAAAGTATAGTGACAAAAAATGTACAGCTTCGGATTGCAGCTATCTGTGTGACATACTTGTATACTCAATGTATACAGACTCAAGCATGATCGCCGAATTGTATTGGACGACGCCTCAACTCAGGGTCGATTTTCCGAGTTCGAATATATATTTAACTGGCTACACTTTTTGCAAACTTCACTCTCCAGACGAAGGCCTTCAGGGCCTTCAGTGTGCATCGTGAAAGTCGGCGCCGAAAAAAGGAACACTCTGAAGAAGCGAGTCCGCAGTACATAGACAATCTCCCGCGACTCTAGCTCATCTCTAATATGACATGTGGGCACAGACACACGGCACACGGGCAAATGGATAAGCTGTACTGTATACAAATATAATAACGTCGCGAGATGGCCAAACGAGACCAGTCGATCATACGATATTGACTTGCCGCAACAGACTCATACTATTGTAATCTTTCTATATGACGACCGTGACGAATTTATGGGATCAGGTACGAGGCAGCCAGTTATCATCTACATCTACGTATTTACCAAGTCGTTGCGGCTCGATGCAAACGAACAAATATCCATCCAAGCGTGTAACCAGCCGGTCACACTGGAACCACGCTGGAACTTATTGGTATCCAATCGTAAAAATAAGAGAGAAAAACTTGGCTCAATCAGTGAATCGTTTTCTTGCATCTGTTGTTCTCTGGGCGTTTGTAGCCTTCGGATTTTCCTGAAAGGAATGATAACATCCAGGCCCGTTACGTTACTGGCAACAGCACTTACGTTTTTCCTTGGTGAAGTTGACCTGATACGAGTGAGTTTATGCAATCCAAAGGATTATACGTAGAATTGAATAGAATTGCGCACGGTGAGTTTTGCGCTACGAGATAAGATGTTACGTGGATCGTTATCTTGTGAAGTTATTTCAGTGACAATGGAATCAGCGAGGCATTCCTTGTCGTTGATAACGATTGTAAATGTGCAGACAGCCTGCTACATTCATGAGACGAAAGTGATGCGACAATGGCTTTGACTTGGACAAGAGCAGGTGTGCAAACGTCAGTCGCCCGTTACGTCGTGCATTATACCTACGCAGGTATAACCGTTGCTACGGATACGTTGGACAGCCCTAACCTACAATGTGAATCTTCGTGTTATCAGTCAAGCGAGTATCAGCACCAGCCGACAATGCTGTCCCGCACACATCGATTCAGCTTATGTGCTCTACGGGCTCATCAGGTTGAGCTGCGAGGATTTCTAGCCGGAATGTATCACGCGATGGAATCTATCCGGGGAAATCGACATGGTTAGCCGCGTTGTGTTCACTCAGGTATCCAATACCAATGCCGCCTTAAGGAATTGCCCATCGTAAGTATACTCGCCATGTGCCAAGAAGCGACACGTTCGATTCCAGCAGAGGATATTTCAGAATTTAGTTTCGACTGTCCGCGGATGTGTGGAAAACCTCTTTACAGGAATGTGTCATGATCGGAGAGTAGGAACATCAGCCACCAATCAATCCGCGGCATGAATGTAGCGGCTCAAGGTACGCAGCGGCTTATATTTGCGACTCTTGGTCTGTCCGAGGATCAATTTTCACAAAATCGGAGTAATCGTTAGGCGGTGTAAGGTATTGGATTATCGACAAGCACCGAAAGGGGATGACGCAACACACGATGATGCGCGGCCGTTGACCGGAAACGCCCCGCGTTAGACCCCCATAATCCGATGTTTCGTAATTGCTTGATGACGCGGAGTTAAGACCAATGGCTTCGTCTCATAACATGTTTCCCCTCTCCTGACGTAAGTATGCACAAATTGTTTGTGACTATGCGTAAACAGCTTTCATCGCAGCTTTAACATCCCCTCAATCCAATATCGCGCAAGCAAAGTAACCGAAGGTGGAGGAGAGTGGTTTGATGATATTACGGAAGGATATTTCTCGTTAAATTTTTCACGTCATTTCGCACAGTGCGAAACGTACTCAAAGGACTTCTGACCAATTGGCAAACCTGAATTTAAACGTGGTGAACCTTGCGGTCAGGCGTTCAGTCGCTTCCGGATGATCCTGCGAGTCCTTCTGAACCCTGCGCGGCCCTTGACTCGACCAGTTCACTGCTTATAATATACCTGTAGTCTTTGAGAGCTCAGTCTTAATGCTTGTTTTAAAAAGTGAGCCGAAACGCCAACTAGTTTTCGAGTTTTCGAGATCAGTTAGGTGAGGAGAACCCGAATGCTGGACGACTGGCATTTTCGTAGAAGGTCGTCGTCAGCCGATACCCAAATACCATTAGTCTCGTGCGAACGTCATATGAGTCTTGTCACGCGTTAGCGGCTGTAGGAATGGTGTGGGGTAAAGGGGCGAAAGACGGGACTAAAGAAAACGAAGGAAGCTCCTTACCTCCCGACATCCTGACGTCAAATGTCGTTCGCGAAGAAATACCCAATAAGACGGGCGAGGCAGTTTTTCAAACTCGTTTACATACCCTGCAAGTTACGAGCCCTACACGTGCTGTCACGTCCTTGCATTGTCTGCAGGATACGTTCCTTAGTTGCAGCTAGCGATCGAGCAAACGAGGATGGAAACAAGAAAAGCTCGGATCGAGCCAGTCTGCTGCAGAAACCTGAAATTAATTTGGCGGTAACTTGAGCCGGGCAATGAATTTCACGTATTGAAAATCGACCGATTCTTTGAGTTCACGTATACCAATTTATATACATAGATGTGGCGTTGATTCCGATCGTGATCAAACCATGAATTATTTTTACGGGAAACGCAAGGAGGCTTAAGCCGAGGCTCGTTAGTTATTGAAAATTCAATTTACGGAACAGTTTGTTCCAGAGGGTTCGGCACGCGTGGACCTTGGGAAGGAAATATTTGGTCTTGAATGATTCGCTGCCGGGTGACCTTTCGTACCTACACCAACGTGACGTGTCGCTGACGCTTGGAATCTACTTTGTTTGGTCAAACAAAGGCTTATAAGGGTGATGCGTTGTTTGAAATAACCTAAAGAAACGCGCGCAGAATCGACTCCTCTCTGGATTTTACGATTCTTTCGTGTAATACCTGCCGTTATTGCACCCTGCACTTTGGCAGCGTGTCGCGCAAAAGGTTCCAAGTTCCCAGACGGTTTGGGGAATTAAGGCGAACAAGACTTGAAGGTCGAGGAACTAATTTTCCCTCGACCTTTGGCTGAAGACTCAATAATGAAAAGTTTTACTTGCCTGAAGCATTTCCCGGAGGATTATTACGTACGGCACGACATTTTCGCACAATTTTTCAAAGATCACTGTTACAGGGAGATCATAGCGATCTGTTTGATTTGCGAAGCCGAATGGAATTTTTGTATGATTACATAGATAATCAGTTTTCGACAATCGGATTAAAAACGATGGGAGGGTGTCATTTACCGGAATCGTGAAATTAGATAGCTAATTTCTTCGAGTCGATGAAAGAATTACTTTTTTGTAATTTACTTCGGCGCGTGCAGAATCGGGTCTCCTGTTCGAAGTGGCTCGAACAACTCCTTAACGACGATTCGAGGCCACGTTTTTTTCACCCTTGGAAATCCCTGGCATTATCGAGATATCACGATCACGTGTCTAGCGGTGTTCGATAATTTTTAATTAAGCAAACTTCCCGAGTCACCATCGTTTCGTTATTGACGCTACTGACATTCTTGAAAGGCAGAATAAAAACAAGGGAACAATATCTTTGAGAATATAACGCGATGCCCCGAAACTTTAAACTGATTTTTTGAACCAGTTTCAATTTATAAGTTTATAAACTAGCTGCCGTATTGTAAATAAATAAGAAGTTGCCACACATATTTTTGTACAATGAGAAAGAAGAGAGAATCGTGCGGGTGGAAAAATCTCATTAACTTTGAATTTTGTTTCTGTAATTATCGTGTAATATAAATGACCGACGAAAGTTCCGCGGATAAAATAAATTCCAACTTGACTCGGCATCGCGTATAAAATGATCGCGAAAAAATATAACATAACTCAGCCTGCTGTCGCGAAATTCAATGTTAACAGTGAAACTTTTACGACCTTTTTATCAAGCGGTTAGAGAAAACGCGAAGTCTGATGACGCCAGTTTTTTTTTTATTTATTTTTTTTTTTTTTTGGTAAAAACTGGCTGGCGCCAAAACACGCAACTAGAGATTTCGAAGGGTTCGGAAATCTGTCGCGTAAATCATTCGCACAGCCGTTGATGTGAGCGTAGAATAGGTAGGGGTGCAACTTTTTCATTTTGCAATTTTTATTTCTCCCTTTTCTTCCGTCTGATTTTATCGAAAAGCACCGTCGACGCACTTTGTAAAATCGCTCTCTCTATATATATATACACCGTATAATCTGTTTCAATTCACCAGATTTTATCCCCGCTATCGCAGAGGAAAATCCCTAATGAAACGAGCAGGATTTTTCATGAAAAGCAAGAGAAAACAAAGATTTCAATTTTACACTCCAAGGGTCTTGCATTTCTGAGTAACATACAATTTTACTCCGTGATATCTGGTTTTATTTATATCTGTTTACCTTCAGTCTAGTGGAAATAATGAACTCCTAATCGAAACTTTAGTTCCAAAAACATGTTCCGAAGACTTTCGAATATTGTAAAAAATAAAAAATTCCGGCTGCCCGATATCCTGTGAAAAAAAGGGACGTAGGTACATGAGTCGTTTACCTCCCTCCACTTGAGCTGATTTTTCCCGATCTGGAGTAAGGGCGTAAAATAAGTACCGTAGATTACAAGGAAAAATATCGGTCAGGGTTACAACGTGATGTTTTTCGAGTTATCCCGTTGATTCTCAGGTCACCCGCAGGGCCAAATGGGTGAAATTGTTTGGCCGAAGGAGCCGGATGTCATCAGGTGTGATTTGCGAAAAATTGGCGGCAAACAGGTCAGGGTTCTAGGGCTCGCATTAGCCTCGGTTTGCGGGCCGACCGAAGGTACAAATTCTCACCTCAACCTACCCGGAGGAATCTGAGGGAATATTGCAAACAGCATAGAGCTGCTCTTCGATGCCTGAGTGGCCATCGTAGTCGGAGAACTTCACCGACCCAAGTTTACACGAAGGGCGTACCTACGTAGCTGGCCGGTAACTCGGTTAATTCAGTTGCGGTCGGAGATGCCGTAATTAAATTTTGCACCTTTGATTATCAGTCTCGACTGACGGAAGCTGGTGCCGATGAGAGGAAGCGCTTGCTCAGCGTATCCGATAAAAACAGGACCGCAAAACTTGGAACGAATCTTTGCCATTTCCGATCGATTATTCGGCTCAACCTTCGGAAAAATTTTTACTGAATTTTTTTCTCTCAAGGGTAATTCATCCCGCAATTTTTCGATCGCAGGAATGAAAATAATTATTCGTTTTGTAAACACAGAGTCAAATAAGCAAACAAACAAACCGTCAACACTTCGTCACTTCTTCGTCCTCACAGATGGTCAGTTCGCATACCATTTCGATCTGGGTCTGACCCTTGACCTCTCGGATTGGGTCCACGATTTTTTATATGATTATTCTCAGTTTGAAAGGTACTTGGTTTTTTAAAAGATTTTTTGGACTTGATTTGAATTTTCTACAATTTTTTGTTTTTTTCTACGACGTTACTGATCGACGCAAGTTACAAATATGAATAAATTCTGAAAAATCGCGTGTTATGTATAAACATTCTTAAACTTACAGCCGGGGTGGGGTGATTTTTTCTTCTTACTATTTCCAAGCTTTGTCCGAAAAAAGAAACGTTCAAAAAATTAAGAAGCGGGAGTCGTTTTACTACGTATGGTTGCTGAAGCATTTTCATTTCACGGCGGATTTTTGTGAATATTTTTAGATTTTTCGAAATAATTTTTTGTATTAGCAAAATAAGGAAGAATCTCTTGCAAAGAATCTGAATTTTTTTTCAAAAACCCGACGAATAATTGTAGAATGTTTAAATCGAGTCATAAACATCTTTTAAAAAAACTAACCGCCTTTCAAAGTGAGAAAAATCATATAAAAAATGATGGGCCCAATCCGAGAGGTCAAGGGTCAGACCCAGTTCGAAACGGCATGGATTACCCCAAACGTAATTCCATATCTCGTGTAAAATTAATTGGTTACTTCAATTAGTCTGGGAAGTCAGGCCCTTGAGGTATTCGAGCACTTTACACCCTGGCCTCGTTTGACACGCAATAGGAACACAATAAATCAGCGATCCTCGGGCTGTGAGGACGGGCAACACGGAGAGTTGAAAGGCCCGGAGAACCTTCCAATTAACGGGAGCCTCAAGCGATTCAGCTCGGGATGGGCTATTCGAGTTGTAGAATCCTGTGTACCCAACACAACATCGGCTGCATTGCGAATATACCGGGGCATTTATCGAATCCTTTGGCCTTTGGCTGCTTGTTAACCGAGAAAACCTGCCGACTGGATGGAATATGGGTCATAATAACAGGGTCACTGGGCAATATCGCCTATCCAGGACGCGCATTGCATCCGTAGGCCCCATAGGCAGGTGCATACGCGTATGGGTGTGCATATTTTTGCCGATCAGACGTGGAGCGTGGAGATTTGCCGGCCCGGTTCGCGAAACGGAAATAGCGCTTCATCGGGGATTTTCTGCCCTGTGGAAATGCGGCCTTCGTCAAGGGTCACGGTCGAGTGTTGCAGGAGTCGCGGACAACTCCATATTTGCAATTAGCGGGATTTAACGATCGGCGAATGAACGGTCCTCAGGATACAGACACGGCCATTTCCCGGATTTTATCTACGGCTATAAAATTGCTCGTCTCCTAAGCTCGTTTTTTTTCTCGCTATTTGACGACCCGTCGTACAGTCTCCTCAATCTCAATTTTCCATTTTGTATCCGTACATGTTTGCCGAATTGATTACACAAGTCTTCCGAGTTGTCAGTAATGTGAGAATGTCTTTGTCACTATTCGAGATATCGCAAAACCGGCTTTCATTGGCAAAAATGAAACAACGCGAGACAACGGCGTCACATCAAGAATCTTGAAGCCTTTTACGCGCTGCACGCATCCATGGATGTAGGCGTCGCACGCCAAAGGTACGTTAAGTAAGGACACTTTAATTGGCCAATTTGTCGCTAGAAATTGTTGCGAGCTTAATGAGAGACACACACGTGGCGGCGTCGTGATTCGGAGTTTTTTTTTTTTTTTTTATCTTTATTTCACTCCTCCGTAACATGTCCTCAACAATTTTCCGCGTCAGTTGAATGAAAAGCTCAGTCGTTGACTCCATCCAATCTCGTTCTTTTTTCCAGCTACTGAAAGCAATTGTAGTACCGTTTTTAGATTTTCCCTTCCTCTCGGAGCATCTTTTCCTTATGAATTTTTTTCAAGCTTGCAAATTGAACGCGCGTTCCGATTGTCTTGAAGAGAAAAGAGCACCGACAATACAACGTGTCACGGATATTTCTTTCGCCACCGAGGCGAAACGTCAGTTTCAGCACATTTGTTTGCCGCATTCTTTTCCACGTCTCTGTCTCTCTCTTTCTCTCTCTCTCTCTTTTTATTTTATTTTATTTTATTTATTTTTCTTCTTTCACCGAGAGCTGTACATGGTCAGCGCATTTGTGTTGTCCTTAGGGGGTATATTGCTCCAGGACATTTTTTAATAAACGCTTTTCTATCTCTCTCTCTTCTCTCTCTCTCTCTCTCTCTCTCTCTCTCTCTCTCTACGTCTCCTCAATTCTTAGAACGTTTCTCAAATTTTCATCCCTCTTGCACCTTAGAGTACGGAGCCAATTATCATTTCCCAGATAATTCCTCCTTTTGTCAACTAGCACAACTTTGCGCAAGGTCAATTACCGATGCCGTTGAAAAGAGGGTGCAGTATAAATATAGACACCTGCAGTCTCTTTTACACTCGAATGGCATGGGAAAAAGCTCGCGATGGAATTTCGTTCTAGCACTGCATTACAGTGTTCAAATTCTCCCGGAGCTTTGGGAGCCGTGGAGTCACACCGATATTCGAAGACACGTAAAACGCGTAGGGGAACAACGTATTGCCATAATTATCACCGCTCCGCTGCTCGGGGGTTTCGCATGTCTACCATTTTGCCCGTAAAAAAATCAACGCCATGGGATCGACAAACCCTGCTGCCCAGATTGGATCCATTGATCGCCCTTCGTCCGGAATAATTTCATTAGCAAAAGTCTGGGATTAAAGCCACGTCTCAATTTAACGCACCTGCAGATCAATTCCATGCGTCGACGTGATTATCGGATACCGCTACAGGTTCTACGCTCATATCCATACCCGTGAAAAACTTGCAACCGTATGTATAATGCAATCAGCGCGCGTATGGTACGAGTTTTTCCGAGGTTGCTGTTTTTTTTTTTTTTTTGTTTTTCACTTCTTCCTCTACGATTCGTTCATCTTCGAACCAATTATACGATTTTTCACGGTGGGAATATTAATTCCGAACGAAGGTTTTTCAAGGTACCAGAACAATCCACGATCTTTGAAAACCTGCATATTCGCGCCCTTTTGTCTGCTTCCATTTTAGCCTTCACCTTTTGCGGTAACGCGTTACGCTTATTATTGCCGACGGTCTGTGCAGTAACTCCGTACATGTTCATGGGTTATTTAGAGGTTGTGGTCGGTGAAGCTTGGCCAGAAGCTTCTCAAAGGCATGGCGGTCTCATTAATCATTAGAAATTTCCGTTACAGTCAGAAACGGCCAGCTTTCGGTAATATTTTTCCAAATATAGTTCCTTCGATCTTTCCCGGGTATTACGGGAATTAGAAACAAGCCTGCTGTGGAAGCTGTGATAAATTGCGTGATTTTGCAACTGACGATATGAAGCAGAATGGTGCTATGGAAGCTGGTTTCTCTCGAGGCGAAAAGCATGCATGGTAAAATGTCTTCCAGTAGCGTTAACTTTGCTATCGCAGACTTGCAGTGGCGTTTGAGCTTCAATTTGCTACCTGGGTTGCAGACTCTGTGGCATTTCGGTCTGCTTTGTTTACGTACTTGATGGTGCGGCTAACTAAGCCTCTGGACTCTTTGTCGCCTGAGAAATGAAATTTACGAAAGCAGGGTAGAGCTTTCGTGTTTTCACTCTACAAATGGAAATCAACCGTCGGTTTCATAGGAGTTATACCGTCACCCAATTACGTTTTACAGAAAATTGCAGCATTTCGTGTCCGGCTGATTTGTCACAATTTTCCTCCATGTTTCGCCTTCGCACAGCAAAGAAAACTTCAACGAGAGATTTCGAAAGACGTCTTTTCTGGCATCCTTTATTAGGCTTCAAACACCGTGGTATCCTTTGCTAACTCAATTTTTGGTGTATTTTCACAGGTTGACTAAATCCCGATTCTCTTCTGAGTATTATCAGAATCACCTTGTGGTTACAGATTACGGTTCTCACGATTCCAGTTTTGGATGTAGACGAAATTTCGCGAAGTGCTTGTTATTATAAACCCTTCAAACCTCACCCTAGAATAGTACATTCAACAAGTCCGGTGATTAATTTACTAATTTAATCACGTATGCTAGACTGTTTGAGCACTTTGTTCAAACTGTCCATAATTCCCAATTAGCACTCATCCTTACACGTAATTTATTCCCTGAATTTGTGTCCAACTGATGTTAAGCCTCGAGCTTTCGTGCAGCCGTAGGATAAGGCAATCATTCAGGCCTGTCGATATTTTCGTATAGTATTTAATTACGTCACTTAAACATGTACCTCATTGAATCCACGACGGACTTCGAGAGTACCTGGGTCACTTCAAATTGTCACCGTTTACTGCTCGACTTAAAAACTTCCGAAGCTTTCGGCTTGATATCAAGCCTCGAGATGTAAAAGATCTTGAGCTGATACAAAGTGCCGAAAATCGTTAAATAGGGTAAATATTTATCCACAGAAAGTGGCGTTGTTATGTACATATAAATACGAAATATGAGCTGAGAATCGCAGAAGAAAACAGTGGTCCAAAAATTTTTACAGAGAGCAAAAGAAATTTGAAAGTTCTGGTCGGTTTAAGGAACACCTCGAGGCGCACTTAGCTCAAAATTTAAACACGAGTGTATATGAGGGTAAGGAATTCGCAAAAACGATTCGACACGCTTTTCCCAAGTAACTTTTAAACGAACGCTGCAAGATAATAACTCTCGTATAAAAGTAAACACTACGTGAGAAAAAATATTAATATCGAAGGAAAAATTATCCCGAAAAAAAACGTACCTACATTAATATACTGAAAAGCTCTCGTAGATCGTAGAATAAAAAAACGTTAATAAAAAAAAAAAAAAATACAGAAATGGGAATTTAAGGGGTCCGGCCACCCAGATTGCTCGGAAACTGGGTATACTCTAAAAAAATTTTGTAATCTCGAAAGTATAAATGGGTATATTTTTTAAAAATTCATAAACTCGAAAGTATAAAACGGAATGTTTTTGTCTTTGAACACGTATTACAATACGGCCTTATAGGAATGCCAGTAATAAATTTCACCCGAAAATATTAAAAAATGGCAGTGCTGCGGCAATTTTCGCTGAGATTCTCTGCACGCCACGCGCTTATGTATCACCGTTATATTGCACTTGAAAAAAAAAAAATCGGCTCGTTCGTGAATAGTTTCGCTAAAGTTGGCGTGCGGACGTTTTTTCTATTGTCGGGAAAAGTATTCTGAGTCGGGGACAAAAGGTCCGTATTTTTCACCGAAATTTCACAAGAAAAAACATACATAATACTAATCAAGTAATCGCAAAAATTATATCCAAATTTCAAGTCACTCGGATCGACAGTTTTCGAGATCAAGTTTGGCAATTTTGTGAATTTCAATTCGACTTGCGGCTCAAATTGTTCGTAACACTTCAAGATTAATTGTAACGAAAAATGAGATGAAAAAAATTGAACATTTTTGAGTGGCCAGGCCTCTTGAATCTCAATCTCAATTTTCTCTGCACTTCTTGTCTAATAATAACAGTTAAGTGATTAATAATTGACGATCGTGATCCCGAGAAGATCGTTAATGATATGCCTGACATCGTTGCAAGAAGACTTGATCCGTGTTATCGCGCTTTCAGCCTCGAACAAGTCGGGAATATCGAGCACAATGGTCAGTATTTATTTTCTTCACAGGGTGGCGAAATTAATTCGGTGACATACAGTCATTATCCAGTAGCCGGGTCATTTAGCAGAGCTTCGAATCCCCTCATGATTTTCAAAATAACCAGACGGAATTTCGTCTTGCTTTTACCAGCGAGACTGGCTTGGAACGTCCTCGCTCTCGAATCTCCATTTGCAAATTGTGACGAAAAATCGATACCGTTCATTGTATGAGACTGGCAGTTGTAATGGGATTTCTGAAGCTGCTTGTCGAGCAGCTTAATAATAGCGTGATTGAAAAAAGAAGACAACGAAAAGAAGCCTCCATTAGTGTTGAAACGGATCCGGAACTGAGCGGGCTACTTTTTAAACTGTACCTATTCTTTCGCAGCGTTTACTTCGCTTCGTTTGCTTTAAAAACGTTGAAACTTAAGCTTCGTCAATTTTTTCTCACGTCCAACTGCACCCTTAAACCCGCTCATTTGGAATTCCACTCGCAGGTACCTTGTGAAGCCTTAATGAAGCCTTGATTAAGTCGCCTCCGCGTATGTGATGCAACAACGCGCTCGGGTCGAACACGCTAAATGCGTTATGAGAAGCCTGCAGAATCGTGTCCGCAGGATAGAATTTTTAAAGTTCGGTAAAATTCGCGAGAAAGCAGCCATCGCGGTAAACACTCTTGTTGGAAAATTGTTAACCGGGGACAGAAGCTGCGCCGAATTCGAGTGAATGACTGCAGGGCAAAAGTAATTGATCGCGTACAGAGAATTGTCATTTCCCTCGAGTCACTCGGCTTCTGACGCCATGATTCACCCTTAATTACACTGCATTTAAGTCATGGATATAACATCCGTGGGGTTAATCTAGACAGGATACTAATTAGCGGCAGTTTGATTGTCCGGGAAGTGCGGGTCGTCAGTTTTACCCGTGATTTTGAACAGTGTCTGGCGTACAAATTCCCCGGCTACGAGCTTCGATGAAGAGCTCTTCATTACTTTTCATCCCGCGAAATTTGCAAACGCGCATAACGCGCTTTTAATTCGCCGTCTGCAATTTTTTCAACAGCTGTTTTTGTAACATTATTATGCATGCCCGACGAAAGTTTACTGCGAATAGCTGCGAGAGAGTGAAAGTAATACCCTGTTCCCCTAATTGAATGGTCATCGTTATTCTCGTTAACACCGCCGCGTGCCTTGTAGAGAAAAAAGTTTCTGCAAACCGCATAATAATATACATAGAAGGAGCGAGGCTCGTCGTTGCTCAATGTAAAATATGAATAATTTTCACCTATCTTGTTCTTGGACGTAAGTTAATTCATTAAACAGATCTTTTTCATGTACGAAGCACTCAGTTTTTCACTTTGCAGAACGATAACGCGATTATTAATCTATCAGAAATTTCAGCCTTACTCAATTTAAGCCTCGAATGATTCCGTTTTTTTAAACCTTTGCCATTATTAACGTTACTTTTTACTTTCTCAAATTCAATATCACGAGACGCGGACACTTTTCTTCGAACCTAAAAAAGTCGACGTACTTTATGGAGAATTTTAATACGTAATACATGAATTTCTAACTAACATACAAGATTTTTACTCCAACAATTACGCTATGAGAGTTTAAAAATTTTCCAATCATATGTTGAAATTTTAAATTAGTCGATGAAAATTAAAAAAATTTGAATTTCAATGAAAAAAAATTTTAACTTCACCGATTCATTTCCGTCCTTTTTGCGTCGCATAAAAATAACGTGAGTTGGAATTTGTCAAAACTTTGTCTGACTCTCTTCCTTCTTCGTCTTAAACTCTTTACAAATTCAAAACAATAGGTAACAGAAGTGAGATGGTTAATTGGCATACTGACAATGAGCCACAGTGCTGTCATAACTTGGATAACGGGTTGCGAAGTAAGAGCGACAGAGAGAGACGACGGATAAATTAATTGTGTTTCTGTAGTTGACGTGATAGATATATTGCGAGCCTCCGTCATAAAATTTCCCGAGGTTCTCTGCTCTAGGTGGGATTAGACAATCAGTATTTTAATGAGTTCGGTAATGAAACGTAATGCGTAAATTATGCAGCCGGTTACGAGCCTGGATCCTTTGCATCAAGGACTGTGTTACATGCTACAGGGTCTCGGCAAATGAGATATTCTTGCGTTTTGTACGCCTTTCGGTTGGATGAAAAGCAGGCGAGCTCGCAATCCTCGCGGAGTGTAAAAGGAGTAAAAGGACGATAATTTCCTCTCGCAATCAGTTTCTTTCTGCAGAAAATCCTTTTTCAAGGGTTTCTTAGTCGATGTAAGCCTATCAATTCAGGCACACACTTCGGAAATTATTACGTTCGATATACAGCAGCAGGTTGTTTACCGAGTTGCGATATTTCGTGGGCGTCGACGGACTGACGACATTGATTCATTATTTCCTTTGTTATACTTGGTTTTTGACGGGTTCAACGAACCTCGACTCAACTCGTACCAAAAGAGCGATACGTCAGGTTATTTATCGCGGTTTCACCCCGCGTGTCGTTTCTTAGGCTTCCTGTGCCGACAATTATAATACAAGTAAACCGTATTTATAACTTCAATACTGCGGCGCGAGTTATGAACGCAGCTAAAATCCGGTTTCCTCAATTATACGTGCCCGATGTAATATAATTTTCTTCGCCTCCCCGAGCTTTCGATTCTTTAATGCTTCGCATTCGTTCATTGCTTCGTAATCACTACTTTCGACTTGAGAGGATTGCACGCTGTGAAAAGCGAAAAGGAAATACGTACCTCTACACGAACAATTTCCGAATCGGTGATTTTTCGGTCCAATATGCGGATGTCTGGGAAAAATGAGAAACGAGAACGATCCGACTATTGTTTCTTTGTTAATTTATTGAATATGAGTCAAAATTGAACCTAAATTTATAAGCGCGACAAAGATGTGGCACATTTGCAGCCATGTAAATAGATGTACGGTAAGTGTGAAACGAGCAGACAATTTATTCAGTGAGTCCAATTCAGAATTAAATTTATTCGACGCTCAACCATCGGGAGGTATTTGAAAAAAGATAGAAGCAAAGTTTAGGTTCTGTGCTCCCCTCCATTCTGACTCAGGTCAATCAAACTATGGATCGGTGGAAATAATTGGTTTCGAGAATTTGTAAAGAATTAATAGCCTCGTTTCCCTAGTTAACGATTCAAAAAAATTCGGCCGAACTCTTTGAATCGCCACGACAGATTTAATTGTAAAATTAAATATTGAACAATACCAATGTTACAAAATTAAAGTGCTTCAGTGAATTTGTAGAAAATAAGCTGTCACAGAGTGGAATCTAACGAGTCTGTCAGATTTTCAACAATTCTAAAGCGTTTTGAAACAAAGTATCAATACGCAAGCATTTCTTGATGATTCTAGGATTTCTGATTTTGTATTCACATATATACAATAGTTTGAGAAGTATCTATTCAATTTGGGACTATTTATTGATAAAATTTTAAAAATAATATCGTTTTCTGGCGAACCAACCTCTTTAAGACGCTTGTTATGTTTTTGGCGTTCAAGTCTTTTTTGGCGGATAAACAGCACAGCACGTATAACTAAGATCACTAGACTGGTGATTTATTATAACGTATTGTAAGAGAAGGAAGATACACACAGTGTTGATAAATATATTGGGATGTTTGAGCGTTCTACGTTGTGTGGAAGAAAATTTCTGGAGAATCATGTTGTAGCACTTGAGTTATTATTTCTTTCATGACATTTTCATTCAATCCAAATATCACGATCCGTAACACAACGATATATCGACCAGGAATCTTATCCTCCTAAATTAAAAGTTCGTCATAAATTATAACTATTTTATGAGATTGAATTAATAATGAAAACATCGTCAGACACGCTTCTCAAACATCAACTGGAGACTTAATATTACAAGTGTGGGTCTTCTTAGTGACGTAAATTGATATTACGATTGATGTAAGCAATAAAAAAAACTTTTTATTCACGATTCTTCATAAATTAAAAAAAAAATCATATAAAAGTGAAAAATCAACTAGGCGTGATCTTCCACATAACGTAGAACGCTCATCTTTTGCCAGAACCTCTTTTTCAACCTAAACAAATTTTTTAGCCGATGCCATGGTGGAAAATCGCGAGCTATTTTTTTCCGAAGCACCTTAATGTATACATATAAATGTATATTGCACTGGCAGACATCGGCGCAACAGTCTTCCACCACAGTCGGGCAGACTTACGGTTTTCGCGCATTTTCAGCGATCCTTATTCCATCTATTTCACATGTGTAGATCACCCGACGTATGTGTCGTGGAAAAGACCGAGTAACAACGCTCTCAAAGCGAGACAGCCAAGTTCTTTTCAGGCTGCATATCGGCTCCCGACTATTTTCTCGAGATGCGATTCCGACGCAGGGATAACGATCAGAGTACACGATAGCGTTACATTCCCCGGGAACGTATAAACGGCGTAAAAATAGAGTGGGAAGCGCCAGACGAGACTCGATTTGGGTACGTTATGTTGATCGGAAATCTCCCGTCAGCCACGGGAGAAATATTCCTGCAGGAGGTCCCGCTGCTCGAGTTCCAAGGATCAAGTTTCAAGCCTTGGCGTTCGAGCTTGCCGGCTCAAGTTCGGAGATTCAAGTCGCGCGGATCGTGGAAACTGCGTACAAGTCCTTGTACATTTTCCGTGTACCTAATATCGTTTCACGATTCCGTTTCGTTCGCGCCTGCTCCAGGAAGGATATCGGAATGCTTTTAACGCCTGCACGCTCTCTTAATTTAAGCCGGAAGATTATGCGCGCGTTTTCCGGCCTCGATATTACGTGTATGAATATTTGACAAAAGTATGAACCCCGCCTTTCTCTGAACGCGAGTTTCAACGAGTGCTCCGGAGTTTCCGCCTAATGAAACGACTGAATAACGTTGTAATGGAGTACCGTTTTAATCACTTTATTCTCCGCTTGTCGCGTGGATTACAAGGATCACACTGTGCGAGGATATAAATAAAATTGAAACGTCCTTCGGTACGAATCTGCGATTCAATGCAGGAAGGATCTCGTTACTGTAATTAAGGAGCTGAACGGAACGAAGAGTTGAATCGATTTTTCTCATATTTCTCTTATTATTCGAAAGCTTCCATGTCCCCCTTCGCCAAGGTGATTCACCTACCCGATTTTTTCTAAAAACAAGAATATCAACATTTTCAAGTGTATACAATGAAAACTCCGTAAGGGTGAAAATCGAAGGGGAACCTGTCACCCGGAGGGCTTTTTGCCACTATTAGAAAGATAACATTCTCCGTAATAAACCCCTGCTGATGTATATAATAGACTGCAGAAATATTGAAAATTGGAAAACAAAAATTTTCTCCGATTCGAAAGTCAGGACGGAGAAAGGAAGAAAATTGGACATATCCTTTTTTTTTATTATTCACACTACGAATTCACGCAGGTAAAACAAGGGCACGCTGAGAGTCGTCGCCCTAATGATAAATGTGTCTGTACAACGATAGGGATAAATATAAATCAGGCGAATCGATCACGCAACCCTGTATAGCTAAGGATGCGGTTACTCACCGTGAACGGTGTTGCGGATTTATTTACCCTCCAAGATCTACGCCAGAAAGAAATCGGTGTATTTAAGTTGAATGAGCGGATGAAAGAAGAATTGGAGAGCCGGCCAGCCATGATTTTTCCCCGACCAAAGTAACAACGCAATCACGAATTCTTGCCCGAATATTGTAGAGTTTATTGCCTCGGGAATTGGTCTGCGGAGAATGGAATAACTCGAATTCCTGTTGTAAAAAGACTCGGAGGAAGTGGCGGGGGAATGGGTTGAGAAACCAGGCAGGTAAATTTACTCGCAGGCAAACGTGTCGGCCGGCCGTCAACCCGCCTAATATTGCTTCGAAAATTACAAGATACGAAAGGAAGAAGAGGGAGAGGAGAAGAAAAAAAAACACCAAAGAATAGTGACGACGATGAGGGTAAAACACGCACAGGTTCGGCGCCTCGAACTTCCATATTCCCGTGGAGGTCAGCAGCTGGCGAAAGCTTTTCTCATCAATCCACAAATTCATACCGATTCTTGCACTCATCGTGCCCCGAAGGTACAACATATCATCCGTCATCGCGTCGCCTGCCCTTCGTACCTTATAGCTAGACGTGCATGGTTGAATCGATGATCGAACAAACAAGCACCGCAGCTTCTGTACGGCCAGGATCTGAAGAAAAGCTCTTTTATTGCATAACGCGAGTAGCAGTCTACACGTGTCGAACCCTACAGGGGTTCCCGTAAATACAACGCTTGTGTATGAAACAACGTTACATATATACCGCCTCGAACACGCTTTATTCTGCAGTTATATAAATAAGAAAAGGAACAGAGTCTGGCATTGGATTCGAACCGGTTTATATTCCCTGGGGATGATTGTTGCAAAAAATTCACGAGGATTCGTCGAACGAAATTCCTTCAAAGCTTCTTCGTTCTTTGGGTTCAAATTTCCGCTACGATAAGTGTCCACTTTTGCCTTCAACTCGTTTATTCTCCCGCTTAACTAGCTGGGGTGGCAAAAATTCCTCAGTCATCCGGTTTCTTTAGCCGGAGACCCGAGGGCGAGGGCTCATAAAGAGTACGACGAACGTGTTACAACAGCAAGGCTCTAATACAAGAGCTAAAAGTTTCGGCGAAGGGTGATAATTTTTCATATTTCCCCGAGTGGTAAAAGCTCGTTTACATTTTATTACCGCAGAGGGTGGAGGTATCAGCGCTAGAGTGATACAAGGCAGCGAAAAGTATTAATGTTATTCAAAGTGTATAGTGGGTGTGTAAGAAGGTGGGCGGAACACCGAAAATATCCTTGAAATCGAGGGGCGGGTAGCTGCAAAGAAAATATATACAAGGAAGAATTTCACCCCGAGACACGGTTCGGTAAAATTTCGGGTACTCGTGTACTCGCAGGGGGCTGGACAGGAAACGAGGTTCCCGCTCTGCTGGACTGTGAAATGACGCAATATACACATACTAGTTCGGGATTTTATACATTACGTACACCCAGTAGTATTCGTGGCATTAATTGCGAGTGAAGAAGAGAATTAAAAAGGGCTGTGTGTTTTTGAAAAAAGAATGACACTTACAGGCTTTCTTAATTCTTCTCCTCAAAGGGATTAGTGGCATTCCCGACGCGCGGGGTGTACATGAAAAATTCAACTCTGGATGCGAGAGGATTGAGAATCAGTGATATACATATATATACATATATTATATATATATATGTTACCACAAGAAACCACAAGATACCTTTTTTGTAGATTGATTTATTCTTAACAAGAAAGCTATCTTGTTAAATTTGACATAATCCAGTATTTCATGAGATATTTTTCAAAAACGCATTGACTGCAAAAAAAAAAAAACTACAAAAAGGTATCTTGTGGTTTTTTCGTAAAATATATATTTACACTGGCAATTGTGATCTTATCTAAATTTTACAAAAAAAAAACCTTAAATAAATACATAAAATCAACTTGCGCTACCTCTAAATCTTGAGTGAAAAAAATTTCCGCGTGCAGGCATTATTTTTTCGTCATTTCGAATCGTTTTTTCGCTACCACTTTTTTTCCAAAAAAATATGGATTTTTTTGAATCACCCTAATATATATAAATATATACAACGTACGAATACAAGGGTGAAGCAAGCTAACACGAGGGGCGAGAATTCGAGGTATTGATTCAAGTTCAGTGTCAGAGTTCGAGGTCACGGAGTGAATTCCGAACCAACAAATTGGCCCACCACGTATGCAGTGTACACGCGTCTATACCTACATAGATTACGCGTATAGATGTACATCCTGTCGGACATTCGATATACGAATTAAACATTCCGCTCAGGGAGGTGCGAGAGCTGCATTTGTCAACCTGCTGACAAATTGTACCGTACATACATATACACACGAACAACAACCTGCGCTTCGCATAATTTGCGGGGAAAAATGATCCTTATCATCCACGTTGACGTTCCTCTCCGTGCAGAGGTATACATAGATATGTGTACAACAAGGACGTGCTTATCTCTCGTTTAATTATAACTCGCCAAACACGCCATGGAACAAAAAAGAGATAGAAATAAAAGTATAACAATTTATTCTACCGAATAAGTACGAATAAAATATAGAGTAACGGGGTTTTTTTTTTTTTTACCGTAATTAATAACCTCGGTTGATTAAATTATATGAAGTAATATCTTCCAGAAATTTATCACAGATTTTTTTGAAGACTCAATTTTTAACATCTTTTATTACACTGAGAAAATAATTTGTTGAATTTATCATAAATTTTTTCGACCTCAGGAAATGGTTTTCGAATCAATGAGAAAGTGGTCGGAACGATAATTTGTGTGTTATCAGTTGAAACTACATTTATTTCAATTGAAAAAACATTTCTCTTGTCATATTCGATCGCTATATCTGGTAAGTTCGATAGCGTACATTTTTTTTTCAATTCTTTTAATTGTACGAAAAAAAGCACAACAGATCAACGGAAACGAGAACGAGGCGTGGTGCTGCGGCTTCGATGTAACGATTTTGAAAACGGTGTAAAATATACACCGCAAGCTTTCGACGATGCGGAGCTTTGAGTTACGTGCAGGCTGCGGCTAATTGCACCGCGTTTTTTAAGCTCCCGGACTTTGCGATGCGTTGAAATTGTACGCATTAATCGAGTTTCGGATTGCATGCTGTCGATTAATCAAACGGACGTTCATAAAACGGCGGATTTCACCTTTGGGCTTAGCAAGGCTGGCGGAAGACCGAGGCAATTTATTTTTCTCATGTTATATCATTTTTCGAGGAACAGGATAGCGCCACTTCGCGTTGTTCCTTGAGCCCAGTCGGAATTCCGCTCGGACGATAGGGGTTGAAAATGACAGAAAATCTTGTCAAACCGTTGGAGGAAGGGAGAAATATCGAACAATATTTCCACTTTGCGCAAATTGTAATTGGCTGCAGAGTGCGGAATTAACTGAAGGAAAAATTTCTACTGTGTTGTTAGTATTTTTGTACAATGATTTCTACGGGACTCGGATAAGTGCTTGAGTTCCGGAATTCGAAGGTCCCGGATGGATCCGTTAAGGGAGGCTTCTACTTTGTTCGGCCGAAAAACGTTTCATTTCTCATCAATTTATCATGCAAAAAATATGAAGTATATAGTATGTTGATAGTTGGTACGTTTATTGAGCGGTCTTTATTGAACATGATAATACATTTTAAAGTTTGACGAACTATGGTATGTGCTGGGGGTGGGAGGACGCCCGCGATAATATTCCAGCCCTCGATGACGAAGAAATATTGGAAGATAAAAAAATAGTGAGCTACCGAAGGGAAAGTTTAGGTTTTTGTTCAGATAATAAAAATGTTTGAACATTTTTGGATAATTTTGGTTCAACTAACGAAGACGTTCGTTGTGCCCGTGCCCGCCAAATTTCATAACGATGCTCATCTAAGGCGTGCAGAAGCACTTCCGCAAGCGAAGAACATCATCGCCGTATTTAGTAACCCTACCAAGTATAAACATGCTATATTTAATATTTTTCTGCATAAAATTTTGATTAAAAATGGAACATTTCTTGGCCCAACAAAATTGGAAACCACCCTTAAGCAAAGCTCCAAAATGACAATCAGATCGATTCGGTGTTACGTCAAGCCCGAGCTTCCAGCTTCATATAAATAGCCCGCTCAGCGGTGTATCGTCTCAGATTTATGGCAAGTTTACGATCCTATATTTGCTTCGGTAATTGCTCAACCTTGTCCGTAAACACTCGATGAGTTATTTAATCGGGCAGAATATTTTCAGAGCTCTGTGTTTACCGCGGTTTTGTAATCTTTCAGGAAATCTACGATATCCCGAATTCGTTCATCCGTCGTCTGCGATCAAACTGTTTATTTTATTTTTTTTTTTCTTCATTTATTTACGTCAACATTCCATTCAAGTGAATTTTACACGACCATCATCACTGTTCTAACTATAAAAAAATTTTTTTTTGTTCTTTCTCAATTGTGTCACGTTTCGAAAGCCAGTGTTAAAGTTATTGTTTGTTTACGAATTTATCGGTAACCTCTGTCAAGTTTGAACGGTCACGCTTAATACTGGAATTGAATGGTGGAACGAAAGCACCGTTTTATAAAAGAAACTGATATGGATGGCCTCCAGTAGTCTAGCCAAATTTCGACGCGCCCAGTGGTAATATCGGTGAAGAATCGGACAAATTCGTCTTCCACAACTCTAATCGTGATTTATAAATTGACCTAGAGACTGACATTGACCGTTATTCTTCAAGCGATGCGTTTTTAGACCGGTGTGTATCAGCATAATATACATTATGCTTGTGTATATAATGTAAATACGCTATTACACGAAATCTACGTTTACAGCATTTTTTTACTTCATCGAAATTACGCGAGTTCTAGAGTTTCGTCCTGTACGTGGGCTAAATTGAGATCTCGAAATAAAGTTTACTTAACTCTGACTGATGTGCCGGGGTTGATGAGAGTGAACGAAAGAGAGTCAACTGAAATTTTCGAGGACCGAATCGTTGCGGTTTTGAAACACATTTGTCCTCCCTTCATTCTCCAATTTACCGAAAGTGATTTGGAGAAAAAAAATCGTGACAAATTGAAGTCCTAAAAAAGAGTTGATCCAAAATTATTCGAAACGAAGATTCGACTTTTTGCATCAATCAAAAAAGTTTCCAACATGTTATTTTATACATACCTTATAAAATATATCGCAGTAATGTATAAACCAGCTGTTGAAAATTGTATTGCAAAGTAATTTGATGCTACATCGATATTTGGAATATATAGCTATTACCAGGAAATTCGTTCACCAATTAATTGTTAGCTATTCAGCATATTATTGTTACGTAAGAAATTCATTTGTTATAGATGTGTTGGGGTATCGTTAATGTAGGCATATTGGAAATGAATCTGTGTTGTAATTCCATGACTAAATATTGCTGGGATCGAGTATTTTCAATGTCGAAATCGTTTGTAATTTTCTCGCATAATAATTTTGCAATTCACCCGAAATCAATACTTCGCTATTCTAAGAAAAGCTTATGAGTAATTTTGAGTAACCTCATTGCAGTAATATATTCTAACTGCAATCGGGTTACGTTTTGCAGGTACTCAATATCAAAAGATACTCACCAACTTGACGCGACGTTGAAGTTCCTCAGCCAAAGGTAACCACTACAACATATAACGTACAGTTCTGATCACACGTTGACGCGAGAAGTGTAAAAAGCGATTAAAAAGATAAACGAAACACACGAACTGAAAAAATAAAACGGAGCAAAAGTCCAAGTATTTATTTACTCAGTCAATTTTTGCGGTGAAGTATAGTCAAAATTCACTTCAAACAGCGTAGATAGGTAACGTGATTTGCGAGCTGAGAATTTCGCCGAGAGAAAACGTAAGAAAATTCACCGATACCGTTCGCCTATTGCCCGTACTGGGAAAGCGAATTATAATAATTGATCGAGCACACGCGACGATTTTCAAAATAGTTCAAGAATTGCGTTGCACCCCGTGACATATCGCTCGAAAATCCGCGTGCAAACTGAACGGTGCTTCTGCGTCAAGGTGCCTCGCGCCCCTTGAGCGAATTTGAATGACGAGGCGGCGCAGGCGTCGCGACGCCGGGCGTAAAGAGCGGGAAATCGCACGACGCGGCGTCGCGACGCCTAGGCTCTCAGCGTGTGCCGCTTTTGCACACGCGTCGAATCGATCCGTGCAGAGAGAGAAACGCCGCAACTTTATTCCGACGCGATGCGTTGATGCGATCGCACACACAGGCGGATCTATACAAGCCCGCATAAATTTCGGGAGTTCACGGTTGCCAAGGTCGGGTCACATTTCGGTGACCGCGAACAGTTTCATTCGGAAACGCTGCCAGGCGCCGAACCCCGATAATCCTAGGCAGGCATCCGGGCTTAGCGGCTATCCTACGATTTTTTTTCGAGGCTACAGATCTACCATTTACTCGCATTAAAACCCGTCGAGGAAAACCTCCGTCAATCCGGCCACGAAGGTCTCGGGAACATTTTTAGTTTTCGGAAAATACAGTATTTATTTGTCTGTGCTGCGAGAATAAATTTAGCGAAGCCATATGCCTTTTGAATCTTGATGTTTCCATGGGACGTTTTTTTCTCTTATTATTGAAAATCAATTCCCGACAAATTTTTTTTAACAGCACATTCACGACGACTGTTCGGAATTTATAGACGTTTATTCCCGACTCAATCGTAATGTTAACTTTTTTTATCTGAAAAGCGGGACGAAAGTAGCATATTATTCCCTCTCAACGCATTTGCGGGTAATATAAGATCATACTTCCCGCTAATTCATTTCTCAAACTACGTCTCTCTGTATAATTATAAAGTTTCTAGTGAAAAATCACACTCACACACAAGCGAAAAACAGTTCTAGGTCAATAATGTGGCCAGAGTTGAGCCGGGAATACAGTTTTATATGTACACAGGAATAAAAGCCGATTATTCCCTCGGGTGATTTCTGCCCGAGCAAACCCACGGGAATAATCTTCGACTTTATTCCCTAGTTACACGTTGCACTACTTTACCATCGCAACTCTCCGAACAAGGCGTATCTGGAATATTATGACGAATAATGACGAAAATACCTAAATGTTCTTCTTCCTGAATATGAATTCTGCATTCCTCATAACTTTAAAACAATTTCACTTAACCGTCTCTTAAATACCTTGTCTGACAGTCTTAAGACGACGCGCGAAAGATTTCGTCCGTTACTTTTGTGCGGTTTCTTTCACCGTTTTTGCCGATTGTAAGCCGGCATCCGTTAGCAGCGTGGCAGCTGCTACTGCTTGATCCTCGGCTCATCTGTCTGTCCAAAAGAATCCGACGGTATGCCGCAAGGATGATCGTGAAAGTGGTAGCTTTTAGTTTTAGTCTTCTCAGATCGTTTTTCTGCTCAAAGTAATTTCCAAGCTCGGCTTTATACAGTGAAACTGACGCAAGAATCCTACGTTACATCCGTACGTATATCTCAAGTACCCCTAGAACTCGATGCTTGCTCTTCTCAATTGAACCCAGCCGTTTAAAGTCCCAGGTACCATGAATGTTTTACGCTCAGCGTAAATTCGGATACAGGCAATCTTACTTTCAGAGTTTGCTTGAAGAAAAGAAGGATCTTCCTTAAATTTTTCAACTCCGCATTGTTTATCAATTCAATATTCAACAATGCTGCAAATTCGATTCAAGAGACATTCTATCGGATGGAGGTCTGCAAAAGTAAACTGATATTTTTGCTCTTTTTGGTGCGAAAAATTAAGTCTTCTTTGATAATAATTACAACGTCAAGACTGTACAGCGAAACTTCATTGTTGTCACATGAATCTTGAGTTATTGGATACAGCGAGGTTCTGCCCTTTCAATTTCGGGCTCAGAGTGGTGAGAAACGACGTTTCAAAAAACGGGTAGAATTCGTCGAGCATTTAGGAAGTGGGCTAGGCTCTGGCGAACGCGGATTATGCGCCAGTATCGAGCAACAAGTATTAACAACCTAGGTATTAACACAGTTCCGTCGACCCGCATGCTGCAGTTTTGTACCGCAAGCCCTGATCAAGAGTTGGAGCGCGAGGTCGTGCTGGTTGAGGATTAACCGAGCATATTTATCGGTTTCTGTTCCCATTGTGAGCGGTGTTCCAATTATCGGCAGTCTTTATCAATCCACATATAGAAGACTTCGAAGAAATCTAAAATTTGACTATCAATTTCAGAGTGGGGTTGAAGTTCCGAATTTGCAAAGCTCCGAAAGCGCATAAATCTGAATTATTTGGTGACGAAACTTGAAGTTAAGAAATCAAAATTTGAAGAAATGACAGTTTTGAACGGTCGGGAAAGCCGACAGCTCAAAGTTCCGAAATTCAAGATTCCGAAAATTCAAGTTACGATACACCAAAATTCGTAATAATAAAGTTTAGGTAAAGTAAAATGCCCAAAATTATAATGTACCAACATTCCGTAGTTTGCTCAACGAGTGGGTGTAGAAAACCAGCAAAACCAGAAATCAGAATGATTAGGATTCTGAAGATAAAAATACCGAAAATCTGAAACAAAGAAATCTTAAAGTGATGAAATTTCACCAAGCCAGAAATTCACAGAACTGAAAATCTTGGATCATTCGGAATTTAGCTGTTTCAGATTGTTTAATTTTCTCATTTTCGAACTTTCGTAACTTTGAGCATCGGGTTTCGGGACAGCCGAAACTTTGATGTTTCATCAAAGTTTGATTTCTTTACATCAAGCTTCGGCATCCAGATATTTGGATTTTGGCGCTCTCAGTATTTCAACCCACTCCCGTAATTTCGAGTCAAGCTTCGGTTAGTCGCCTCGCTTTTGACTCGCAGGATTAGCGAAGCGCCACATTGAGTGATGATTGAATAAACGCCAGCTTTGATCCGTGCAACCGGCCGTGAACTCGAAAATACGATAGACAGTGGGTGCCGATTATGGTGAGTCAGAAATACACTTAAGCCCTTGCGAACACCGGGAATGATCCGTAGCCGCAAAGCCCTCGCTTTCGCATGGTTACAGTAAAGAGAAACTATAACAGAAGCTGGGGTTAAAACACACTGGAACGAGAAGCTTCCATATATAATACACACATGAAGTGAATAATTTGAAGCGTTCATTAGCAACTTTCCGCCAGTTCACGGTCACCACCGCCGTAATTGAAACCCCCCCGAGCAAATAGAGCTCCTACAATGTACACGCATACCGTTACAGGTAGCACCTATGCATGGACACGCACGTACATGTTTCGCTGTGCTTGCCACAACGAGAAACTTTGTAAATTTTACAACAACGTGATACAGACGCGGTGTTTAAATTATTCCACTGCCATGCCAGTCGATTATCGGCCAAATTATGGCCACAATTCTAATAATTAATGTCAGTATTTGAGTAGCTGTTTTTTTTTCCTCAACGGTAAATTAGGAATAACATTGTTTCAAATATACTCTTTTATATTTAGCAGGAGAAAAAATCTTCTCTGCAGCGATTGCTTAAGATAAGTATAAGAAAAAAAAAGACGGATGATGAATTTCACAGATGGGGGGGGGGGGGGGGGGGGGCGGGAGGGAAAAAACTTATGATCTACGGTATATCACGACTCGACTATATACATACCTCTGGTGTAATTCTCTTGACGAATCGATACCTCCGAGACGTGGTCGTATAGTTACGAGGGGTAAGCAAGTATATAATATGTAACGAAATATCTTCATCGGTTGAAACCCAATCCGTAGTTCGCCAACGTCACGTCGGTGCGAGGGGCGAGAAAAAAATCGGGGATGAAAACGTGGGTGTGGTCAGTCTATAGGCCAAGAGCAATGGGTCGGATATCAGCCGTTGGGCGTTGGGCAGATAATAAAAAGCCTCTGACGTCAGTGGACAATTCGGAAACTGGACGAGAACACGGTAGATGACGAAGAAGCGAAGAAGAAGAAGAAGAGAAAACGAGGTCGATAGAGCCAAGAATCGCTCAGTGAATAGCTCGATAATTCCCGACGAAATTCGCTTTCGCACAATGTCAAAAATTTCTGTATGGAACTTCCTGCACTGTATTGGAAGCCTTATTCGGATACGGAACAGCGAATTCACCATATAATCACTGTTTATTCAGTTTACAAATACAATAAACTTACCGCACAATTTAGTAAATTCAAATGACTTGTTTGTGTTTTTCTTGTAAATTTTAATGAAATCAAAGATTTTGATCGTTAATTCAAGGCAAGTACATAGTAATTAGCCTCGCTAGACCGAATGTGCGAATGTGCAGCCTGATTTCGTAGATCGACGACTCCGTTGTACGGTAAATGTGTAGTAAATTCACCGTCATTTTTAACAGTGTAACCATGAAACGTGCATCGCATCATGGAACGCGGTGCAGCCGTGCGATCGAGCAGCTGATTCTTAATGGCTTTTTATTCGATATGCGGGGGATATGCTTTGGGTATCCGCAGACGAGATTTCCAGCTCCTTTTCCAATCGAACCCCGAATCCGTTCGTGCAAACAGAGATCTGTTTCCTTTGCCCTCGGCCCCCTTTTCCAAGCGATCGCTGAGCGCAGGTCAGGATTCCGGATATCACGATCTCGGTTTTATGTCCGTTCGGTTTACCCCCGAAAACTTAGACCATTCGGAGTTCTCCGCCACGTATGCCTTCGGGCAAAACAATTTGAATGCTTGCCCGGTATAATATCAGTTTGTTACAGGAGAGAGAATATACATATATGTATACAATCGAGTTCCGAAGCGTCGCAATTGTTCCTATTCTGAATGATACGAAACTTCTTTTGTGCTCGACAGTTTCATCATGTTTCTTCTCTTCAGGCAGGTATGATCTGATCTTGAAAAGTGATCGCTGTACGATCAACTTGGACGGAGAGAAAAATTGTTGGAGGGGATAAAACGAATCCTAATTTATCTACCGTATGGGGCTTAATGCGATTTTTATATGACGCCCAGGCTAATTCGTAAGGGTTTGTTTTCGCCAAGAAACACATGCTTGAGGATAAATTGCGCGATCGGCGATGTTTGCGTCTCCGGAAACTCAAATACGCATTTTTTACCGTGTAAGCTGTCGGTGATCAGGGAAATATTTTACATTCCACATCTCCTGTTATATATGCGATCTCAGTTTTAAAATAAATAAGAGTTCGCCGAAGAAAATTGAACGACAAAAACGATGTATGCAAAGAAAAAACCCGCTCACTGAAGATGTTTCGGTGTTACTAAGATTTTCGAGATTCCCGCGATGCGTCGCGTAACTTTTTATGCAGTAAGATGAAACCCGCTCTGATTTAACGGGTTGTTCAATATTCTCGTCCCGCTTTATGCACCCGATGCAACGTCGCGAGGAGAAAAGAAGAAGGAAACTACCGATCAAAAACGTTCCTACCCTCCTGGTTTTGAGTGGAAATATGAATATCGCACCGTCACCACTTTGCGTAATAAATGCTCAGGTATATAAGAAATACCCCGCTGCCTGAGCATCGAGACTGCAGCGCCGCGAATTTATTTTCGAAACTCGACCATTACGGTCTGCAGCATACGAGGGTTCGACTTTAATACCTCGTCCAGGATCCTGGAGGATAAAAGCGATAGCTGGAAGCAGGATGCGGTGGCAGCGGAAAGCCGGACGAGGGTTTTCCCGTTTTAAGATCGCCTTTCGTTCGGGAATTCCCAGAGCCAGAATCCAAACTTGGGCGAAATAATCCGTTGCTAAAAGGAGCCTGATTCTCCATAAATTATCATTATTTTCATCTTGTTTTTTCACGCGTTAAACGCGGCGTGTCTGCGGAGTTATTGGGTGATTAATTCAATCGGAAATGTTGGCCGCTCGGCGGTGAGATGAAAAATAAAATTTGTTATCCTTTGCTGGCGCTACGGTTTGGATTAATCCGTGTAGAGCGAAACGAATTAAACGCGGACAATCGGCAAAGTCGTATTTCAAAAATGCTGTCATGATTACGCTGCGAAATTTATACGTCATGCGAAATACTCCGCACTGTAGGTATATCGTTGTACGTCTGCGGGGATACAATGTCAGCGATATCCACGTTACATCCGATGCCACAAATAACAATACAAGCCGACAAAAAAGCTCCACAATGCAAATACGACGTCGCTACAACTTAATTCTACTTTTCCTTCGTATCTGCACCCTCCGAGCTATTTTCCTCGATCGAACGGTCCGAGGCTTTTTTCTTCTCCATGTATTTTCTCTTCGTATCCTTCCGATCCTGCATGGAAATCGTCGACGGTTTATCCTGCAAGCTGGCCTCCTCAAGTTCAGCTTCGTCCTCGTCTTTATCCCGCGTTTCTACCCCGGGACTAGATTCCTCCTCCTTAATTTTTGCCGAGTTTACTCGACTCCTTGGCCGCCCGAGTCGACGCTTCTGCTTCGCTTTTCTACCGCCTCTACAAAAGACACAAATCTTAACAACAAGTCCCGATCGAAATTCCGGAAAAGTTTTTGGAATGGTATTAATTTTCAAGAGTTGTCTCAAGTCTAATCGTCTCGATGCCTTGACCTGCAAGGTTTTGTTCGAAGAAAATAAATGACATAAAACCTACCCCATTCGGTTGCCCGCTTTCTCCCTTTCAGATAAGCAAACAAGAGGACCTACTTCGTCTTCTGCCTCTTGATGCGCCTGGCGTATTTCGGCTTTTTGGTCCTGGGGCGAGATCTCTTTGTCGAAGAAGTGCTGCTCGGCACGGAGGAAGGAGACCTCGCTCTCTTCCGAGGAGCGGCAACTCCTCGACGTCGAAGAAGCTTTCGCTCCTCACTCGTGCAAGCTGCGTCACCCCTTCGAAGCTTCTGCCTCATTTCCCGCTCGCTGTCGTCCTTCTGGGCGTTGAAATTCGCCAGGGCTGAGGACACGCGTAGGATTTGACCCTCGGAGTCCGTTGGGATTAAGTAACCCTTGTCCACGCCGAAAGAGAGAGCTTTGCACATGTACTTCTTGGCGCGTCGTTTACCTACCGGAGAAAAAAAAATAAAATTGTTGCCTTTTACAGTCAGAGAATAAAGACCAATTTGACAAGTTCTCGCTCTTTTTCGTTAGAATCTATTGCCACCTAATAGTATTATATCTGTTAACAGAAATAGTTGCAACTTAACTTACACGATATTTGTACCGTGAAACTTGAAGCAATTTCTTTGAAATGTAAGTCCCGATAAAAATTATTATCAATAATCCTACAAGATGCATATTTGTAAAGTGAAACACCGAATGATTGAAGTGATACATTTTGTACAAACCTCTTGAAAATTCCGTGAAGAAATAGAAAAAAATTCTTTTCCGTAAGTATTGAAAATTTTGCGATAGGTACTTTCTGAGAACACTAATTTCCGTATTTATTACTTATCGTGATCGAAGCCACCGCCTTACCTTCGGCGATGCCGGCCTTGATGTAATCCTTGATGGCCTGTATGGAGAATTTCTTCCCCGTTCCAATACCGGAAGCAGTGCTTGCGGGGGTTGAGGGAACGGTGCAGGCCGTAGAATTGGTCTCCTCGCTCCTGGCAGTGACGGAAGTGCTTGACTCGTCGATGCTTTTAGTGGCAACGCGAACAGCGTTCGGATGCCGTTTTTGTTCCTTTTTGGATTTCTTGTTGCCTTCGGCGGAGGATTTACGAGCGATACGTGCAGCAGGTTCCTCGTCAACGTCGTCAGCTTCGAGGCTGGCCACGTTTCCCAAAAACTTATATACGAGCTTTGGGATATTGAGCTTTTTACCGCGAGATCTAACTCGGTGGACCCGGTCTTTTCGCCTATGAATTTCGGGGGTCGAGTCGCAGGTCTCGGTAACTACTCTCGGACTATTCTTGTCCTCGTGTGAATTTCTGCCGCAGGATCGAAAATCGTGACGATATCTTCTCGGTGCCATTTTTAACCGTATTTTTTCACCGCATGCTCTTTATTCTCCTCTTCCTTTCTCGTAGAGGCTTTCGCCCTCTTTTCGCAGAATTCTACAAAAATTTTAATCCCTCAATAAAGCTCCGAGCTTCACGCGAACATTGACACGATGATTATTTCGGTAATTTTTATTATTCTTTCTTCATTGACAAGTTTGATAAAATTCCGTAAAAAATCGGCCGTGACACCGGATGCTGGCGAAAAACAATCGCCTACTTTTCTCATCGAGTGCTGCGAGCAGCCAAGAATTTACCCGACATTTCACCAACAGATGTGTGCAGAACGCGATGTAACAAAGGTCTTGTCACTCGTTGAATTTCATTATTCTCGAGCTTTGTAGAGAAAAAAATATGCATATCCAGTTTATATAAGGCGTAATCAGCTGATTCGCGAATTTACACAGACGTTGATAAAACTCGTTCCACCAAGCGTATAAAAATACGCGATATGAAATATATTCGTTCAATTATTCCAACGTCTAATCTATCATTCTGCACGTGAGTATATGTATGTATGTACATTACAAGTACACGTCAGATTTATCTGCAGGGGATGCCGCAACCGCACAGACGAAACCGAGGCGAAGTTACAATGGAATTTTTTGCACATCAGATCCTATAAGCGTTATCCTAATGAAAAATTCGGGCCAGACGAGCATCTACTTTTTATTGTTCTCGTAGATGCTGCAGAAGCTGCGGCGTAATTGTGTTGGTATTGCGCTTTGGGTAGAAACTAATAGAGACACATGACGCTCTTTATGTACTCAACTGGCCCGAGCAGTATTATAAACTGCTCTGTTTATGTCCACTTTAGGCAGTCGAGAAGAATTCGCAGAGTCACAAGGGCCAAAGGACGGTTCAGAAACCGTGCATGGATTCCACTGGGCTTTCAAATATGGAATTGATTCACTCATCCGTTGCGGATACAGGTGACTTTTATTTCATCGTGCGCACTATCCGCAGCTAAAGCTCATGAAACCCGCTCTGGAGCACTGAAAAAATTAAAGGGTTCGCAATTCCCGTGTGGTTTTCCCACCAAACAATAGTAAAAATCGCTGTATGGAGATACGGAGCATCGTGGATGCGGAATAATACGAGAAAGTCACTAATTTTCAGAAGCTTTTCTTTTCAACAGCAGCAAAGACCACAAAACGCTTTTTTGGAGGGCACATAACGACTATGGTTCAGTTTTTTTTTTTTTTTTTTTTTTCACGTGGTTGAACAAGCTTGAATTTAAATTAAAAGCCTGCGGCAAAAAGCGTGACGTTTACACAGTATGCTTGGGATCACGAGCGTGTTCGTCTGACGCAAAAACGTCGAGGGTGAATTAGGGAGACCGGTATCAGTTGAGTTTGACAGATGGGGAGAAGGTACGGATTCAGTCGCGTTTAAATTATTGTCCGAGGGAACTTGGAGCTTTTCGTAACAATCGAGTAACGACCGGCGTCCACGAGGAATCTGCAGACTTCATCACAGACTTTGGTTCTTGGTAGAATAAAAAACAACGCATTGAACATTTTCGAACAAGTTTATACAACGGCACGAAAATGCGAACACTAGGACACGAGACGCGTTTTTCGTTTTGGACGAGAGTTAAAATTGAGCGTGGACTCGAACTCGACACTCGAACCCGAGACAAAGCCAGACTTACAATCAAGCCAACCCTCAAAGGAAGGTCTCGTAATTCAAGGGTGACACTACACCATCCCTTTTCTCCACTTATCGAGTTCGCTAGTTATTTTCAATGGTGTTTTGGGAACTGCTTTGATCCCCCCTCGAGGATTCCTCGAATTTCATCTTGTCGGCGGATTTAGCGACGGACTTCTCGTCCAGCGTTATCACCTGGCAGAACTGCGTATTCTCATCGCTATTTTCGATTCTGTTCGGACAGCGTCCCTCGTTTGGCTCGTTCTTCTTCGAAGCATCATGGTCTAGAGGTTTGGCCAAGCTCATAAGCGCCCGACTTTCTCTAACGTCTCGATAATTACGCTCGTGACGAACAATTTTCCCCACCTTTTCGTCGAATCTGCAGGTAATGAGGACAACGATAAATGAACTTTTCGAGCAGCGGGATTCTCAGAAATTTATACAATTATCTTGCAAATTAAACGAATGATTCGAATTAGTTAACATTGATTTTCACCTCATCGTACAATTTTCATCGATTTTCGAACATTTCCGAATTGGATAGAATCACAGGGAATCGTTACAAATTACTGGACATCATCTCGAATGCTGGTTTCATCGTTCGAAATCAATGGAAAACGCTTTGTGATACGGAAATCAGTAAATTCACACGATGAAATAGAAATCAATGAAACGTCAATGAATTGAAGCCGTTTGGCATTTACTGCAAATATTTTCACGATTTCCATCATTTGCCGCACCATTACTACATAATTCTAAGCGATTCAGGATGATTTCTAATGCTATTTTAGCTATCAAGATTGATTCTTCGTTATTTCGAAGAACATTCCAGTCACTCGATTGTTTCTGCGATTTACAATTTAATTTTGAATCGTTAAATTCACGACTTCCTTGAGTGATAAGGCAAGCTCGTCGATTCGACTACGAATCTATGCACCAAAAAATTTCACCTGCTATTATTTCGCGGTGTCCGTTTGCTCCAGAGCCTGTTCCTCTTCCTCCTCCTCTTCCGCCGACTCGGGTAGGGAGACCTGAGTTTTCCTCGTTTCCTGAAAACTTTCCCAGCAATTTCACTCGCCACCCGCATTCCGGTAAAATTCGTTCGGTTAAACCGGCGCTGATCCTTCTCTCCGGAAGTCGTAAGACCCGCGGTTTTCTTCCCGTAGGAATTTACCGGACAATCTCTGCCCCAAACGCCCTCCGGAAACCCGCCACCGTCTCCCTGATGACTGTTTAAATTTCTGGGCCCTCGTCGTCTCGCCCTTTCCCTGTTGAGATCGCTCTGCGCACCCTGAACCATCCGTGAAACGGAAGAAGCAGCGTCCCCGCCTCTCCTCGGGGCCCAAAAACCACACTGAGATTTTCCGACAAAGCCGAAAGCTCGGAAGACGCATTCCGCGGCCCATCTCGTGCCTGAAAACGTGAAGGTGAAAGCTCGGGCAGGATTTCCGCAAGCTCAATTTACCTTCTCGAAATGTACAAGCAACGTAATCTCTTATCGCTCGAAGGAACGACGCTGGTTTCCGGTTTCCATCCGCCACATTCGAGGGCAGAATCTGGCCGCCTTCCGTTGATTTCTGGGATAAATTTCGGCGGCGACGCTTTCTACGTGTGAAACACCTCTTCACCAAGAGTGCGGTGCGTTTCCGGCGCGTTCGTCGAGCCTGTTTTTTCACGTACATCGTCTCCGAAGCTCCGGCGGCGTGTTTCGTTCGCGGTCTAAGACGATGCAGCACAGACTCGGAGCAATCGCGGTGCGGAAAGCTGCCTCGTCTCGGTGATATTCTTTCGTACTTCGCGCTGTACGTCATCTGCGAGTGACATAAGCGCACTTTTTTCCGCGGGGCCATTTCGGTCTGCACGAAATTGACGCACGAAAATTTACTACTGCATGTGTGGAAAAGGCGCGCCGAAAGGCCTTACGCCGAAAACTTTTAGTCCCGATTTATATAAATTTTGGACACTTAACTTCGACGAGTAAAGCTCAAACTGATCACTGACACCAGACTGGGAAAACAGTTGCTGTATCAATACTGACGTTTGCCGCATGTGATTTCGATTACCGCGCGGTTATCTCGGCACTTGAAATACTTTTCCAACTCGATTTGGCTGCCGACTTCTCGTCAACCCTTCCCCAGAAAAAAACATAAAGACAGTAAAAATGATACCAAAAATCGTTTTCGCGAATTTTCGACACTCGCTCTCTGTTTTTTTTTTCGCGTCGTCCGTAACACCAAATTTCGAAAGTTCATCGACCTGTAAATACTTCACAGCTTGTCTCGGATCGTCTACGAAATTCTAGATCAAGATTATACATTCGCCGTCCACAGCGTTAGCGCCTTAACGCTACATTAACTCTCTTATACGGGTTGGGAATAAATGTAGAGTGAAGATAGGAGAAAATAGTTTTTCCATTCCGCAGCAATGTACTTCTCTCGCGATATACTCGCGGCCAGGAAAAAAAGTTCCTTATTGGATCGCGTGTCGACTCACTCGGGTACGATAGCGCAATAACAACAGTGCCGCTGGATCATAAAATCAGTATGCAATAACTCGACGACTTGAATCACGAAATTATGTCCAACGCAGAATACCGGCGACGATTTTGTTATTCAAGAGCTGGCACGTATCTGCTGTACGTAAGTTAAATTGTAATTTTACTACACAAACTTTGGTCGTACGTACCTTAACGTCGAGTTGCGGTGACACAGCGCGGTTTGTATAATTGTCCGCAAGAGTCAAAAGACACACTGCACCGCGGGCTTATTCCGAGCACAGAATTTAATCATTGTACACTCTCGTTGCTCCTTTGGACGCTGAAAAGCTTCTCCATTATCACGCAGGAAGTTTCAGGATCACACGTGCAAACTGAACGAGGGGTGCAGAATTAAGCCACAGGTGAGAAAATCGTCGGAATTTACTACGGAAGTAATTTGAAAATTTTAAACATATTTTCGAAGATCGACGAAGAATTTTTTTTGACTAATTTTAGGGGACTTCGCTGACCTCATCAAAGATCTCGAGGTGTAATATTATATGTGCGATCGGTTCTTTGATTCACGAGAGGTGATTCGATTTTTATTCCACGAGTCAGGTTCTCCTCATTACAGAGGAGCTTCATATTTACCGTATTATTTTTCTCCGTCGAGCTTGCATCGCCTCCCGTACAAACGAACCGATAATCACAAGCCTCTGGCAGCAAAGCGGAGACTCGTTGATTCGTAATTACGATTATATAGCGCTGTTCTGTTGATCATAGAATCGACTGGATCCCTGGGATTGACTTGGAAGCTCGTTACATCAGATTGAGATTATTAAACTTCGCGTATCGGTGACGTTTAGCTGAGGAATTCCGATGTCAGCGCGCTGAGAAAGGACCGAAGGGGCCTGAAAGTAATTTCAATTAATTACTCATTGTTATACGATGCGAAAAAAATTTGACGGTGTCTGGATTTGTTAATCTTCCAATAACGATAGTGAGCGCTCGATGAAAAGAAGAAGAATTAATTCCTATTCATCCGGATATTGATTGTCGTCGACTCTAACGGTGTGAATTTTGTTATTTGTCGAAGGCGTGGCACATCGTAATTATTTCTATTAGGAATTAATTAGAAGCGAATGGGGTAGGTTGATGGTTCGTTTACTGATATAATGTAAATTTTCAGATTCCAAAAAAGCGTCGTTAAGTGATTTTCGTAGAATTTAGACGCAGCCCGCGTGTCGTTAGCAATTGATATCAGTTTCGTGTTTCCGTTCTGTTACACTTTCTTCACTTTATTTATTCACTTTTCTCAAAACCTTGACGTGTAGAAGGTGAAGGTACAGAATACTTTGGAAAATTATGCAAAAACAGCTCGTTAACAATTACAATATATCCACCCGCTTCTCATACCGTTTTAATATTCATTGCCAACACTTTAAAGTTCACCATCGACTGCAGACTCCTTCAAGTAGCATTTGAAGCACTGTTTGCTGTCGACCCGTTGTCCCATCTGGTAAAACAGAATCCTATCCAAGCCTCTTGTACCAGCTCCTGTGACTAGCGAAATATCGCACCAGGTTTACTCCGTGGGAATTTCATCAGACAAAATCAACAATCCCATGCTCAAAATTTGAATAAGATTGTCGGCCAAGTGTCGAAACCATTTTTCACTCGGAGAATAAGAGAAGAGCTGAACATGCAGAATATGACGTTGTTTGCTTCCGTTCGAAATTTGGTCGTAAGTTCTGATTGACTAAGTAGACATTCGATTTCAGCACTTGGACACTTCGTTATTGATACCCAGCAGAACGTCTGTATCTCGATAGACGAATTCTCATCAATTGAATACATACAGCACGTCAAGTTTGTTCCTTGATGTAGGCGATATCAATGTTGACGTTGCGTTATTAGCTGGCTCTTAGTGTTGTTGCACGGAGATTAACCGCCAGCTATACATATACCTGAAACAACAAGTTGGAAAATAGGTTAAATATAACGACCATATCCTCTTTCGAGAAATCCTCAAGCTGGTCCGTTCGATAAATGCGACCAGCGACAGGTTCAAACTAGAAATGCAGCTCAAAGTCCACTCCGGGAGATGTCCAACCCCTCAAGGGACGCTGGTTATCTGAGGTACCCGTGTTTTCACGGTTGCATGGCCACGTGGCTCTACTGTACCCGGAATGAATCCTGGGAATCTGACCCTGCACATCAGTTCTCGTTGGAATTGGAAATGGTATCCAGGTACAGCTGCGTCCTGACCATCTTTTCTATCTTCTGGCTTATTTCCGAAAACGGAATGTGCCGTTGACGTCGTGAAGAAATTACCCGCTTGGCTGGAGGGATCTTGGACGAAGGGATAGCGAGGAGTGGTTTATCGGAGGGTGCAGGTGCAGCCTCCTTATGTTAGCTAAAGACCCGGTAAGCGTGACTGTTGCTTCCTGTATGAGCGAAATCTTCACTGGAGGATTTGGGTCAAGGCTGGTTGTTAGAAGGAGATCCAAAGTTCTGTGAGAGGTATGTGACAAGGTGCAGGTATCTGGAACCTCGTTAAAGCTAGTCCGCTTGTAGAGCGGATCGCGGTTGCTTCTGATTACGTAGTTCGCTTCGGTGACCCTGCGGGAAGATCACCGCAAGACGGTATAAATACCCCGCTGAATTATACCTGCGACAATTTTCATTAGGAATTCCTAGCTCCGTTTTCTCTTTACCAGCTCGGATTACTTCCGGAAAAATCGATTCGCGAAGTGTTTCGAAAAACTTCTGAGATGGTTCCAACCGTCCCAGTGAGGACGGAGGCGGAAGGAGAGGAAGGCATTCGTAATTTCGCATTTGTTGGTACGACCATGAATCGCAGACGAATTGTCCGTGAAATTGAACTACGATGTGATACATTACGTGAGAAATAACCGTTGTCATTAATCCATAGGTTGAAAACTTCCAACGACGTTTTTGGTACGTCAAACGTCTTTTCCATTATTTATTCAAAACTGAAATACACCTGGAAAAGTTTTCGATTCAGATTTGCAGAGTGCTTACTTTACTAGCTAATGAAAATAACGTGTTCTAATGTATGAAAATAACTCATTCCGTCAAACTACCTAAATATTTGCATCGTGACTTTAAGAAAGGACAAAATTATACGGTGAGAATAAAAAATAACGATTGTTTACCTGATCGTTGCTCAACCGATTTGTTATTATCGGGTGCACATATTCAGGAATATCAACTCTTTTCGACATTTGGCGTTCAAATCAGCGTTCTGAATTCAACATGAAAAAATACAGTTGCGTCGATATTTTCTGTGTTATATATAATATTCATTCGCGGTTCACTGCACAGGTTGATAATTAGGTGTCTTACTTGGCACGAATTTTCACCCTCGACGTTATCGATTTGAAAACTCGAAATTTCATCAACTCTTCCAGAGCACGGACTGAAAACCAAATTAATTTTACAAATTTTTAGTATTTTGTCTGAGTAATTGGCAATATCGGCGAGTGGAAAACATCCAGAAAAATACGAGCGAATCAGACAGCCCCCTTTACACTTTCATTAGGTGTTTCAACAACCAAGGGAACAGCAGCCGTTTCAGTTATATCGAACGATACGAGTCCCGCGTATTTGAAGCAGCACCGAGGACTCGAAATCAATCAACGAAAGTCAACAGAGTTGATGGAATCGAACGGAACTCAGGCATTATTCTAGAGTACTGTACGTACTCCGATGACTTTTACGTACCTTTACTTATCTACCCGCGAATTCGAACGCATAAATATTTCATCTCGTTCCGTCTCACTTTACAGCCCGCAAGAATACCCCAACGGACTGCCTTACGATTCCAGTCAATTACAATCCAGAGAAACGTCGTGATATCGACTCCGCTAAAAACCAATCACGTTTTCCACCTTCTTTTTCACCTCGTTCCGATGGCTCTAATTGAATAACGCTTTACACGACCTTCGTTGGACTGTCGTGAGACGGTTCACGGCGTGCAGAGGGGGACAATTCAGGGCTTAGAAAAGACCACGTCATCGGCACAGGTTCGATTTACTTGCTCCTCGAAACACGCGTAGAAAAGTGTTTACGTTTCATTTGCGAAATCGTTATTTACCCCCAGCTTTTCTCACGCGCATGAAGATACCACCTACTTGCTACCACTTTTAGGACTTTGGGATGCGGTTTTCTATCTTGTTTTGTAGTCATTTCTCCCAAGAGGCGCGCCTTTGTTCTCGAGGTCAAAATGGTGCAAGTGCCGGGCTTCGTTGGTGGAAAGTCGATGGTTTCAAGCGGAGAAACGGGATCGATGGAAGCCGAGATATTTGTTTATCCTTTCTTTCCATTCCGTGGCTCGCATTCGTTCGGAACCGCTATTTTCCCACCGAAGCTTGACATCGCGGAATGCTTCGGTTAAGTGGGTTTTTCTATAGCTGTCTCCAATTTTACTCTTTCCGCACGCTCTTCTTCTCTCACATTTTCTCACAGCAGCTCTCCGACAGGTTCCAGCAGATTCCGTAACGCTTCAACGACGCTGTCGAAATTTGGACAGGTCGTCATTTCCGGATATGTCATGCACGTTAATCGAATTCTAAAGACTGGTCTATTCCAGTTGACAGGTATAAATAAAACGAGTTCGCCCCGAAGCTCTGCTAAATTTTATTGCCACACAAACGAGACTTTTCTGAAATTGACGTAACCGATATTCGAGATCAATAGAGGCAAGTATGGCGCTAGACTAACCGTATGTAATTAATATAATCCTACAGAGCAAAAATATTCTTCTTCGTTCTTTTCTATTTCTTCCTTTATAGCTGTATGAAATGTGGAGAGAAATTCGGTTCTTTCTTACAGTCCCACGAATCGGAAACTCTGCGAATCTCATTCAGACGTGCAAATTCTTTGCTTCTTACTTTCTTTCGTTACGCACGGTTTCTTCACCTGGTATTATTATTCATTAGAACCGCACGGATGGAAATGACATGGCTCTGGTCCATGGGAGAAATGGAGAGACAAACTCGTGTGCGATCAGCAATCAACGCACGTACATTCAACCCAGATTCGCGTGTCGCGTTCTGTCACGAATACACAGAGTACGTGTACCTCCGGATTATTCAGTAGGCGGTGTTAGCAACACGCCTCGTAGTTTGTAGAGCCGTGTTATTCAACTCCGGCAAGTTCGCAGCACACTGAATAGAGAGAAACAACAACCGAGTCCGTTCCTCATTTTCATTTCTGAACATCGACGAAATCACGAACTAAATATTTATTCACCGCGCAGTAGAATTTTCCTTATATAGGTACGCCGGCTTTCTTCATTCGCTTTTCTGTGAATAACTAACGGCTGGAATTTCATCTGCGCGAAATTTACCGTTGAAATAACAGAGGCTAAAGAATTGAGTCGAGTAACGTGGCAAGGAATTTCTCTGTGAATGGCTTCTCTCGAATCTAAGGAATTTTCGTCAACTACGCGCTGGAACCGCAACCCTTCTAGAACATCTATTACACACATGAGACTTGGCAACGATAGCGGAGCGCGGAGGCGGCGACTTCGTTGGCAAATTTCTAATTTTGCGAAAATCTAGGCGGAGAAGAAGCCGCGCCCTTGTCTCGAGGCGTTAATGCCAATTATTACTAAATTATGGGCCCTTAAATCCCAGTTAATCCCCGACGCTGTGAGTTCATTCGTTTCGAAGCAAACCCACGGACGAAGATTACACGTATAGATGAAATCTCCTTAAAAGCAACGGTGGGAGCCGAGTAATTATAGCAACATATTCGGTGCTTAATGATAATATATTTTGTACCCAATCTGGCCAATCTCAGCAAATTCATGGGCAAAGACAGAGTTACTGGCCTTTTTACATTCGTTACAAAGTGATCAAAAGCCATTTTCATCGATTATAGACCGCGATAAACTCTTCCTCGTGCTTTTCGCGATTAAATTAATTACAAGCAGTAATGGCAGATATATTGATTAATTAACGACGACAAGAACATGGAATTGATTTCCGGCGTTCTGATGAAGGCTTGTCGAGTGCAAGTGCAGTGTTTTTCAAATTCTCGCGTGAACTAGATGCAATTATTAGTGAATTTACGAAGTTCAAAGTCAACGCCGTGTGCTCGAGGCGAAGTTTCAATTGGCTTACATTAAAATCGGATTTAACTGTTACCAAAGTTTCCCGCAAGACTTGACTTCCTGCACTTGCTTCTCGAAATCTTTCTACGTAACTTGTTACCACCTGTTCACATTACTGCCACTGCTTATCGAGTTTCGGAGGTTTGGGAAAATTGCATCCTCGCGTCACATATCGCGAAATCCCGCAGTCATGTCAAGTCAGTTTTAAAAATAGAATTAACGAGGGATGCGTCACAGCGATATTTCCCGAAAACCTGCAATCCTGCTCCCAGCTCGCCGAGAAACAGTGCAGCTGCTGAAATATCTGCGCCTTGGGAACAATGGATATAATTCTGATTTCCGCATTCCAATCATAGTAAGAGATGCCCGTGAGGTGTACCTTCAGCCAGAAGCTCAGATATTCTGCCTGACTTGGTTCTTATGATAGTTGGGACGCGCATTGGCCAGTGCGGATTGTCGATTCACTTGGCTGGCAAAGGGATTCGCGATTAAACTTTTCCCCATCCTGCAAACTGCGACGCCGAGTATCCGAACGGAAACTTCGTTATTGGGTTTCACGGTTTTATGCAGTGTACACACAGACTTCGAAGAGTGGACTAAAGGTTTGCGTCACTAATTTATTACGACTTTAATATTCGAACTAGAATAACTGGTCCTGGTTGTTCTGTGGAAGTATAATTGTGAGAGGATAAACGGTGCTGCGAATCATCTCGCTGCGTAAAAAAATATAAACTTCGAAAGAAGCGGTAATAAACAACAAGATTACGTATATTTTGCCGCCGCTGACATACTTGGAGAGATTTGCAAATCCATCTGGTTTCAGGTTAGCGATTGGCACTCGTAACGATCCGGGCTTATAAATTGGGAACGATAAATGATTTAACAGCGTCTTTGCGTGGGTAATGTTATAACGGTTACAACAGCCTATAATTCAATTTTACTAATTGGCAGACGCTTCGTCGCCCCAATTTCGTTAACCGTGCAAGTTAGTTTTACCGCAAAAATGGTTTTCATTTACGATCCTATCGATACCAGCTTCTCGACGTATTTAATTAATAATCCCAGCGATATTATACTCTTCTTTCGTTGATTGATATCTGCGGACGCAAACGGGACAAGTATAATAAACTTTGTCCGTAATGATGAGATAATAAATATACTTCAGTTGAAACATATTTCCCTGTGGTGGGCGAACAATTTGCTACAGCCAACGCGAGTTTCGGGATTATCCGGCTTCGCAAGGTTGCGGAATAAAAATGAAAATTGACGTTCAACAATGTGATTGTATTCGCTCATCCGATGGAAAATATGAGCAAAGATTCTTGGTTAAGATGTATTTGGGACGCGATTATAAAAGGAACTTGCCCTCGAGGCAGACGGAAAACCCCAATTAGTTGTAAGCCTCTTTTTACTGGTCTCGGAAACTTAACGACACAAAGCGGCCACTGATTGTCTTTATAACAATTACCTTATCGTCGTTACGAAATCAACGGGTACGATATATCTGTACAGATATTCGGTCACGATTACGAATATCTGGCGATGTATCGTTGTAAAATGTACCCAAAATAATCAGTAAGTATTTCTGAAAGACTGAATTTTTCCATGAAGTGATTCAAATGCGAGGTTTATCGATAGTCAGTTTCAGATGATGACGATGTTCGGAAATTACCCAAACGGCATTACTAATTATATCCATTCTCCATCGATAGGATAATTATTAGTAATTCAAAGTCGAGGAGAATGTTGTTGAGACCAGAAGCGAGCAGAGGTACAATATTACTTTATTAGGTAAAACAGACATTCAGATAGGTTTCGTAGACCGAAATACGGGTTATATTTCTGAACGAGACTCGCCAAAGTCAGATCGGCATTGTATCACGATTCGTGCTTAATTGCCACGGCCACGTGCTTGCGAGGGAAGAAAGCCAGTCAGATTTACGTGGGATGAGCTAATTTCGCCAGCTGATACAACAACGGCGAAAAGGCGAGGGGAAATATACTCGAGATGAAAGCCTAGGATATTCCCGTGGCGAATGAGAAGCCGGGTTTATAAATCGTTGCGCAAATCCGAGAGCCTTGTCGAGGCTCGCTTGAGCGTAACGGCAAACATGTTTGCGCGGACGATAATCCAACAATAAGCGAGAAGATTCGTCGAGAGACCACGTGGAAGATAGAACCGAGTGTAAGAATGAATTAAAGTTTCATTGAACAATCATCATTCAATTCCTGCAGAGATTTGATTAATGTTTCTTTGTTTCACGCGAGCTTGCAGCAAGCTCACGTGCTTTGCGACACGTTCGCAACCGTTCAAGTATTCACCATGCCGCGACAAATTCAATAGCGAGTTTCCAGGTGGGGGAAAACATTTCTAATAACTTTTGCGGACAACTTCAAACTTCGTAAAATGTCACTGTGAGGCGTGCCAAGTTTGCGACTTCCGCAGTTGAACAAATCGCAGGGGTCGCAGGGTGAACCAACTTTTTTTATTATTAAAAAAAGGAAGAAAAGGAGAGAGCGTTGATAATATCGTGTTTTTTTTTTCTTTTTTTTTGTCGTCGCTGTTCCGTGCCTCGCCTTACGTTTGGGGTAAAAATATTTCAGACCGTCCTTGCTTAAATAGTTATGAGTCCTTTTGAATTCCGAATATAGTTGAAATGAACAATAATTCAGGTCTCGGAAACGTGCAGCTTATAATAGGACTTTTATACTGGCCGCAGGGGCGGGATAACGAAATCTGGCATCGCTGTTTCACATTTTCTAGGAACGACTTACGGTTCGCGTTTCGGTAAGACAATGCGGATGAATTCTAAATAGAGCCACTTATGATAAATGCTGCCGAGTTGACAAGAATAGAACTCTAAATTATGCCAGATTTATATGTATAAATAAATGTCTATCTATAATAAGTTCTTCGGCAGAAACGAATGGGGTAAAGCTTAAAATACAAATCTCAGAATTTCAAACAATTTTAACCGTCTCCTCATTTAATCCTTCTTTCTGCACATTTGCCGTTGCTCAAATACTGCGAGATATAATGGCGCAGTAGTTCACCTAGCCGTTTTTATTTTTCAACTCACAGCAATATTTTCCCTTCATCGAAGAACGACAGTGCAACGCGATATTACTTATAAGTAAAAAAGAAGCTTCTGCTCCAAGAGATTGAAAAACTTCTGGTTTATTCTCCGCCTCGATGGATGCACACACTTGTAAACTTTTTAGCTCTCTATTTCTTGTAACCACAAATCATAGATCCTGACTGCACTACGTACCTGATGTTTTTTAATAGGTGCTTCTGTAATATCAAGTCGGTTTCGAAAATACTGATACAGAGTCACGTCGTTATCCGTGTGACTGAAACTCAATGACGAGAAGTATTTTAATGCAAGACAAACACTTTGCCGAAGTTTGCGAGAGAAAATAACTGACCAATGGTAAGGACGAAGTTTTCGACTCACCTGCAAGACTACTTGAAAGACAGTTTTCTCGTGTCAGTTCTTTTTATCGCGCAAAATGTCGTGCTGCGAACCATTAGACTTTGCTGACGCTACGTTTACCTCTGAAGCTGCGCCAAATTGGCGAGCTTGTATCGAAGGTGCTTGAACCCTGGAATTGCCAGTCAACTAAGCTGGGGTTCAGGGTTTTCAGACTGTATTCTAAATGAGGAAATAAATCTCGTTTCTCTCAGAAAAGAACTGCGCCGTGGTATTCGGAGCTCTTGGAATAGTTGCTGTATAAGATGGATGCTGTCGCCAATTAATCGTCTATACATATTAATATCAATGTGTCTAAGATCCGAAAAGATGTGTAGCTGAAGCTCGAAAAATGAGCAAATGCATTTCTTTGTGAGGGAGTACACTGTCAGCGGGACGGTCTCAATCTCTGATGTGTCGGAGTTGGTTTTCTTTAGTTTTTCCGTATATATTCACGAGTGCGTATCTGAGAAGACCCGGAGTATCACATAACCCGGCTCTTCAGTAAGGGAGGGTATTTTCACTATGCCCACGTAAACCATTCACAAATCCTAATTCATACAAATTCGTTGTAACGAGTATAAAGATTCCGTTTCAAGTTGAAAAGAAAAGGAAAATAGGAGCCAGACATTTTTTGACCTCTTCAAGCAAGGTTGGTGCTTCAATTCGGGTGAGATAAAGCTCCTAACAATTCTACACCACCACCGGCATCAAATTTCTGACAACAATTCAGGGATTAGCCTAAGCCTTGTCCTCGCTGAAGCTTTCGCGTCGTTGCGCAGTTTTAAGCCTTCAGCAAGGTCTCGCGACGATGACAAACATCTTGCAAGAATTCCGTGTCACAACGAAAGGAGCCTCAGCTGCAGAGGAAGAAGAGGTTTTGAATGCAAAAATCAGACGGTTCGAGAACAAATATTATTCCCCACGAGAAGCGAGTGTACTTACTCATAGAACATCGCGGAACCCTGTAAACACGCACCGGTTTCGACTCATGTGGAGATTGTCCCACATAACCGAATGCCGTCCTCGTGAAAGGAGGTAAGAAACAGAATCGAGATTAGGATCAGCCGGACTTATCGCGACTCGTTCTACTTTCTCATGCAAAAATACGCCAAGCGTAGGATCTCACAAGTTTGCGGACTGCGATTGTATAACTTCGAACATGAGATGGGAAGAACGTACATGTAACATCTATTGGTCGCGTCGAGGAAGTGGCGCACAACTTGATGTATTTCCTCAAATATAACCCTGTTCCAAAGAGGTTAAGAGAACACTGTCTTGCTACTCGATTATCTTCACTCAGAATACGGTTAGGACAAACAGCTTGGCTTGATAGAGGCAGATGATGGATCATTATGTCACTGGGGATGACTAATCTAATACGTCGAATGCGGTTTTTCCCCGTACAAGTGCGATAATCAGTTCAGTGCAGTGAGATGCAAAGTTCACGATACAGACACTTCGTCAAACTTGAACATGAGCCCCTCTTGTACCTGCAAAAATTTCATACTTAATGAATTTATGAATAGCTTTACTAAATACGAGGTGACGATCTCGTCTGTTGCTTATAATTACAATCATTTTCTTCATTGTGAAAAATTGATACATCAAGTAGCGCCAGCTACGGAGCTTTCGCAGACTGCTTTTTGCTTCGTCTGGTCGATGAGAGGGAAGCTTGTTCAACTCGAATTCTGCCTCGTCTGATCGTTACCGACCGTTACCACTAGCTCTCTTCGTTGGTGGCTGAGTCCTCGTCGATTCCACTCCTTTTGGAAACGGGGAGTTTACCTCCGCGCAGCTTTTCAGATCAATACACTTCTCTCCAACTCAGTTGAGCAGGTTGTGTACCAAACGTGGCTGCTGTTCTGGTCCAGCTACAGTATGAGGTCTCAGGATTTTTAGTCAAGAAATTTGAATACGAGATCCGAAGCTTACGCCGAAGGTGAGAAAACGTTTTCGTTCGAATAGGAACTGCTCGTCTTTTCAGAATTGATAATATGCACGACTCACACTTTCAGATTTACCTCGGAACAATTAATGTTTTCTTCATCCATCTGGAAACATGAAGAGACAAAACGTTAGGACTTTGTCACTGGTAGTCTGCACCTTCACTTACTTGCTGATTGGCGCTGCTGTTTTCGATGCACTCGAATCCGACACTGAAAGAAGACGTTGGGAATTTTTATCCGGTGAGCACTACCGTTACGACTTTTGCCTCAGAATCACAATTAGCTATTTGAACTTTGATCCTATTTTAGAGGTGAGGAGGAACATGATGAAGAAGTACAATATCACGCCTGAAGACTACCGAATGGTGGAGATTGTGATAATCGAGAACAAGCCTCACAAGGCTGGTCCGCAATGGAAGTTTGCAGGCGCTTTTTACTTCGCGACCGTTGTTCTTGCTGTGATTGGTAAAGACAAAATAACTGGGGAGGGAGGACAAGCCAAGGAAAAGAGCAAACTTCATATATGTCATATACTTTCCAGGCTACGGTCACTCGACCCCGGTGACGATCGGAGGCAAGGCCTTTTGCATGGCTTATGCAATGGTGGGAATCCCCCTGGGTCTCGTCATGTTCCAAAGTATCGGTGAACGTCTCAACAAGTTCGCAAGTGTTGTGATCAGAAGAGCGAAGCGGTACTTGAAGTGCCAGAGGACTGACGCTACAGAGATGAACCTGATGCTGGCTACAGGCATGTTGTCCAGCATCATAATCACCACTGGGGCTGCAGTCTTCTCGCGCTACGAGGGTTGGAGTTACTTCGACAGTTTTTACTACTGCTTCGTCACCCTGACCACTATCGGCTTTGGGGACTACGTCGCGCTTCAGGTAAGCCTCCATCGAGCTGGGCACATTATCGTCATCTCACGATGAAAACGTTACTTGCAGAATGACCAAGCGTTGTCTAACAAACCGGGGTACGTGGCCTTGAGCTTGGTCTTCATTCTGTTCGGCCTGGCCGTCGTTGCTGCGAGCATAAACTTGCTGGTACTTCGCTTCATGACAATGTGAGTATTTCCATCCGCTTTGAGGCGCGACTTACCTAATTCTGACCGTGAGACATTACCATTGGCACAGGAACACCGAGGACATCAGGAGGGATGACAACGAGCTTCAGTCAGCCTCGCATCACGTTTTAACCTTGGACGGTGAGGTGGTGGCGGTGAACGGCAAGCTCTTGGCAGGCCGCGTACCGATGATCCACGACACCGACGACTGCGTGAGTGTCTGCTCTTGCACTTGCCTGGGCACAACCAATTCCGAGATGCTCGACTCGTCGGGCTATCAGGGATACAGACCGCCGTCTATCACAGCCAGCCTCCGCGTCAAGCGGGCGTCTGTCTGATGGAAACAGTTTCATCGCCGCAGTCTTCGACGGCGTTTCTCACGAGTCGACAGCCGCGAGTTTCTTGGTATCGACGTCTAGCTTCCTGGTTTGCAGGATGGTTGTTTGGTTGAAATACATCCGGGAAATAAATGGGGGGAACTTAAAGGTGACAAGAGATACGTTTGTACGGTGAGAAATTAGCACAATTGGCCGGGATAGAATTACTCGGGTCGTTCATCTTCGACGCATTATTTCAGGAAAGAGTTTTGCAGCGTCATTTATACAAACTGCAAATTTAGAAAAACTGACGATTGCAAGGTGTTCAGAGCAAATTATCGCGTTAGGAGCAAATGGTTTTATTTTTTTAACATTCTCATCTGCCCCTGTAACCGAGTTCGACAGGAGGGACGATACTAGAGTTGAAAGGTGGACTCATTGAAGTACTCATAGCAAAAATTAATAACATTTTTTATACCGGCAGTAGCAGTTAATGATAATTTGATATAAATTACTCTTCGGGACAAGCAGAATGGAACATTCTTTAAACTATATTATCGTTCAACTGTAGAACAATGATCAGTACATTACAATGTGCGTTTTACATGACATCAGAATTGTGTGGATATATCGCGGTGACTAAACAGTGACTTTACCTCAGACATACCGTGCCCTTTATCTCTCACTGTCTATCAAAGACGAAGTGACAAATGACAAAGTGAGTATGTTTAGGGTGTTTCAAGTTAATTTGCTGTACGTGAAACAAGGATACTTGGAATAAAACTTATCAACACATGTGAAAATACTCTTTCTGTATCTACCTGTACCTGATCACGTGACGAACAAGAAGTGTGCCGCAAGTCACGATTATCGTTTCATCATTTGAAACAGTCGCTTCTGTCCGTCATTGAAAATTGTCAATTTTACAGATGAAGGCAACATCATTGCGTAACGTCTTCGTGAAAATACTTTTTGTTGTTTACAAACCGTATGATTAACGTGCTAGTTCACAAGAGTTGAACGAACAAGCAATCTAGCATTCATCTCACTTCCAGTGTTCGTTAAACAATGAATTCCGCGCATTATTGCACACTGAGCGCAAAGGATTTCGACCATATACCGTTGGGTAGTTTCTGGCACTGGAAGCATTGGTTAAACAAATGGAAGCAGTGGAGTACCGTCGACGTATCGAATCCGCAGACGAAAGAATACATTTCAAGTTCAGCAGTTTTCACTGAAGAAAAAAGACGCCATCTGAAGATGAGCCCCTCTTGGATCATTCATCCTTTTAGCCGGGTACGGTAGGTCATTGTACCCCTCGTATAATCACGGAACTCGATAAATACGCCCCTGATTGCTTCCGCCATCTAGGTTCGTATGGGATAACGTGACGGTGCTCGTATTTGCGATAGGATTCTTCACAATTCCATTCAATACGAGCTTCAAGATGCTTCATTCTTCTAAAATTTCTACCGACGACTTTAATTTGTACATATACGCTTTTTCTTGGCTGGGTATATTGATGAACTGCGTAACAGGCGTACATGATAAGAAGACCTCGGAGATAATCTTGGAGCCGAAAAGAATAGTGAGGTACGTTCTTATCTTGTTTCAGTCAGATCGTTGCTGATAAATTCCAGAGATCAGGTTAACTGGAATAACGAGGACGCACGTTGATCACTGTTCCAGCATCTACCTGAAGGGTTTCTTTTTCATTGACGTTTTCTCATCGCTTCCCTACGACCGGCTCACGATGCCTTGGCGAGTTATTCCAGGACCTGAATCAAACATCTACATCCCATTGCTTAACCTTTTCCCAAATCTGAAGCTCTTACGTTTCTTGAGTATGACCACATACACTCAGCGGTTATTCCAGGTGAAGTTGACAGTTTTGTTAAAGAAATTGATCAACAGTAAAGTTCACATTAAACTGTCTATTCTCCTTTCTCTTTCAGTACTTGAATATTAGGAGGGCAGTGGGCTGGAACACTGTAATCTTCGTACTGTACTTGATGCACTGGTTCGCTTGTTTATGCTATGTTTTACCTGCCCTCGTGATGAACTTCAATAAGCAGAACTTGCACGTAAGTGCAACAGAAGGTCATCCGATTTTTTAACATTCCAAACAAACGAAATGGAAATTTATTGACATCGTGATTTTGTGCTGCTCCCAGAACTGTGGATGCTGGATGGCTGAACTAGGTTTAACAAATCCGCCAATAAGCCTGTTGTACAGGAACAGCATCTTCATGACAGTCACTAACTTTACGGCCGGCAGCTACGGGATTTTCCCCCCCGAACGGGAAGGCCACATCTTTATCTGCACTGTTCTTATGCTGAGCGGCATGATATTCATAGACTACGCAATAGGTATATTGTTGAATGATTTGAATTTCTCGCAAAAAATGTTGTCCTTTGACTTTTGCATTTCTTATTTTTTTGTAATTTTTATACTTCTTTAGTCTTGGTTCTCGGTATAAAGTCGAAGAGATACATCTCAGAAACTAAATATGAAGAGATCATGAATCAACTTCACGCTTACATGCGTCAAAAACAATTACCGGAGTATATGAAACGTCGTCTACTTGCCTACTACTACTATCGATTCGTGAAGAGCTTCTACCGCGAGAAAGAAATTTCTTCAACTTTATCAGGTTCGGTGTTCCTAGCTATCAACCACTTTCAGGCAAAACATGAAGTCACCAACGGGCACTTTAAACATTCGAATTACCCTTTGCCATGAATGTTAGCCTCTGACAACACGACGGCTGTTTATTTTAACTGTTCGCAGAAAACCTTCGTCGGGAAATCGCGCTTCACTCGAGTCGTCGCTACGTACAAAACGTTGTGATATTCAGAGACCTGCCCAGTGATGTCTTGGAGTCAATTGTTGTGAACTTGAAAATGGAATTGTACTTACCGAATGACGTAATCATCAAAGCAGGGACGCAGGGAGATTGCATGTTCTTTCTTGCCAGCGGAACGGTCGCGGTTTTAACGCCAACAGGAAAAGAGGCCAGTATTAGATCAAAGAAAATACGGTATATCCAATTCTTTCAAAGCTCAGCGTGGCCCATCATAAAGAGCATGATATTGCGTCCGTTTCAGATCTGTCATCTCGAGGACGGTGCTCACTTTGGTGAAGTTGCACTGCTGGTTCGTGACCAAAGGAGAGTAGCGAGCGTCGTGGCCATCGAAGTTTGCAATGTCTTTCGCCTCGAACGGAAAGATTTCCGACGATGCATCGCAGTGCACTCTGATCTATTCGCAAAGATTGAACGACTTGCGACAGGACGCATGGAGAAAACGGTACTCCTGGAGGAGCAGAACAAGCGGTTCTTGCTTCAGCGATCAAATCGCAGAACATCCGCTACGATGCGAAACCTTCACACGAAGAGTCTGTATCCTGATACAAAGGAGTGATCGAATCTACCGTAAGAATTGTGTTCTTGAAAATACAAGAACTATTGATTTGTAATTTGTACTTTGAAATAGCGTAACATATACAAGATACTAATCGTCGTGCTGGATGATACTTCCCATACAGAATGGCTCCAACGGACTGGGATTTGGTGTGACTTCTAAGTCAGTCGATACTGTTATCTAGGAATGCGGAACATGCTTTTCTGGGGATACGTCACTGTTAACTGGGGTGAGGGTTTAATATGTGATTGCTACATGAAGATTATATTTACATAAACATCAGGCATAACTCGTTCATTTCAAGTTTGACGAAAATTCATACAAAAAGGGAGAAGCAGGATCCAACTGTATGTACGATGTGTATTACAGATATGATTGATTATATATATGTACTTACCAAATCATCGTGAAATGAGAATTATTTAGCGAATGCTATGCAACATAATACTGACGTTTCTTTCCACTTGCTGTTCATCATTACGTTTTTTCAGGAGAGCAAAGAAACGGTCCCAAAATTCTATTAATCAATTTGACATGTCCTTCAGACCTTATACTCGTATTCTTTTCTCACACTCATACAGCTACCTTATTCTCTGCATCCTCTTCTTATCATCACCTCGCTGCCTCGGTTCCCATCCCGCATCAGTAGAATGCTCCCTTTACTCCTAAACTGCAACTAGTCAGTCCCAAGGCATTCGTTCTCCTATATTTTCACACTCTCAAGTTGTCTTTCATTCAGCCAACATCTAAATTCACCTCTCTTTCCTTTTTCGTCCTCCACATCTTCTCATTGTACTTGCCATGTTTTTTCCAAAAAATAAAATACTTACTCTCAACCATTCGACTCCTCGATGTAAGTTTCTCTCATTTCCTCTTATCCTTAACGGATTACAAACCCAAAATAGGTCGAAACGTCATCACGGCTAGATGTTATGCGGTCATCAATAGACTCTCGTCATGATCACAATCTTTCACCCCGTAACAATTATCAAACAAAAATAAAAAATTGGTTTTTACAGTTCTTCAAGCTCTTTCAAATGGTCTAAACCTGGATTCAATACAGCAGTCCGCATTGGTGAAAATGACTCGCAAAAATCCATTTTTTCCGTGCCAGTGTAATTTCGCAGTTTGTGTCAACTTTTTTTTTCTAACTGGATGCTGATTAAAAACACAAAATTACGATATTAAAATTACGAAACATGAATTGGATGTTGCAAAACAATTTGATAGGAAGAAGCGTACATAATTAGCAAATTTTAACAAACTACGGTTTCCAAAAGAGCAACATGATTAAAATTGCAAAACGTTCATATAAATTTATAGAATTTAATTATTATTTCTCGTGACATAGTGTCGTATTTCAGTATTATATAGATGGCGTTGCAATATGGTAACCGCACCAGTTAATTTCGAATTAAAATATAAGTTTATTACATGTTCTAAATAATCCATCGGCCGTTCGGTATCGATTCATTCTACGTAAACACTCTGAGCTTATCCCTTATAAGGCACTGTATTTCGCTCCAATTGGGCCAATAAGGCTCCATATAAAGGAGTGAGAGACAATCTGCCTACCTTAGCGGAAAATGCAGTAATAGCCATGCTAGATATATATCTTAAATTGTGTATACTTACTTGATAATTCATTATGCTTATTTTAATGGATATACTAATTCTATATACGTATTTCAGATTATAAGAAGTGAAAAATCTTAAGCGATCCTAAGGTTATCATCTTATATGGGTAATACATGAGAATATCTTTACAACGGTGCAAGACGTAATTAGCTCATTCCTTCATATATCATGAGCTTCCAGTGTCGTGGAGAGAAATTTAATAAATTGTCTTTAATTTGTGTATACATATATAAATATACAACAATTAATGGAGTATATAAATGCATTTGGTACCTTTTATAATATCTTACTGTGTACTCACTTTATAACTTCGTCATAGAAATTTTAGTAAGTCAAGATAAGTATACAGGCGATACGAAAAAAAAAACATTAAAAAAATGTAATAAGCTATTCACTATTAATAGTTCAGGAACAAGTATCTCCTATAGATGTAACATGATTCAATTGAAAGCCAGAGTAACCTTGAAGCATTAATAATAGTAATCCTGGTACACAAGGTATAAAAAAATAACTGTACATTTATATATTAAACATTTCTTTACTTGAGAGGCAAAGCACGCTGTAACTTGTGGAAGGGCGAAAAAATCGGACAGCTGTATTGCCTGCTTGAAATACCTGCAAGCAGGATATTTCTTTCGTCCGAACAAAATGCCCAAAGTTGACAATTAAGGCAGTGAGAAGAAGCCGGATGTATAATCCCAAAGAAACGTGGGACCTCTGAAGTAGAGAGTTTAATATGTACCCCTAGGTTTAAATATGTTAGAAAGTTTACGTTTGTATGTTTGTTATTCTAATATCGTAATAATGAGTATTTGTGAGTAGTTCATAATATTCACTTGAAAACTAGTGATGTCATATATAACTATATCTTACAATCCAACGTATCTATCGGTTTTCACTCATTCAACAAGTATCGGAACATATTTTCAATATCAGCAGTTATATTGAATAATTGTTGGCACCTCGTAATGTCGAACCAGCATTAGTTTATAAATTTAAAAAACGATCTGAAGCGTTGAATCAATTGTTCCATGCTTTTCTGTTGTCAGCCTCGTTCAAAACCGTGACTTGAATCGATACCCTGACATTTTTCGTAACAATTAAAGATTATGTGATGTTTCCCTACTCACGCTAGTGGCTATCATTTATAGAGGTGACAAATACCTTCTGACGTTTGCAAAGTTATCATTCGAACTCAATAACACACTATTTGCCATGTTGGATCATATTACATACACAATGTGGCTCCAACGGACTAGGATTCAGCGTCAGATCGTATATACACGGATAGTTTCATTGAATAAATTGACTGGTTTAACTAAACATGCTTGGAAACATACATGGCATAATTTTCGGTTTCAAGATTTCTAATAAAATACGTTATTTTAACTCGAATTAGTTTATATTTTATTTATCTATGTATAAACGTTCTAAGGCTTTGGCAGTGAACGACATTCGATTTTCCGTCAACATCCAATCGGTGAAATACTCCACTAAGTGTGACTTCTAAGTCAGTTATTACCGTTATCTAGGGATGCGGAATATGCTTTTCTGGGGATACGGCACTGTTAACTGAGGTGCGGGATGAAACATTTTAATGACATTAATGACGAATGACCGGTATGGTTTCTTATTTCACAATATATAAACTTGGCGAAAAAATTATGTTCACAGTCATACTGTTTCATGTCATGGGAACTTCTGAATCATGGTGAAATTTATCACCTTTAAAAATATGTACATTGTGATCAAGAAGTTTTGCATCATAGTTAGGATGCAAAAATATTGGTTTTGTCCTTGGAACGACTATTGACTTTGGAACGATTCGATTTGTGAATTTTTACTGGAAAATACTACATGAGCCTGACTGTGTGAATTATGTGATACAAATACTCTGTATCCCACTCCTTGGAATGTTGAATAATCGTCTTCTCGTTTAGGGGGTAGAAAGAATGGATCTTCTCTTTCTACTAGTTTCATTAAGATGTGGTCCTCTTGGAGGTAGTTGGCCAGCTTCTGTGCACGATCGACAGCAAAATCGGGCGTACCATGGATGATGACAGAATTTTCCTTTGACTATCAGACCACAATTTGCTAAGAACAAATTATCCTGACAAGTTGGGTGAATGTAGATCCCTGAAAACCACAATATTGAATTACGATCTTGTTCAATCCAGTAAAGACTCTGCTAGCAATATGACTGAGAATTGTTTACAGTCCAGCTTACCAGATACCACAATGTCTACAGAATCCGAATCACTAGAGTACTGATTAGCGGCTTCGCATCGGTATTTTCCAGAATCATTCTTTTGGGCGTACGAAATGCTCAGTCTGTTCGCTTCTGTAAATGTGAAAGATCAGCGTTATTACATTTCCAGACGCTGTGAGTTCAATTGGTTTGCTCAAGATACCCACCAACAATCTTGATTTTTTCGGTTGTTTGGATGAGTCTATCATCTTTGTACCACTGTACAGTTGGAATTGGGTACCCATAAACGTTACAGAGTATGCTGAAGTCACTACCCACTGGGAATTGGCCATCCTCTGCCGTAACGTTCACTTTCACTGGAACTGTTCACAAATGTTATTAATTTATTGAATCCGATCCTCCAAAAACCGAATCTGGATCTAGTGCTTGAACTTCTTCTGCTTAGCTTTTGAATTATTCGCTTTCAAAATACTTACGAATCTCCATATTAACTTCTGGTCCAATACAAACTTTGAAACAACTCTAAATGAAAAAACGTTGACCTTTCTAGCTCTATTTTTGAAGATGTTTTCAAGATTAGGGATATCGTCGAAATAGATTTTTGTTACTTTCTTCACAACACTTATGCAGTAGAGCTTAAAAGAGTTATTGGCTACGATATTATTTCAATGGAACCAATCAAGCAAACACAGTACAGTTGTAGAATAGGTAGTAGATTTAGTGGAGTGCATAGTTTTTTGTGATTAGTCCGATATGGTTGATTCGGGCCAACCGTCAGTTTGGTTAGACATCAATTTATTGCGATTGAGAAAAAATGAGTTCTTCGAATAAATGAAATTTCAAGTCGAGAAAGCGAAACTTGTCATTGGCTCAATTTGACGATAAAACTGACAGTAGGACCGTATGATATATAAGATTAGTATGATGTTATCCTCACCTGTGTATTTGTCAAGCACAATTGCAGGGGGCGGTTCGGTTATATTAACAGTTAGGATGTAAGGAGCTTGACTTGGCGGGTAGATAGGAGCGTATGTCTGAGATACGGGAGCTTTCGTCCGCATCGGTCTGTTTTGAGGATAATCAGGTATTCTAGTGCGGACTGGCGAACTGAGTCTTGAAGGATCAATGAGGTATTTGATATATCTTTCGTACTCTGGTTTGACATTGATAACTGGACCAGGTGCTTGTAGAGTTACAGACCACGATGCAGCTTTTCCGACACCGTTATAAGCTTGGCAAGTGTAAATTCCAAGGTTAGCCAGAGATACTGTATGTATTTTTAGCGCGTAATCACGCTGTAATTCGTACACATCATCAGCCAGCGAAATCATTTCCCCTTCGTGCCACCAGTTTACGATAGGTCGTGGCCAGCCCATGACGAAGCATTTCAGGTATGCAGGCGAATTCAAGCTCACTGTCACGCGGTAGTTTGGTTTGCCAAAGATAGTGGAACTCCTGTTTGCGCGAGGGTCTACATAGGATAAGAAAGAGCGTGCGGTGTGTTTAGAGACAAGAGTGTTAATAGGAAAACCACACAGTTACAATAGTGAACAGAGACATTAGACATTTCTGCAACTAAAACCTTTGTGAGTGAACATATACACCTGTTACCTCTTTCAAAAGTGACAAACATGCAGGACTTTATAATAAAATTAGTAAGTACGTTGGTTAATTCATTGATGCATGGACACTGTACTGATAGAACTAGTGAAACTTACTACTGACAATCTGTCAATGAATCGGTTTCAGATCGTTATGAATTTTTATACTCACCAGTGATGTCTAGTTCGTACTGTATTCTGACTGGCGCGGCCAGACGATTGTGGGCTGTGCAAGTGTAAATTCCTGCATCTGCTGAATAGAGTCCAACAATTTGGAGGGAACCGTCATCATTTATACTGTGTCTACCCATTGAGTTGTCAATCTACAATCACATGTAGTATGACACATTTAATACATCAGAGTCTTAGACTGATGTCAACTTTGTGGAATGAACAGCGTTTCAGCCAGGCCCAAAATTTTATTTCCATTACTCACCAATGTCACACCCCTTCGCCATGAGATAACCGGGCGTGGATTTCCAATGGCAACACATTTCATGATAACGTAGCTACCCTGTTCGGCGCGAAGTTTGGGTTCTTTTGGTTGTTCGATGACAGCGGGTACTAACTGCGAATTTGGTATAGTAGTGACTGCTGGCACTGGAGGAGGCGTCGGTAGAGGCTCCGTCGGTACCGGTTGAACTGGTACTGGCTGCACCGCAGCAGCTGGCTTCAAACAAGACGAACCACAACTGCTCGGACAACACTTTAAATCTTCAGGACACTGAGCGTCCGAGTCACATTCTTCCTGGCAACTTGCACCGTTCACTACTGCTGGACACATTCCTGGTTTCGTCACAGTTGGGACTAGAATTGCAAGACCGTTCCAGGTAAATCTAGCACGTAGAAAAATTTCAGCTGACAGTTTCTATAGTAAAACTCACGGCTCTCGCAAGTGCCTTGATACACGGCTGATTCCCCTCGAAGAACTGAAGTTATTACACATTTCGATCCTTCTTGACATTTTACTGGGAGACACGGATCCACGCAGCTACATCGTTCGCAATTTTGTTCATCAACGCGTGCCACCATTCCGTACTGGCAACGAATCTCATTGCACTCTTTTTGTGCGTTTATGCACGAGTCTTCAGGATATTTAAATTCTGGGCCCACTTCGTTTGTTTCTGTTGACGAAATGTTTAATCTTAATTCCATTGTGATATCATAAATTAAAAGAACAACTAAACTCATAATAGTTTTTAACCCGCATTAAAAGAAAAGCATAGACATTGACATAAATCAAAGTTTTGTTGGGCTCTGAAATGAAAGAACTAAGCGTTATGTATATAAAGGTATGTGATGAGCGATATGAATGAGGAGCAGTCAAAGCGTGAATCAATATCTGGAAGCATAGTGACATGATTTTTGACGCTAAAAAACATTAAGTCTCTCCTCGAATTTCGTAGCAGTACCTATATGTTTCTGTAATGATGCAGTTTAAGGTATGGTGCTTAGACAATGTCAGATCTGAAATGAATATTATACGTCATATGAAGCGAGAATAAAACAGATGCTGTTCGCCTCACAGCTATGCGCATATGAATTCTGATAGTTGTATGTCATAAAATGAAGCCAGCAGCATTTAACCAAAGCTGCAATAAACAATGTCCAAACGATGGTTGAGACCAGTAAATATTATTCAATTATCCTCTATGTGTAAGCTGTTTCAAAGTAACTTTGAAGCCTGCGAACAAGACATTTGTACCGAGTGTCCGGATAAATATCGGAAAGTCCAAGCAAGCAAGATTTCAGAAGAATTTCAACTTTCACTTACTCGAGCAAGTCTTAAGGCAAGATTCACGGCTCTTGAATCTGTTAAGATTTCCTCCTGAACCTTGATAAATGAATGCTATACAATCTAGGCGCTCATCGTCGTAGTAGAAACGCTTGTAGTGACCTGACCCGCCATAATATCCACTATTTACAGGCTCAAGGCAGATAGCTATACCATCACCATATACACTTTATTATTATACGAGGATTGTAATTAGTTAATCTAGGAGTAAGTAGGAGAGCTTTTACTGTTACATAACTCCATAAGTAAGTTACACCACGTTTCTTTCTTCAGCAGCTTGCACTGTTCTTTTTATGAAGTAGTAAGTATTACCTGTATTATCATACGTGGTTCTGTTTCCAGGCGCTGGAGGTTCTTCACGATGTACACAAACAGACTCGCACTCATATTGGAACGTGAACCTGTTACCATTGCCAAGACATCCCCCATACATAAATGAATGGCATTCACGAGTCTTTGAGTCATAGAAGAATCTGGGGAACAATCCGTTGCAGGGGCCTGGGTCCAACGGAAGATTGCAGACATCTGAAATTGAGTCATATTGGTAATAAACAATAACTTGTGTGCATCTTGAGCGGGACATTAGACAGAAATAGATCATATCAACTGTGAAAAATATGGAATTTACCAGTATCCCTAATTTAATTCAAACCTTGTCCTCGGAAGCTTCCACATACGCGTTCACACTGCTCCAATGATTGGAACCTATTGGCATTCCCTTCGCATCCTCCGTACAGGAATGCTTGGCAAGTTTGGCTTTCTGCGTCGTAATAGAATGCAGTAATATTATCTCTGCATGGACCAAAATCGAGTGGTGCAAAGCAAGATGAACTCTCAGGATCAACTCTGGTACGAGGTGTTGCAGGTAGCGTGACTAGAGTCGTGGCATCGGTTGTCTTCCGGCATCTCTGCTCGCATGACTTCTTGTCCTCGAACCTATTTTTATTACCCTGGCACCCGCCGAATGCAAATTCGTGACACATGTCGGTACGACGATCGTAATAATACTGCCTAATACTTCCTCTGCAGGGACCAACAATTGCTGGTAGATCGCAGGGATCTGAAAATATTTCACAACCATTAAACTACAAAGCATATCAAACTACTTCGATGACTGTAGCAGACTGACTAACTTGTCTACCGATAATAGAAAGTAAAAATTGATTTACCTTGCACATTTCCACATCGATTTTCACATTCTTCAACTGTTCCAAAGTTGTTGCCATTACTTTGACATCCACCGTAGTAGAATTGTTGGCAAATACCAGACCTACTGTCATAGTACCATCTAACCGACTCCATTCTGCACGGTCCATGGTTTTCAGGCAAGAAACAATATTCTAAAAAATTAATGTTGTTTGTAACAATTCAACTCTTTGAGGATTCATCAAACTGTGCGGTGACAACTGATGCCTTCAGACGTAAAAGTCGACGTTTACTATCACCCACCTCTTCGGAATTCATCAACTGTAGGTGCGGGCATTAAAGATGAAGATTCGCATCTATGTATGCAATCATGTTCAGTTTCGAAATTATTTCCATTTCCACCGCAACCTCCGTAGTAAAATCGTCTGCAGTGTTTTTCGGTCGAGTCGTAATACCACCGTTGAGTGTAATTAAAGCACTCGCCGATTATTGCAGGCAGTAGACAAGAGTCTTGCTCTGTTACGTGAAATAAGTTCAACTTAGAGTATTCTTAATATTCAGAGGTGCAATACGCGTCGGCAACCGAACGAGGAAGAACCAAACAAATAATACATAATGTGTAATGAACGTCACATAGTAGCTTCAAAGAATTGGGAAATGGTACTGAGTTCTCCCTCATGGGGCTGCCTACTATCTATTTGATGTTATTCAAAAAGTAGCACGAAAATGAAGAGCACAATGGCAATTAAACATTTCAGGTACATACATGGACTTGGTGCGTGAAATAAGAACAAATAAAAAAATTTATAAGTTCTCCAGAATAGTTGATAATACGAATGTGCTAATTATATGCGCTACTTATTCAACCCATGGAAGAGCTAATGCTTTGACAAAATTCTCTAATTCCATAAGCTTGTGAAATCTTAACAAATGCGAAATCGATGCCGTGAGATCATATACGATGTCAAGCTTACGTACGATCAATTACGTCACTCCACCGTCTCACAACATTGAACAATAATGACGAATACGAATGATTGTGTCATCGAAATCTTACCAATCTTTGCCGGACAGTCAGTATCACATGCATCTTTAGTTTCGTAGTTATTTTTATTTCCACCACAGCCAGTGTAATAGAAAGGCATGCAACGTTTCTCTGCTTGGTCAAAGAACCATCGAGAGAGTTTTTCCGTACAGGCACCCTCTTTCCGTGGTAGCGAACAAGTACCTATCACCATATTAATAACCATGCAATGTTAGTGACGTATTATCTCACACAATTAGATTTCAAGCTACTCAATTCCACCAGTCACCAATTATATATACTTTTACATCAAACATATCCAAGGGAGATGTACTCGTTCGAGCAATGTCGAATGCGTTAATCGGTTTAACTAGCGAAAGAGCAGATTCAATGCCATGGTACACACAAAATTACGTACATGACTGAAATTCGTATAGTAAGGCTCTGTGCTGTCTTACGTATGAAGAATTAGTGGAGGCATTACGGGTACACGCGAAAAACATAAAAAATGACCTAATAAGCTGACGACATCTAAAGCAAACATGACAAAATGGCATACACTGGCATAAGCAATTTATTTTTTACTGATTACTAGATGTTCAATATTAAATTTCTGGCCAAGTGCAAGGCAATGTATGATGTAAGCCATGAAAGTATTCTGCAGTGCTTTGTCAGTTATCAAATTCTCATTCTTGTACTTTTAATTCGATAGGACTCTGTGAATTCTTCACAATGGTACTAAGGATATTTGTAGTCAATTTAAAATCAAGTACAATATTTCACTAATGCAATAACGGGAGAAAAAACACTGGAAAATAGAAACATTCCATTTTTGTTACGCCCACGTGTTTTCGACAGACCAGCACCATTGAGCCCATATACAGTTACTCATAGCTTTGGCAATGTTTCGATATGCTTGATTAGCGGCCGACACCAATTTTGACACATGTATCTTTTTTTTCATGGCTATACCTCTATGGGGGCAGCGCTGCTCGCATGCAGCGTATGTTCGGAATTTATTGCCATTGCCTTTACAACCGCCGTAAACAAATTGCCTACAAGATTTATGCTTAGCATCGTAGTACCAGCGTAGCAAAGAGCCGGGACATGGCCCAGGCTCTTTCTCCAGGTTGCACACATCTCGTACTGAAAAGTTCAAGTTTTATTTTGTTTGAGTTTCTCATTATTGGTAGAATTGTCACCCGATCTGACAACACCCACATACCACTGACTTATTGATGTGAAGGGGCACAAGATATATACCTACGGGTTGTGTTCGATCGAACTTGATTGTAATAATTTTACTTCACTTGTTAGCTCGACCAAAATATTCCTCAACCAAGGTATGTTTTTCAATCGAGACCCAGGAGAAATTCAACTCTAACAAGTTGGCAACAATTTGGATTACACCATTGAATGGAAAAAAGACCAGAAACATGCCATTATTTGTTGAAAGGTTTTTAAAAAAGTGAAACATAGCCATGAAGCTTATCATCAAATCACATCGTGAAGCCGATTGTTTCCATGTAAAAATTGACTTCTGTTAATGCTGGACTGAAACTGATAGTACAGGCAATAGGGAATTTTTTCCTGCACTAAATTACAGGAGTTATTTTTTTTTAATAAATAGGTTCAGTATGACGTACTGAATGTAAATTCACAAAATCCTTACAAATCTTAAGGGCGGAGTGCCGCCATTTTGGGAAAAACCGTTTCGGCCTATATCTCCGTAACCGTGCACTCTAGGCCAGCAATGATAATGACCTTTATTGTAGATAATAATATTTTCTATCTTTTTTGTTTGATAATTTTTTTTGTATTACTAACTATTTGTAAGTTGTTACTTATACGACTGCCAAAATTCATTTATTTACTTTTTGATCAATATCTCCCCGAATAATTGTTTAAAAAACGAAATACTAATAATCTAAATTTTAAATCCACAAATTTCCTACAACTTTTACCTCAAACTTTTTGTCTTCAAATAAATATTTATGAAGTTATAACGCTTTCTATGATGCACTATCGGGTGGAAGGTTAATAAAAACGCGGGATGCATAGAATTATGATGAAAATGCTTCAAATATGTGCAAAAAATATTGATGAGGTGACAAATAGCAATAAATAATTTGCTTTCTCAACTGCAAAACAAACAGCAACTACCTGATGGAATTTTTTTCAAATTTATATTATATTTTGGCAAGCGTTTAAGTTGTTAATAGTTAGTGATGCAAAAAAAGTTATTAAACAAAAAAGATAGGAAATATCATTATCTACAATAAAGGTCATTATCATTTTGGGCCTAGAGTGCACGGTTACGGAGATATAGGCCGAAACGGTTTTTCTCAAAATGGCGGCACTTCCGCCCTTAAATTTTGTAAGGATTTTGTGAACTTACATTCAGTACGTCATACTGAACCTATTTATGAAAAAAAATAACTCCTGTAATTTAGTGCATTATGGACAAGAGTAACGGGTCCCCTATTGCCTGTACTATGAACTGCCCGACGCGACGTACCGTGGTGCCTATTTATGGCAGGATTTGATTGTAAGCGCAGACACAACTATGAGTCGACTGAAGACTCCCGTTTATCCGTTATCTAACCTACACGTATAGCCGTAAGGCCAGTCTTACAATTAGCAACTTATCAACCTCATGCACTTTTTTCTGACGGTCTATCCTTTCACGCACACTATTTCTTTCAGTATTTCTTTCTCATTTATAGTTCAGATTTGAATTACTTACCGCGATCAAGTCTAGGTATTACACACTGCTGCTTGCAGGAGATTTCCGTTTGGAAGTTATTTTCATTACCCCTGCAGCCACCATAATTGAATTCTTCGCAGCTACTGCTTTCTGCGTTGAAATACCATCTGGTGAAATTACCTTCGCATGGCCCTGGTTCGTTGGGTTGCTCACAACGATCTGAAAACCACGATTTTATTTTATTCAATGCCATGTAATTTTCATCGAATAAAAAATTATACTCCGTGTGAGAAAACGGATATTATATTACATTAAAAACACTCCAGTCGCGTGGCACTCACCATCATCATCAGGAACAACGCAAAGTTCTTCACAGTCTTCTTTAGAATTGAACTTGTTGGCATTTCCAAGACATCCTCCGTAGATAAATTGGGCGCACTGTTTTCTATCAGTATCATAATACCATGTTGGATAATATCCGTCACACGGCCCAACGACCTTGGGCAGGAAGCAGACATCTTGCAAAGACAGGGGAAATTTATTAGATCATACAATTTGTAAGAATTGAATAGGAACATGATTTACGTTCAAATACTCAAGACTCACCACGCCCTTTGGGCTCAACACAGGTGTTTTTGCATTCCTGCTGAGTGTGGAAACGATTCTCATTCCCTTCGCAGCCACCGTACCAGAATTTTTGACACATTCCGTTGGAAACGTTATAGTACCATTTCACAGACCATTTCATACAAGGACCCTTATCCTCGTTCAAAGTACAAATAGCAGCGGGAGATAATAGGACTCTGTGACATCCTTCGAAGTTTTCTCCTTGTGCTTCTTCGATACCGTCTGGGCAGCAGCCATACTTGGATACGTCGCAAGTGCAGCCGGCATAATTCGGACCCTTGGCTGGTGTGAGACCGTCAGAACAGCAGTTGAATTTGGTGTTTTCACACCCACAACCTACCATTGATAAAAATATTTAAGTAATAAACAATTAAAAATAAAAGTAATTTGAAATCTAGCGTAATAATACCTTGTTTGAGAGGTCCCTTAGCAAAAGAAATTCCATCGGGACAGCATCCAAATTGATAAGTATGGCAAGGACATCCTTCAAAGTCTGGTCCATGTGCGACATTCAGACGGTCAGGGCAACAACCATGAGGTGCGTACTCGCATCCACACCCTTCGTTGTTTGATCCAAGCGCAGTTGTCGTATTGTCAGGGCAGCATCCGTACTTTGAATTTTGACAACCACAGCCATTGAGATTAGGTCCTTTAGCATTTTGAATATTATCAGGGCAGCATCCATAGAGCGTGGTCAAGCAACAGCCTTCCATGTTCGGGCCATGGGCCGGCGTCAATCCATCGACACAACAACCAAATTTGCTATTCTGACAAGCCGTGGGGCAACATTTGTAATCAGATGCAGTACAATTTTCGGCGTTAATGATATTACACCCTTCACAGTTTTCGCCAGTTGCACTTGTTTCGTTGTTGGGACAGCAACCAAACTTTGACCCTTCGCAACTCTTAGCAATTTCGGTAGTGGTAGTAGGTGTATAAGTGGTCTGCTCATCGGTGACTTCACTCGTAATTTCGGTAGTAGTTTCTTTCGCTGGTGTGGTAATAGTAGAGGTTGTTTCTCCTTCTTCACAACCTTCACCGTCTGGACCAGATGCTGGTTCAATTCCATTTGGACAGCAACCGTATGTGGTAGTATTGCAGCAGCCGAAATTATCCTCACCGGCAGCTGCCGTCTTACCATCGAGACAGCAGCCGAATTCTGTTCCGTTGCATGGTATTTCGCAGCCCTCATAGTCATTTCCTTCCGCCGGGGTAACTTTATCTGGGCAACAGCCAAAGAGTGTATCACTACAGTGTGAATCGGGGCAGCCTTCGTTATTCTTTCCGGTGGCAGGAGATACGCCGTCAGGACAACATCCGTATTTTGTTTCGTTGCACGTTTTGGGAATAAAACAACCTCGTCCGAATGGTCCTGTAGCAGGTTTAACACCGTCATAGCAACAGCCAAATGGTGACGTTTTGCAAGTCTTCGGTTTTTTCGGCTTGCATTTAAGTCGCCTTCGTAACGTTTGATCGCTGTGTCCGATAACTGTGAAAATCTCAGTAATGTGCGACTGCTCAGTGGTATCCAGATCATAATCTGTTTCAGTGACACCTGACTCAGTAGTATCACTTGTAATATCACTCTCCGTTGTGATGTCAATTTCACCTGAGACTGTTGTTTCTGAATACGTGATTGTGACATCAGACTCTGTCGTTGTAACAGTTCCCGTAGATTGTTTGGAAGTTTCAGTACTTCCGGTAACTGTACCGTCGGTGATCGATGTTATACCAAATTCAGTGGATTGACTCATTGTAGTAGATGATGCAGATACAGTTCCACCTGAGCCTGACGAAAGTGTTGCCTCGGAACTGGGTGAAACACTTGTGTCAGGTGTAGATGATTCTAAAGTTTCTGAACCAGATGATAGCGACGTGTCTGGGATAGACGATTCGGTTGTTTCCGAACCAGACAACTCTGTTGTCTGAAAACTAGATGATACGGGTGTACTTGAACTCAAGGGTTCCATTGACTCTGAACTAGACGATTCTGTAGTGTCTGAACTGGATAATACTGTCGTTTCTGAGCTAGTTAGCGCTGTTGAGATTATACTGGCTGACATTGTTGTATTTGTACCAAACGTCTCTTTTATATCTGAATCAGATACTGACGTTTCTGAGCTGGTTGATACTATTGTTCTAGCTGATGTTATGTCTGTGCTAGATGTTTTTATCGTATCTGAATCGGTGGAGACTACTATTTGTGAACTAGTAGAAGCCTTTATGGTTGTATCAGATGTCACGGTTGTACCTGCACTAGACAGTACCGTTGCATCAGTGCTGGTTTTGTCAGAACTCGACGTCAGTGTTATATTTGATCCAAATGATTCCATTGTTCCTGCACTGGTTGATTCTGTTGCATTTGTGCTAGACTCTTCTGATGTATCTAAATCAGACGATACAGTCGTTTCTGAAACGGTTCGATTTGTTATGCCTGCTTCAGATGACGTTAACGCTTCTTGGCTCGACAACGAACTCATTTCCGAACCAGATGGTTCTAAGGTTGTAGACGGTTTGGTTTCATCGGAACTAGAAACAACTGTAGAATCAGAAGCTTCTGTCGTTTCTACAGTTGATGAAGAATCGGAAGCCCTTGTAGAACTTGAAATACCGGCTGATAGTGTGGTAGACTCAGGCAAAGTCGATTTTTCGGTGGTTTCTGGTGGCTCGGTAACGTCAGGTGGCGCTACCTCGAAGGGCAAAACCGCTGGTTGAGGATTTTCGGGTTTAGTGGTTACTGAAACAGAGAAGTTTGGATTAATAATAACAACAAAAAATCATAAAATTATTATAGTTTAGCCTCATGGTCACAGTAGTGCCAAACAAGAACTTCGGACTCGAAATTTATGTCATATTAAATATTACCTGGCGATTTCGACGTAACAGATGCTTTAGTTGATATTGTTTGTTCTGTTGACTTCGTTGATACACCTTTGTCCAATTCTGTGGAGGCCTTTGTATCTAGATTGATTGTTTCAGATGTTCCAGTAGTATCTGAAGTAGATGCCACTGACGTTTCAGAGCTGGTTGACACTGTTGAAACTGTACCAGCTGACATTGTTGAATGTGTGCCAGATGATTCGATCGTGCCTGACTCAGAAGATTCTTTTGTTTCCGTACCGGCCGAGCCGATTGTGGTTAAATCAGATGAAGCTGTTGCTTCTGAGCTAGAGACGGTTGTTGTATCAATGCTGGTTTTACCGGGAGTCAGTGAATCTGTTGTACTAGACACTACCGTTGCATCAGTGCTGGTTTTGTCAGAACTCGACGTCAGTGTTATATTTGATCCAAATGATTCCATTGTTCCTGGACTGGTTGATTCTGTTGCATCTGTGCTAGACTCTTCTGATGTATCTAAATCAGACGATACAGTCGTTTCTGAAACGGTTCGATTTGTTATGCCTGCTTCAGATGACGTTGATGCTTCTTGGCTCGACAACGAACTCATTTCCGAACCAGATGGTTCTAAGGTTGTAGACGGTTTGGTTTCATCGGAACTAGAAACAACTGTAGAATCAGAAGCTTCTGTCGTTTCTACAGTTGATGAAGAATCGGAAGCCCTTGTAGAACTTGAAATACCGGCTGATAGTGTGGTAGACTCAGGCAAAGTCGATTTTTCGGTGGTTTCTGGTGGCTCGGTAACGTCAGGTGGCGCTACCTCGAAGGGCAAAACCGCTGGTTGAGGATTTTCGGGTTTAGTGGTTACTGAAACAGAGAAGTTTGGATTAATAATAACAACAAAAAATCATAAAATTATTATAGTTTAGCCTCATGGTCACAGTAGTGCCAAACAAGAACTTCGGACTCGAAATTTATGTCATATTAAATATTACCTGGCGATTTCGACGTAACAGATGCTTTAGTTGATATTGTTTGTTCTGTTGACTTCGTTGATACACCTTTGTCCAATTCTGTGGAGGCCTTTGTATCTAGATTGATTGTTTCAGATGTTCCGTACGATTCTAAGCTGGTGTCTGAAGTCGACGTTTCTGAGGTAATAATTGATGTGATTTTACCAGATTCTGTAACTGTATATTTAGAAGCTTTGGTCGGATATTTACCAAGTGAACTATACATATTGGTAGTTTCAGTTCCATAGTCAAGATTGGAGGTCGTAGAACTGTTCCAGTCATCAGTGAAACTGGATGAGAATCCGAAACCACTTCCTTCTTCGTCAAAGTAGTCATTATGCTCCGTTGTATCGCCGAGCGGGCCCGGTATTGGGGGTAGTGCATTAGAATCATCGCTCATCATCATATCCTCTAAGCCACTTCCTGACGACTCTATTTCGTCATTGTTCCTAGACTGCTGATTGCAAAAGTATCAAATTAATTATTTTGAGGTACGTACATGTATCAGATTTGAGTTGGAAATTATAAAAAATAATAATCAATATTAGCGAGAAAATATTTATCACTAATATAAATCAATTTATTCTGTAATACTCTATTTTTCTAGGTCGATCTTTATACCTGAATGCCAAGATCCTGGTTAACAGAAATGAATTCATCGTCTTCATAATCCTCACATTCTTCGTCTTCTTCGATATCCGTTGGTGCATTGGGTTTCCCTCGTTCTTCTGGTATAACTTGATCTGAAAATGAATAAAAAGGCACGTTGAACTGTTTATATAAACCCCGAGATTCTATTGGTCATTACCTTGCTCGCACGCCTTCTCATTGCAATTGTCGCTGGCGAGCATAAACTCATCTTCACGACAATTATCCTTAGACGGAACCACTTTATTATCCTTCATGCATATTACCTTTCTAGTCTTGTCACCACCGCCGCATGGCTTGGAACACTGAAATGAAATGTTTTCCTTGCAAATCTTAAGTGTATATAATTGCAGACAAGTCTTCAATAACATTTCGAGAACATGTTTCCAAGCTTGCTCTTATAATCATAACGCTGCTCACCTCACTCCAGGGACCCGAGAACCATTCACCCTTGCACTCTTTCACCTCAGCAGTGCACTCTTGAGTGTCATTATACCTTGTACTTGGATCACATTTTTCATCTTCAACCTTTGTTACGCAACTCAGTTCAGGGTCTGATGTAGCACAAAATACTTTGCGAGTTGCGATTCCAGTGCCACATTCTACAGAGCACTAAAATCAGTGTATCATTAGTATAAGGAACCACTAATCATATATTTTAAACAAGAACTCTCTGAAGTTCACCGTATTTTCGAAATTCTAAGCATAATCTCACAAACAACACAAACTATTGCACGTACCTCGCTCCACTGCGTTGCATACCATTGGTAATTGCACTTTTCTTGAGCCGAACAACTCCTGACTAATTCAGGCTTCGTTTCGGGGTTACACTTTTCATTAGGATATATTTTATCGTCCAATGAGACACAGCTTACAGTTCTAGTCTCTTGAGTAAGACCGCATTTATTGTCACACTGAAAACAGGAAATGCAATCAGTCAGTTCACGAATTTTTCACACAATCACGCACAAGTGTATTCTCAGTTTATGTTTCGTCTCTCTAGAGGAATACCTCTATTATATACATCAACTTACACCGCTCCATTTGGATACGACCCAATCAATCCCAGCACAAGGTCTCAATTCGCAATCCTTCTCACTCTCCGGACGCTCTTCCGGACAGGCGGAATCAGGTAGGACGATTATTTTTCCGTCTACTTTTTTGTAGCAAGTTATTTTACGCCTCTCCTTTCCTTGGCCACAGAGGCGATCGCACTGTAATGAAAAAAAAAAAGTATTGTATATACGCATTGAATACGTCAACACCCGTTAAGATGAATATTTCTCACTCACAGGTTTCCATGGGCCTTTGTGCCACTGCGGACATGGAACATCCTTGTTACATTCCTGTATCTCAATGCCCTTAGGTCCGATTGTTTTCAAACAACGAGTGTCATCCACAAGCGATGGAATACCTCCGGAAATGATTTGCTCGCACTTTATCTCTCGCGTCTGTTCTCCTCCAAGTCCACAGGCTTTACTACATGGACCCCAATCCCCGATCACCCATTCAGGTGGACACGCCTCTTCGCCGCATGATACGTTGCTGACTGGTTCAAGTTGCTGATCGCATAGATTGGCGTCCACTTCCTCGTTATCACCACGTCTGACACATTTGACCAGCCTCGACTGGAATCCTGAATAACACAATTTCGCTAGTTTCATTGAATTCGATTGTTACAATAGCGTGAGATTCCACTATTTCAGCGTTAGACACGAGAACACACTACTCGATGCCTTTCGTTATAAAAAACTTGGTTACATAAGCACGTGTACGAAGGAAAATTAATAGAGTATAAAAAAAAGACATACCTCCGCCACAAGTACTACTGCAATCGGAAAACTCTTCTTCGACCCAAGTGTAACTCTCAGCGTCCGAAGAGTTCGAGAATCTTTTCGATATGCTGTACTCGTAATCAACGCCAACGTTTTTGCCTTGTTTAAGCAACTGTAAAAATGTTTCGATTAATCTTTATTAACAGTAATACTGAATCGTTTTGTTTAAGAGAGCTGGAAAAATGATAAACAAGAAAAATACATCCAATCACCCTGAGAGTGAAAATATTTACCACAATGTAAATTGTCTGGTTCGTTGGTCCCAGCGCAGTGACCATATCCGCAGTCATAATTTCCGTAGGTCTTCTCTCATATCGAAAAACGGTGCCAGCAAACTTAAAGCTTCGGGGAAAATCTATTGTCCTATTTCCATTCAGATAATAATGACCCGTCGAGTTCCTAATGGCTATAAAATTGCGGAACGATTGATCACATAGAATCTTTTAAACGGTAAGAAATTTCCCTTTTAGATGACGTAATAAAAGAAAGCAACATACCCAAGTAGTTGTTTGACGGACGTAGCTCGCTGATAGCAATATTCGTTGCACCGGCGGGTATCAGTAAGATATCGTTGTACCCTGAAGGTAATCAAAGGCAATGTTGATGCAAATCCACCTCTATTGACGAGGTAAATAGGAAAGCAATAGATACGTACCAATTTTCAGATTGTCATTAGCGACTACTCCGTGAAACGTATCACAGGCCGAATTGTCTCCACCGCATTCCCGGCATTTGTCTTCCTTAGCACCACTGCCGAGCATCATGTCGCATCCCACAGGCTGTTAACGAGTACACGAAAGTTGAATATTATCGCCAAGGTAACACAAAAACGAGTTTTCATCGTCACCATTAAGCTCACCATGCATTTACCCTCGACACAAACGTCGTTCTGACCAGAGACGCAGGGTGTACCATCTGTGACCTTGAATTTGAGACGGTAGTAAAATCTCTCGCGACGCGGTTTACAGTTCAACTCGCATTTGTTAGACGCTCCAGTGTAAGGAACCCACCTAAAATAATTCAACAGCAGTGATCAGTTATTCTTCCAGAGTAGGATTCTTTTTCAATTATAAAATTGATATTCAACAGCGCGTTCTTTCGTGTAACAATATTTATTAACTCTTTAGAAACGTATTCAGGAAATGACTCGGCGTTTCACGACCATCGCGATCGTTCCTCGAGATGATAGCTTGTACACGGAACTATTTAGTTTGCTTTGAGGCACAGAGTTTAGGGGTGGTTCGCTTTACTAACAAGGTTATTCTAATGTACCAGTCAGTCTCAGGTGATTCTGAGTTAGGAAATTTATGGCTGGTGATGACAAAAGAGTATCTTTTAGAGCCAAGGGCAGTACGAACGAGTAAACCTGTTTAGTATGTTCCAGGTTCCCATGGAAGTGAATTTTTACTGCATATTTCAGTTGAAAGCAAATAAAGATAACTGTTGAAAGGGATTGAAATCGAAATGAGATGAAACTTACTCGTACAAGACACCGTTAACTGGCGTTTTGTCGTACGCTGCACATTGTTCCGCCCTGAAGTCGTTAGCTGGCTCTGGACAATCCTGGAATAGCAATGTATTTTGGGATAAAAATTTTCGCAAGTTTCAACTTGCCGTCATCGTTACCAAGTTTTTCCCACAAATACAAACCAGCCGAAAGGTTTCTCGTCAATTTAGTGCTCAAGATACATTACGAATAGAATTCAGGGCTGCTCATATTTACAACGTACGCGATAAGTAGAAGTCTTCATTCCTCGAAGGTGTATCGTGAATATCATATAAATAAGAATAGAATTTATCCACCGTTAATACGATCTTATGAATGATTTCATGACCATTGATCATGTTGAATGACGTAACGTTCGAAGGTTTAATATCTACAATCTATACATACATCGGCATAATAAATATACGCTTAACCTTATCTCCTGTGAATCGAACGTAGCCGAACCATCTTGTGCTTCGAGCTCCCGACCGTTATGTCGTTACGTGTAAAACTACTCGTGGGAATTTTAGACGTAATCGCCTTGTAACAGGATAAATTACGACGAAAGCGATGGGACGCCTAGCAAAATATTCCGTATGTGCTCGATACTCCGGGGCACTTGACTCCATAACGCCGAGTACCCAAGGATATGGAAAGCGCTGCAGTGCAAGTTAATAATCTTGTACTGTACCAAACCGCATATGGAGATTCACCAGTCGTCAGTTTCGCCTCCGATGTTTGACAATTTCGTGGAGAACCGAGGAAAGCGCGCTCGGTGTTGTACCACCGAATAGAAATCAGTTTTACAAGCCGTTGCTATATCGCCTAGAGACAAGTTAATCTCAAGAAGCATCACACCCACGCCCACCACGTCCCGCACACCCTCGACGCCTAGAATCTGGTCTGAAGGACCACAGGGACCAGTTTTAACACGCCCAGCAACCCCCGTTTCTAGATTTGAGATATAGGTACCGAACTACGACCGAGTAACTTACCTATTCTCATTTCACGCCGTGATGCTACATTTATTATACCGTCTCCGCCCATCCCTAACCATTCCATCCTTTAGGACCCTTGTTGTCCCCCTCGAGTCAGGAATGATCGAGTAACATTCTTTCGGAGAAAATGATCGACGCCGTTATTTTGAGAAGCTTGAAAGGCGCCTCGATCGCGCGTTTTGATGATTTATATTTGTGTATAATCGAGGCTTGAGGAAATTCAAAGATAGATGAACAACTGATTTCCGGGAAACGGTGCATGTATCTCATCTAATCACTGTTAGTTTTGCCGAAGGTACAACATTTTTTAACACTAGAATGAGAAATTAGATACATTTTCATGGCTTTCAATTCTGACGTTGATTATTTCCACCCCAAGCTTTGTTTCTTTTCCGTCAGTGCCAGCTGCTCTTTAACAAATACACACTTAATGCCGTGTACCGAAGAGTACAAACTTCAACTCGATTTTAGAGTACAACGAAGAAAACCGCTTGCTGCACCTCGTACGTAAAAAAAAGTGGTTCCTTCTGCTCTTGCCTCCTGCACTTTCAACCCTGTACAAGGAATCCGAAGTCAACAGGTGGTCTTTTCAAGTATAACCAGAGCTATTAAAATCGATCTCGACTGCGCAGGTAGGACCTTGAAGCGGCTCTGAGTCCAGAGTCGTTATTGCGCATAGCTCTGGGGTAAGTGGAACGAGTGGCATGGAACGGTAGAAGTCACGAGTCAAGTCATTCGTTCCAGTACCCATGATAGAGTCTACCGTATATTCTACTGTGAGAATTATAATAACCAGCATATGGCGTTGCGAATTAGCGCCTCAGATTTGTCACAATGATACCATAATACGAACGGCGATGGGTGAGCGCGGTTATTCATGATTCAATTAATTTACCAGTACAGTGTGATACTCTGGCAGGAACATTAGCACGGTCCGTAACTTGGGCACAACGTATACAATCGGCAATTGAACCTCGGAAGAATGCGCACGCGAGATAGGTGCTGATCAAGTGCTATTGAACTTGCAATCTGCACCGTGTACTTTTTCCGACTCATAGCTTAGGAGGTGTACGCGATCCAGGCAGAGATCACGATCGGGATTCGCGCGGGCATGCCTGCCTCTTGGTTCTCGCCGAGGTCGTGTACTTCAACTGCACGGACACCATCGAGCAATGGGTGCGTGTTTCTACCTGCGGTCACCGAGCATGGACGGAGTGTTGGAAACCGATGCATAACTCACTACTGATAAATCTATGCTCTGTGACCTCTTCGAGCCCGAATACCATGACTATCTGTACCCCATCGAGTTGGTAAAGTGTGAGATATACACCACGTGCTGATCAATTTGTTCATTGCGCTTGATTATGATCGACTGTAATCACCGAGTTCGATGGTCGTTCTTTGATTTGGACGTTTGTCGTCGCCGTCGCGCGTCTCAGTCCGCGTTACCAAAGCTTGACACCGACTGTTTACAGACGCTTTGCCACGTGTCGATTATTCGTCGTTGATCTAAATTCAGTTAGAACCGATAGGTTCAATTTCTATCCGGCTGGCTCGCGGTGGGACTTTATTTTCCTGTACTTACCCGAATGTTGCAGGAGAAGAACCTTTTCTTTGCCCCTGTACACCTCTTCGTCCCGTCTGGACTGAAATTCAAAGAAATGCAATCAGTTTGAGTCGAGATATCGATTTCGAATAAATATAAAAATAGATTGAAAAAAGCTAGGGCTCGATGGGTAGTTGTTGCTTATATCCACTGGACGCTGATGATGGTCTCTCGTATCAAAGCCAACCTTTTACGGTTATGGACTGTCCAATATATCACGTCAGTGGTATAACTACGCCTCGAGAAGGCGTATGATGAATTGATAGGTGGCGATGATTATATTCGGTTCAGTGGACGGAAAATTGCTCAAGGTTCGACAAGCGTGTTCCGTCGAAGGAAGATGTTACTACCAAGTAACAAGGTACAACTCACTCTACGTCGTTACAGCGTCTCGTTTGGTAGGCAACTCCTCCACCGCAGGAACGTGAACAGGAGCTTGGTGTAGACCACGAACCCCAGGTGCCCGTCTCCTGCTCGTCGGTGTCCAAGACGAAGTGCGGCGGCAGGTAGCTTTCGCCATGCTGTCTTCTGTGCCTGTCGTGTCTCAATTTTATGTGGTGCTGCAGAAATGAATTCAAAATAGTCATTGCAGGAGTTTAATAGCGATAGAAGCGATAGCCACGACAAATCACGGAATCCGAATCATCTGCTTCGTTTCTCACATTCGGTTGGCTGAAAATTCCTTTTGTTGTGAACGCAATGTCGCAGTTTGTCACATCTTTAAACAATAATCATCCCTGCATCACGATTACGAGGATTTCCGATTCCACTAGAACAGGTATAGCAGTAGGTATGTAATTTCATGGAATTGAAAAAAACACGTACTTGTGATGTTTTATCTGAATTGTGATGCGAAGTTCAAAGCACTCGTTTCAGGGGTCAAGCTCCGACAAAACTAAGCTCTCGTTTGAAGCCGGAATCACTTCGCCGGTGAAAATGTTTACGAAAATGGTTCCGACTCTTGAAATTTTCGGAAGAGCATTATTACCGTGGCCTTAATTACCTGCAGACCTGGGTGAAAATTGCATCGCAAAGCAATTGCTGGACGCAAATTCGAGTCGTCTACTGCAGGAGCTGGATGTATAAGGTGGTAAACGTCTTAGAACTAATTTCACACCGAGCACAGCCACTTCCGCACCGGTTCTGTATAAGTAGTTGTGAAGCCGCCCCCCAAAGTGGGAAGGTAACTCGTATAACGTGCAACGGAAAACCCAAGTTTAGCTGGCGGTTGTCCAGGACAGTTTTAATTCACGGTTTGTAAAACCGTGCAGCATCAGCCGCGAGTTCTAGCGACATTATTTTCACCGTAACAGCGGAACCGACGCTTGCAGGGAAGAGGAACAGTAAATTACCCCAAAGGCGGGGCTTAACAGACTCGAGGGTAAAATAACGAGCTGTGGCGCGTTTCTCCATTTCCGATAAATAAATTTCATCAAAGCAATAGTCAATTAGCTAAGGCTCCTCATCTGGGATGAAGGGACTTTATACATCAAGCGTGGGATACCCGCTAGTTGAACGACGCGTGTTACACGGTCAAACAGACGCATTTCCGTGGAATAAAATCGCGCTAAGTTTACAGAAGCGAACGTTCCTGTAAAGCTCATTCAGGCATTACTGCAACGACAAATTTGCATACGAGCTGAATGACACATATATACGAGTTATCACCTGCGTCTCAATAGCACGAATTCTTTTTCACATTGGCATACAGTATCAGGACCACGTCCGATAATTGAATTAAATTGAAGCCCGCTGACATCGGTGCAAAAAGAGACTCGTAAGCGTGCCGAGATAAAGATCAACCGCATGATGTTACCGACATACGTTTCAATCCTCGGGTAATTAATTAGCGTGACAATTCGTGATTTCTGCCAACAACGCAGTCCCCGAAGTTCTTTGGTCCCCACTGACGTCTCATTATTCGAGGCCACGCGTTTGTACGTTCGAACCGACGCCGCACGCGTTTAATTCTAACGTCGCGTGACGCCGACTTGCGGGTACTTTTACTTGCTGCTCGTGCACCGTTCCTTGGTTCTTTGACCGTTTTTCTTACACAAATTCAATATCCGGGTTACAGAGTCACGCCAGACGAGGTCGTATACCTTAAGCGTATTTGCCCACCTTTGATACGGTTTAAAGTGCTTTTAAAATCCTTAGTCAGATCCTTACGCGTCGAAACGGTTGTCCGCTTTTGTAATAAATAGTCAAAATTGTCTAGGGTTAGGCTTTTTATTTACTGGGTTTACTTAAGCGCGACTTATAGTCGGCTCGTAAAATTTAATGGATTTGAGTTTGACAGGTTTCTATTACGGTGAAAAAATGTATGTTGTTATTTTCCTTTTAGTCGAAATAACGATAAGGGATTTCTCAATATTTAATGCTGGTTCGAATCTCAATTCACCACTAAATTATTTTAAAAATTCTTACCGTATTTGGTGCATATTTTTGATGCATTCAAATTTTAGGTTGCAGATATATTGCCGCACGTTTTGTCTGTATTTTTATTACGATTTCACCTGGAGAATGTCACGTCTGTGTAAATTCACGTGGTGATTTTTACGCGAAAATAATTACGTTGAAAGTATAAAAAAAATCACTTTTTTACCGAAGTTTGTATCTCTTTCTTTTCAAATACGAAGATCGCTAACAACGAGTTGACTTTATTGAAACAAATTGGTATTAGGTGAGGGAAATTTGCATACGTATAAAAATATCGTTAAGTTAACATCCTGAACCCGTCGACGCTTCGAGTACCCGAATAAATGATATGTATCACGCACACGAATGCTTATTGTTTATATACGGGCAGCAAAATCATCAATGAAAAGTAGGCCAATCTATCTAGCAGTAATATTTAAGGATCGCCAGCAGTCTTGCCTTGTTGGTTAAGTAAGTCATAAATCAATTAAGACCCTAAATTCCTTTCGCGAGATAAATAAAAAAAAAAAAAAACACCATTAATGATAATAATAATTATAAAAAAAGTATTTCAACGCTTGCAGCCCGCGGTGGCGGCTCGAAGTCGCCACAGTCACTTCCATAAAGCATATCTCCGAAATTAGAGCTACACAGTTCTCACATCACTCAGCAATCACACGAGTTTGCAACAGCAAATCAACTAATTACCTTAAACGGTGACTAACAATATAATCACCGCGGGCCGACTTACCCCGATCTGAAGTCATGGCAGCTGGTCAAAGAACTGTAACATCATCCGCTCGCGACCTTATTCATAAGCGCCAGTGCGTACAGCTATTTTTAAACCAGACGGTCAGACTGCAAGTGAATTCATTTTTCCTCATTTTTTTTCCATCTTTCATCTGTGCATAACACATTGCAGTACATCAAAGCAGACATGAGGAATTAAATATTTTTTAAATCAAGAAACCGGCATTTGGTTTTAACGAAAAAGAAAACCAATCCAGCTATAACTTTTTTCGTGTGGTTCAACTTCCTCGGTTTATAGAATTCACTCGTGGATTGCAAAGATGCAAATTAGAAATCACGGCGTTGCAATGTAAGGTTGCAACCCGAAGGCTGCGGGGCAATGATCTCGGACTGAACCGCACGACGATTCGCACAATCGATCCTCAACTCCTACAAGATATTACGATTCCAACATGCGATACTTAGCTATTACTTGCCACACTTCTGTAGAATCACGTACTCGAAATTAGTTTTCGAAAATATAATAAATGCAACTAAAATTAAATAAAAATAAATGGCTATTTTTACAAAAAACTTGATCATTTTTTAAATCCAAAAAAAATTTACTGTCGTTTACTTAAGGAAAAAAAGGCCTGGGAGATCTACACCCTTAGGTGGCAAGTAAGGGTTAATCTTTACATACAGCGACAAGGTGCACGAACCGGCTCTGAAACACGATTATCATATCAGTCGCGAGGAAAGTGAATTGGACAGATAATCAGTCAATTGATCAACGCAAGCTTGCAAACACGTTACTTATCGAGACAGAGTGAGTACTTAGCGTGTGTCTGTGTTGAGTGAAAATTCTGCGCGATAGCTCGTGACATCGAAAATGCTTGGGAAATGATCTGCTGCTACCTGGAACAGTGAGTAATCCCGAGTTGATCACAGTTCGAATCAGGAGATGTACACTATATTGCGTGGATGATCGTGGTGGCTGTCGAGGTGGGCAAGGTTCAAGGACTCCGAAGCTGCAGGTACCTATGTACGTATCCTAAGAACTCGATCAACACCGGTAACTCGATCTTTATTCTCGAGCCGTTTCTTGCTGCGGTTGAAGCTTCGCAGGACTAGTTTGGCCGTCGTTTTCACGGAGGTTTGTGCCAGCCAAGGTGACACTTGGACGGTGAGACATCGAAGCGCGTCGCCTTAATTGCTGCTCGGCATTCCAGCTCCAGCAGAAATGAGAAACTATGGAAAGAACACGAATAGCGACGGAGGATGACAATCAGAATTTTGCAGTCAAAACCGGAGCGTATGACCAGGGAGGCGATGACGCAAGAACCGCGGGGGTGAAGTTAATGCTCCTGCAAGGACGAAGCTGCCTTCGTCAAGGACACGAGGTCGGGTGTCCGAGTCTCCGCGTCTGGCCTCAACACCGTCTCTGATCCTGTCCCAGGACTTCGGAGAGAGATTCCGCGAATTCCGTGATAACGGCTGTTCGCTCCTACCATTACTGGCGATAATCGAATCCGTAAGATGTTCAAGATACTTACGTGGCTGGCTGGCGCATGCGGGATGTGTGAAGCTAGTATAAATATTAGAAGCACCAACGACCTGAAACAGAAAAAGAAGACCAGAGTCGATTATCGTCTTGGAAAGCTGTGGCGATACTCAGACTTTGAGCAAGGCTGTAGACTACATCGCGCGTGTGTATTTACCAAACGGTAGATTATTCAAAACACTTTGATCCGTCAAGTGCAGGAGAGTGTGTGCAGTGTGAATAAATTTCGTGTCTTTGAACCGAGTCAATACAGATTGCGCAACTTCCGTGCTCTCACTTATACGCGCAGCCGGTTTACCTTGATCAGGAAATTTATTACACGTGCAATGTTTGCTGATGAATAAGGAGAAAAAGAAGATGTAAAGCCGCCGAGTCCAAATCGTTCTCCACACTGTTCGCCATGTGTTTTTAAACCTCTCTCGGACCGTCGTACCTCCTCGTCTGGTAAGGATAGCATTGACCCGCGTTCAGGTATCAATCTGACTCGTTAAGGCAAGACGTGTTCGAGTTCCACTTTCAAGTCGTTCTACGGGTTGTTACGTCAGCGTGGGCAGACAGTTACGCACGGTCGCTTACATCGCGAAGTAAGAAAAGAGAGAGGGAGAGACAGAGGAAGAGCGAATGTTCTTGCCCGAAGAAAGCGAATCGGGGAGAGTAGAACGCGATACGAAACGTCATTGGGTCACCGAAGAGCGACCCGCAGCCGGCTTCCCACGCCAGAAGACTTAAAGCCGATCGAAAAGTGGTTCCAAACACGTTACTGGCACACCTACTTGATTACAGTTTCTGGCCGGAAGTGCAGATCGGCTAGTAATGGACGCCGCTAATTGAGGAGTGATTTCTAGTGACCCTGTGTTACGACAGCTCGTAACAACATCGCACGGATTGAGGCGCCTGAATGGAGTTGTCGTCCATTGCCACTTGTTAATTCTTACCCGGAACGGAATGCGTGGAAGATAGGCGTGGGCGCCTGGACCGCCAGGAACACCTTTCTTATCTATATGATCAGAGCCTAATCCCGAAGACCGAAGGGATCGAGAGCCGATCAAGCCTTCGGGAAACCCGAGCCGTCGACCTCTAATCGTGTAATCTAATCGTGGGCCGTGATTTTCGGGTTCTGAACAGTGCTTGAGCCGAGCCCTCAGAACTCCGAATAAAGTCTTTGATTACCCGGCTCCTCGAGCGTGACGATGGTTGTTCTTTGCAGAAAGAAAACATCTGTTTGCCTTTAGTCAGCAGCTTTATACTCGCGTAAACTGGTGATGGAGAGATAGACGCAGCAGCATCCTTGATTCATATCATCGCCCTTTCGGTGTGGGGGAAAAGCGAAGAGAGACGAAGACGCAAAGTGGTTATTGGAATGCGTTGGGTCAAAATTGAGCCGGCATATCAGCGCAGTAGTTCGTTAAACGGCGTCATTGATCGTCTACAATTTTTCATAGGGTTTATTAATGGTTACCAGAAACTCACGTGAGGTGCGTGAATACTCTGTGGCCGATGTTTTCCGATGTCGCAACAGTCCTGCGTGTTCACCGTCAACTTATCTGGTAATTTCGACGCCCATTCCTTTCAGTTCCTTGACTTGAAAGCCCGGGAAACATAAGCGAGGTAGGAAAAGCTTCGGCACATCTGGCCCGTTCTGAAACTTCGCCTCGAGCAAAATGGACAGGATAAGACTTCCATTTTTTTCTTCGCCGTAGACTCGGGATTAACGAAATATTTCCAGTAATATTTCAGGGAGTTTGGATATCCGTGAAAAATACTCAGTCAATTACTATTAAATACTCTAAAGGGGCGAAACTTTTCCATCGGTTTCCTATGCGTCCGTTATCCTGCGCTCCTGATCAACGACATCTCGCTAGGAATTCCTGGCTCGGATTATATTATATTATATCATTCTGGAAGTTAGATAACTTGTGGTGGTATTTATTTCCGTTGTCGCGAGCTCTCCCGCAATGAATTACGTTTTTACGACTAATTTCTTGCGCTTAATGAAGTGCAAAAAGACCAGATGCGACCTGCGACTGGCCAGATGTTCGGTGCAGTTGCAAGTTAGACACGTAAGGAAGAATCGAGGGCGATTGAAATGCGGATTTTGACTACGCCGCGTTATAACTATGCTATTGTGTAAGATTACGAAGCGAGGCAAATGAGCAAACAAAATTAGAACCAGTTCAAAACCACCAAAGATTAATCACTCGGTAGGTTGAAATTGTAAGATCGTTTTTATTACAAATTGCAATTCAAATTTTGCTCGGATTTATTTTTATCTCACAGTAGAGACGTTGTTTCATTCATTTTCTCCGTCATTAGCGCAAATAACAATGCTGGAGATTTTTTAAACATTTTTTCCTCTCTTCCAATGTTTTCATTCGTCGTCGAAGTGACGACACGCGATTTATCCACAATTCTGCCTGCCGGAATCGTCACAAATGACGCGTCGTGGCAACGAGCCTCTTCAAGTGCCTGTGCGTCGAAACGAGTTTCAAGTGCTGCAAACGGTACACTGACTCGCTTCGAGTATTCCTAACCATACAATTACCTCGCACGAAGCGCCCAGCGCACATCAAGTGCAGGATATAAGAGTAATGCGGCATAATCAACGATTAATTATATTATTACAATTGGAAAGAAATGACAGCGACGCCGCAATCGTTCGCTGAACAAGTTGTCCAATGACTAATTATCTCTGTAGCACCGTCCGGACGGTTTAATCAAGAACTACTTCGGACGGGTGCACATTAGACCCGATTACAGGGCGCTCGTTTAAACGACCGAATTTGTTCATATCCTTTTTTCATTCCCTTTCAACTATGCGCATACAAGTCCTGTTCACCAAGGGAACAAGCGTGACTCAACCTTAGGAATGATGAAGGCACGGTCATGTTCTGATAATGATGTTCCAGAGGAACTAATTTTCGTTATTTCTTTCGTAATGACGAGATCAAATATCGACCGACGCGATTATACCATGAACTCAGTTTAATGTATCGATTAATTATCGAGGAACGATGTCAAGTGCATGGAATTAATTAAGAATGGTCCGTTGCTTCCCTCAAAAATGATAAGTCATCCACGGTTGTAAATCGAGAATAACCGAACGGAGCACGTTAACCTTTGCTTCGGTAACTAATTACATGACAATTATTTATGGCAGTTCAGGAATCGAGCGTTTTTCATTCGCAGGCCGCAGTTTAAGATTACGCGGGATAAGCTACTCCAGGCATGTAACAATGGGGAGTGTAGGGCGATAGAGCGAACGTCGTTAACGGGTTACATTACGCCGTAACTCTAATCACTGGAATCTTGATTGATTCTGGCACCAATCGAGGCCGGCCTGCGCGAGCTTGGACACAATCCGATGACGGTTCGTATCACGTATGTACATAAGCGTGCATCACGTTCAAGCATTACCTAGATACGTATCGCAATGCACTTGCTGGCTGAGCTATACAGCCAAGCTTACAACGCCTCGGGCAGCTTTGCAGTAGTCAATTGTATCTGATTGCACCCGACAAACTATGAGCTTCTACCGAGACCCCTAACCAAGGGTAATGCAGGCTCGATAACAGTCGATTCCCTCGCATTGGATTTTTATTAATATTAACATTTGAATATTAATAACAGCTATTGTGCTTCCGCGAATTCTACATCTCCCCATTAATCCGTGATGCACTCTCATCCCTGGAATGAGATTCTTCCAAATGGTTTACCGCTGTTGAAGGATAAACAAAGGGAGTGAAACAATAATGCAGTCGATTAAATGCGACTGAAGTGACAGAGTCGAAGTTTTATGTAATTTGATCGACTTCTCTCGCAATCTCTTTTTTATATTTCGATGTTGAGCTGAGATGGGAAAAAGTGTAGACCGTATGCCTATCGAGAGAGAAATGTATCTGGAATCAGATATATGCTGGAATCATAAATATTCAACGGACGATTGTCGTTCGGTTTGAGTATCACACCGTTTTCGATTAGCTGATTAATTAATCAATCGATTACCAATTCTCGCATCAAGTATACTGCGGTACTTGAGTAATTAACCCTTAATCACGTGTATAGTTACGAATAAGTTAGGAATGATCGAACTGCAGAATATTTGTTAGCTTGCAGCGATTTCTCAATCGGGGAAGTACGCTGTGAAAAAGTAATTAAAATTGAAATTAAAAGAGAAATGATTACGCGAGCGTAGAAGGTTCATAATATATGGGATGGTGAAATCATCTGGGCAGGCCAAAAGCGGTAATATGTAGGATATAAATCTGAATCTACGAAAATCACTTGGTGGCAGTAAATCACAGTTTTCTTCAGCCTTTTTCGTTGCTCTTCCCTTGTAATTTCATCTCTCTCTCTCTCTCTCTCTCTCTCTCTCTCTCTCTCTCTCTCTCTCTCTCTCTCTCTCTCTCTCTCTCTCTCTCTCTCTTTCTTCCTCTCCCTTCTGCTTTTCCTCGTCTCTTCTTTTTTCCCTTTGGCATCCTGCACTACACTTTGGGCCCCGTGGGAGGGGCAAGAATTTTTCACGATGCCCAACAACGTCGTAACCAGCCATCAGAACTTCCTCAGACAAATCTGTGCCCTCCAGTCGTTGATTAACCCTGTCAAGGATACATGTATTCATGGTATAATCTAAGACTCGGCGTAACTCAAAAATTTGATCAAAAAATCTTCAATTTCCTTGCACGCGAGTAAAATCATACGATTGCGGTACGACACTTGTTACGATAATTGAACATGCAGAGGTAAGAAGCCATTATCGCAACACGAAGCTGTAGAGCATTACACGCGTCATACGGTCTGGAACAAATGTAGGTACTTACAATTCCACGTGTTCAATGAACGCGAGTCGTGACACGAACTTCGAAGGAACGTCCCGTGGGAATACAGAAATAATCGAAAGTGAAGTGAATTCCCGTAGGAAGCTCGTTGCGTGAGCATGTAAGGCATGGGTAAAAATAGTTCCTTCAAAGTTTCACACTTTCTTCGCCTCACTCACGTTACTTATATTATACACCTCACGCACAGCTGTTACTTTGGTCGTTTTTAATCCGGGTATCGGAGGATGAAGAAAGGTCCGAGAAACCACTTTAAGCGGCCTTCAACTACCAACCGGTAATAACTCAAGCTGTAGGTACATAAACGGGCCCCGTTCATTTCTGGAGATCACCGCAATTGACCTTATCACGTGATAACATGTGAACATCCCTGCAGATCGATGACCAGATGATGTTACTTCTTCCGTTCTGCCTCCCATCACTTTGCTCATTTTTCGACAGTATCTCTTCATTTCAAGCCATGTCGAACTGTCTGGAAATGTAGACATTTTTTCTTTTTTGTTTTTTTCTTTTACAGAAACTTTGCCAAAGTCACGATGCTCATCATTTTTCGGAAACTCTGTGAAGCTTGAATCCAAAAATTCAGAGTTCCTGTACAATTAGAAGCCCTGCAATACATCTGGCGCTTCTCATCTGGAATGTGAGGTGCTTCTCATGGGCTGAGGACAGACCCAAGCAGATCTTCCATTAAGTTATGCGAAACCATTATCTAGAACTGTAAACAGAGAGAGTATCGGCAAGATCGCAAGGATAAAAAACAGGGGAGGAAGGTGATCCTCGAACGCAATTAGTGCTAGCGATGGCTATTAAACTAAAAATAATCAATGCGTCGATTACACGACTCGATTGAATCGGTAAAAATTAATTGGTTATTTCGTATTTTTTTCAAACTGTGCACTCGAAACCAAAATTTCGTAAACTTTGGTATGTAGTCTTAATAACGGTCAAGTTTTTTCATTATATCTAAATTTATTCAAAATACTTTTCAATTTCAGGTGAGAATATTCATTTATCTTTCACGTATTGCATCAAATAGGTAATTAGTAAGTGAGACAATGATAATAATTCATACTTTAATCACATAAATTGGTAAAGTAAAAAACAAAAACCGATTCTGAGGAAAAATAATCGATTGTACTCGATTAATCGGGAAAAAATAATGGATTTAATCGAATATCGACTAGTTTTGGTCATTATTAATTGGCGCAAGTTTCTTTTTGTCTTAGCCAGATCCAATTTCCAGATTGGCGATGCGTGCTGATCAATTGAGGCACGATATTAGTCGTCTATTTACCGAAGACCTTCATGGATCGAAAGATTGCAGGCTCGTCTTCGTTGCGGGTTTTAAATTGGCTGGAAGAGTGAGAAAGGCACGAGGCTATTTGCTTAGAAAATACGGACTCCATGGCCGAAGATCGGTACAAAAATAAAGCAGCCTGTTCTCCAGTTCGCGTATCAGGCATCGTGATTCCGGGCTATCGCCATGCAGTAACTTTAATCACTTCATTACGAATTTCTCGTTCATTATCCCCGTTAAGCAGCAGCCCCAAGGCCCCGAGCCCTCTCGTAAAAGTGTCGTGAACTCAGGCCCGATTCGCTGCATTACGAATCTGCGAATCTCCGCGAGCTTGCGCTGTTAGGACCTTCAACATTTCGGATATCCCCTCGTCTCAGCTGACGTCTTAAACGGGGAAGTGAGTTGAGTTGTCCGGGGTCGTGCACCCGAGTATGAACCCGCATCTTAGGGTCTATTCATCGATTTCAAAGCGTATTAATTAGGTTCGTCACACAGCCGTGGTTGCGACACGCACCTTAATTAACGGCATTATTCCTTAAGCCGTTTGAATCGTTGACGAAAGCCGGCGGAAGGAGATAGTCGGACACAGAATACGTCGACAAGGACGTCACTCGGGGCCTCGGCAGGGGGTAATAATCAACGACGAGGTGGGCCTACTCGAATAGCATAATTGTTTCGTTTCAACGAGAAAACATATTAACGCACGTGCTGCGGCGCTATGCGGTTGTCCGATGGACGTATCTTTACAAGGACTCGCTTTATGAAGGGGCATCCGGTATACGTTCGTACATTGACGCGGTACGACGTCGGACGTATAAGGTTCATGTTCGAGGTGAGAGTCCGTTGCTAATCGAAAGAAATTGCTTTTAAATACAGGGCGAAGAAATTGGCATTACCTTTAAGCGAGTTTTGTGGTCCTTCGGATAACGGTCCTTTTCGAATCGCGAAAATCTGCCTGAGCTTCCTTTTCGCTTCGGACCGTTAAGATTGAGTATGTAAATCTCTGGGTCAGGTTGACGATAATTTTGTAACGCAAAGCTTTCGTTCACACGCGGCATCTTGTGGTGAATTTAATCATTGCCATGCGATGCTAAGGTTGCTAATTGAACGCTATTCCAGACGTAAACAATCACGAGATGATTTTTTCAACGTCGACTTTATACAGGGTAGCTACCGCCTCTTGTTCTCTCTTAAAAAATCGTATGTACATACTTAGAGAGCGCTGATTAAACGTTGACGGTTTGATTCATCGCGTGACTGTACATGTGCGCATGTATATTTCCCTGTACTTCCGAGACCTATAATTCCAAGTAGAGTGGGTTATATAATTGCGCAATTGAAATCTGATTATACAGTGGACGAAACGATGTCAGACGTCGGCAACGATTTAAAACGACACGTGAACATAAAGCAATCATGTCACGGCGACAATTGCAGCACCATACGGTGAAAAAAGACATTCACAATTGTACAGTGCGCACGAGGAAGACACTCTCAACGGGTAATTGCGACACGACTCGCCGAGCGTGACATAGCCGAACGTGTTCCGGTGATTGACCATGCCGCAGGGCCGAGGATGATCACTTTGTGGTCAATGATCGTGGAGCCCGGCGTCAAAAGCTGCACGCCGCCGAGCGAAAAAGACGCTTCGTCAACTTGTAAAACAACGTGCGAACCGGCGTTGACACACGCTGATTCAATCATCATCGAGCCTTTCGCCCGAAGTCCTTCAGGAGACACAAAAGCGCCAAGCTCGGCACCAAGTAAGCCAAGTAAGTGCCCAAGGCACTTCAGGATCTGTTACGCTACTCCAGACTATACGGGGTTGGAGTGGTAATGACAGATGGCAGGGGTGAGATGGATTCTCACCCTCCGTGGATGACACCGACGACTCATTGTCACTCCAATGCACTCGTCTAATTGTAAGTTGTCTGCGGATCAAGGATATGCACACCGGTGAACAATCCGAGATCCTCCTCTCCGATAATTATCTACGACGGGAGAATTTCTTCCTAACCCGCTGTTTCCTCACTTCGAGGATTCGGCCACTCGATGAGACGATCGCTTGAGCCTCAAAAACCGCATAAAAATTTTCGATCCAGTTCGCGACGAGACGCGGCCAGCCCAATGAATTAGTCTCGGACGATTCAAAGAGCCCGCCGACGTTTTTGCGAGTACCCCGAACGGTGCTGGGACTAGTCATCTCTTACTCTCTTTCTATTTTCCCGAATCCAGCCGGATTCCTACGCCGCTTGTCGTCTCTCGTATCTCGTTTCAGCGCATCCCTTGTATGCACTGTTTGCTTTTTGGATATTCAAGATGCGGCCGCGACAGAATTAAGCTGCAGGTATACGAAAACAGAGAACCGAAGATCGATCGACCGCACATAATCAACATCGGACCGATGCTGCTACGATGATTTGACTTCGTCCAGGGAGCAGAAGTTTGCGCTTCAATTTCGCCAGTTTCTTCATGATTTTTGAAACTCGAGGGCAGGACTGCACTGCAGTCGGTCGTAAAGATCCCCTTGAGTAACTACCAAAGAGAGAAGCTCTCTGAATTTTTGCAATCTTCTCTTACACGATAATATTCCACAAGCCGAGAGACCCAGAAGACGAAGAAGAGGCGGAGAAGGAGAAGGCGCGACTCAACTTGGAGTAATGAATTGCCGGCGAGATGATAGCGTGTCGGGGAAGGAGCGAGGGGTGAGAAGCCGAGAGAAAGAGAGACTTTAAAAAGGAATAATAAGACGAGCACGGCTCGGGCAGGCTTTGCTCGGCTTGGTGCGGTCTGACATCCCATGGACCACTCTGCGGCACACGGAGGATAAAGATCAACGAACTCCTTCTGTTTCTAACGATATCGCCTCCAAGGTTCCAGCCTTCCACGCCATGCCCGATTCCTTTGTTAGCTTAACCACGAAACTATCAAATCAAGTCTGAAACTCGTCCAGTCTCTCCTTTCGCCTTCTTGACTGGCCGACACTCGTCGCCGTGTGCGTGAAGAACAGGTTCGCATAACGAGTCTTGCCCTACAGATGAGAAACTGATTCTTACGAACGATTCGCTGCTATTGGCGCCATCGAAACCGTCTCTAGTCCATCTCATCATCTCCAATTGATCATAGTTTGCTGCAAATGTCACTCCGTCCGGAGTAGCTTTCCATCTACAGTTGCCGAGTGCCTTGCTCACTTGCTGCGCCAACTGTGAGCACTTCTGATGCACTGACATCGAGAGAGGCGATACCGTAAACAACGCGCCCAACTAGGCGTAAGATTGTTGACTTGACGGGGAACTCGGCTCTAGTCTTCAGAGGTACATCTTAACCTGCCCTAAACCAACTGTGAACAACTCCTGGTACCTACCCGGTGCGACTGTGTTTGGTACTTCCGTGAATCCACGAATGAACGCGTTGAAACCAAATCGCTGATTCGAGCTACAAGCAACGGAAACCAACATCTGGCCAACTTCCTCCCTACAGGAACCGGAAGAACATCAAAGTCCTTGAAATAATCTTTGTCTCTCTTATATTCAACGAATTTTTGCAGATCTCTTCCGCCAAATGAGGCCAAGGAAGTGCGGGGGAGAGATATCTTATTGGCATCCTGGAAGTGTGCCTATCCCTATCTGTAAACCGGACAGAAACCGTATCACTGCCCACACAGTAATAACTCAGCTGTGGTGGTCAATCGTTCGAATACTCGGACGCTTTTAACGCTATTCGTGCAACTTCATTCACACGGCTAAAATCGGCTCACGTGTCTGTTACTGGCACGTTGCCTAAGCACGTGACTTTCAAGCCGAAGAAATGACTCGGCTTTTCCTTAGCCTTGATTGGCAACAAAGTCAGGGTCTTCTAGTATCGAAGTTGAGCACTTTGATGGAGCAATGACCGTCACGGATCGTTTAAACATTCCGTTTACTTTTACTGTGAACGAGGTCTCGCGTCAGTTTAGCCAATTAATAAGGCTGCATTCGATCTATTAGTCGTTCAAGAGGTTCGCGAGTTCGGGTCCATCGATAAATCAACTTAATCAAAACATTTTGCAGATTTTAATTATACCCGTATGTGAATAACGCGATGCCTCGTGCGCCTAGTCATGTCGAGTGTAGTAGTAAAATTAGGCACAGAAATAGCATCGTAACTGTACGACTGACGAGGTAAGCAAAAATAATACACAAAAAAAAAAAAAACAACAACAAGTCACTCGTCATCAAGAAAAAGGGTGAAATAAAAATTGAACTCTGGTTGATTGTCCGTAACTTTCGATTGATCTGACAAGTAAAAAGTTTTCGGACCACCCGTGATGAGATTGATTTATTCAGATGGATGTATAATTTCATCTCTTCATCTCGGCAGCTCTCTATCGAGGAACTTTTCTCCTTACCCGAACGAGCGCCTCGATGAATAACTTTGAGGTGTTCATAATAATGTTTGACGTGTGTCAGCTACTGGACATGCATATAATACTCCATTACAAATGACACACACGTCTGTCAATGCGAGTATCAGAAACTAATAGCTTCATTATTGGGTTATCATTGACGCTAACCTGCAGCTTGTTTTCATAAAAGTAAAAGTGAAGTCGCGAATGGTAGTGTTTTTACTTTTACTATTACGGGCTGAAATTCGCGTCGAAGAGGCTACGGCTAACTTTTCGACTCGATAGCTTGGACCTATCTGTTTTATTTTCCTGCTTCTCATTCTGGTCCCATGTGTAATTTTTTTTCTCTCTGGTTTTTGTTTTTTTGGTTTTTCTTTTTTGTTTCGGACCACTTCTCATGAAGTGTGAACGATGATGTTAAAGCCGCGAGACGACCACGGCCAAGTTGGACGAAAATACCCGCGAGGTTGAATGAATCGTTCGATATCGTGTTTCCGAATATGATCGTGAGGTGCGATCGATTGCTACTCATTATACCCATACTTAATACGTGTTACAAATATCAATTATGTCACTAGTGATCAATGCTCGAAAACGCTAATCCTGCCTGACATGTGCGGATGAGTGAAATGACTTTTAATATTCGAGCGCAAAGTCTGACTTGGACATGTTTTTTTCATTCATTCTACACATGTATATGACAAAATCAATCGGGCGATTTCATAGGAAGTGTAAATTTGCCGCATGAATCACTGTTCTGTAAAAGAAGAAGATGAAGAAAAAGAAGAAAAAAAATGGTAGAAAAACAATGTATAACTAGTATCCGAATGTTGCGTAAACTCGCCTCGGAGAAAAATTATACCTCGTTTGAGACTGCGGGGTTTCTCGTTTGCAAACCGCTTCAGGAGAGTTCTGTATTAAACACATATCGAATCTCTGAAACGTGCTAAAATAACACGTTTCATCAGGCTGAAATGGCCGTTCGCTCATTCGCAACGGGAGCTTCTTCATCTGCCAATCGTCTAAGCTGTCACTTCCGTTTTTCTTTTTTTTTTTGGGGTGTACTTACATTTCGCCACTATTATTACACTACAGTATTATACGTGTGTTGGCTAATAATATTGCAGATGCTTTACGTGCAGGTGACGTATAATTATGTAAGCCGTATACACCCATCGACAATTATTGAACCTGCATCTGACAGCGTCGGAGAGAAATGCTGAAATAGAATTTATCTTCTGCGTATAATGTAATACGTATAGTTTATATTTATTATCTACGTGCGAGGCAAATGACAAAGAGAAGTTCCCGTTAGTCACCCAACGTCAATGTCTGTGCTTCATTGATGTTTGTATAGCCACAGTATAACATAATTAAAAAAATGGCAATACCGTCCGCCTTTTTTTTCGTCTCGTTGTTCACTATAGCAGCCATTGTAATTAACTTGTGGTTATAATATACGGTGTGTGTTACACGCGTTACATACGCAAGCTATTTATAACACAACCTCGTTCAATGCATAGATTATTACAAGTCGATAAGTGAAAAATGTATCAAAGAAGGCGACGCTGCAATCATGTCGGGAGGGTCTCGCGAATATCAATGAAGATCGCACATTAGCCGGAGCAACAAGCCGAGAAATGAGCCCGCCGTTCCTGAGGCTGGTCGATGTTACATTTTACGCATCACGCGAGCGATAACTGCGCTAATACGTAATAATACTGAATAAAAAACTCTCGCTATACTAAACTTTCTCTATTTGAACATGCGATTCCAATATATAAATAAATTTTTTGCAATAAATAGAGATTCTGTTAGTATAATCGAAGTCGAGTTGTAACCTGAATTTTACTTTTTGAACCTCGAACTTGTCATATTCTCATTTGCCTAATTCTTCTAACGGACTGTACCCATATTTTCTGGTTCGATTAAATCCGAAGACCGAATAACGGGTGCCAAAGAGGAGGGAAAGATTGTATTTCCCTCGGGACATAAACTCGGGTGAAAACCGGGAAACTAAGAGGGGAACGGCAGCCCCTCTCATACATTGAAAAATGAGGAAAATTACAGGAGGCCGGATTTAATAACGGACGGTAAAATAATTAGTTATATGAGATAGGTCTGAAAGTTGATTCCTCAAAGGCACTTCCGGCCGGCTATCAAAAGCCTTTCAAGTCCACATGTCGCGGGAAATATGTTATCGGAGGTCGTTGCCGCGGCGCGATGGATACACGGATCAGAAATATATTTTCGAGTCTCACAGCACGAGCCATCCGGCTCCTGCCGAGCTACTTGTATCCACAACTGATCAACTATTCTTAGACGTCGTGTACGCGAAGGTAAAAGAAACCCGCCGCCTCACTCGAGATCTATTCCCATCCTACATATCTTACGGTTGGCATAGCCGATGATCGTCGTTCATCGAGAATGGAATGTATATTTCATGGATAATTCCTGCGTAGGATCGAATGTCGGATATTCGAGCACATCACGCGTGTAATAATCCAGGAACTTACAACTCTGAAGCACGCTGCATCGCGTTCAACGCTTTACGACATCCTTCACTCGAAGACGTTGAACCGTTTGATGACGAAAAACGATTTAAAAAAAATAATAATAATAATAATAATAATAATAATAATAATAAAAACCACGGGCACGCGTACGCGAGTTTGATAGACATGTATTTTGGGCCATGACGACGGCTTCCGTTAGGAGATCAGAGGCATTGTATACGGACGGTATAAGTCATACATTAAACATCGTTATGTCATCGGATGATTACGATCCTTATGCCCGCAGGCGGCTCTGCCTGAGAAATAATAAAAACTATCCGTGATGCTTGATCATCGCGACGACGAATATACACCGTCCTCTAAAAACACTCTCGTTTACTTTTGAACCCGGTTTTTTAGTCTCTCGCTTGATAGACCGAAGAAAAAGAGAACCGTTCAGGTGAGTCAAAACAGTCTACGAACCGATCGACTCGCGTTGCGAATTCGACGGACGGCAATAACCTGCGGACGACGATTCAGGGATCTTTGAGATTTTCTGCCGAATCATAATTCGCGGAACGTACATCGGGCAATCCACACGAATCGCTTCCACCATTCTTGGAGCGGTGTACAGCGGTAATCTTGGTAGCACCGACAACGAGAAATCCATCAAATCACGTTCTTCTTCGTATGGTTGAAAGATTCCAGGTTGGGCCGGTATTTCACGTATAATAATCCCGATTCACCCCGTTGCAGGGCATTAGGCCCGAATTTCTGCACGCACGTACGAATGACGGAGGAGTGAAAAAGGAGTGCGCGAAGAGGAAGGATAAGAAAAAAAAAAAAAAGTCAAGAACCCTCGTCACAGCGAGATTTCCGTCGGGGAATAACTCGGCAGAGGTGAAAACGTAAATGTGTGCCTTGCACTTGACTCATCGTCGATTCGACGAGCTGTGGCAACGAAACGCCCACGCGGAGAGTGAGACTCGGTATTTATGAATGAAAATATCGGAGGAGAGTTACGCCGCGCGTCGAGTAGCCACTGAAATAATGTGAACGTGAAATAGAATTTGAAACTAGGTAAACGCCAGGCGTCTAGGCGCCGCTCGGCGCTAAGTGGTGCTTAAAATCGACGCCGTCTCGAGTTAATTGTTAATCAGTGAATTAGGGGGTCTCATCGCCGCCGCGCGTTCGTCGTTTAACCGCAATCTAGAAGACCTGTTATTATTTTACCGGTATTTTTACCACCCTCAGCCAATACGCGTACCTGCAACGTCATCGCCGTTCCCCTTGAGGCGAGGATCGGGAAGACGATTTTAGCGCCAATCTACACCGTGATTTTCCACTAATTTTTGCTCTTCGTGAAGCGGGGTGAAAAAAAATTTTTGCCAACGGGAGAACACGCGAAGTGGCTCGATGCAACAAAATTCACCGCCGAGAGTCGCCTAATTTTATTGCACGATAATCTGGAAAAAGGCTGATTCGTAGCTTGTGGGTGTTGCCGAGAGGAATCCGGGGGTCAGATGTCAGGAGGTCCAGCGAGTCGTGAGAGAGACTGCGGCGGGCCAACGGACCCGAAATACGCGAAAAGAGCGAATCGTCAAATCGTACGATGAATCACAACGGAGTTGTACTTTTTACCTGACGTATATAAGAAGAAAAAAAGAAAGCAAGAAAGAAAAGAAAAAAACAGTTTCGCTCGAGGGATAAGAATGATAGATCGAAGAATAAATTGGCTATATATCTATAACGCGAAGGATACGCCCGCCGAAAATATTTCGCCATGTTTCGCTGAAAATAAAAGGAAGAGAGTTTCCGATGTCGAATCGCCTGCGTTCCTCATTTCTAAAGGAAAAAACCACGCCTCGATCGGTATGGATGTTATCACCGTGATCACGATCGTAACGATCTTCTCTACAAAACCACTTTTCACAAGCTCACCCTCACCGCTCGAGAATTGATCGATTTACTCGATCTCGATCGCTCAACTCTTTTACAATCTCGTCCCCCAAGGATTATTGTTTGGACAAGCCGAGGCTGCGGGATGATTGGACCGATCATCGTCGGCAAAATTAATTGCGGGGTGACTCAACATCGCCCGACGAGGAGATCGAGCGGTGCAGCGATAAATAAATAAATAAACAATCGAGAATGTAATTATTAGGGATCGCATTGTGCGAGATACAGCCTCAATTCCCGTGATATACGAAAGCACGAAAGTTCGCGGTGAAAGAGAAAAACCGCACTATTATCATCCCTGGTGAAACTCGAGCACTCCAGGTTCTAATACGCTTTAGCTCGCCTAATTTATTACAGACATCCACTTACCCCGGTGTAAACTCATTAGCGATATGTTTTGTCGCTTGAAAGGTAACTCGATTAATACTCGAAGCTCCACCGCAAGCTCCGAGAGTGAACTCGAATTAACGACTGTGTTTTTGCCGGTTGTTACGCGAGCGAAACTAGCCGATGAATAATTCAAACGAGTTTTTACGATGCACACACGTTAATTGCGGGACGTGCTTCTTCACGGAATACAGACGCGCTTCAAGCCTCCTGCAGTAACTGCAATTCAGAACCGCCAAAAGCCGCTTTTGAAACCACCGTGAAATTCCGTTTGCGCATTCCGTTCGTACAACCCATGAGTCCAATGGACAATAGACTCGCCAATAAATAACGAAGACGGAAAATTTCTTCAGAGCTTTGTCGATCGCGGTGTAGTCCGTCCGCATTGTGTGATCCACAGGTTGTCGAATCGTCGCACGGTTACATCACAGTGATAGGTGGGTACGCACACGTGTTCGTTGTCCTCGAATGAGCCATTAAATCCAGCATAGGATTTTAGCAAACGAGCTCACGTTCATTGGGCCAACTTTCAATGGGCTAATTGTGCTCCCTGAAGATCCATAAAACGTGAAGTAGCTGCTAATAAACAGTGGAGTGCTTAACCGGGACGAGGATTTATTTTTGGAAGGTGACATCACCCGGTGTTCAGAATTACGCCGATGACGATGACGATGATGATGACGATGAACCAGAACTGGAATACGAATAAGGAGCGCCGAAGAGGTCAAAGACGAGCCACAAACGCGTCTCCGTTTCCTATGGAATTCCAGATGGAAATCAGGCTATTTTACAACCTCGAGGAATCTTCTTGACTTGAGCTCGCTGTCGGATGTTCTCGGTTTTTAAGGCTAGATAGACACGAGAAGCGCGGGTACCGGGATTAAGGGCTAAGAAATGTTTGACAGTAATCATCACTTCGCATCTTGTACAGATAGAATCTACCGCCGTCAGCTACCTGCTGGAATTAGCCAGTTTTTTTCCAGACTCGAAAAATATCCCGTCGATTAGTCGAGGTACATACTTTTATCCTTATCCGTTGCATTCCTCGTTCTTAATCCCTTTTCACTGCCGAGAAAATGAGCACGGTGAATATTTCTAATTTTGAATTAACGTTGTAGGAACGTTCGGAGCTCGTATCGACGTTTAATTCCATCGATCATTCTGCACAATTCGATGGTTTGATCTTCTTTCGGTGAAAACCAATAGATGTGCACAGATATAGTAACATGTATGCAGAGACGAGGATTGTCTGGGTCATTCCGGGATCTCGGGAGGTTTGAAGGCGGTTGTAAAGCAGCCTAAAATTGGTCGGATTGTTTCGAAAGCGGGCTGAGCTTCGTGGCTTCTCTGCCTACCGTGCGGTGTGAGGGACATTCGAGAAGATCATCTTAATACCTTGTACCCGAGCAGGGTATTAGCGAGGATGTATTCGGTTGGAGGAGGAGGCCGACCACCCGCGGAGCAAAAGGTCTTTCAAAACTTTCGGTTTCAGTCATTGACCGCGAGAAATTACGTACGAATAACCCCGCGGCTCGTTCTGTCGCGTGTAAAACGAGGTTGAGAATAACCTGGTAATTGAATGCTATCTCGGTAAAGATGTTGGGTCATCTGCACTCGCGTTTTGGGATCTTAAGTGCAGGGTAACCTTACCCTGGGCAGGCATAGACCGTGGAAGAACAGAAAAATGAAGTGGAATTAGTCGGGGTGAAGAAGAAGAAGGAGAGGAAGAAAGAGAAGAAGCAAGAGGCGAAGGGTTGCTAATCGGTGGCCATTCTCTGTGCCCACTTGAACGGGATAACAAGGATCTGTAAGAACCAGGCTGTAGATAAATGCTGAGAGGCTTGTTGAAAAAGAGACACAAATAAAGCAGGAGAGTAAGAGATTGAGAAGAGATTCCACGGGTTGTTATTCTCGAAAAAGCGGGAAAGAAAGTATCGTTATTTCCGGTGCCTCAGAATTCCCACCGCACGGTCAAAAACTTCTGTGATCGTTCGGCAAAAGCGTTAATTCTTCAAACCGTGAACGAGACAAAATTAATGTCTGATTCTCTTTTTTTTCGATCCAATGAATCACGCTACTGAACAGGATCAAGAAGAGCGATCATTTGCTAAAAACGAAAGATGAAAAATGAAAAAGGTACTTGCGTCAAAATACTCGCTGCAAAAGTTGACCGTTCATCTTCGCAGTGAATTTACAGTGCACGTGCGAACCGATGGCTCGAGGGCACGAAGCGGCGAAATTCTTGACAATTACGAAATTTTCACCGAGCTGCCACACCTCGCCCTGCGTGTACTGTATACTGATTGCAACGGGTTCTCCTCCTTTTATCCTCGTTCTTTTCAGTTTTTTTTTATCTCTCTTCTCTTTTTTCCTTTCGGTGAACGTACCATGAAGATCAGCTCCGGGGAACCCGAGACCGTTAAATGGCGAATCGCGAATCGCCTGAGGAAGATCCGACTCGTGTTGATAAAAGAGAACCTTAAAGTGGAAGCGGTGGACCACGTACAAAGGTTGTTTCAATAAAAGTAACGACGAAACCTGCTGAACCGATTTTACATTCTGCGTTTTGTGCGCGGCATGAGAACCGGCCGTTTCAACAGTCAGTCAGGCTTTCTTTCTTTTTCCCCGCATCCCCGTACGTATAATATAATTTTCACCTATCGAAAAGAGCCCTAAGACAGCGCCTAAGATTCCGGCTCAAGTGTATCCTTCACCATCCGCCCAGTAATTGAGCCTTGAAATAATTTCTCTTCGACAATTAGATTTGCGTAACTCACAAAATTCTGTCCCTTATAGAACTAAAAAACATTGTTTACACCATCGCCAAATTACACCAAGGTAAAACTATCCGCGGAAAAACAAGAAGTGTAATTCACGTATTTTATGTTCGTGTATTTGCGGCGTAATGAAAACCCTGTGAGTAAAAGACGTTGATAGAAATTCCGTCTTTGGTCGAGTGTCTCGCCTTTCTCGGTTATCGTCATGAACGCCTCGTCCCCTGGACTTCTGGGGGCTCAATTCAAAGACTGCTGCGTAATAAAGGCAACGACACTAACGTAACGTGTATATTTAAAGCTGGACTCGTTTCCGGCCGCCCCAGAAGAGAATTTTTAAAAATTCCTTCCGCGGCGCTTCTCGCGGCTTGATTAATGTATCCCCTGGGGTTCGAACCTTTTTATAGACCCTGCGGTATCAGGGCAGCACGTATCCCACAGTGTACGTACGTGTCACAATGCCTGCAGCTTTGACTTTCTCTGCGCAATGGGCGATCATCTAAAGACAGCAAATATACGAGCAATTTAATAACGTCGAAGAACCGTGAAGCTTTTTTCTGGTTGCGTATGTTTGAGATACACAAAGTGTGCCTTAGGACGTCTTTCCAAAAATGTGTCTGTTTCTGTTACACTACCTACAAAATGTTGGCGATGATAATTATAAACCGTTATATGTATAATTGTTGAAAATTCGTAAGTGGTACTGCGATCGGTTATTCCATCTGTTCAATTCCACATCCGGCGCCTAAAATTTCGAAATCACGAAGTAGCAGCTTTCCTCTATTCAAACATTCAGGATGTAACTAAACGTATAAAATCCCACTGCTCGATAAACAGTGTAAAAATGAGAGTGATCCAAGATTTCAGATCCTGGGTAACAAGTTGAGTATTCGGCGGAGGCAATTGATTTTTTCCAAGCTTGAGAGAGGCTTTGTTTCGGCGTCTTAAGCGGGCCTCAGCTTCTTGATTGATCCATTACTCGTCTACGAAACGCGTGCGTTGTAGTTTATAATTCACGGTTTAATAGCACCGGAGTTGAACTAAAAAAGGTGAACGGCACAATGGCAGCTAGAGTTTCGCCATGCGGAATTAGGTGCGAGAAGTTCTTGTCTTCGGACGCAGATCTGCACGTGCCGCACGATCCGTATTATTATACAAAACCCACATGTAGAACTATTTCTGTTCCGCTGGCGGACGTTGCGAATTCGATTAAACCAAAACGGTCATATCGGGGAAAAGACATCGTTGCGTTGTAGGCTCCGGGCTCGGCTTTGCATCGAAACGTGCCAAATCATACTTTACTATTAGCCTGCGCTGAACGAAGGCAAAGAGATCGGTCGCAAAAGATTTCCAAGAAACACCTGACTAAATCCATTTTCGGTCATTGACCCGAAGTCTTCGGTCAGACCTTTGAGCGATAAGACTCTTTTCCTTCACGTGTTTTCCGCTTTTTTCTATACATTTTCTCGTCCTTCTTTCTTCGTTTTTCTGCTCCTTTTTGTCCTCCTTCAACGGCTGTTTCCATCTTAAATTTTTTTCCTCCTTGAACGCCGGAATAAAAATTCTACTCTTGACGGCTTATCGCGATTGTTATACGGTCACATGTACTTTTCTCCAGCCGTAATATAATTTAATATTATCTGACAATTATAATTTCTCCGCACCAGGACGCCCTGCATAGGTATGAGATACCAACGTTCCGAAATGAAATACGTGCAGCTGCATCCTGCAGTCTCGTGCAAGGAAAAAAAAATAAAAGATACAATAAAGTAAGTACGTGAACAGATTTGCTGCGCAGATATTCTTAGGGTCAGAATTTTTACACGTTGGTGGCTCGATCGGTTATAAACACTTGAAAAAACTGCAGACCAGTATAACTAATTTGTGTACATATTTTTTCAAAACGTACATATATATGTACTAAAAATTTTCTTACTGGAATATAATTTTCCCGTACGAATTTTCACCGACACTTTGAGAAATGTCAAAATTAAAAACTAGTGGAAAAATTTACTCTCAAACGTTTCTGAATTTGTAAGAAGAGAGTCAAGTACCTATTAAGGGTCCAGTATTACGAACGTCTGGAAGATTGGATGTTGTTTTTTTCTTCTCTCTTCATTTGACAGAGACATTGGAAAGAAATTACTGCGACCCTTGGCCCTCTTCAGTTGAATCACGAAGAGCATTGTACGGATGGAATTCGAGGCCGCCTCCCGACTGATGCAGAGGAGTACGGTAAGCGCGATGCGCAAGAGCCGAGACGCGTCGAGAAATTTAATGCGCCGAGTGCCAAGCGAGAGATGCACGAGCGTCTGTCTTCACAGACTGCATGGCGCGTCGACTTGCAGCTCACGATCAGCAGCGAGCGGCAGTTTCGCCAACGCGCATACGGTAGGAAGCGTGGGTGCGAGCAACGAGACCGTGATGCAGGCACGCATGCACGCGTGCGTGCGCAACGTGCGCAGTGGATCTGGGATCCTGGGATCTACGGAGCGCACGAGCGCGTTCTCGATCGATTGGCGAGCCGGTCGCTGCGAGGTTCTCGAAAATCGCGTGCTGCCGGAGGCGGCTAAGTCGAGGCCAGGGAAACGTGACAGGCGCCAAGTCCTCGGGTAGCATGAAACCCGGGAGGCGAATCGCGAATTCGGAAACCGCGAGACTGCCAGTTCCAGGAGCCTCGCTGGATCCTTGATTTCTCCAAAAGCCACGGATCAGCTTCCGCCCGAGAAGCAGCGCCGCGTTTAAGCTCGCTCACCGGCGCCCAAAGTTAAGGAAACGGACGAGCCGAGTCATAGCAGGATACCAGAAGACGCAGGAGACGAAAGTCTGACTCCGTTTGCCGCCGATATACGCGCGACTCGTTGCTGTGATGCATTCCTGGTACCGAACTACCAGCTCGAAACCCAACGAATGCCGTCACGACGCTTCTTGTCACGCTTAGCGACGCCGTCGGGAGATTCAGTTTTGACTAGACGTTTGGAAGATATTTCTAATTTTCTCGCAACGTTTTGTTCTTTTCTTCTTTTTTTTTTTTTTTTATACTCCTGTTTCTCTGTTCATAATTCATCTTGCAAAACCGAATCGTTGATTTAATAAAGCAAAACGAATTTTGATTATCAGTAGAAATTCTATACCGATCGAAAAAAAAATGCCGCGGTTGTCTGATCGTTAAAATTTCGAATAAAATTCCAGATGAAAAAAAAAAAACCACGGACCAGCTATACTCGTTTGTTCATGATCGAATTACACACTCGATGTCCTGTATCGATTGCTTCCCGTCAACTTTCATGATTTCCAGTCTAGCGAATAGAACATTCGTTATCGTTTATCGCCATCTCGATGTCCATCCATCCACTACATTTTACGTAAGTTTCGCGATTGCATCAGAGTAGGAGATACTTTGTTTTCAGTCACGAGCAGCGTTATGAGATTGAAGGATTACAACTTTTACCTCGCACAACTACGCAGAACAGTCAATATTTTCATCAGATTTGAATTTGAGGTAAAAACGCGAAGTGCGCACCGTATTCAAATTTCGAAATTGTCCTCACGTAAAGCGTGCGCAAAGTATAAAATAATCAAACTTTACACCGATAGCGTGAATCCCGCAATCTCCGATCTGAGAAGGTGTAAGTATTTTTTGAGAAACCAGAGAGTTTGGTCGCTCGATACGCCCTATTCCATTTTATTACTAACGAAGAATTTACTGCATCTACAGAAGGCGTCTTTAGCCTCACTCACAGCCGACTGAATCCCGCTCGGTACTCAAAAATAGATCGCATCTGTCTGTACGGAGAACGCCATAGCACGACGGGGTTCCAACGCTTTGGACGATGAAATGATTGAGGTATTTTGACGGCGCCACGCGCAAATGCATTGACGGGCTTTGGGAGGTGGATAATAATCTTCTGAAAGCTCTGAGGTCGACTCGGAGCAATTTCAGAGCTCACGAGATAGTCGAAGACCGATTTAATCCGAGGATCGGATCATTTACAGATCACCGAAAATCAGTTTATTTAACCGATATTTGTGAATGATCATTTGCGAGTTGCTGAGCAAAATGAAGGAATTCTCCGATCACTGGCAAAACGGTAAATCCGCTTGGATATAATTGAGACAAGCTAAAACTGGAAAACACATAACTGTGTATTTTACACGAATGATTGATCTTCGATTCTGAAATACTGAGATTCGATTCCTGGAAGCCTTTGATCCGCAATTTCCAATGACGCGTGTAAGATTCCATACATTATACATGGGTCATTCGAACTCTGTGCTTTTTGATTTTGATCGCACTTATCGGTATTTGAAAAATGAAATGACATTACGTGAAACTGTTCGTGAATTAATTCCAGAGCTGCACTTCCATTCGGTATAAATTTGTTCAATTAATTTCCAGTCTTCCTGGTACGGCGATAACAATAAGACGACGCAAAATACTGCGGTTATTTGACATTGATCAACACGATGTTGCGACAATAATCGAGTTTCGGTAACAAGAGTAGTCCAGCTGGTATCGCGATGGCAATCGAAATGTTAGCAACCTCGGAACGATTTTCTGCACAGACACGTGCTGGCTGTTTCAAGTTCTATACGTATTGGGTCAGCGTTTGGATTGGGCGATATCAAATTGCTCGTATCAATAAAAACGAACTCGGCGATACGTTATCGGCTATTTCCGTTCCGCGTACCTACTTTCTTTCCTATTTCATAACGCGATCGCATGATAATAATTAATGTAACCGGGACGAATGATTACGCGTGGATTTAGTGTTATTATATTTTTTATTTGCCGTTTCGCTTCGCACACGTGACAATTACGCGAAAAATTCATTCGGTCTATACGGCTGATTAATTGTGACAAGATCTAGGTGAATATCGACGATTCATTTACTCTTTTAAATTCTGATTGTGACATAACGCGCTCATTTTCTCGTGATAATCGTAGCGGTTAAAATTTCACAGTTCCGCGGTGACCGGGGAGCCTGAAATTTTCTGGGATTAAATTCTTCGGTGAGAAATAATTATTCAAGGCATTACTCGCGCCAGCTGTGATGAAGGATCCAATAGAATTCTTCTAATGTTCACCCCCGGTCCATTAATGGCACCCTCGTGACTTTAATGCTTTGAATTTTTCAGAGCTCGTTATAACCGTGGGATTAAACCCGCGTACACCGTGTAGCGTGGGCGAAAATTCTCCTCATCGTTGATGACAAAGAGACAAGCGGTGGCAAAAATGAGAAAAGTAAAAACGGACAGATGCGTGTGATAACGAACTTCAAACGAACCGTCGCACCGTCGATTTTATACGCGCCAATTGTTCGCCGGTTATATAATATACTAAAGGTGATATAAATAGACGATCGACGCTGATCTAGGCACCTACAATGTATGCAAATTATTCGCTGCACGGCCGGAAGGTGTAAAGAAATACGTTCGCGTCAGGATCGTGATGCGATTCGAAGCTTCCAATACGGGTGTGACATCCGCAATGACTTCGCTCACTGCATTGCGATTTTGTAATAGTTATTATTCCTGGTATTATATATATATATATATTTTTTTTTTCTTTCTCATCTATCCGTGAATTAATTTAACAATGTTAGAGGACCTTTCGCCGGTGAAATGAGACGAAGGCTTGAAAGAAACGTCGTTCAAACGACTTTCATATTCCATGGTAATTATTGCTGCCCTGTATAATTGGTGTTGTTTGTTTTTTCAAAGATTTCAACGAGTAGAACCGAATTCTTTATGCCAGCTACCTACATGCGGATTATTGCAGCAACACAGTCGTTTTAAGTCCGGCGTATATTTCAGGAGATTGCATAAAAATGCAGCACGCGTCGCTGTTGGTATATTTATAACTTTCTTAGGCATAAACGTACATGTATATATAATCTAGTGTTAGTAAATGTTTGAACTCTCGATTTCTGAAACGCCGTGCATCGGTAAGAAATGACATCATGACCTAGTTAAAATCTAAACTGTACACGGACTGCATCGATTGAGAAAAAAAAAAAGTATAATACAAGAACCACACACCGTTTGCCGGTTTCCATGCATTTTTACTCTCGGATTTTATTCGCATATCAGGGACCGGATAACATAGGAAATGGATTTAAAGTAAACTTTTTTACACGGTATACAGAAAGGGTTTTACACGCGAGAACAGGATACGAGACACACGGTTAAAATACCCCGAGAAATCTCTTGGTAAAAATATTGAAGAAAAAGTAGGTGGATTCAAAGTGTGTATAAATACAGTTCGGTAATACATTTGCACTGAACTCGTGCAGATATTCTACAGTGATACAGTGATTTCCGTTACAAATATATCTACCGACGTTAAGTTTTAGCACAGGAATAATATTCAACCGTTCATTCGTATTATGTAATAATGATTATCCCGCCGAGCCATGTAAGATTATTTTCATTTTCAAGTGTGTTATTGCAGTATTATACCAGTATTAAGAAGATTTACGATTCAGTGCGAGGTGAATTTAGTTCGGCGTTCGACAAAGAAAAATTACGTTAGATCGCACGAGATAATAGTCTGGGAAATTTGTGTACAGATTTGAGAAATTTTGATGTTTCAACTAGACGAGGGGAAATGAAACGACCGTTTAAGATACGATATGAAAAATTCACGGTCCTCTTTTGCATCGATGATTATACCGGTGCATGTATAAACTGTTGGACTGCTTGAATCGTGATTTATGTTCTTTAATTTATTCATCAATTACGGTACTTTTCGCGCCGAGGTCGCATTCAGTCACGCATTCATTCCTTATAATACACAATAATCCCATCTCTCTCTCTCTATCCTCCTCGCCTCTTTCCCCCGCACCTCCCTCGGTCGTCTGGATGTGAGGAATGAATTAATTGCCCTCTGCAGGGTTCGTTGAAAGCGCGACAAAGCTCGGTTCCTGCAGCAGGACCACACAGGGTGACAACAACTCAGAGACGCAAGGAATCACGCAAGTTTATTACCGCGGCGCGTGAAGAAAGATGCGCATATTCAACCTTCGTACACCTTTATACCTACAACCGTGTCTAACGATAAGCCGAGACTCGATCTCTGTGCGCTATTGACGAGGAGGAGGAAGAGGCTGCGCCTGAATCTCGCTGACAGACAAAACGGAACGATGGACGGACGCCCCATGCCGAGTGGCAGCGTTATTCTCAGGTGAAGAGAATGTAGTTTTGTGTTCGAAGATTTTTACGGTCTTCAGAGACCGTGAAGCGCCGTCGACGCGAACGCGCGTGCTCGGAAAGTCAATTTTTTACATTTGCATCGTGTATGATCTGCGCTGAGATTTTTTAATCTTGAGAGATTTCAAGGGTCACGGCTTAATTGGCGTTGGTACAAAGAAAGCAGAAGCTCGACCGCGTGTCGAAACATCGAAGCACTTTACATTTATAACAGACGAAAGGATTGGAAATCGATGGTCATATCGAGTTGTTTTATTGGGGCGGCGTTGATGTTCCGAATTTGAAAAGCTCCGAAAGCGCGTGATTCCGAATTATTTGGAATTATTTAGCGGCGAAACTTGAAGTAAGGAAATTAAACTTTTACCAAACAACAAAGTTTCGAATTGTCGGAAATCAAAATTTTAAGCATCGAGTTTTGAACCATTCGAAACTTTGATGTTTCGTCACAGTTTGAGTTCTTTACTTCACTTCAAGATCTTCCACCAAAAAATTCGGAGTTTTTCAAATTCGAAATTTCAACTCCACCGCATTTTATACGGGTATTTCATCATGATGCGAAATGAAAATGCATAACCCGTATCGTGATCGGTTAGAAACAGCAGTGTGAAATTGGCGCGCTTTAACGGAAATTACACGTTCGCTAATCTTGCACGAATTTTTTTCGGTATTATCTTTCTTTTTTATTCCCGAGTGCAATATTCTTATAAACCTGTACTTTGCCGAAGTACCGACTTGTTATTAGACCCTGATCGCGAAACGGACCTGTGAAATCTTCACGTCACAACAACAGCTGGTATAATTCACCCATTATATCACATCGTCGTAAAATTTCATCCTCGCTTCATTAATCGTACACAAAAACTTCACTGCATGATACACTAGAGACTGATATACGTAAAATCGATTGCGTAAAGCTCATATAGACGAAAAACGTATGAGATTGCGATACGTTCTTTTCCTCAAACTATCGTTTGGAAATATAAGAAAAATCGAATTGAGACTGATGCGATTGAAAAAATATTATCTTTCACATCGATAAAGATTTTTTTCTACTTTCAAGAAATAAAATAATAATTTAAAAAACAGAAAAAAAGTAAGAAAATAATACCGGAAATTAGAGAGTGCAAATAAATTGAACGACGCTGACTTTCACCCCCTGGCAATTTTTGATCGAAGAATGTTTCCCGGGAGAATTGCTCGCGTGTCTCTGATCGTGTTTTCCGGCAGTAAGCATTACAATGGGCCACACGACGCAATTACGGTCCATTATTCAGATGAACTCCGCCGGAGCGAAAAGCCCGAGATCACTGGATAAACCTGGGCGACATAGAAATCCAGCGATCCACCCTTAAGGCGATCAGGTGAGAGGCTGCGCGTCTCGTGATTTGTGAGAGTTAATATTCCCGGTTACTGGTTAACTTTGATCGACTCGCTTCTCCGTTCCGCCACGACCAAAAAGGAGAGGGTAAAAACCGACTGACGGTGATGATGAATTACCTGGCAGGAGATCAGCTGTGACGGAAAACTAAAACAGAGAATCCGAAACGCAGATGTATAATTGCCGTTCTCTAATAATCGTCAATGAACGAAACCTGAAGCATCTGCAAATATTTTTCATGGAACGTTAAAAAGGAGTCCCGAAAATGGGGAAAAAATAAGAAACTAATGTATTTCTTGCTTCAAAATTATAGACTGCAACGCATTGTTCCATCGCATCAGGATAGACAGCTGAGAGAAGGCCTCGGGATTACCTACTCATTTCTTGCCTTCATCGAGAAAAAGGGGCGAACTCACGCCGAGTCATTTATCGTGTAATCAGGGTAGAGGCTGTGCTTGCCAGGCATGCAGCCCGCCGGGAAAACGTCGTTTGGTGCATGAGGTAAGAGCCCGACGAATCTCACTCCCTGATAAAACGAGGAGTGGTCCCACCCTGACGGAAAGGTTTCTTTCCCCCTGACTTTCTCACGAACTTTCGAAAACGTTGTTGATAATACCAGAAACAACTTCGATTTAGAATGTTCAAGAAATCGAAGAAGCCATTTTTTCAAACTAAATTGCATCAATGTCCACCATTTGGAATTGAGAAGATGAAGGAATAGAAATTTAACAGTAATACTAATAGTAAGACATTTTTTAACCTGTTTCAGGGACAACTACAATTTTGATTTACAAGAAAATTGCCTTGTATCTTTGCAGAAGATACGTAAAACGAGCAGGCTAGAATGATCAGTGGCAAGCAAAACACTGTATTATAGGATATCCACATGACAGATGAGAAAAGTCACCGATGTTTCAGGCTAAAAATTAATCCTACAGCAATAGGGTGTGATTAAATTACAAACGATGGTTTTCGTTTTTTCGTTAGTATTTTTTGGTTCTCTTCTTTGGCTGGATACCGCATCGACGCCAGCGGAACGCGAGTTACTAATTTAATACCTTGATAAATCTCAATCCACGGTATGACGAGTCATATTTAAGTCATGTGATTTATAGCCCTCCTCGGTTTAGGGTGGCTGGACTAGGCAAGTCGAAACCGAGACCTAGACCTCTGACTTTGCGATGATGACGACCGACGACAATCTCGATGAGTATAACTCACGCAGTGCTCGCAAATTTAACCACATACAGCGAGCATGTCTCTGCATACACGCACACCATGGGTATGTACCGTAATGCACAATCAGATCGCGTCTCAGGTAGCGAGGTCCAGATTAATGGATGAGATTAACGCGGCTCTGACAATGTTACGAGTCGCTGCCGGGCGGCTAGCCGGCGTGTTAATACCATGGCAGCCTTGTGTAACAACATAAACATAAAGAGACACACCCGCGTGCATTCGTGTTATTTCAAGGATTGTAAGTCCGTGCATGGGACTCTCGTGAGGCGGATGAAGGAAGAGCCTGAATATTCAATCGAGTCGAGCTGTTATCACTGTATTAGATACACTCTTCAAGCCTGAATACGCGAGTATAATACACGCGTATAACGTGCTCCGAGCATGAGGTGAGCAGTCGATGATGCATGCGGAGATAAAGGTAGGTACATAAACGGACGGCGCATATTTCTGTTCCCTTTTCTCAATTCATCCTTGGGTCCTCTTTTACATTGCGCAATATCTTTTACTCTCACCTTACCTGACATGCAAGACGTGATCGGGCAAAGCGACTCTTCAAATGTCGCGAGAACCAAGTTCCAAAGTCACGTTTTTTTTTTTGTTTTTTTTTCGGACGTCAGTGAAATCACGAGAAAATGACGAGCACTTTTTCGAGTGCTTTTTATCCTGAATGACAACTGAAAATTCTTGCCTTTGGAACTTGTTATTCTTACTCGTTTAACGAATTCTTTACATTCTTGTACCGATTTCTAAATGTAATTTTTACACGAGGTTGGGGCTTGAACCTCGATTTTGTTATACCCAATCGGAAGGTCGTAATTTGTTAATTTTACCAATGATTGAGAGTACGCGATTGATCAACGGTATTTGCTGAAGTGTGTAAGTAAAAAAATGTAACCCCATACATGCATACGTAAACATTCAGGAGCCGGTCGACGTCTCACGTTTGTTTGTTACAGAAGCTATGAGTTCGGGCTTTATCACCGTGGCTCTAAGCCAACATACGACATATTGAATCTGATGTAATCTCGTCGTAGCAGAAAATGAATAAACGGGCATAAAGACGAAGTAAGATAACTCGCTTGGAAAAATTTACGAGACGCTTTTTGCTAGATTTACGGCACCGCGTTCACCTTCACGATGACATTGTCTCTTGGCTGACGAACGATTTCCTTAAACTACAAACGCAAAATTTTCCCTCATGCGTGTGATTCCGCAAACATGTATGATTTTCCAGGTAACAATCTCAGCTTGTATCACACGCAGAAGGAATGATATTCGCGTAGATAAACGTCTAGAACTTACTTGAGACGACCAAAGTATCGTAGTCTATGGTATACCGAGAAATTGATGGGAGAAACTTGCTGCTTTGAAACTCACCTGTAACACAAACGAACAGAATACACAATTAACAAGGGGTAAAGGACTATTTTGATACGCTCTAAACTACACGCTCCGTAATTTTGGCTCGCGAATTCTCATCCCTTGAAAATTCTTACCCTCCTTTGACTCCTGTGCTTTCATCCAGCGTAAAAGTCACATGCAAAAAATTCGGATATAAGCGTTTGCCAAAGTTTTCACACTCGAAAAATCAGCATCTTTAGTCCATTTTTTCCTTTCCCAGTTCGCACTTTCAGCTCACGAGGTTTTACAAGAAAGATACGAACGTTGGTTTATCGCGAACGAGAATTCATCCTCTAAAAGCATCGTACATTATCCATGTCCGAAGTAGTTGCAAGAAGTCGCACGCCTCAGCAATTAATACTCGCATCCCAGATTCAAGGTGAAATTGCAGAGGTAAACATCGCTGAGGGAGATGCCGTCACGTACTGCAAACAGCCAGCATATTTTACACGGTCATTCGTCACCTGCGCCCTTTTCAGCCTTTCCAACGCTGCTGGCTGGCTGCAGTTGGCCATTGGCTAATGCGGGTATTTTTGTGGCCTGTGGCGTTTGGTAGGTCTCTTTATTTTCCACGGGTTTCACGAGTTCACACCCGATGCCTTCTAGCGTGAGTGTTCGACTGATTCTGCTCCGGGCACCGCGTACACTGTGCAATGTTTGGGAAAGGTGTCGGTGCCCTTGGCACGGCCCTAACTTTGAAACCGATCAAGGTGCGCGCATCGCTCGTTCAGCCTCTCCGAGAGAACGGTGAGAAATTCAAAGGCAGGTGGTTGAACTTGGCCCCGTTCCAAATCTCGGCGAGAAAAGCGTTTCAAACGATGATTGATACTCCGGTGCAGTCGGTTTATCGAAAATAGTATACCTCTTGTAATCGGTTTCGACAACCTTGTCACGTTCTTTTTTTCCGTTTTATAAGGAGCGATATTTTCGTTCATTCACAAAGTTGGAATCTCATTGTCAGGTGTATTATACCTCCGTGGTACGATAAAGAAGTCTATAAAACTTCCGCTGTTTGTACTTGGAATTAGAAAATCATCGCACAGAAGAGTCTGAAAGCAAGTAATCTGCCAGCTAATGGACCGGTTGTGCAGAGGGACGAGCCGAAAAGCGATACAGCTGTCGAGTTTCAATAGCCAGAATAAGACGTGTTAAGAGCGTCATACGTGTATACTTCTAATTTTAAGATACCATTTTGATACATGATCAAACGGCGAGAAAGACTTTCCTGAATGAGGAAATGGAACGGAAAAAATACGCGGTTCGAAGATGTACGTATATTCATTCGCAAAAAGGGCTGAATTTCAATTTGCCAAATACAAATTGCAGCGGATATCCTGAGAAGTGTACCTATAATTTATTTTGCTTCAAACAGAGTACGTATTAATTGGCGGAGACAGTTGGAATGATTCATGCGCATTTGATCGTGTCAGCCACACGTGGCCTTCGACCTCAACTGACTGATCCTGCCATGTGTGCCCGGATAAAATATCAATTACGCTAATTACCAAGTCTGACGTTCGCTTGCTAATTGAGATAAATCACTTTCCTTCCCGAAGTCATTACACACAGTAGTCGCTTATGCGTTAATCGAAGTATTTCCCTAGATTCTACGGTAAACATATCCTGAAAATATTGTTTAAACTTTTTTTTTTGAGAAAAAAAAATTAGTCGGACGATGATGCATGGTCCGTAAAAAATATATCACAAATTCCCGATGCCATCTAATGGTTTATTCTTTTTTTTTCTTCTCTTTTTAAATACACATTGGATATACACACGAGGTTCGCGGTATTAGTCACGCCTCTGGAATAATTCGTTTCGACGCTAAGCAGCTCGTGAATATCGTTATAATTAGTAAAACACACCACGCGTATTTCGAAGACAAACAAATCACGCGGTGAACCTCTCCGCACTGTTTAACAGCTTCGTTGCAAAAAATGGAAATCAACTACTCTTATAAAATCTTAAAAATCTTTTTATCCTGACGCACCGAGCGATGTTCTTGGAGAGTTAAGATACCGTCTTCTTTCTATCTCTCTCCCTCCCTTACTCTCTATGTATAGAATAAACGCTTCTCTCTCTCACTCTCTCTCTCTTTTTCTCTCTTTCGCTGTCACGCGTCCAATCGGACGACCGAGTTGAGCAAGGAGTCAAGTTTTGAATGTCGAAAAAATAATCTCTCCTAATCTTCATTCTTGCGTCGACATTTGTTGGCTTAGGATGACGGGACCACCGAGAACAGGAACCAATTTGTGGGCCGGAAAACTCAGTAAACAAGTCACTAGGGAAGCGGCACGCATCGAGGGACTGTCGAAAATTATACGTTCGCATGCCGCATCTCATACCTGCTTCTTCTCATTCTTCTTCGCTGCCCTAAAGAGGCCCAAGATTCACACAAGCCCGCCTTCTGGGTAGATGAATGTGTTGTAAAACCGGCTGGTGGTTGAACGGCATATGAGTCCGAAGATCTTGGGGAAAAATGGGCCCTGGTCCCACGGATCATATCCGTTATATTATACCACCAGCGGCGTTTCCCGAAATCCAACTTTGCAGAATCCGCAAAACAGACTGTCGTTTTCTCTGTCCGTTGTAAAATTTCGCGAATCGTTCCTCAACTCGTCATATCTGTCGGTGATCGTACACGCACTGTATAATCACTTGCGAAATGTTGCCCCGAGCTGTGTTCGAGGAATTATCGGTCGTTGATTAGACTACGCAACGTAAAAAAGCTGTGCTTTGTGTTTCACCGCGCCGACTGCAAACAGCTGCTACGGAGTTGCGAACCGACGTTGTCTGTCCGAACGACGAGCAAATTGTTTTTGGCAAACAAAGCTCCGTTCAAATACACCGTCAAGAATAGTTCCGCTGAATGGATCCTGCTTCTTATTATTCGCCCTTCAGCGAAGCTTGGGAAAAGGGACAAATTGCCGCTACAGGTGCGAAATCCTCTTATATCGCCCTCTTTCCTTTCTGTGGTCTGACAATAAGACTCGTTCATCCCCGGCCTGTTATTGCCGCCTCCCTGAGCACAATTCATTCATAACTCCTGCACCGGCCCATCCGAATTACGGTGGCTCGTGCTATCCGTTGGAGTGGAAGTGTGCCAGACGGGTGAATTTGTCACAGTATTTCTTGCCTCCTTCTTTCTTGCTGTTTTTTATTTTCTACCCATAAGAAATCAGGACCACCCAGTCTGCATCATCCCAGTTGAAACTTGCGCTCATTTTAAGGACGCGCTTATCGGTGAATTATCGTCGTTGGTTGGAAATTGATTGGCGAGAAGTGATGAGGGAAAATTTGAGGTCGCGGATGATTCGATTTCCAACGATTCAAGGCCCGTTCTCACTCTCCGCAAGCAGCGTGTTATTTTAACTGGTAAAAAGCTGTGGCCGACCCGAGTTTCTTGGAAGCTGAAAATGGCGAGTCTCTTACTCTCCGTTGAATTCTCGCTAGCCCGAGCTAGGAACAGGTCTGTTTATTTGCTCGGTTTAGCATGAGCGTAAGCAGAAGGCGTCCGGCGCTGCGTCTCATCCGCGTGCATATTTCTAAAACCGCTGCAACCCTCGTAAGATATCCGACGTTAATATAGCCGTGAAAAACGACGTGCGGTGTTGAAAATTTATCACAGACAGCGCGGCTCGGCCGATTTCATCCAGGCGTGTGTACCATTGGGACATCGGTACCCGTGTCTTTTGATTACCTGCAGCGGCGTGACCGGTGTTATTCAAATTTCAAACCAGCATCGAAATGCCAGGTGGATATGCTCGAGGCAAAGACATTCGTCTCCTATCATTCTTCTTCTTGTTCGAAATGCACCATTCCATCCATCGGTGCCGTGCAGGCTGTTAACGCTCGCTTAACGGTACGTCGGAAGTGCTAAGTTGCAGTGAGTTGTAATTCATGAGGTCAAGCCATTGACTTCGAAGTTCACAGAAAACTTGCATCACGCCTCGAGATGTGCCACCTGTCTAAAGTTATGTGGGTCAAGTTTGTCATTTCTCTCGTTATCGCTGTACAAACTGGCCCAACAAATTTGAACAGACTTCCAGTCGTCCAACTTCGTTACCGCCCTCGTTATAAAGATTCAATTTCGTCCTGAGAGTTAATTCCGAAGTATCGAGTCAGCCGTTGTCCGTTTAGACGTGTTTACTGTTGGACCGTACCTGCTGTTAAGCAATTAGCATTACCAGGGTTGAGCATTGAACGGACTTTTATCCCGAACGTCTCATAAGTCCCCGGCTTTTGAGAGTGGCTGAAAAGTGACGAGTATTTGTTTCTAACCTTACAGGTACATACCTATGTGTTCCCATTCTATTGAGCAACAGTCTCTTTCAAAGCAAAGACCGGGCTGAATTCATGCCTACGAGACCGCGCGTTGGACTGAGTTAGAAACTTGTTAAACGTTGTGCAACTCCAGCTTCTACTCGACCTGAGCTATTGTCCGATTGTCGATCTTATAGATTAATCTCAATCTAATCCGGTAGTCGAGTCAATCGGTCAACTCAAGAGGAAACGGAACTGCATCGAAATCGACCAGGAAGACCAACGAGTCAGATAAAAACGATTGGTAACATTCGCCTTGTCATTGGGCGTTCTTAAATCGGTTCTGGAGTATCAGTTCCGGGCCTCAAAATCAAGCTCATCGATTTCGATCGCTTCAAGACTCATGCATCGCAGGTTATTCCGAAGTCGGGTCGTCTCGTGGAGGAGGAACGTGAATGCAGGGAAGAGCGCGATAGATAAGTCCTCATCGAAGACGTCCTTACCCTCGTCAATCAGGCGGGGAAACAGTGAGGTATCGCCTATACCTATAATTAGGATCAAGGAAAAGGACACCAGCGGTAGCTGAGCAGCTCACTCCAAGCTCTGATTATTCAAAGGGTTTAGGGAACACCGAATACCGGATTGTATTTCACCTGAGAAGAGATCCTCTATTTTTAATCCCGGATAGACGAGCCGACCGACCACCCCATCCTTCATTTCGGACCTAATATTCAATCACGCCCACGTGCGTAACCCACAAACGATCGGTAAAGGCAAAGAAGTCGATGGAAGAACGTCTCTGGACCGGGTTCGTTGGTTACACGTGGCTCTAATTACCTCGTAAATTCTGTGCACCTAAGGCTAGATAAGCGGATATGACATGGAAGAGGCCACCTGCAGGGTCGATACCTCAACCCTGAACCCACGGTACGTACCCAGTGTTATAAATTTTTTCAAGAAGCCAACGCTAAGCTTCGGGAACCCGGTGTACCTTCTCACCTTGTCGACCTAATCTTGGGACTTGAACATAGTTACCCAATCATCGCTTTTCGAAAAGACAGTATAATCTAGATGTTGATACTGCATCGAGGTTGATTATTCCGTTGCTTTGCCTGGACTGCGGAAACGCGATGGATTTTTTTTTGTTGAATCGTTAGTTGTTAGTTTGTCTAACGCGTCGCGGAGGGCGTTTTCGCCATAAAGCCATAATTCCCCCTGAAACCGTGATATGCGTACGGTCGAAAATAACGGGGATGACCTAAAAATCGCCGGCACGTGGAAGAATGTAAACTAACTCTCTTGCACGTGATATTTACCGGGCTTGATGCAGCCTCTGGCGAATGAGGCAACGTATGCGGAAGGTATGCAATAACTGCGCGCTAGACTTCCTCAAAGAGCCGAATTCTACGGACTGGATTTAAAAACGCAGGGTAGATATTCGAATATACACATTCTTCTTATTCAACTTGTTCGCCCGTTTTACCCGCGTGTGATTCTCGAATATTCAAGTAATTTCCTTACACGCATTTCGACCGATTCTCACTCTCGCGACTAAAAATATCGTAGTTACGGGTATAAATATGTCATCCACAGAATGTGATCGTGAAAAAGAACAGCGTGAATTACGCCGACGATCGTTTAGTCCTAACAATATTAGGACCCGTAATTCCTTTTGATCAATTATCCCGGTATAAACCCGTTTGGAAATGATTCAACTCCCACCGCCTAAGGCGATGGAAGCAGGAGAAGGTGAAAGAAATGAGGTGTGCGGTCCTGAGGAAGGCCTCTCGAAACCCGCCGTCGAGCATTAAAAGAGATTTACATAAGTGGATTGTGCGTCTTCACAACCCCGAAGCGAGACCGATCGCATGACCAATGCCTACGTGTAGCAGAGGTGGGAAAAAACCGTTTTACTATTATTCCAGGCCTCGAAAAGTCGTCAGCCAATGTGAGGTTCAAATTTGATAATCACAATTCATTCTAGGTGCGATAGGAGTATCTTTGGTCAGGCATCTCATGGCGGAATGATTGTGCGTGTAACTCTGTAAGCTCCAATAATCCACGGATCAGAAGGGAGGGGAACAATAACAACAGTGATAATAATAACAAGGACGATAATGACGACAGGCGGAAGGGTTAGGCCTGGGGATGAAAGGGTGACACGTGAGAAGTTCGTGCATAATGGGATCCTTAGGATTCCGAAGGGAGCAGGTCTTACTATCCAACATCTCGAGGAGGTGGGCGGTATCTTTTTACGCGTTACAATATCTACCTACACCTTCGAAGTGTGCCTGTAACGAAATGAAAATGGAAAATCAGGTTCACGAAGCCTTGTCAAGTCGGTACTGCACTGACAATGAGCCAATTAATGGGGAATAACAGCGAACACATTGCAGAAATTAAAACCTTTTTCTATCTCTTCGTCTTCCTGTTTAACAGCTCCTCGACATTTCCAGCTGATCATTGAGCTTCTGATCGATTCGTACGAACATTAGTGTTCGTTGCATCAAAGAAACGCGCAGTCAGTTTCTTCACACATCGTAGATAACATCTAGATGACCGTATGCAACTGTGTTTATATTTGTACGTGTATAGTAATTACCGGCGGATTGCAGACAAGAAACAATTACCGAAATCAGGCACTCCTCTCTCCCGGAATTGTAGTACAAAAACACCAGCACCAAAATCATGTCACCTCGAGCGAAACTAATTATCTACCGTACATACAAGTTCCTCGCGTGATATCTAATTTATGGGGCAGAGATAAACGGCGTTATCTTCTCTTCCGCATCTGTAAACTCGGTCGAATTTCATCAAGGTGAAGAAAAAAGACATTAGGCATAAGATAAAAAAAAAAAAAAAACACCGAACAGAGTATTTGCCGCTACGAATCATCAATTTTTTGCAAGAAAGACAATATTCAAATCGGAAGTATCTACCGATGATCAATTGATTTCACGTTCCGATTTCTTCAAGGGTTTGCAACCAATTATCCTGCGATTTATAAACTTCCTCCATACAGTTTGGATACGTTTAATACATTGGAGCAACGTTTTTTCAGGTAAAACAAAGTTCTGGTGTACTTTTCTGCAATATTTGGAATAATTTATTACTTTTTTGTTTTATTTTGTAAAAAGAGATACTCGTAAGTAATAATTCCATTCCCGTTTCAATGAAATTGAGAACCACCGGGACAAGGTACGACCGCCGGTTTCTATCGGTCGGGTTTCTAGCCATACCAGGCAGTCCTCGGTCCGTCTTGGCTTCGCCTCGACGAAGATCTTTTCGGTCGAAGGATATGTTTCTTGGCCGTTTATTCGGTAGAGCTGAGCATTCCTTACGCGATGACGGGATTTATCTAGCGACCAGTATCCTCCGTCTGCGCCTCTCGGGCACCTCGGACTTGGTAGCCCGAAGCTTTTCGGATCTGAGATATTATACGACACCTATTCGTAGGTGGAAACTCTTGGGGATAAACGATATGCAAGCGGACTTGAATTATGGAGGCATTTTCGAGCCAGATAGATAAAAGAAGCCGAGAAAGCGTATCGAGTACCGTTATGCTTGTATTCTGTGGGAATGAAGGGTCGTCGTTAAGGAACGTGCTTGGCTCCAAAATGATCGTTCTGTCGTGTCGCGAAACGTCGCAACCTGCGGTATTAAAACAGAAACATCATGGCACAGAAAGCGAAAAAAAAAAATGCAAGCACTTGGCGCTTCATTCGTGGAATCTAGACTCGAACCTCTGATTGCTCACTTTGAATTCGATGTTTGCACGTGGTTATAAAATTTGTATAATAAACTTAATTTCGTCCGCGATAAGAATTTCAGCACATGCGTGTATATATGTATAATTACGTCATGCGCGCACGTTGTTCACATTGTTTGTACAATCGTACTATATTCTTTATGAAACATGTGTGTATACGTGTCTTATAACACCTACTGCGGTTCGACGATATGTGGACTATATTTTTACGCTTGTACACAAAGCGTGGAATGTTTCGTCACTGACAGTAGATCGTGTGTAATGTATAATAACGCTAAATATATCAAGTTCAAAGAAGAAGAAAAAACGAACGCTGTATCATGAAATTTGATGAGAAAAAAAAAAAAAAGAAAAGCTTAGTGGGAAAAAGTTGAAAAATGATTTCGCTTTTATACCCATATTAAAAACAGGATTGATATTTTTTATATCATTATTCTTGCCATCATCTTACCACCCTTATTTGATTCGGAGTCACCAGTTTTTTTCTTAGAACAGAGCTGAAGCGATTTCGAATTTTTGTTTTTGTTCTCCAAGACCCAGGTCAAGTCCTCTGACAATCGAACAAAACTCGAAATGCTCTTACACACCTTTACTCGGACCCATCAGCGTCTCGAAAGCTCTTTACTTTTTACTGAGATTACCGAGAACTGAGAGCTGGGAGGTGATCCCCCAAGTTGTGGTCCCAGACAGTCTCATTGGCCGAGGCATGATGCTGCGGTTACCAAACCGCAATTGCAGCCCGCAGCGGGAGGTTTTACCGCAAAATGTTAGAGGCTATGGGTCATTGATTCTCATCTCAGTGTACAAGAATTTCACTAGGTTTTATCATTACGCCTCTTCAACGTGCAATTTCCTCCCGTGCTGTAAACGCGGACGTGCCTGAACGGCTGCGAGTAAGAAACAACAAATAACAACGATCATCCACGAGAATAAAAAAGAGAAAGAAAAGCTCTCAAAGTTGAGGAATTCGATTTACAACAGCTGTATTTCTCCTGTTTGTACACTAGATAGAATCATCATGAGCGACGTAATCGTGATGGGCGGCTCCAAATCTTTGAATAGAAAATTAATGGAACGGACATAACGAGCGTTTGGTCGGTCCAGGTCGAACCTACAGGTTAGGGGTGTATACCTGTGGCAATCGCCACGTGAGCGCACCCGATTCTCAGCATCTCGTACATCTTTTCCCCAGTCTATTTTTCCGTTTGCATAGTTTACCGCTGCAATCAATCTTGACCCTGAAAGTTCAGCCCCAATTCGACTGTGCGCTTGAAACGGAATGCCGGGCCAACCCTGATTCGTCCGTTCTAATTCCCGCGTACAGCATTGTTCGAAATAATGGTTGATCATTAGGGGGTCTCTCTATGGTAGAGAATGTGGGCACAGCTGATTGTTGAAAGTGCCGGAATAATTTCAGAGCGTAAAGAGGAATGCTTGGCCTGCGAAGCGCTCTCTTGGACGTTAATACGAGCGAAGCATTCGCAGACCGCATTCGGGCCGGGTGAGAGAAGATGTAATTTTGAGAAAAGAAGACACTACAATCTCGACGAGACTCCGGCAGCGGCGGCGGCGCGAAGATGAGTTTAAGCCTCCGAGAAGCACGAGGCCAAGAGAGAATTCGCATCCCTTGCCGTTTACGATCGCGAAAGATCTTCGCCGCATGCGACAGTTAAATATGATTTATGGGACGCGGACCCGAGGAGTGAATCGCATAGCGGATATGATGCCGGGGGCGAAATCGAGAGAGAATCGCTACGGTTTGTCCGTTCATGACGGAACAGAGACCGAGAGTGTTCGTGCGTACCAAGATCAAGGGTATTAAAATTAATTACGCCGGATAGATACGTTGCGTAGAGTTTCGGGCTAACGAATTACCCGCCGATACCGCGGTCTTTATTTACGACTCTGGTGCATCGGACGGTTCCGAGATAACTGTGGATTTTAATTAATGAAAATGAAACACAGCCTGTGTATTGGTCCAAAATGTGGCCCCCTTGACATCGGCAGCTGGAGTCCAGGCGCTGGTATATGCGCGATAAGAGCGTTGAATACCGCGTCATCGATCCAAGGATGAGGCTGCAGTTGTGGGATAGAACGTTTGAGGAAAGAGAGGATTTAGCGCGCTCTTCTATTAGACGAAAATGATTATCAAGGTTTCAGTATTCAGTGGAGGCGGCAGACTGAACGTCGAGAGTCGAAGAGGATGCCGAACCCACGTGTCACTAGGTGAAAAAGGCGGGCGAGAAAGAGGAAAGAGAAATTTAACCAACGCGCTCGGTACGAGATCGAAAGAGAGGACGTAGTTCGAGGCCTTCAGGGAGCAGGAGCTCAGCACCGCGGTTCGAGTCTCGAGGAAGGAGGCGTCATTTGGACTCCAGAAGTCGGAGCGAGACGGAGGCGAGACGGGCGTCTGGCTGCCGAGGGAGACGAGAAAAGTCGGAGCAACAGGTTGCCTCGAGTCCATCTCCCTCACCCTTGACGGAGGGTGAAGTCGCCAAAATCACGGGATACTCGAAACGTCGATGAAGCGATCGCGCGACGATGCACGAAAGCCGAGCTCGACGTGAATGGAATCAAAAATGCCGATTCGGAGAACCGTCATCGCCGAACCGTGCGTGGGTAACGATTTACCGACTCCGATCACCGATTGCTTCGCTATTTCAAGACCTCCACGCGATATTTTGCAACTTGAATAACGAATGAATCGATTATGCCGATGATGTAGTTGGGCTAAGATTTTGTCAACCTCAGAAACTAATACTCGCTAATGATCAGGCGGACCTAAAACTAAACGGGAATCGAATGTCACTGCGGTTGTCGAGTTTGGAAGAGAACCCAGATACACGTCGGCGAAAATGGTCCAACATTTCGTCTCTAAGCATCCTGCGGAGTTTTTGTGTACGATGTATTCTTACGTCGGACGGTAGCTGATTCGTAGAAGGAAACCGGATATCCTCTAAACACGACACTGCGGCCTGGAATGCCGCAGGATACCGGACTGCCGGTCAATTGGTCGAATGATTCGAACACAGGCTTAAAGCGAAGATAAGTCAGCGACTCTTTTTTGGAAAAGTGAACTCCCGGGGAAGCGAGTTTCGATTCCTAGATTAATTCCCTCGGGATAAAGCATCGTAACTCGGCTATTTCATTCCAGCCGAATACGTTAGTGGCGCATGTCTTTTGGCCCTTCGACGTTTTAATGAGACGCATAAGTTGGGCACTGCGATCTGTGTTGCGTCTACGCATCCCGATTACGGTTAACCAGCGGCGTACTAGATGCGGTAGAAAGTCAGGACGGCCCGGAAAACGGTTACATACACTCGTTGAACGGTTTATAAAGCCGGTCGGCTTCTTCAAAGCTTCGACCCAACAAACACAGGCTCCCTCATTAACTCACGCTAATCGTCAACCCTCCGTGAGCAGTGGTTCTCCCCCCTTAATCCCGGCTCGAGAGTGCTAATTTGGTATCGTGGTATACAAGGATCCATTGTATCAGGGCAATCCGCACCTCCGGTTTAATCGCTATCGATATTGTCGGCGCAACGATCAGAGTCACTGGGTCGCATTGAGAATTGAGGAAGATTTGAAGGAGCAGAAACTCGCTGTACGGTCTCGGAGGAGCGTCGGCTATGCGTTACGAAAATAGAATCTTGATCCCTTGCGCTTCGAAATAGCCCATGAAATATCATATCGCTACAGGGACTGGAGCTGGGTTACTCGGCATGCATGGTGTTCAGTCGTCGTTAAAAGGAAGGAACGCTGCCAAAATGACAATCGTGGCTGATTATGCCTGGGAGCTGATAAATAATTCCAGTTCTTTAATTCCGCTTGAATGCGAGGAGCCGCTCACGCGTTCGTTAGACCGCATATTATCTCGGGCGAAGGAAGGGGGCGGAAACGGGATTGGTACCCAGCTTTCACGGCGTTTCGAATGTGTGACAAAAACGGGACAGACGGCCGACTTAGACGCCAGGAAAATCACACCCTGAAGGGGAGAAACTCCCGAGGCTTCGTGTTCACACCGAATGTCACGGATGGCGAAGACGATTGCAGTGATTGCAGCGAAATCCGAGGAGCCAAGAATTGCGGTTATAAAAATCGTCAAACCGGCAGGAACGCATTTTTTTTTTCATTCATTTCTACGTCTGGGATTGATATTCCTCGGGGCTTAAAACTTTCCTTTGTATATTGTAGTTATGTGTAAAGCTCCGCACGGTGTGACGAAAGAACGAACCTGTGTCCCGGGATCAAAGCGGTAAAATTTAATACCGAAAGACAAAAGCGGAGCAATTTGTAAATCCGTCAGACGCTTGGAAGACTCGACGAGGCTTTATAATGCAGCTGTGTTCTTTCAGTTTGAGAATAAAATCACCGAGTGTAATGAGCGATCGCTTATTTGGTATACAGATTTTTTCGGCAACGATTATAATATTTATAGTAATCGGATTTGTACTCGTCAACAATCTTGAAACGCGTTTGGATATCGAAGAGACAAAGATCACGCGCTGAAAATATCGCAAATCCGACTTCTTACCAATTTCCCTATTAAAAGCTGTTGGTATCAGTTACTCAAAATGAATAAATATTTCTACTAAGAACGACGAGACGTGTCTCGACCGATTTATATGAAATTGCTGATTTTTATCTTCACTTCTTCTCTGTCTGTTTCTAGACAATAAAAGATGTGGTAAAAATGAACAGCAAATGGGCTGAGTATAATAAAATATCCCGAGTGAGAAATGCGTGCGGTTGAATTTCGTGCCAGGGAGTTGTGTGACATTGCCGAAGATGTTTTACGAGCCTGATCGACGATCGATGATCACAGTTTCCGGTCGACAACGACGATTGTTTACCAAATGGTACCGATTAGTCGCGCAGCCTTGGCCGGCCTTCGTTCGTTGAGCACAAGCGTTATGGGCACTCCCAAGGGTCAGCTTAGCTCAATTTTACTAGGTATATACACACGTACTATGACCAGAAGTAAGGAGGAGGAATAGCTACGCGAGGGCCGCGGCTATTACCATAAGCCATGCATTGTCCTGCCAAGCTCGGGATAAGTTGCAGGGATTTTTTTAATCTTTTATCTACCATGTGCTTCCCTCATTTCTTTCTTTTTTTTTTTTAAACATGGATTCACAGAGATGAAAGCTCGCAACAATAACCCTTTGTGTAAAACAGGTGTAGCACAGAGTTGTAACGCTAAATCACCGGTGAAATATACACGTAGCGTTATACGCAAGTATTAATACGACGTCTGAAAATATCCAAGACGGCAGCTATATTGATTGCAAAACACGTTATCGTATCAAAGGTGTGGAAATGAAATCAACGCGTTATTATCAGCATAGCGATATTTATTTTTCCTGCTTCTTATTTCCTTCCTCTCCCTAAAGTTTCTTGCGGTTTTTCGGCAAAAATATAATTCCTTTCTCGTCTTTCCAGTGAAACCAACGACCCAGATTTTCTGGACGACAAATTACACGTTTCCTAACTAAGGGTTTTGACAAAGACGAGTTGCGAGTATTCCTCGAAGGTATAAAATCAAGCTAACCGAACGCTTCGGTTATCCGGAAATCGGACCGAGTGGCGGTTTTTGAGAAAAACTATTTTCTACAGCTTCAGTTCCCATGATTTTTAAGATGAATTATATCGAGTGATGTAAATGTTTCGGTGTGGGTTTAAAAAGTTTAATTGTAAAAAAAGTGAAAACATTTGAACGTAGATTGAGAATTATAGATCTTCCGTTGACGAAATACTGCGTCTAGTGTATATAAAAAATCATAATTCCACAAATTATCGTAAATTTTAAATCTCACACCACCTTCAATTTTTTCATTTTTAATACAGCTCGTATTAAACTGCCGTTCAATCGCCAAATGCATGCAGAAGACTTCCAAGCATCGTAAAAAGCATGTAGAGTATTTTTCCTACGCGGGAATGTTTTGAGAGACAAAATCCGTCTCACGGTTCGTAAGCTTCGCGCATTGTGAACGAAACGAACGATTCATCCCTATTTTAAAAATTTTTACTTTTAAAGAATTTCATCGACACTGAGAACCGGTGAAAATCAAGCAGGTAAATCGTGTAATTAACGGACAACTGTGTCCACGTAATAAAAAGGTCAGTAATTAATTCTGGTCGGACTTTCCGTGGTAGGCGAGGCCTTGTCGTCAAATTGAATAGCTCGACGGTGATAAGAACGAGGCGAAAGAAAGAGACGGGAACATCCGTCAGATCTTAGTCAAATTCTGGCCCTAAGAGCCGCTTAAGGCTTAAGGATGCAAGATGATGATAAGAAGATGCGATTGACTGACCGCATGTTCGAGGCAGGCATGTCGCTCGGTGCCGGGAAATCAAAGGGCCCAGGACCTGGATAAGAAGTCCCCGCCGCACTTCAACTTCAGCCGAGATTCTCTCCTCGTAATCTTTTCCCTCCGCCAAGGCGACACACTCGATCGTTTTCGGCTGTAACAACGCACTCCGTCTCGGACGGGAGTCGAGCACTGACTGAAGCTTCAGAGCCAGCGTGCGCTACTCCTCTCGAATTTTTCGCCTCACGATCAGCCGGATGCTGCACGAGTCCCGCATCCGACCGACGACTCTAGGATTCCCTCGCGAAGAACGTGCAAAAACTTGCGGGTGATATCGGGATCGAAACGTCGATCGGATCGAGAGCGATAGCGAAGAATTGACTCGCGATCTGGGAGGATGATCTCGGGCGGACTGAATAACAGATCCGGAGTTCGGGTCTCGGTTTTACAAACTCGGGGCTCCGCTCCACCGTCGTTTGAATTTCTAATTAACCGGTGACAGGACCGAGTGTCCGAGAATCGGGAGTGATCGCTGTGTCAATATGCATGCGTCCGGGATCGAGAACTTGACCAATGACCTCGGAACTGTCGCAGGAATCCGTCTTTTTACCGCGAAATTAATAAGACGAGTAAGAGAAGCAGGTCTGGCGATCCTAGACGCCACTTTGAACCCGGTGATAAAACGACTTGGAAGTCGTAATGTGAGACAAAAAGCTTGTTTACGGTAAATAATAAAAATCGAGTACTGGTTTGTGCGCGTATTTACGTAACACGTCTCTCACCGCGGTTCGGGCGCACAGAAAACACGGGTTTAATATAGGAGAAATTAATCACTCTGTTGATTCGAGAAGCGTCGTCGCTGTCTTCGAATCTCCGTGGAATCGATTTTCACCGGTTCTATTACACGCACGAAATCGGTTGCGAATCGGAATCATGAATGAATCGACGATGAATTAATTAAAAATGAATCAAGCGATACACATAGACGCCGATCGGTAAGCGCGGGAAATTTGAACAACGTTAAAAGGGGTCTGTATTCCGGAGGTAGTTTGAAAGCGTTAAAAATCGACTCACCAATCGCGTCGGCGATCCATGGCGAAAGCCCCTGGACACCGGTTCCTCTGTCGTATCCTTCCGGTACCAGTTTCGATTGATTTTGAATGATCGTTTTAATTCAGTGCCGGTATCTGAAGAGAGTCTCCTGGAAGAATGAAGCGCGTGCCTCGTGGTGCGCACGGAACTCGAACAAACTCTGCAAGGCAAGAAACCACAGCGCGGTTGATGCCCGTGTGGCAACTCACGAGAAACTAAACTGAAGATGCAGAGCAGGGCCAGAGATGCGGAGAGAGAAGCGACCCCCGATGGAGATGGCGTCGGGGTGGGGAGTCGACGTTGTTGCTCATTCATAGCCAGGAACTTCCGACGCCCAGCCTGGAAAACCCGGCGAAGAAACAACGGGGAATTCCTTCTGGCTGTGGAAATCCGTGAAAATCGCTGAAAGGGGGGAGGAATACGCGCGAAAATCTTGCCATAATGTCTTTAGCAACAGGCGGCCGAATGCAAGCGTTCGGTTCTGCTACAGGTGCCTTGATGTAGGTTGAAGGTCTTGCAGGATGGAAGGAGAATGAATGATGAATTGTCGGGAAGGACGAGAGCAATCTTTTAAGAATCCGCGGTTTCTTTTTACTCCGCGTTCAGACTTTTTCACGCACCGGTATTCGCTACCTCCTTTTTATTCATGGTATACCGTTTAATTCATATAATTTGAATTACATGTATGTACGTGCAACGACAAGCACTCAATCCTCGCGGGACGATCTATCGCGAAGAAATTACGACAGGGGATTATAAAGCTTATCTTCGGGGGCGTTAATTTTGGTATTTATACAATGAGCATGTTTAAATGGAGATGAATTGAAGTTATATTCTTGCTTTCGCGTTAATTAATTTTATAATCGATCGAAGGTTTTGATCGATATTAAAACCCTATCTTGATCCGATATTGAATTAATTAAGTGACATGTATATAATAATCGAATAACTTTACGTCGATTTTTATAAAAAATAATTACATCCCGCGGTAAATACAAATCATAATTGATGGTGATCATTTCGAACGTTGAAGTAAATTCTTGCAGATTAGTCTTTCATCATTGTCGCGATGTGTCCGTACGATTTTTAAAAATATATCTTTGGTACGTTTAAAATTCGTCACAATTTACTGGATTTTTCTCCCACGCTGAATGAACGAAAAGGAAGTCGCCTATTCGCATCCCTTCTGCGCCACGTTATCGCTGATTGCAATACCGCGGTGATGAATAAAAAGTGAAACTCAACATAGAACGAAGCGACAAGAAGAATAAAAATGATAAAAAAATAAAATAAATAAAAAAAAAAAAAAAAAGAAACTAGTTCCGAACGATGAATCAATCGCAAAATGAGCAGGACTGAGGCGATAGATAGGGAAAAAAGAATTGTGTTAACACAGTGGGCGTCGGAGGAAACGGCAAATGGCCTCGAGGCAACGTTTGTATTTGGGCCATCCGATACCGATGTGCTTCAGGATGTGAGGAGATACGATAGGAAGCGACAAACGCGCGTGGCGTCTATTCATTCGATTTTATTATTCAATTCTATTTTGATTCATAAATACACGACATTCGCCCGGTTACTCATTCATAGTCGGTATTGCGCAAGAACATGAAATAACTATATAATATATACATACTGTATACGTATAATCGTGTAATCATTGGTATCCAGTACCAGAAAAATTCAGCTGCCTCAGTTCGCGAAATAAGATAATCGCTCATTTTCGAGGATCCAATTTTTGTGAATACAGTACGATAATGAAATCGTTGAGCAGGTATGACTCAAGTTTTTGCGAGACGTTTTTTTCGCCCAATTTTCGTTACTGAGATAGTCCGGTGAATAACCGTGGACTTTTTCACAATCACATGACATTTTCTTTCTTCTTGTTATTCATCTGGAAACGATAATTTAATGGATCGCAGGCTTGGCAGGAAACCGCTAGTGGGAGGTTCTCGTCATATTTATAATTTCATCTTCGTTATATTATTTAGGGCGGAAGATAATTTTCCGCCGCAATAACTAATTAGGGGAAATGGCGTGGGCCGAATTTCGATTTTCGTACGGAGGACCTTGAACCTAATATCTAGTGTGACGAATGCTAGATTAAAGTCCGCTACCGCACGTGCAACATAGTTCTTCTATCTAGTTCTAGAATAAACTGTATTTGCGTCTGTTGAAAAAAAAAAAATTCCTCGACCCAACAATAGAAAACTCGTTCAACTCAATCGATCATCAAAGTATGAAGTCGTTCCTGAATCATGAAGATTAACTCTTTAATCAGAATTGGAAAAAAATGGTGTCTAAATTTGTTGATTCTTCTTCTGTTCATCCTGCGCAGTTTTTACCACTTCAATTGTCATTTATGTATCCATTCTGTCACTTCTCAGTGGCTTCCGGTCGCTAACGAGCAGAGCATCGATCCCCTCGCAATAATATTTGTCATTTAATTACACGAAGGTTATCCCATGTTAAATTATTGCAAATACGTTATATTTCCCACAATTTCTGCGCAATCAGGATCGCAATCGATGACTTGAAGAGCAGCTGAACACCTGAAAGCATGGCGTTTAATTACAACATCGAGGAAGTTCCGCCGGCCGATTTGCCCTGTGTGGAGCACGACATTAGACGAGCAAAAAAGTTCCTTCAAAAGCACAGCCCCGAGTCAGGAGACAGTCTGTGAGTTTTCACGTCCGCGTTTTCAATTTATAGTCATTATTTTCGCGAGCATATGTCGAGTGAAGCAATCACTGATTTTACAGGTACGATCACCTCACCGACGTTCTCAATAAAATCCTAGCCGAGAGGCCCAAGAATGCCGTTGATATTTTTGAACAGTACAGTCGACAGCTCAAGGAGGAACGATTCCGTAGCAGAAAGGACCATCTTCGCGACCTTTACGTCCCTCCGTCTCAATATGAGGACGCGAAAAAGCTGATCGAGTTGTTTCGGGCATGTTTCGTGATTTTTCGACAAAACGCCACTCTTTGGGAGGCAAACTTTGACTCGATTTTCCACGATTTACATAAAAAATTCTCTCCCCAGCAGCCGGTTCAGACATCGGAAAATGGCGAGGATGATCCCGCAGGAGACGATGAAGAGGACGAGACAAAGCGGAGGAAGCCGAACATGCTGGACCTGCTTTATTACTTCGAACAGACCGGAGTAGGATTGCCACGAGCTGAAATGGTGATCTTAAACCTGTCGATCAGAAAGCTCATGGCGGACAACCCGATAGAAAATGTCCGGCAAGTTGCGGAGTGCGGATAAAATCATCGCGACTGTCTTATTTCAGCGAATAAAACTAACCTGTATTTTCACTTCCGATTTTCAGATTTTGGGGAAAGATACTCGGTAGACCGAAGAATTATTGGGTTGTGGAAGCGGACCTCCAGGAGGAGGAGATCAACCGTCGAATAGAGGTGAAAAACTCTCTCCGTTGTCGAGTTTTGCGTAAATATAAGCTAGGAATCAAAAGCCACTGGCTTAATTTGCTGATTAATAACCGTGTTTTTTTTTTTTTTTTTACCAGGCAACAGAAGCTGCGGAGCAAACGATGCGCGAAATCGACGTATCCGAAACGGTGAATGAAAATCAAGACGACGCTGAAAAAGAAGCTGCGAATGCGGTCTTAGCCACGGATATGGAGTCGAATGATCCAGCCGTCGAAGAAAAGCACCTCGTTTTGAATTTCCCGCCGTTGCCTGAAGGCCACTGGAAACCACCACCGGAAATCCCTTCGGAAAGGATCGGCACTGGTGTCAATAAAAAGGTAATCCTTGACCGCGAGATGAGTCGATTATTTTTTATAATTCCGTTTTCTTCTCACGAATAGACGTACTTTGTATCAACGTCACCTGGACTCGATGACTGGGTTGAACTGCCTACCGTAACTGCTCAGCAAATAATCGCTGCGCGATTGATGGTTCGCTGTTTCACGGGAAATCTTGAAACACCGGTACTTGATCCTGCAGGATGATTTATTATTGCTTGTCAAGGCGCATTTGATGTTCGAATAATTCGATTGTAACAGATTTACACTTTTCCCGCGTTTCCGGGAACTGAGAAAAATTATTTACGAGCTCAAATCGCTCGCATCACCGCTGCTACTTCGATATCACCAATTGGTTGGTACAATTTTGGCGGTGATGAAGAGGAAGAGATCGGCGAAGAGGAAGAAGGACTGGGTAATTGGATGTCAGGATTTATGAACAGACTTACTGTTGAGAGACTCGTAGAATATTGCGTTCAGGATTTTACCATGAATTAAGTACAGGTCTTCTGTTAACTAACAGCAATAATCTCTTTCGTCTGATTTCCAGGCGGTAACATTTCGGAAAATCCTCACTACGATCCCCTCCCATTGAAGGACCTTATTGATCCTTCCATGTCGAACTGGTGTCACCACAGACAGCATATTCTGAAGCAGGGTCGAACCACGTGGTGGAACCCAAATGCTCCGGAAGAAGATGAGGTGAATTATGCCTAGGAAAAAATGCACATCTATTTCATCTAACCTTGCGCTGCTGCAGGAAGAATTTGCGGAAGAAGAGGACAATGAGGACGATGAAGGGGCTCCCGAAGCACAGCAGAAGGAAGTTGGTCCTCCCCTTTTGACTCCTCTGTCGGAAGATGCATCCTTGGATGCTATTCCAGCCTGGACAGTAAGACAGTCTTCATTGGTTCAACCCGACTTCGCCGTCGCCATTGTTCGATCAAATCTCTGGCCGGGAGCTTTCGCTTTCGCAACTGGAAAGTGAGCGTTGAATCTGTGACAATAATATTTATCGGTGTATTCGATCACCGAATGAATATAATTACCGGCAACTTGTATCATCCGATAGAAGATTTGCCAATTTGTACATTGGCTGGGGGCACAAGTTTACTGTGTACAATTACACGCCGCCGAGTATGCCGCTTGTCCAAGATCAGTACAAAATTGGACCGGAAGTGATGGAGGTTCAGGATCCAACTTTTGAAATGGAAGAAGAATGGCGTATTGCTCATTTACCAGCCCCGGAATTACCCTTAATGGGTAAATCGTGATCGTCTCGTTTTTAATATTTTTGCAAAATTTTGTCAGCCCAAGTTATGCGAGTTTCACAAATTTTCTCTGTTTTTTCGTAATCTTTTTATCAGGAGAGGAAGAGGAGTTACTTGGGGAAGCGTCGCCCGACGAAGATGAGGAGGACGAAGATGAAGACTAGGAGAGGAATTGGTACAGGTGTAATGGAAACTCGAGTTTTCATCGAATACACCGTATTTTATATGCAGTACAAATATACACGTCTCTCAAAACAAGTAATACATATCTAAATGTCGAATTCTTCGTAATTTTGATTCCGTTAAATCCCTATCAAATTAAAGATGCACGATCGAGAATTCATGAATATGTTAGAAAAGTTCGTTTACGAATTAAATTCAGTGTAATACGTACGTACATTAACAGAGAAAACAAAAAAAGCACAGCGCGAAAAAATAATTTAAATTTGGTAACTCAATTCAACTCGATCCGTCGGAAATTTTTTATCTATTTCTACAAATCGTATTGTGAGTGACTCTGAATTTTAAAAGTAATTCAATAAGTAGTCGGCACGTCAGACTGAATGTTTTATAATTGTAAGTGTCGTGTTGCTGTAATAATTACGGTGTGCGATCTTTTTTAAAAACGTTGATTTGTCGAACGTGAGATGTCTTTCAAACTTTTGCACACACCGATAATCGATTAGCTTTGATAATTCTATCGAAATTCGAGCTATCGAAATCTGAGCGCTGACACAAATTCGATAAGCTGTCAGAAAAAAGAACAAACGAAACTCTTCCACGCAACCAAGAGTCCGTTGACTCAGCCTGTGAACTGTCAAACGTGATATTTGTTGTGCAAATAATATCGAAAGAACGCCTTGAAAGGGTATAAACAATGTTAAAACCTAAAGCACTTACGCATGTTCTCAGTCAGGCGAATACAGGGGGCGTTGAAAACACACTGTGAGTATGAAAAAAACCGATAAACAGTAAAGTTAACCTATCAATTTCTAGATACGCATCAATCTTCGTCCAACAATAAATCTTACAGAGACTTACCCCCTGCAAATAGACAGACTACGCCAATGGTCGTATGATTAGATGAGATTCACGTGGCAAATGTGCTTATTAGATGAAACTTTTAGTTTGTGCGAGCTTTCGATCGATAACTTGTTCGCCGTATTACATCTCCACTTTTGTTACATAAATTTAGGCTACTCAGTAGGGACGGAGGGCTTCTTGCCTACAGCGGATATGGAGATAAAGATGCCAGAGTCACTGCTGCGATAACGAGCAACATTTGGTCAGCTTATGAAAAGAATGGTCGTAATGCCTTCAAGGAAGACGAACTGCAATTTATCCTGATGGACTGCATGGTGATCATTTGATTAATCTTTCGCTACGTGTTCTTCCCTTTGTTTTCTTCAAATATTATTCCAGCCCAGACTAAAAATTTTGTTGTACCACAATGCTCTTTCTTTTCACATCAATGTGTCGAAACTTGTATTTCATAGATAATTGTACAGAAATACGGGTAAACTTGCTGACCTTATTCTTTCTAATTCTCTTTCTTCAGCTTTTTCAGTACTTCGAATTGTTACCTAATTGGAACAAGTTGTTAAATGTATTCTTTACCAGCTGTTATTAATTTTGAATTTGTATTGTTTGTTGCATAGCAGTGTATTGAATAAAAGAATTATCTTTCAGGAGGGTAAGGTTGTTGTCACAGAAGTGGCAAATCAGCTGCTCTGTCTTTACGCCAAAGAAAATGTGGGATTCGGCCTTCTTCGAGAAAAGGCACAAGCTCTTGCTAAGTACCTGGATCAACCGTTGAAAACGATAGCCAGTATGCCATGATGAAGGGAAATTGAAGTAATCGAATAACAAGAGTATTCTTTCACTTTCATCCTGTTACTCTACTATTATTATTATTATTATTATTATTATTATTATTATTATTATTGATATTGTTATTACGATTTTTTCATCAGATTTCGTAATTTGTAATTCCGCCTGTACATACCAAACAATATATTATATTTATAAAAAAATCAATGACTTTTAAAGGTTTGCCAATACATCATCAGTTTACAATTTCTTAACTACTCAACCTCTGTTGTATAATTATTATTACTATTGTTTATCCATATCTGAATTTCAGCAAGTCTCAGTCAGTCATCTTATATCCATCTTTGGTACATCACATTTTCTTTTTAATATCAATATAAAACATCATTGCACAGGTCTAATGTGGTTGTAAGATAATTATATTTTATACTAATTATAAATGAGGGAACACATACGATTGTCAAATGAATCATTTATTTATTACAAATTTTGTAAGTGATACGAATATTTATGCTTACATTTTGTTACACCACGTATCCGTATGTATAGAATAGTACGATATCAATAATGCTCTGTGGTTGCTATTCGTTATAACTTCATACCTTTGGAAAAAAAAAAAAAAAAAAGAATATTGAATAAACACTGTCGAAACTTTGATCTGTGCGTGCATTTGTCTAAATATTTTTAGCACGTCAGAAAATTATATTTGTAGGGCACTATACATAATTTACGTTATACGAAATATTGTGCAAGTTTTTATTAATGCTAAATTTAATACAAAACAGAAAATGGATTTCATTGCGATGTACTCATTTACATGTAATTTAGTCGCAGGCTAATTATCCTAATTCTTATCTCTAAACGACAATTTAATACACGTATAAAATTGATTTAGAAATTCGCCTATGAAAGTACAAATTTTTTTCACATGTCCAAATAGTCATACGTGTGTACTTATTAATATTTATCATGTATATATCGTATTTATCGATTTATCGATACCGTCTTTGAAAAGTTATTCATACGTGTTAATGAAAGACCGAATGATCCAGATTTCTGTTTTTTGCCTTACTATCTACAAGACGCTACAGCAATTTTCTTCAGATTTTCATCTATGGAAGATAACCATACACATTCACAATTAATCTATTTGTATATCGTGGACTGATTACGAACATGAATATTGACCTGTCGTTATGAAGTTTTTTTCTCAATACACCACACTGTAACGAACATTCTCAAGAGTTAGTGATGTATAATCAAATTTGTATGTTTGTTGAGAAGTGTAAGAAAATAAAGGACCGACAAAACAAATTTTTCAATGAGGAATTTTAACAGTAGACTGGTGAATCAAGATTGGAAAGTTACTTGGTGTATTAAATTTGCCAATAAATGATCAACTCAATACTTGAAATGATGTGTAAATAAACAAAGAAGGAAAGAAAATGAAACAAAACAGCTATGATGGGGTTTATTAATAATTTATTAATCATAAATTTCCCACGTGGCTTATATAATAAACTCTACAGCCCTTGCAGATGTCACCCAAAATATTATACTAACGATTATCAATTCTAGTTTATACAAATATCACAATATATCTAAATTTTTTCGTGTGTATAAAATCAACGCAACTCATTCAACGGTGGAATATGATTGAAAAATATATATCTAACAATATATTCATTTCACGAGATATAAACTAAAGAGTAAAATATTATAATTATAATAGTGCAAAGTTCTAAAACATGTGATAAAAACGTAACAACATACTCTCTCTTTGTCCCTACATATTCTTCGAATTATAATTTGTGTCGTGTTATTATTATTCATTTTTTTACCCCTTTACTTGTCGAACAATTTTTTACACTCGTTACATTGCTTTGTACAAATATACGAATAGTAATAATAATAGTAATAGTAAAGAATATAACTACAGATACCGGTCGATATAAAGTCGTTCCAAGCAACTATTGCTTACTTCTAAATCAATCAATCGCTGTTTGATTATTGAGATATGTTCAAATAAAGTGGTGTGAATTCAATGTAAAAAGTACAGGTCATAGTGACGGAAATATTAACGTTAAATCGTTGAATGTTATTTAATCGTTTTAACAATGAACGATAGACATGTCGCGGACGATTAATCCATATTTATGCAGATTTATTCTTCTATAAACATTATTGTTACTGTTATTTTTATATTCTTTTCTCATCGACAAAGATAATTGAGTACCAGATTCTGTACGTTATTGTACTTAATACTAAAAGTTACATATATTTACCACTTCAGTAAGAATTTTTCATCAAGTTGGTCGTAATAATTTATTCCAAATTTATTCTGCGTTAAAACTCATTGTATAAATGTAAAATATGTTTGTATAGCGGCAGTGCAGTGATGAATGATTCAGATTATCTAAGATGATAGATATAAATTAGCAAAAAATTAGAACAAACCTATAAGAGTAATTGAAAATGAAGGTGAAGAAAATAAAAACATGCTTCATACAATAAGAATTAATTGAGCTACTGGAAAATAGTCGTTTTATTATAGAAGTTTTTATGGAAATTGACATGAGACTCGATCGCCAGATGATAGTTATTATTAGCTGTGAACTTCAAAATAATATTTTCCTTATCTACAGATAAATTATTTACGAATAACAATACATGCTGTTTCTTACTGCTCATAATTTTGATTCCGAGTATTTTTCGTAGTAGATATTTAAAACTTGAAGTAGGTTTCATGAGAATCTTCATAAGGAGATTTTTTGTTTTAATGTCAAAATCAGAAAATATCCTTCCTGGTACATATAAATAATTAATGGATCTTTTTCACATCATTTCGCATGAACATACAAATAGTCATAGTTTATAATATGAACACGTGACTGCAGGTGTACCGAACAACTCGCTACTCCATTGCTCTTATAAAATTACCACGTAATATTAATTTATCGTTCCAGTACCGTTTGATGCATGTAATTCGTAGCTGCATGTACTGACTGTGAGAAGCCGTAATGATGAACCATGGACAGTTCATCACAGAAATACACTTTATCAAATTCTGTATTCAGTGTAGTGTGTACTTATAGAAATAAAATCAACAACGTTTATCGACTACATCTTATACAACGGTAAACATAAGATTCGAACGTTTTAATACTAGACACTTTCAATGTCTGAAAGCTCATTTGTCTGTAAATGTTGTCTGAAAGTTAGTAGCAATGGTTGAATCATAAACTGTTTCATTGTTGGAGGTGCAGGTGATTTCAAAATCAAAAAAATGGTGTGCTGCTACACTGTGGTCGATTCGTCCTCCCTGGCACCTTCAACAGCAGGATAATGCTTCTTATCTTATTACCATAATGTCGTGAAAATTGTTAACGGCTTTGAGAGTGTACTCTCCTATTATTTATATTATTTTTTTTTTATTTTTCATTTATTCGTTTAGTTTATTTAATGTTTTTATAGTTAGTCCACTGTCAAGTGAACAGGTCATGTATATTTCGATTATAAATCTACTATACAGAACCATCTTGTTAACCGTCAGGCAACACATTCTATTTAATATAATAATAATATTTAAATAACAACAAATTTATAATATATACTTATCATACAAATCGTTGGAATACAACACGAGACAAATACCCTTGAAATCCAAAATTCACGAAAATGGGAAGAGCATGCGATCCATATTCGTGATGGAAATAACATCAAGTTGATGAGAATTTTTGTCAGTATGTTAAAAATATCTCCATTATGCGATACAACATGCAACAAAAATAGTTTACTTTTGGACTTAAAGAGTTTTCGGTGTATGCCTGCGATGTGTAGTACGTGAATTTATTTCTTCTTTAGCCTCTGCAACAAATAATGAAATCGTGATATTGTCACAAACTTTCATCACTCCTTACATATTACCGATTACCAAACTATTTTCGTTAAGTTATGCTAACAACATAGTTGCAGAGGTGTGTACATAACTATATAAATTTTATTAATCGAGCTGCTAAGTTAAACAGAAAAAAAAAACAAAAATTAAAAGAAAGAAAGAAAAACACAGTCTTCGTCTTCTTGCTGCAACGTTGGTCTAGCAGGACTAGATTTACATGCGTGAGCCCTTCTGCTGTAGGACCTAGAATAGAATCGAACAACTCCAACTTATTATTTTTAATTTTATTTTATTTCATGTGCTTTTAAAATAATTATTGGTGCTTTTGGATTCATTTTAAAATACATAATGGATAAAACCATTTTTCTTTATTATATTGTCATTCCTACTTATTTTTGATCAATTACCTTAATGTTACGTGGAATTCTAGATAATCTTTTCTATATCTACGCGATGGATATTGTATATAATTACATGTATTATCGATGTGATCATAAATATGATAAAGTAATATAATAACTGTTCTCAGTACGAGAAAGCAGGGATACAACAACGCACTACTGGACAATCACATTAGAAATTACTGTAACCAAAGTTAATTTCTGTACCCATGTATCAACATGCCAGAGTAACCATGCAAGACGGGGTGATGATAGTAACCAAACCAATTGTACTGGGATGAAATAACTATTTATTTGACGAATAGCATGCAATACAATGGTAACGAGGAGCGAAAATTGAACAAAATAAAAGTAAATCACATATAAACACTCCAAAGAACAACATGCATGTATAGGTCAGCCTTGTGATGAATATTCGATAATACATCGAATATAAATTACTTAATTTGAGACTCGTTAAATTCACATTAAAGAACATTAATTTCAGTCACAAGATATCTACTGCCTCGCTAGTATGCGCGTTCAAGAATTGCTTAAAAACGTATAACATCACCCTTCTCATATCTGGATTACCTTTTGATTTGAGATGCTGGAATTTGACAAATCAGAGCCAAGATTCCAAAATTCTTTTATTATAATTTTCCATTTTTTTAATTGATTGAAACTGGTGCGGAAACTCTATAATTTATATTAAATAATATAAAAACTAAGTTTCCTTGCCTTTAATGTGACAAGGAAACGTGCCTGAAAACACATTACTAGAAAAAATTGATAAATACACGATTATAAGCGTGAAAATTATTAGGCAGAAATCGATGTTCTCAAATTTCCCAATTGATTTTTGTTCTATAAGGCGGAAAAAGTTGGTAAAAAAATTACTTATATGTATGTTCTACATATAACATGTTCAGAACCACCAGGTTTCAATGTTGAAACATTACAATATGATGTTTGTCGAGGCATTATTCTTCGAGGAAACATTGATAATTTCCTGACGATAAGATTAATCTTATAAGATCTATGAAGGCAAAACGAATGAATAACACCCCGATAAAATTGGATACAGTAACACCTGTCAACATTCGTAGTGGCTGCTCTAAGTAGTATATTATATAAAAAATATCATACAATATGTATACCAGTGGAAGTGCAGGGCTTTTATGAACATGAAACATTATAAAATCACTATTATTAGTGTGAAAAAAAAATAATAATGAATAAAGAAAGCGTTAAACTACGCGCATACAATTTCACTGTCATTATTATTAAGTTTTCAGAGAGTCTGTTTTCTGATGTTCTTGATTCACATCCACTAGTTTACAAGGTCCGTATTAAAAACTTCATCTAGCTAAAGCAAATTGTTCGATTTGTTATTGAAAATCTTTGGACAATCTACATAATGGTAAATACAATAAAAAATGATTAATACAATACTTCTACAATGTGCTACTAGTAAAACAAATACTGGCATTTCTATAAAAACTAAATACCGAATCTTTCCTCACTTCTCTGCATATGCAATGAAACTTCATTATATTTAGTACAAAAACCATTCGTAATAAAATTAAAATTAACGAATTTTAAAATGTAAGAGATACTTGTACAGCAAGTTTTCCAGTAATGAAATACACAGCCATACTTAGCTCTTACTAGAGAATGACATATTTCTATCGTATTCTGTTTTGTATTTTTATTTAATAAATTGGTCCACTAGATTAAAATACTGTACCAGCTCAAGAAGCTCTTTTGAATGTCCGTTAACAAAAACGGTATTCAAGAGAAAATTGTACAAAGATTACGGAATATAAAACCAGGCTTAATATCAATGCTGGTGATGGAGGTGTAAGGGTAGTGTGCAAGTACAAAAAAAACTGTAACACTTATTCCCGAATCATGAATCGTGACTGCTCTGAGTGGGGTGGGAATGTAGGATGTTTGTATAAGGTGTCAATACCTTCACACGATCAGTCGCCTCTTGTTCCTTGCTGCTGATCTGACTAGCTCCGTACTCGCGACTAACGACGCACAGGAACTCCGCCTGATCCTCATTTCCATAATTGTACTGGGATCCAATGTTGATGAGCTATAGAGAGACAAAAGATGAAAGTAGCAAATCATTGTAATTACTACATTGATTTGCGCTAAGAATACATTGGGTGCACAATCTACTTGAGTACTTGGAAAAGTAAGTATATGACGAAATACCGATTTCAGAGTTATAACTGAAGTCTTCGGAGTTTGAGATATTTTCGTAATACGTAGAAAAAACCGTTTATCCTCTGGATTGAGCTAATAAATTCCAGTTGTTTGAGGGAATATTCCTTCAATCAAATTTAACTTGGCTAAGTGCATTTTTACTCTACTAACTTTTCATCCAGACACTTTATCAGCGGAACCGCGCACCCAATTCCTCTTTAAGCCGAACGAGCAATTCATACCTGTTCAAATTTCCACCCGTCCGACATTGTGGAAACCATCTGTGTCAGCTCATCCTCGTGACATTGCAATACCCTGTATACATACTTCTTAGAGTCGCGCATCGGCCGTGTATCCCTGAGAAGAATTCGTTCCTTAACCAATCTAATGAGCTCGGTAATGTTGTAGAATTCAGCCTCCTCTAGGACTCCTTCTTCAGCCAGGTCCTTGTTGATAACTAGCTTACCGTGACGCAGGTAATTCAGAACTGGACTAAAGTAAGTTGGATCTCGATCGATCAAATACGCTCCAGTTTCATCCTATGGATGTAATAAAAAAAAAAAAAGAAGCAAATTAGAATTTTGAGGCCATATATACTCACGTGGTGGGAACTCGACGCTCGAGACGAGACGTGGAGTTTTATGCTGTCGTGTGTTAGCGCACGGTTTTAAAAGTCCCGGTTCTTTTTGAGTGTAAACTAACCCTATCAGAGATGAGATCCGAGTCTTCCTGACACAGCCGATAGAGAAACGAGTTCGGATCTCTGGCCAACGTCGTTTTGGCCGTCAAGAAATACGTCCCACCGACATTCAATTTCACCCACTGATTGTTACACCGTTTCGGAAGGTTATTTTCCGTCACTCCGTCGTGGGAGTTTGTATCGCCAAACTCCGCCATCTTAGTTTTGACACAACATTCTCCTTCCATTTCCGGTCACCGTTAACATGGATCCGGAAAACGTACGCACAACTGCTTTGAACAATCGAAAAACTAGGCGATTATGGTCGGTGATAAAAAAATGCAAGCGTTGGAACCGCGGCGAATAGATCTCAGTTGGCATATTTGCATTCATATTGTTCGATCGTCTTTACACAACAGGTCGCGAGTCAGTTGCAAATTTGATCAGCGTTGTTCGGGGTCGAGACCTTATATAAATCCAACCATCTTTCGTGCGCTACCGGCAGTCATTGCGATGATCTTGTGACGAGGAGATGTTTGATGGTTGTTGGCTCGGTTTGAGCACTCAGGCTTAGAATGCCGGTGAAAGTAGACGTGGTGCCACCGCCGCCTGCTAACTCGAAGCAACCTGGAGTTACAAAGTCCCTCCTCTACAACGGCTCGAGATTTCAAGGCTCGCAAAAATCGAAAGGAAATAGTTACGACGTCGAGGTTATTTTGCAGGTTAGTTGTGCTACTCGTGTTGCGGATTAATTACGCCTCAACGTTGGGATTCTGCTGAACACCTCTCGGTGTCTAACTGGGTACCAATTCTCCAGATAACCGAGCCGCGCTGGGTTTTGACACTTTACTCAGGCCTGTTTGAACGCGGTGTCTAGTCTGCGGATTTTTATTTTAACGAACATTAATGTCATTTCCAATCATCCACGCTGATCCGTGTTTATCACGTTTTCATTTATAGGTTAATCAGCTACAATATTGTACCAAATATAATGTTAGCTCTCAGCTGACGAATTTTAAGTTAATTACAGCACGCTTCGCCTCGTCTAGTAATCTTCTCGTCGTTGATCTCATTTCAGCATGTCGACGAAGAAAACAGCTACTTATGCGGGTACCTCAAAATCAAAGGGTTAACTGAAGAGTACCCTACATTGACAACGTTCTTCGACGGTGAAATCATATCTAAGAAGTATCCTTTTCTCACTCGAAAATGGGACGCCAATGAGGATGTTGACAAGAAACATTGGGTTTGTTCTGAACTTTTTGAATAAGTTTTGAATCCAAATTTCTCTTTGTATAATACTTTTCATAATTTACCTGACAGGGCAAAATCGTACTATCAAGAGTTCGAAAGTTATAGAAACAAGGCTTGTTATGAACTACATTGTCTATCTATTTTTCCCTCCCAAAGTTGTTGTCTTTGTCATGCAAGTGTTAGATAATCAAAGTTGTTTTCTCAGTAATTAGTATATCCGGTGACATAATATATCTGTGATAATCCCGCAATTTCATGAGACGAAATTAGTTTTGCTTATCTTTTGTGGTGATAAGTATGCATGTGTATTTCATTTACTCAATTCATATGTGAATTCTGTAACAGTTGAGGCAGATATACCATTGAAACTGGCTGAAAATACAATTGAACTTATCAGAAATAAGGCTCTGATATTTTGAAATAACTGTATTTTTTCTCTTTTATCTTTGTTGAACTGATTACCATATTGTTTTGAATATGAGTAAATGGTTTTGGTGTTAGATAAAACATGAAAAGACTTACACCCTTCATTCGTGTGAGATGCCCTCACATGTAGATTTATAAAATTTTTACCGAATAAAAGTCTGTGGAACACAACTCGACTTGTATTTATAAAAATATTGTTTGGAACTATTTACACAAAAAGTTCTGCTTGAATATTATTTTCAAAAATGAATTTATACTCTACGAGTTTTTTGATTCGAAGACTCAGAATACCACTGTTTTACATATTTTTCTCGTTCATTTCAACTCCATTTTTATACCCTTTAATGGATTCACCTAATTTCTATGTATGTATGCAGTAGTGAAAATGGTGATTGCTATTATTACAGAGCAAATTCGAGTCTTTCTGTCAGTATGCCAAGACTTTCAACTCTGATACCTTTGACTATGAAGCTCTTAAAGGGACGGACTTTGTATTTATGAGATGGAAGGAGCACTTTTTGGTGCCTGATCACACGATCACAGACATTAATGGTGCTTCCTTTGCTGGATTTTATTACATCTGCTTCCAGAAGTCTGCGGCATCAATCGAGGGCTACTATTACCATCGCAGCTCTGAATGGTTTGTACATTAACTTGTTTGCACATGTTTTAGTCCGGTATATGATAACATATATGCTAAGAGACATAATCTATGATGTTGTTTAATGTCTATGGGTGTATTATTGTTGTAGGTTCCAGTCGTTGAATCTGCGACATGTTCCCGAACACAGTATACAAATTTATGAATTCAGGTGAAAGTAATGCCAGCTTCTCAGCCCCAGTTGCCCTTCTGAATCCCTTCCCTTATGGCATACCGATCTCATAATAATCCCAAATCCAGAAATTGACATATACCCCTTGTCTTGACAAATTTGTATATTAATTTTACAAACTCGAGGCTGAGAAAATTGGCAAATTGGGTTATCATTTTATTAGCAACGTATAAGTCTGTATTGATACCGATTAATAAAACAATGCGCTTCTTTTAAGTTTGTATGAATACAAACGGTAAGAGTCGAGCTGGTTGTTATTTATTATGGAACGGTAGAGGAACAGAGTGCCTCGACGAGTGATACGCTTGCTTATTAATGATTAATTATACAAGTATTCATTGTAAGGTGTTTTAAAATCGAAATAAATCAATTGATGGCTTTTATCAATTAAACGAATTGCATCTGAAAATTCTTTTTGTACTGTTACATATGTGCTTGCAGTCAATGTGTCAGGAGCATGCGTATTTTTTCTCTCAAAATACTAAATTAATATTGGAATTCGAAGGTTGTGTTTTTTCCTTTGTGAAGAGAAAAAAAAGAATAGAAGAAAACTTATAGAGTTAGTGATTTTGTCACAAAATTGTTGTTATTATTTGTTTTGATACCATGCTTTATTCAACGTTTGTACATTTACAGTTTACATGTAAAACGGTTTATTATCTATCAAGAGTCAAGACTAAGGGCTAAGGGAAAAAATTTCAAATTCGGTGTTATTTATATGCCGTGTTCAACTTCTACGCAATACAAATGATCCGTGGTTGCACTTTTTCTCGGTGTTTTTTTTTTCAATTTAATTTTCGAAATTTTTGACTTATGAGCTAACGGAATTATGACGCGCTACAATACTGAAAACTATCCCACAATTTTCACCAAATTCATAACTTTATGGCTAGGTATGTATGTAAATTATAACAATTCGCAACTTAGTGCTATAAATATGACCTAATTTGTTTTACAAGTTTTATTTGTTTCACAATCCACTGTCATTATAATATTGAAAAAAATAATATTATAAATTTTATAGCAATTTATGGCATCTAAGCAAAAAACAAAAAATTCATGAAGTTCACTTCAATGTAAATTTATCTAGCTGCTTATAGATCTGATTAGACATGTAAAATTAATTTACAGAAATTAGGTAGGATAGACTACTTTAATGAAGTTAAAAAAAAAAACTGTTTCAAATGCAAAATACAAATTTCTTTTGAATTTGAAATGATTTTGGGACACATGCAATGTTATGATTCCTATGCTTAATGAAAGCAATATTTACGTGCTGTAATACACGCAAAAAGTTTTACGAATATAACGACGGCTCAGTTTCACAAATAACGGTATATTTGTATTTTGCCTGTGTACTATTAGGTTTAAAGTTGAATGAATTGTGATACCAGAGGTCTTAGGTCTCTCTGTAACACATATTATTACTAGTTGTTAATTGCATTATGTGATTATTATTCATGTCCCAGTTAAATGTATAAGCAGTTACCTAAATATTGGTGGTGCGTGTAAGGTGTAGTCAAAACTTTTCTATGATCTTATTGGTCAACTATAATATAATATGTAAACAAATTACTGTAAATGTCAGATCAATAAATGTTTTGGAATCGTAAACCCTTAACAATACTAAGTCAGTGCTAATACAGTTTATTATAAAGTCAATGTATCAATCCATTTTTTCCTTGCATCAAGGAAGAATAGTGCATATTGTGCAATTTTATAATTATGTTCACTGAGAATTAACTTCAACCTTATCTACAAATTTGATACATTCACCTGGAATTTTTATAGTTTGAGCATTACCAGATGTCACCAGGCTTAAAAGTTGGTGATATATTTGTGAGAATTAGCATAGCCTGTAGATGTGTATACATAATACTAACGTACACAAATACAGGGTACCATAGCACAAGGGTAAACTGGTTTCAGAGACGTTATAAGCATTTAATATGACTCGGACATAGTTTGGGATGTATAGAATTTGAGAATCTTGCACGGTACTTTGGAAAAAAAAAAGTGAAGAAGAAAAAGTTCCGCAATAGACCCTTGTAATAAATATACGATTTGTTGTTCTTGTGTTGAAGATTCGGGTTTATTATACCAAAGGAACATTTGTCAGAGCAATGTATCTATGGATATAAAAATATAAGGATAACAATCTAGGTGACAATATTTACCCAAAATATCTCACAAGTACATTGAGGTAAAATGAGAATGACTGTATTTATTGCATTTCTACGCAATGACATTGCCATCTTATCAAATAACCTGCTAAATAAATGCGACAATAACAATGTTGCAGATTATAATTGATACATGTAATATATATATACATATACCTATATACCAACAAATTTACGAAAGGATCAAATCTGACAGGCTAAGTTTGGCAGTACACTTGAATTTACATAATGGAGTACGTGTCTTACATCCTGACGTTTGTTACACCAGACTAATCACTTAAAACAAGTATTGACCGGTGAAGATTCTCTGATTGTTTTCTCGGTCACTTTTGTGCACTTTGTTCTGAGTACGCATTTTGTTGGTTTCAATCTCTTGTGCTTGATTCTGTTGCTACATCTAGTTCTCTTTTTATGCGGCTCTATATTCTTGTGGTTTTTTGTAGTCTTGCATGCTGTGGTACCCGGCTGTGTGTTATATGAATAGTTCAGTCTTTAATGACAACTAAAACTCAAGACCGATGAGAAATTTTACAAGTGAATTATGAATCAACTTACTATTCCACATTTTAAAATTCTAGAACAAATCTGGCATAACGAGAGTGAAGGATCAGATGTAGCGCAGACATTCCCATTCAGTGTAGCTTCGAAACCCAGAAACTTAGTATCGAACTCTATCTTGGTCTTGATTAAATCTGTAAACGACTCCTGAGCTTTGTTCAGAATGCTGCTGAGACTTCTTCTACCCCTCCGGACAACAGCAGGGTTTTCTTCTAAGACCGAGTAGTCCGAAGGTAAATTTTTCACCTCATTCTCCAAACTAGAGTCCGAACACTGATTTTGAGCGTTACAGGTTTGCTTAATGATTAGAGTTGGCTGTTCCCCGCGAACCAAAGCTGCAAAAATGTATAAAATGCCCATTAGCGAGCCATTTGGAAACTCTCGGTCCTTCTTCACTTACCTACAAAATTTTTTAAGTGATCAGTAAACGTGTTGTTATACTTCAGAACCCCTTGAAATGCATCGTCTAAAGTTTTATCAGTGAAATAAGTTCGTGCTAAGACCGACTTTTCCCAAGGCGTGTTATCGCCTGGCTTTGTGTCTAATATCCTCCACTGTGCTTGAGATATTTTTGCTTGCCACTCTACAGCACAATCTTCTAATTTCTGGTTCGTCGAACTCACTAGCTCAATCACTTCTTTCAATTGCCGGTGTATCGGGCCGTGATCTCCTTCTTGGTTTACTATGCAAGGTCCATCACCTGCAACTCCCAGTTCTCTGGTAGACATTTTGAAAGTTTATATTTTCTCTAAAATCAACCCGCCTTTGAAGTGTGACATAAATTTTTTTTCCCGATCGTAAGACTGTTTCGCTTTACTGTTACAGAAATAAGTTAAAATAGTTAAATACGAAATTCCTGAAATAATTAGACTCTGGCAAAACAAGACCCTCACGAAATTGCGATAATCGATTGTTTATACAGAAAGCAAATTTTTCATGAGCTCTAGACCAAAGCAATTTGCGACAAGGGAAAAATATAAAAAATTTTTTTGTAGTTGAAAAGTTTTTTTTTCTTTTAATCGTTATAGATAATTATACAATATCGTTTTATAGCTAATATAATTTGTGGACAAAGAGCCGTATTGTTTGCTTTTGAGGGATAAATGATATTTTGTATGTGCTATTTGATTTTTCGGTTTTTTCTTCACTTTTCAATATACAAGCAATACGAGTTAACATGGTTTTTTCTTTCTTGTTGTACCGCTAATACTTTTTGTGAGTCAAATATGTAATAGGGTCTCGCCCCGTAATACATTTTCAAGACTAAAAACACACTGATGCAATCTAACATTATCAACGAATTTCTAACAGTGGGTGTCAAATGATGATTGACTTTAGTGAAATTTGTTGGAAACATATTCATTTACATGCATTAATACACAACTACAAATTCAGATAATTTGATTTAACGGTATCTAAGACGTATACATTAATTTGAACTTGATGTAAACGCTCGACGATGGAGGAAATAGTCGATTTGAATGATAAGATTAAGTAGGTGTGTCGTATTGAAAGGATGAAAAATGTAAAATGGATTCATGGTTATTATAGAGATGCATCAAACAAGTGTTTATAAGAAAAATACTGATACCAATATGTAGTTATTTTCAATTAAATCTCAGCAAGTATTGTTGCAAAATTGCAAGAAAATTTATATTACATTTCTTATCTCAAATGGACGTCCATTTTCGTGCCTATTGTCGACATCTAATACATTGGCAGCGTCAACTTAATAAAATTCGTACATAATTCGAATCATTCACATTTAGTTACACCATTATACTTAATATATTGCTTTGCTTATTCTATTGTATATGATTTTTGCTACAAAAAAATCTAATCGATACTATATTTTACACTGCAACGACAAAAAACACATACTTAAATACATTACCCAATCCATTCTTCGACTTCCATAACTTAAAAAAAAAATTCGTTTCTTTTTTATTTTACAGCAGTGAATGACACTCAATGGCAATAGCCAAATTCTGACTCTATTGAACTTTGAAAATATCTAGTGCAATTCAAAGCTTTCACTTTCAGTGACCAAGAACAATATATCGTAAGTACAAAATCCAAAATGAATATTAGATAATTGTCAATTGTTTTTTCATTTTTTTCATCTCTTTTCTCTAGCTACTAACGATCCTGTGAACTTTTTTGGTACAAACTCTGTGCTATGTCTCTGGGGTTATTCCCCCCTTCCCGTTATACCACAGAACATAATATATAAAATAATATTAAATTTCGACGCATTAACGTATAAACAACGTATGGTACACTTCTTTCACACTCCTCCGACCATCACTACCTGCACAATTATGCTCATTACTTATATTATACAACGTGTCTATCCGAGACTATCTTAATTCTACCCTCAGGATATTTCACATGAGTTACGACCCACACAATTTGTGCGAGAATCAGCTATGCTGCCTGGTGAACTGCCTGGTGTTGAGAGTCCATTGTGACTTGCTCCAACGAATCGTAACTTCCGGTGATGAGATCCAAGACTCTTGCTAGAACTCATCGACCGATTTCCATTGTAACGAAGTTGCGACGTTGTCGTCATTGCGTATGATTTTAAATGTGATTTTATTGAGGTAGGCAACGGCAGCTGGTCTATCCCGTAAACAGTCGTACGAGCTACTATGGCACGGCAAGCAAGTTCTTGAAGACTCAGAACTGAAATGATTGACAAAATATTTTAAATTGTAGCGAACAATTATTCCAAATATATTGATCGGTGTTCTGATTTCATTCCAAGCAGGAGAAAGTTACCTTTGTTTGATCGCCACAGTCTTTCCATGCCATTCCTATGAAGAGCCATCCTAGAAAGCTCCGAGAAACTTTCACGAATGTTAAAGTCGCATAGGGGAGAAACCTCAAAGAATGCCATACGATTCTTTGCTGCGTAGGCTTCAGCCTCACGTTCTCCTATCTGCCTTCTGAAAGCAAGATGGAGACGGTTGCCAACCAAGACCTTCGGCACGCCTGGTGCATGCTATAATGAAAATTGTTATCTAGCAGGTAATATGGTATCTAAGTAATTAAAATATCGCTAATATATATTTCAAGATATGTTGTAGCCACTAATTAGATCAGGGATGTATAGGATGTGTAGGTTCTTATGCCAAAATCACGATATTCTTGCAAATTTTGTTTATGAACTCATTTTACCCATTACATGTTTTTATGTTATTGATTATATCGAGCTAATACCTACTGAATTTGATAAGAACAGAATTAGCCGCGACCAAGTTCAATTAAAAGAATAATATGCTTTTGGATATTTAATATAAGAAAATCTACTCAGTGGCATTTCTTGAATTACAATGTTATAATTGGTTCGACCTGCTGTTCACTAGACCGCACGCTAAATACATCGCCAAGGTTTCAGTATTATTGATAATTCTCTACTCACCTCTTCCACCTCTTTGAGCCATCGATCGATGCCATCAAATGACCATTTATTAGTGATATCGTAGACAAGGAGAATTCCTTGAGCCCCACGAGAGTACGATCTTATGATAGTGCAGAATCTACCTTGACCAGACGTATCCCACAGCTGAAGTTTGACTCGTTTACCATCGAGGAGTATCGTCGTAGTCTTATAGGCTAGAAATACGCCGATGATATAATTGGAACTCGTTGCGCAGCAGACACAAGTGACAGAGGATTAAAGTATCGAGAAAAATGAAAACATTTCTTATTATGTGGAATGTGTACATGTGCATACGCTTATACGTATATTGTGTGTGTGTGTATATATATATATCGTATGTATGGATGTGTGTATATCTATATATATATATATATACATATGTCGTACATTGCTTACCGCTGCCACTGCAAAAAGGAGATTCAGCGGCACCGTCTTCGAGACCGCTGAGTATTTCCTGTTTTCCAACGTCACTGTCACCCACTAATAGAAACTTCAGAAGGTAATCGTATTGTTTTTCTTGACGAGGTTTCGTACTGGCTTCTCCCGCAGCCATAATATCCCCGATTCACAAATATTACGCATACTGCACACGACCCTTTAAGCGGTCGTCCCTGTATCTGTCTTTTAGTAGGTAAGCGAACGCGAGAGGCTTGTCGAATAACGATACAGATTTTCTGTAAGCCGATAGGAAAATTTTCGGCCCTTGGTTATTCCGCGCACATCTCTGTTCTACTATTTAGCTAAAATCACAACAAAACAACAGACAACACGGGCCCAAGTGTCGGGGCTTTAGCAGAAGCTGCTCACCATATGCCAGACTGCCGGAGCGCGAATATTGGGTTGCAGTCACGGCGGTTGAAATGGCCGATGAAAAAACGGTGCAAGACAAAGAACACGTGAAAAATTTTAAACTGCGTCTATCTGTTCGTAACTGTACTTGCAGATTTTTCGAGCAATTCACAATATCATGATGATATTCGGTAAATACGTCTGTCATTTCGTTTTTTATTTGTATCATTTGTATGCTCTTTTGGTTCAACCGTTGATCTCACGTCGCGCGCACGATTTGAATGCGAATTTTTTGAATCAGCATACTTCGTACGACTTGTGAAATTCTGGTTGATAGCGAACATTTTACGTTACAAAATATTCATATTCAAGCGATTATTGGAACGGCAACGTTATTAAATATGATACGTTACTGATATTATCGACGGCGTGGACTGATGATTACAGATTCGATAAGTGCAGTAAACTGTTTTACCCTTATACATTTGCACCTGATTACACGCAACCCGCTGATCATACGGAGGAGCCTGAGATAGCCTACGTTCGCATTATTACGTAGATATTGAGGGTGTCTCGAGGGTTTAATTCAATAGAAGCTCGAGGATCAATGTAGAATTGACAATAACATAATTAAAATTTGCTTTTGAAATAGGTTATACTAATTTTTTTAACATCACTCCTTTCAATATCATGATTTGTATCTGGCCTTACGATGAAACTTAAACGATATATAATGAACAGAAATGTCACGAATACGGGAAAAACCTCTCAAATCGATAAATATTGAGTATTGATGAGCTGGACGAGAAGGGAATTCTATTCCGACATCAAATCGAGTGAAGACAATCTGATTTTTGGAGAGCTCTTGTGAATTGATCACATGAAGTAAGATACTCTGAGAAAGCATTAAACAAGTTACGGCCAAAAACTGGTAATCTGACCCACTTCTGCACGAGTCACCGACTCATTTCCGTTAATTCGTTTTTCTATTTCTACAACCTGGATCTTCTATAACTTCAATAAAGATAACTACGTCACCAGGTGACCGTAGTCGTATCCGTAAAGCTCATCTCATTGGGGCATTATTGTACAATACCGATGGGTTTAACCAATATTGTTGCACTAGTCGACGACCAACAATGCAGTAAATTTTGAACATCCAAATTTTCCGAATCATTCATTCGTGTTGCAACAACATCCATTGTTATTGCCAAGCGTTTTGCTTCGACCACTACAAATGTTCTGCAATGGCTTTTCGCTATGGTTAGCTATGCTCTGTATCATCCACTGTTTGCGGGATGATAAATTTGGCAGAGTACAGGTCGGTAACCGATATGCGCTTACCATCCAGTTACGTCGAAAATTACTTTCATAAACTATTAAATACGTATTAAATGCCAGAGAGCGCTGCTAACAATAAATCGGTGAGACGACAATCACCTTCCCAGGCTCCTCCTTGCCGCTAGTGCGTTTCGGCGGCATCAATTTAAATCATTAGTGTCAATCAATTTTCGATTTATCGCTTTATCACAGGACGAAGGGTCAATGCTGGTCTGCAAGAGTGTTTTAAATACACAAACGCACGGTGAAAACGATTATGAGGAAATATCCTGTTGCGTGCATGACTATAAATAGAAATCATATCGCAACATGAATCTAAGCATTCACGATACTACATTAAATCATGCTAGAAAAACGAGAATCTGATTTCCAAAAAAGCAATTGAAAAATCAAGAAATTCCGTTCTTTCAGTGCCTCCTTGCAACGAGTGATTCTCTATCCTAGAGGCAGGTCACTTCTGAAAGACCCGTTCAGCAATCGTAGACCCAGAACCTAGAACACCGTGGACGTGACAGGAAAAACCGGTTTTTCTCGTCAGTCAAGTGTCAGCCGACCGAGCGTTATTCCGGTCGTCGCTTTACCTACGAAGAAGAATCGTCATGACTCGTAGTGCGCTTATCTCACTTTGGAGTGTTTCAAGTCTCGACGAGGTTCGTCGACAGACGATTCCCTCCAGGGTGCCGATCTTAACGTCGCCTGCGCATGGCCGATTGTCTCGAGGCGATACTGAAAATTACTGAAAAGGATACGTATAAGGAGGGCGCAGAGCGAAAGAGGAATAGAGCGGTCAAAGAGAGAGCGGTGCCGGGGGTCGGAATGGCGAGAGTGGGGGGCGGAAAGATAACGAAAGGAGGGGGGAGTTCCGCCGGCACTACGCGCACCTTTTCAGTGCCTGGCCGCCGTTTGGTCCGTTCTAGCTTTGCGTCGGTTCTCCAACGGTCAACAGGTGTTATTTGTTTCTTTTTTTTTTTTTTGTAAACCCGCGTCGTTTTTCCCCTCCGTTTTGCTTGCCGGGTGATTCGCGAACAGTGCGGTATCGCAACGCCGCGTGAGTGGTCTCTATCCTGCAGTTTCACCGAAACCGCGTCGGTTATTTCTTACACCCTGTATATCGTAGAGAGAGAAAGAGAGAGAAGAATAGAATCGTAAAAATCGTGGAAGAAACACCTTTGATTCTTATTCCGCGAGGTATAAACAAACAAACTTTCACCACGGAATAATATGATGACGGAAACGTCGGTGACTGTGATTCCTGACCATAATGCTGGCGCTGGTGCGCGGCAGGTGCCCACCGTGAAAACGGACCCGGGACAGCCGGGAAGTTCCTTCGGGGGAATCAGGTTGAACGTGCTCTACTTCCGAACGATCCCCGGCTTCGTGAAGCTCGCTCAACTGGTGAGAGTCTCCCTTTGATAGATAATATACGCGCCCCGTTAGCTTTATATGCGCGGTAATTGCCGGGGAATTTCTTTCGACGGTGCACTAATCGATTCGTAAATTCCAATTGCGCCGTGCTACGCGATACGTTTGAATCTTGATTGGCGGCACTCGTGGACGCACGGCTTTACTTTCCTCTCATCTCGCGTTTATTTTGGTACCGAGTCCCGGTAGGGTTCTTTTCCCGGCACAAATACTGCGGTGTATATGTCGCTCTAGACATTTTCAATTCGGTCGGGTTTTCCCGTCCGATGCACGCAAGCCGGACTCGGATCGACGCCGATCTCGATCGTTAGATCGTACGTGTGCCGTTGCATAACGGTGCGGTGCTGCAGGGATGTACATTTACGCCAAGATCGTCTTGCTCGCTTCGTTCCGCTGAGTAAACGAAGAGGTTGTTGTTGTATGCAAGTTTATTCCTGGTGTTTTTCAGAGAAAGATTTCCTCGCTTCCGGAACGCGTGGTATACTTTTAACTTAAAGATAGCCGCAATCGGTTAACACATCCGTTGTAATCAAGTCCGATTATTTTACCATAAACCAGCATTGTCAGTTATTTCATTGAAATTACTTATCATACTTATTAATCGAACAGCGGTGGATTTTTTCCCTTGCACCATACGATCACCAACATTCACCCACATCTTCGCCGATCGAGGAAAAATTCAAGTAAAAGCGAAAGCGTACGTTACATGATAAATGAGCGTGTATCGTTCATGTAGGCCTCGCACTCTGCCTTAGAACTCTCTTTGACCGTGAACTCGGCGTTATCGGTGTATTATGTATTATATACCGTAGCTCATACTGCGTGTTCAGCCTCGGTCTATCGATCCCAGAAAATTGTGCAAAAAGAAAGAAAGAAGGAAAGGAAGAAAGAAAGAATTAAGGCAGCCCCCCGTTTTATGCCCTGTTGAGATCTACGATCATTCGACGAACGACACGCGACGAGGTTTCTTCTAGAGACAAGGGGCCAGGCTCGAAAAAAATTAGCGTGCTTCGGTAATTGCTGCGTGAATCCTGAAGCCGCGCGCGACTGACACAGTAAAATTGCTGCAATGCCGCGCGCCATAACATAGCGGTAACGCGGCCGTAACGCCATAACGGTATTACTCTGGTTAACCAACAGGTAGAAGGTATACCTATATCCTCGAGACCCGGTACACCTTGTCCGGCATGCCGTTGTACGATCAAAGTGAAATCTCATCTGCGAGATCGCCAGCGGCTCAGTTTTAAACTTGGTAGATTCACGCGTCGCAAAATTTGTATAGAAAAGTTGTGAGCCGAGAGAGCGTTGTATGTATAGATGGATGCGAATAATAAAACACGTCGCTAATTCCCTCGCGCGCCGCGCGCTTAATTGACTTTTAACTCTGGCCACGTAGCGAGTTCTCATATGCCTATACACGTTATGTACGTAATTTATTCATACGAAAACCGGTAAGCCAAAATGCAGTTAGGTGTATAATGTCTGTCTACCTATAATACCGACGATGAAACGAATCGGTGATCTTCGGTTCGAAAAATTATCAGTTGAGAGTACAGCTGATAGATACATCCGTTTAGCTAACATCGAAACGTTGAGAGGAGAAGCAAACTAGATCTAGTCTAGAGGCACATCCGTCGATACCGTTACATCTTCATAATTCAAAACGTGATCGCTCCGAAATGATGAATGAACAGACGGGAAAAATAAGTTTTTTATTTAGTGTACGGCACGTTTATTGTTAGTTTACTTCGCATAAGGCAGCGTCAAACAGTGAATTGCGAGGCGATCGACGCGTCCATACAAGTCCATCTCGGAGGCCGGTTATTCGAGGGACCATACAGGGCGCAGCTTTCGTTGAAATAATCGGTTAGCACAGCTCGGACTCCATGAGCAACGGTATTTATCACACGCGTACGGCGTTGATTATTAAGATTCAAGGTGGCCTCTGCACCTCGATCCCGGCATCGGTGTTTCAGACCCACGTGTGTTCGGCCCACGTCATTTGGCGTACAGCGATGTGCCGGGCGGTCACTTTCCGCTGTGAAAAAAATTACGGCACACATTGAATCGTCACACGTTCGTAATTTGCGTAGGCATGAACTAACTCCTGAAATGGCCGCGAGGCTAATCAGCTCCGCTGGTTAAACGTACAATACTTGAAGATATTATCCGCGCAAGAAATTGTATTCGAGCGAAACTGTGGTAAATTATATCATGTGCAGGTTTATTTATGAAACCGCGGCGTGATTAAGCGTACGAAACAATCGGTCCGCGCGTTCTGCGGTCGCATGAAATTTTTATAAACGAAATTTGTAAAACCCCCTTGCAATGCCATGCAGACAGGCTGGAAGTCGGACTCGACAAAAATAACCATTAGATCATATTGATTTTCCTTTGGAGGTCAAGTCGAAGCTCCCGATGGCCGATCTCGTGGTTCGCCACACTGGCTGCCTTGCTACTTGTCGTCCTACCTTGTGCCTGTATAATATAATATATATCTGATCGTGGTGGTCGCGGTTGCGATACACGCCACGACATTTGCATGTTTTCGCTGTTTGGTGGGTATAAAAAAAAATTGTGCGTCACGTTCGCTGACCAGTACGAGGTACGGCATATAAAATATATAACAATATACGGTGACCGAGAAGCCTCTGCGGGATAAAGTCCTCCAAGTATCGTGGATAAATATCAAACAGCACCAAATGCGGTATATATATATATAATCGATCCTTCGATAAAAGCAACTACAGATTCTTCAACGTAATGACAAACTTTCATCTCAATTCCCGCTCGCACATTGTAGTACGCTGTTTATATGTGCAACATGTGGTGCGAGTAATCGACCCAATTGCCGTTACACCATTTGCGGTGACAATTGTTTTCTCGCAAGGTGACATTGAAACGGCGTGTGGGACCGACCACGGCTGGCCACGTTTGGATGATATCCAATTGTAAATTACACCTCCGCATCATCGCTCTATCCGTATAACGTTTATCGTTCCCGGTCTTTCCGTGGATCCGAAGCTGCGCGAGATGCGTCATTACGCTTTCGTCCGGCAAGGACGGAATGATCGTCCTCAAATATCGGCGTGTGGTAATTCATTCGATACGTGCGGTAATCGGAGGCCTCGGTAGCTAGTCCGGTTTAATTTTTACGCAGGAGAATTCTTGGATCGTTGGATCATCGCCCTCCCCGTTCTCCGGAATGAAAGATCTACAAGTTTTCCGTGAAACTCGTCTCTCAACGCCTGGAAACAGGCAACCTTAGACGCATCCCGAACGCATAGGAATACGAATTGTGAGATCGGTTGTCTATCCGCCGGCGTTAAGGGGCAAGTTTCACAGAAAACTCTCGGTATGTTGCATCTATGTATAGAACGAACGGTGGTTATAAATTCGGTTTTATTACACCCCGCGTGCATGTATTTATATGATACATATCAGCCCTCGTAGTTACACAGACACACACTGCATCGTATCGCCAAGATGGAAGAAATTTATGAGATTTCGCAACAATGGGAACTGTAAATGTTTTCACATTCAACGTACATACGTATATGAGACGCGATACGCGGCATTTGAATATTATCAAACGTTTCTACATCTATCATTCCGCGTTGTGAGACAATCGACCCTTGGAACCGACGATACGATGCGCGGAGTTCATCGTGAACTCGCGAGAATAGGATGGGTGTGGACCTCGAAGCGATTATTTTTCACGGCAATTGCATCCGATAAATATATCCTTCCCGTCCAATCTTTCAATCAAGAATTACATACGCCGTTGCACATCAAACTATACGCCTAAATGACTCCGGCGCAAGGAAGGAATTACAGCCGCACGGAATTCCGGGAATTCAATACATTTGTCCAATTTATTCTACTGATTGGCATCGTCGATTCATTTCCTCGAATTGCGTGTAATTAATTAAGTTTCAAACCGATCCCCACGTCGATCGATATAACGATGAAGTGAACTCGCTCTGCTGGGATATTAATGCGTTGCCTTGGCTCGGTTTCAAATATGCAAACAAAATTATCCGCTGATGGGTTTTGCAGGATTAAACGGGTACTTGCGAATATTGATTATATACTGATTGGCCAAGGAAACCTGCCGATAATATTCGGGTTGATTAAAATGACGTTATTGAATAAATTATTCGGTCTGATCGAAACTGGTTGCACAGTTTTAATGCATAATTATTGGTCACTTTAATTTTCACTACAATTCCCACCCCAGTAATTCTAATTTGACTATTTGATCTGGCACGGCGAACATAAATCGCAAAATGATTACGCGATGATTAGCCGTTAATTCGTAAAAACATGATTTTGCACGAGCATAATATTTTCTGCAACGAGGTTCGACATTCTAATGCAACGGTATAGTGTGCGAGGATCATAATGTCGGGGCTCCCAGGTATTTATTAATACCGATTCTTCATCGACCGCGGCAGAATGACGATCCCATTCGCCTTGAAATTCCTACTACTTGCACAACAATCGCGGTCCCTATTCTCGCTGATTATTGTCAGAGTTGTTCTCACTCATTATTATACCGTGTAGTATAGCCAATCTGGAAGCGTGCAGGTGTTGCGTAATCTCGCATTATTATACCTGCATTTCTCGAAAAATTTCCCACCGTACGAGTAACTTTATGCAAACTTGACTCGACTCGCTTGGCTATGCATTAAATATTTTCGAAAATGAATAAAGAACTTGAGAAAAGCCTGTTTCGTCGGTTTCCAGATAAAAATTTATTACCGGAAACAAGAGTCGTATAGATACCGTGTGGTTACATTGTCGGTTAACCATCGCGTTGAAGTTTTCGAAATTCCCAAGATAGGTATCTCGTGTCAATTTTAGCGCGAATTTTGTTTTGCTAAAGTCCACGAGAAATTTGAATATTTTATAACGGACACCGAATACCTAGCGATCTAAGTCGACTCGATTTCTCACTGCAACTTTACTACAAATTACGCATCGAGCATGAGATATTGGATTTTCATTTTAATCCGAATCCAGCAATCCCTCACGCAACATTCGAAACCGATTCACTTTCCCTCCGAATTCGCGTTGAATTAAAAATCGCGTTTGCCACATCATCTTCCGGAACATTCGTCCCACGTTTAAATATTCTCCTTGATGATCATCAAGCGCGCGACTTACACACGACCAAATATCGTACAAACTCGTCGTTATCACCCACGTATCGCAGCATCAGGAGAACAGAGAATTGCGTAATCGTAAGTCGGTGACGTAGGCAGACCGCCTAGAACGCGAAGATTGTGTCACGTGCATAGTTGGTCGTAGCTGGTTGTGCACGGGAGCTTTATTAGCGCCTCATGCTTCGTACTTGCGTACAACGTATAACGTATAACGTATAACGTATAACGTACAACGTAGCGCTACAAACACGGATTCATGGCTCGGAGTTTACAAGGACAGGGCGTGCCCTGTGCTACAAGCGTCTCTGGTTTCTTCTATTTTTCTCCACCTTCACGCAGGGTGGGGGAAAAAATGTAGAAGAATTATAAAATATAATGGTCTCTAGGCGCGATCGACTTCTCAAAAGCTCGTCAATTCTTTTGGTTGAATTTCGACAAGTAAAAAGTGAAAATTAATTAGAAAGATGCAATGAAGTATGTGTAGAAAGAGATTTTTCTTTTTTTACACTTTGAATTCTCTGCATTTCAACTACTTTCTACATCGTTTTCAAAATTTGATGGATATGAAATAAATTATCGCGCGTGTGCGGTATTGCCATCATTATGTCTTCTGATCTTTCCACATTTTCACCCCCACCCAATGTGACACGCATTTGCGTTTTACATCCGGTTCCAGCTACTCGACGCAGTGAATTTCCGTTTTGGCTCGTCGTGTCATCGGTAATCTTATTTGCGCGGTTGCACCGCGGAAATCGGTCGTCATTGCAGCACGTGGCGATCGCCGATTGCCTGCATAGCATGATGATCCATCAGCGATACGCGGTCGATGCTAGTGTCTGTAAATCGCACAGCTAGCAGTTAGGTACTTGAGGCGAGTCCGTTGAACTTGAGGATGATGCGCGTGCAGATCTTGGCCGATTTATCAAACGATTTTTTGCGATCGATCATCGAAACTATCGCAGGTTGTTATGTATAAGTGTGTCTAATTTCCCCACCTAATCCGATTCGTCTTATCACCGTAACGAATACGGTACCCTTGAATATACCATTGTTGTGGGTAGAAACTATGACATAAAGTTTCGAATTTTTGTTATTTGAGCAGATGTTATGTGCGCGTATTTAATATCTGATTGCTTCACTCGGCGTGCGGTTCTTCGCTCAAAACATTACCCACCCATTAATTATTTTCATAGATGTGATAAGATCTATCTGTAAAAGTGGGCGTGGGGTTTAAACTCAACAATGTTACGGCTGATTTCAAGCTTAAAGATTCAACTACATATTATAATTTATGATGATCGTGATCTATGAAACGAGAATCAAAACTCAGATGAGCACGTCATTTTTGCTATAGGGTAATATTCTGGCTCAAAGTTTATTATTTACTATCAACGTACATTTTTTAATTATAGCTTATTTGTGCAGTCATCGGTGTGTTTACCGTTTCACGCGCCTCAAAAAAGAAAACAACGCCGCGCGTTTCACGGTGTCTGCATTGTTCTGACATTTTCTAAAATTACTTTGTGATTCCTTAGTCACATTGAACAAGTACAACCTTCGGTAAGAAGCACAGAGATTATGTGGCAAGACACTGAGAGTCGTTAAGAGGCCAAATTTAGCTGCGCTAAGACGGCTGTTCTTGAGAAGAAAAAAAAGCGTTCAAAATTTTTTCGGTCCGAAATCGAGCGTAATTCGTCATATTTATAAAGGTCGATTTACGTAGGTGTATAATTATGATTATGTGTTACATCGAGCGTACCATGATTGAGCAATTAAAACATGATTGGATAAAACGTGCCTGCGAACGTCAGTAGCTGACTTGCATAGACATCGCGTACCATTGCACGTCTATATACCTATATTGATATCCTTAAGTAACAATTGATAGGAATTTGGTTATAGGAATATACTTTCATCACCTTTGATCTTTTGATTTACACCCACTCGTACATGCTCGCGTTAAGATTTCGGATTGATTTATACGCCGGCATAAATCTGCAGAGCCTTCGTTTGCTTAGGAAATAAATTTTTCATATCAGTTTTTCTGACTAACCTCTTTGGAAAAAAGTTGCCTCAACATTCAACATCTCAAACATTTTATTGATAATCCGTCAAGACAGGGATAAAAATTATTTCGTTTACTTTCTCCGTTATAACGATCTATTGAGCTATTTTCCATCGATCCACACGTCTCGATTTAAGGGGATACCCCGGTCCATTTTGACGTTGACCTATGTATAATATCTCAAAATATATATAGAAGTCTGCGTGTCTCAAGCCCTGAGAAAAGGCAATTCTGAACAAAAACACTCCAATGCATTTTCATTTGACGTAGAAATGAATAAATGGCAAGTATTCTAAGAAATCGTGATAATAAATTCGTCGAATTCATGCCATTTTCTTTTATTTCTGCGTCAAACGAAAATGGATTGGAGTGTTTTTGTTCAGAATTGCGTGTAGAGCCCGTTTTCGCGATTAGTATACGCGGACTTCTGTGTGGAGACGTATACTCCAAGGTCGAAATCGACAAGGGGATTCACTTAAGACGTTTTTCGAACGCAGTCGAATAACCCGAGCATCATCTCGCCCATCATTGGTTTCGACGATAACAGAATTTGACCCGATGACCCAACATTCCGTTTATTTTTAGATTCTAGCGTCATCGTTTGACTCTGCTATATCATGCAACAATTACAAGATTATGCTTGAATGTCGCGCACGTATTACGGTTTATGTTACGTGACCTGAATACGTATTTTTCTCCATTCCGTAAAATTTATTTTTTATTTTTTTTTTTTTACTCCAATGGTCCAATTGAGGTGGGACTGCAAGCTCAACGGGTGCGGAAAATATTCTGTTATCACTGAACAGCTGTCCACAGTTTTACACACTGCGTAGAGAGACACAGTAATAATAGGAGTAATAATAACAAGCGCGACAATTTACTAAAGCTGTTACATTTTAGCTCCTAGCTAATTGCCTGATAGTTATCTCTGATATGTATGTATATAATTATATGTGTGCATACATAAAACGGACTATGCACAAAGAGCTAACGATCTATAAAATATTTTCTCGGCTCATCAACGCTACAAAGCTGTATACTATTACAGACGCTCTCTGAGTTAAATTATAATGTATTATACCTATATATAAAGCGTGAGAAATTTAAGGAATCTTGTGGCATACATGTTTTTATTTTTGGATATTTGAAAATCGTTCTGACAACCGGCTACCGAAGGATTATAATATAATTTCGATGAAAATCGTTATTTTTAAAGGTCGGCTTCGTATAACCGGGGGGCTCTTTCAGTCTCAGGCAGCAGAGTTATAGGATTTATTTCCGGCAAGTTATACGAACAGTTTCGTCGCAAGATGATCTCGCGGGAAAAACTTGGCGACCGCGTTTCATTGTACAAGCTACTATGCTGCCATCTTTCGTATCTTAATCTTTTATAAATAAAAGACGTAGAAAAAAAGAAAAAAAAATGAAATGAAATGGAAATGAAATAAAGAATTAAAATAGCGCGCTCGTTATATTGAAAGCGGTGATGCTTGTGCTCGTAACAGAAATAACAAACTCGCTTTGTTTTCATTATATGTGTACAGTAATAGGATATTATACATTTTATAACTCCATCGCGTATATTCGCCTGCTTTATTATGTCATCGACGGGCGTTGCCGTTTTTCGCTCACATGCTGAAACGCTGCACGCCGGAAACTTGATTTATCGAATTAAGAAAAAATTAGGCCGCGTATATCAAACAATCCAACCTTGCATGCATTATATGTATATACTCGATTTGAATATTCCATAAACATTCATTCGACGGGGAAAATGCTCGGTTAGCTTTACGAGAATGAAGTTAGTAACGTCACGTCGCACCTTAGGCAATGCCCGAAATTTAGTAAACAATGATAAACAAAACACTACTCTTATTTTGAAAAGCCAACTCCTTCAAAACCGTTTTAAAATTGCGTATTTAAGATTTTTTCGCTGATGTTTCGTTGCCTTAACGTTACTAATTCCAGAGTCTTTTAGCTTTTGAGTAATTTTTTCCTGCAATCTACACTGAACAACAAATGTATTAAAATTCACAAGGACACAAGATGAGTAAACGCGATCGTCTGCCGATTTTTCCGCTCGTCAAACGCGCCCAATGCACCTTGTCTTTGGAAATAATGTTTGATAATTTAACCGTGGGTGACAAGTTTCGTTCCTCAGGACATTTTTACTTAGCTAATAATCGTTGCTTTTCATACATAATTATGCGCGGAAGGCGATAAGTTATATGTATGTTATACGTGTGATATGAGTCGTGGTGTGTGTGGTGCGATGACGAACGACGCACGATTACACACTTTGCCGGCGAGACGACATGAATGCTTCTGTTTCAACTAGCAACGCATTATTACATGGGTATATTCGTAAAACAAGCATGTATTTTTAGATATGATTACATTATACGAATTGCGCGGCGTAGCGCATCCAGCGCAATATTACATACGGTATATATAATACATATGTACGTACGTATGAACGCCAACATTGTTCTGCTGTGTACATACCGATTCAAATCGCTATTTCCCGACGACATGGATGAACGGGGTCATTACATCATTGCGTCTTATACGTGTTTGCTCGGGTCAACACAAATAAATGTTAAATGCAGCTTAAGAACTTTCGTATATCTTGTAATTTTCGGATACATATGGTGATTAACCCGCGCCGTTTGCCGCGCGTCCCCGTAACGAACCAATTTTATCGACCATCGAATCTCGGTCGGGTCATTTCTCTCCTTTCGTCGTTGACCCGTTGAAACTGAACATACAAGGAAAAATTTAAAACTTAGTAAATATGTACACAAGAAGAAATTGACCGCGGGCGGTTGGTTCTTTCGATTTAACCATCCGTCTCTAGTTAGACTCTCTCTGATTTTTGATCAAAGTGAATCATTGTATATCTTTTTTTGTTGCAATAAAAGAAAAGAATCTTAACCGAAAACGAAATTTTGCCTCCCAGTAATTTATTGCATATTTTAACGCGCATGTCTGAGCTGCATATTTTATGTCACATTTACACATATATTTGGGCAAAACTTGGCTTTTCGTTTTTCTAAAATCCAATTCGGGTTTCGCTGCGCAACAGAGAATGCCGGAGCGAGCGCAAAGGCGAATGCGCACGCGCACGCGCGCATGCAGGCTACTCGTTGCAGCACGCACGAAGATTGACTCGCGACACGCGTGCTCTTACGAATATATAAATACATTCAGCCGTGAGCCATTCGCGGTGACTTGTCCCGCAGCAGCGACCGACAGGTACATTATAAGCCAGGTATGCAGTCCGAAAAGGTCAGCATCGATTTACCGGTTGAATATTCTAGCGGTACGAATAGCTCCGATTTATATACCAACTTACCCACTTGTTACACTCGCAGATATCAGCACGATATCAATCGCCCGTTTACCCAGTCAGCGTGTGACAATTGGAGTGAACAAATGAACTGAAAGAAAGAATATCGTGAATGATAAATTTATGGATTTAGGTACACATCTACCGAACAACACAATTGTCACTTTAAGCGTTGGCAACACGACTTAATCTCGACGAAAATTGCTGATGCTATTTTGCAGGTGAGGATAGATTTGAAGTCGAATCGAGATAACGTCGATACTCACTGTATCAACTTCGGATTTCCGTTCGGGGTTTCGTTCGTTGACCTTGAGCTTTGTTTTCTGACAAAGAAAGTCCAACTTTCCAAGTCGATCTCTCCGATTTGATTTTTTTTTGCGATATGTTATAGCAGACTAAAAACTAAGTGGCACGTATTTTTTTTCATCTGCCATTAAACACTTTGAGGTGGTGAAATCACCCTCCAAAAAAATGTATGTCAAGGGACGATTTGATAGTTTTTGGAATTCAGAAAATTACATTTTTCATTTCTCGTTATGAGAAAACTTTTCCAGTTGGATTGGTGAAAAAATATTATGTTCTTGTCGTTTAAACTGCAAAATCGCGCCTTGACACGCCTTAGTTTGGAGGGTGATTTCGCCCACTCAAAGTGTCTAATGGCAGATAAAAAAACTACGTGCTGTTTAGTTTATAGTCTACTATGACATATTAAAAAAGAAATCAAGTCGGAGAGATCGACTTGAGATACCTTCCATGCGAGAGGGTAATTGTGTGGGGACTTAAGTCTGACCCCGATGAGTCCTTTAGGAACAAGTGTGTACGATGTGAACTCCCCACTTAATATCTAGATGAGAAGACGCATCAAGCTGCATCTTGTTTGCCAGATTCCCGGCCAGGAGACTTGCGTCATTTTCAGGGGAATTGAGCTAGCAGCCCAGTGTTGCGGTTATAATACGTCAGACGACGTACGAACCTAAAATTACTCGCGTTGGTGGGGCTGACTAGGGCGCAGTAATCTGGGTCAAATTCAACCGGCTTCCCGGCGGGGATTTAGTTTCAGGGATTAGGAAAGGCAAAATCGGCTGGATGATTTACATTGACGACCGTAAATCGCGCTCCGCTATTCAAGAGTTGTCGTATACTTCACCCGATTCCTAATTCATAAGCACGCTCTCGCCGACCTTCTCATTTTCTGGCTGTCTTTGTTTAGCTCGGGCTAGTCTTGACCTCTGAACCGTCGACTATACTTGGCACGCGAGGACTGCAAAATGTCCCACAACCACGAAACAACCATCGGGTGCACGGTCGTTAAAGAGGATATTGAACCCGCATTGCGATGTTCCTGAGACGATGATTCAATCGGCGCTCAACAACTGCTACTAATTAACCTTCCTTGGTGCGTGTGGGTTACTTATACCTATATATGCTTGCCAGACACCTGCGTCTCTACCTGTCGAGGAACGAATGTTTGGTCGATTTCCAACCACCTGATCTGTCAGCCTAGGGTCATGCCAAACGTGCGATTCCGCAGTTCTTCGAGTAACATGCAGGGAAAAGAAGCCAAGTTACCGCTAAGCTGGACGTACGATAGCAGCGAAGTGGTCGATGGTTTGGCGCGGATTACTTTGTCCCAGAATCAGCAGGATGTTCTGGGTTGTCGGATCATGGAAGAGGTTTTCTTGGAGTACCCTTGGGCCTACGTTCCTCGGCAAGGAGTCGTCGCGTTGTTGCGGGACGACGATTCCCAGCTCCTGGCCTTCAAGGAGGACATCGACAAGTACGAGGGAGACTGCTTTCTGATTGGTTACGCATCGGCGGAGCTGGTCTCTTCGGAGTTTGTCATCTGCTTGACGGAGGCGGCGAAACGGGCCATCGAGAAACGTAACAAGGAGGTAAAACGGCGGCTGGACAATCACGTGCGCGGCATGTTCCACAAGACCCCGAAGCCCTGGGTGTCTGGAGGCAGCGAGATCGAGGTAGCTGAAAACGTCGTGCGAAGACAGAGGCCGCTATTCGAAGTTGAGATATCGGTGCCTTCCGTGCTCCTCGGGAACAACCGAGAGCTGACGGACCGGAAGTCGATCGACGCGGAAGACACGGGCATGGAGATCGTTCCGAAACACGAGAGGTTCGAGCTGGTTCCAATGTCGCGGCTGACTACCGCGGTACAGACCAACCTGCCGGGCCGGGAGACTGGGGTCCAGACGCATTACGGATTCCCTAAGAACGCCTGGACTCAGTACGGCTTTGAGTACCCCGCCTCGGAGGCATCGGCCTCGGAAGTTCCTGGTGAGATTGAAGAGGAAATGGAGCAGGACGCTGAAAAGGAAGGCGGCTCGGGTGCTCAGTCTGATCAGGAACGTCTTGCCGACGACGAGGAGCACGCCGAAAAACCGGAAGGCGATGTCGAGCAGCCCGTGGAGGACGAGGCACCGGATCCCGTTGACCTGTTTCTGGACCAGTATGCGGACAAGGTGATCGACGTGATAGACTACAATGCGGCGATGAACCTCCACGTTCACGACATCGACGAGCTCGTGCTGAAGGGCAAGGAGTCCAGACCCAGGGAGCAGGTAGTCTTCGAGGAGTTCAAGTCCTTCATTGACCTCGGTCTCATCGCCGGGAAAGTGGTGTCCGATCTTTCCTGGCATCCAACTTTGTCCGGGGTTGCAGTTGTCTGCTACACCGAGGTACCAAAGTGCGACCTTGTCCAGGGTCCGTCGGTCATCAGGAACGCGAAATCGTCCTTGGACCGTAACGAGTCCGTCGTCCTGGTCTGGTCCTTCAACGATTCGATGGCACCACGGTTGCGGTTGGAGCACGATCGACCCGTCAGCACTGTGTCGTTCTGCCCATTCAGATCGGACGTCCTAGTAGCAGGGTGCGAAACCGGCCACATCGCCGTATGGGACTTTAATGGTAAACTGACCAAATGCAGTGTTGACAACTGCTGTGCGAAAGAACCGGAAGTCGGGTTGCCGAATGACTGTACGGTCGTTGGAACCAGCAGCCGTCAAACCGTTCCCGCGATAAGCTTGTCCGCAGTTTCTAACGACCTGCAATCCCACCATGGCGCCGTTAGAAACATACAGTGGATTCCGCCTTATCATCGCGTCGAGACTGACGGCCGACTGACCAGTCTATCTGATAACAAAACTGTCCAATTCCTCACCGCCAGCGAAGACGGCTGCGTTGCGGTTTGGGACCTCTTGTGGGAACCTCGAGCTACGACATCCTCGTCCCTCACTGAACGCGGGGGTTTTAAGCCACCGAAAATTCTCTGCGAGGAGTTTTCCACTGGAACATCGGAGTTCAAGAAGATCGACGGACTCCTCAAGCCGATTTATTCCGTCTACATGCAAGTACCGAAAGAGGTTCGAAACCTGCCGGTTATCAGCCTTTTCATTCAACCTCCACTGACCACCTACGAAGAAGTTCATTCCGTGCACCGACCCTGCAGTGGGATTTTCGAGTCGGAAGACGATGAAGAGAGTTACTTCTCTACACGAACATTCGAGCCAACATTTTCCAGGGCCGAAAACGAGTGTCAGAAACAATTTTGGGCCGGTTCTCCTGAAGGTGATTTTCTAAGCTGCGCTTGGGAAGGTCACGAGTTCACGGAGGTCGCCTCCTCCGAAAATTGCCGGTACCTCGAGTGGTCCCGGGTTCACGACGGTCCGATCACCTGGATCAGCCAGTCACCACATTTATCGGAAGCCCTGCTCACCGTGGGGGGTCGCGTATTCGCCGTGTGGAATCGGGACTTTCTTCAGTCTCCTCTGCTCCTGAGAAAATCCCGGGAAGGATACACAGCCTGCTGCTGGACCAGTAGACCGGGTGTTTTTCTCGTCGCCAGGAACAGCGGCGACGTCGAGACCTGGGACCTCTGCTCAAACACCCGCGAGTGTCTGGCCGTCCAGTGTATTTCTGGGAAACGGATCACCGGCTTGTATCCCCACGTGATACCGCTGGAGCCGAATTTCGTCGGGGTCTGCGACCACAATGGAGCCCTTCGAATCTTCAAGGAACCGTCATTCTTCAGCGAGGATAAATCGAGGAGAATCGAATGGCTCGCGGAATTCGTCGCGAGGGAAGTGACGAGGAAGCGGGAGTTCACCGCTTGGGAATCGAACTTTTTAAAGACCGATCCGCACCGGTTGCAGAGAAAGGCGTCTAGGGCGGCAGACGAGGCGAAACGACGACACGAAGAGGCCAGGGCTAAATTTCAGAAGGAACAAGAGGAGCTGGCTAGACTCGAGGAAGAGAGAAGGGCTAGACTGGTTCCGAAAAGCAAAGCGGAAAAGTGGAGAGAGTCGGATCTCGAGAGAATGCGGTCTATCCTGCTGACCAAGAAGGGATTTGATCCTCGGGAGCTGGAAGCCACGAGAAAGCCGCTTGTTCAGCAGGAAGAGGAAAGATCGAGGAAGCTGAAAATGGCCGAGGAAGAGGTTAAACATGGTGAAACCTACTACAGAGACGCACTTTCTCTGAACCTTCCAAAATTACCAGGGAAAAAGTCACCGGATGATTTCGAACCTCTTGTCTCTTTGCCCGAGGAAATATCCATCGAGGAAAAAAGAACCCAGGGTAGGCTTCGGTATGAAATGATTCGCGCTCAAGCCGAGAAGAAAATAAGGGAAAATCTGGAACCTCGGGAGTTTGATCCGAGGATTATGACCAGCGATGCTCGACGTAGGCGCAGAGAACTTGATCTCGAATATTTGAAAAGAAGCAAGAAGGAGGAACGACTGAGGAAAATTAAAACTGACGCCATTGAATGATGGACGTGGAATTGCAGACAGCACGTCCGAGTATTAAGATTCAATCTAGTCGACGATAAGCCTGCTATCGCAATTTCAAGATCGATTTAGACATTGTTTTCCCAGTGATTCATCGGTCAAGATTAGTATCATCACCTTATTGTTTAGATGCAGCACTTTCGCTGGGAGCCTTTGTTTCGTTTTGCGTGTTTACATTTGAAACAGTGCGTTCAACTGGTTTTTGCATTTGCTTATGTAATAGTATATGTAAAATGTACATGCATTGTGTAGACAAATACCTAGGGAAGAGAGTTAAAAATCGAATGATTTTATTGATTGCCTTTTAATTTTTATTTCTACTCTGTTTCAGGCTCTCGCAATCATCTGCATGATCCTTGCATCGCCAGCGCTAGTTGGTGTCACCAGTTTTTTCCTTTTTGTCGTATCGACGGCCTTCATAGCTACTATTCTGTGGACCTTCATCTACCTTTTCTCAATACGCGAGGCTCTCAAGCTTCCCATCAATTGGATTCTTTCGGTAAGATATTCCGCGAACTGTAAACGAAGCAAGTTATGATCATAACACTATACGTCAGGTTAGAAAATCATGAAAATCTATTTGTAATCACAAGTGACTTGACAAAATGATTGTACTGAAGAAGAATCAGATTTTTTCATATGAAATTTTTAATACCAAGCGCAGTCATTTCGTTCGATAAGAATTTGTTTAAAACCAAGTTCCGGAATACAATTTTCATGCTGTGTAATTTCAGGAACTCATCAATACCGGTATCTTCACCATAGCGTACGCGATTGCTTTCATCGCTCAGCTTTCCCTGTGGGGAGGAGTAATAGGAACAAATGGGAAAGGAGCTAATATCGCTGCAGGGGTAAGTTGTTAAATAAACAATCAGCTACCGTAGCACATTTAAGAATCTTTAGCGCGGTCATGATGCGCGTGAACGGTTTTAAGAAGACTTCATCGTCTGCCGTTCCTTCAATTTCCATTGTTAATCAAGTTCACGAGGTACAGACTTTAATCGTAAGATTTTTCGAATGATTTATCGATCCTTATCGTTATCACTGTGTTATTCATTTCACCGATATCACTTCGATCTTGGACGATTAAACACAGTGGACGATAACGTTCTAAGATTATCTTTGCATTATTTTTGCACGTTACAGACAAGGAATATATGCAAACCGCCATTCAGTCTTGGATTATCTAAAAATAACATTCCAACACTTTAGTATATTCCTTCTACGACGTTTATAATAGTTCCTCGTCTATATACGTAGAACTACGGAATTAAGTAGCCACGAGAAAGTGTCACGTATATACATTCATAAAACAGGTCGTTGCCACTTATTCGCATGCGGCTGCACCTTGTATACGTGTTTTTGGATAAAACATGTATGTATACGTTGAAAAGCAGCTGATGATCTTTTATTCAAACATACCGGACTTTCTAGCACTTTCTATAGTAATTCCGTAGCATATGATAATGGACGAGGAAACGCGGTTGACGAAGCTGTCGCTTAGGTATGTCGGAAATTTTTTGTTTTTCTTCTAATAACATGGTGTATTTCGTGTTTTCGCAGGTATTCGGGATAATCAATTGTATTGCGTACGGGGTGGGGACGTACTTCCTCTACATAGAATGGCAGAGTTCCAACACGCAGTAATAGCGCAGGGTCAACGATACTGTCCTAGACGTTGGTACAGAGGTTCATTTATTTTATTGCATCTTACTATACATCCGCGGTCGGATGACATTGTCTTGTCGTCCACGGTCATCAGAAGTTAATCGTTCTCGACGGTTATGATTCGAGAGTTCTAACGAGCGAAAGTCGCTGTTCCATCAAGCCCTTCGATGTGTGTAAACCATCACGCGCAATTCATATATAATATAACGATTGTATCTCTAAGAAACGTATCCTACATATAGGTATATATTATATTACACTTGCTAGCGAAGGGCTCGAATACAGTGCTAATCACTCAGCGCTGACTTCGACCAGTTATCGCATAACTTACGTGTACTCGTTGTTAAATACGTATAACGAGGGGTCATCGTTGCTCGAGTAATCATGGTGTCAATATCATTCGGAATGATTTCGTAATCTTTGAAACCACACTGAAATCGTACAATTAAAATGAAATCCATTAATGAAAGTCAAATTTATTTGTCCAATAGTCTTTCGTAATCAGTCTAAAACGTAAGTAATCATGAAATATTATAATCGTGGCGTAAATTTTTTCCGAGTGAATGACCCCTCGATGTATAATGTAAGTGCAGTTCTTTTCCAATTATTCACGGCTCTCAAAAACTTTCGACTGCCTATTTTCAACGCGGTCATTTTTCATTGTGCATACATATAGGATATATATATATATATATATATATATATATATAATGTACGAAGGTTGTAATCTGGGTTGGATAGCGAATTTTTGCTTATCCCGAAAGAGATCAAGATCCGCAACGCAGAATTCCGGTTTCTTTTTGAACTTTATTGTTTCCCATAAATCGACGTTACCTACCATTTGAATTTTTGTTTGCCGCATGAAATATTTATATTTATTCTCTATAAATTCATCGAGCACTTTGAAATTTCAAGTGAAACAAACGATGTTATACACCATCACAATATACATAATATATACCTATTATCACAAATTCACAACTAACTATACCTATTTCGCAATACAACGTAAGATCGCCTTAGAAAAGTGTGAAATTAGAGGTTCATTTTTTTTCATATCACTTGATTTTATAATACACGAGATGATATATTCATATTCATTCAAGTACCGGCACACTTTGCTTGACCTTTCGTCACTCTGAAATTTTGCATGTAATCGATATAGCAGATCCCTCGCAATTAGCGTAATACTCACGGTACCAAGTGCGCCTAATTTATTGCTTACCTTGATGTAGAATCGTGTGTTCAGTAAACATAAAAACAGTGCATTTTCTCAGTTCTTATACTGATTTCTTTCTACAGCCTTAGACCACGTTTACTCAGGCAAAGTATGATATCCACAACTAATCGATTTATCGTTCGCTTGTGTCCGGTAATTAGGTAAAAATATGAAATAATTTTTGAGCAAGCCTTCATGTTTTCTGCGACAGTGACATTAAATGCGTAAGCATTATTGTTACAAGAAAAACACAACTTAACAAAAAATATTATCCTCACTTTACACAGGCATATAATATTAATTTTAATACTAATGATAGAAATATATGCGTAAGAAAAATACTAAATACACACACACACACACACACGCGCGCGCGCGCGCGCGCGCACACACACAAACACACACACACGCACACCCACACACACACACACACATATATATATATATATATCAATCAACAGAAAAATGCATAGAATCTATACAATCGATGAAATGAAAAATGTAAATTTTATACTTATATATTTATACATATAGATTTATATACATTATATATACATATATACATGCATATTATTTATATATTATATCGTAATGACGCGTATGTGCTCAACCATACACTATATACTACATATGTATTGGTTTACATCCTTTTGCAAATCCACATTGGCTGATTAATGAAAATTTGTTTTGTCTTTTGAACGGTAGTTGATAACATACAACGTGTAATGACGGATCAGTGTACTTATAATTACTGCGTCCGCGTAAAATTAGCTAATGGATTTAATTAACGACCAATTAAGCATCATCCGAAGATTGGTTGAACGTATGGATACTGATGTTAATTTGTAACACCTTCTTACATGAATGCAGCGAATTGTAGGACAGCATTGAAACCTGTAACTCGTTGTTTACAATCCAATGACAATGAACCATCACAACATATTTGCAACTGAAACAATAAGTCATTTTGACACGACGATTCACGCCCGTTCTACTATTGTATAGGAGGTACCTGACACGGATACGTTGAAAAATGCATTTACCTTCAACAAATCATATAATCTATTATAAGATAGAAATGTTTTACGGCATTGTTAATTGTTAGAATACGATACTCATATAGTACCGTATCGCTACTGATTATTATGTATGTATGTATAATTACGTATATCTGTTTGAAGTTTTTTGTTGATTTTTTCTCTTCAATCCTTAATGTTTTAATTTTATTTACCCTTGAGCTATTATACGGATGTCGAATAAAATTTAATCGTTCCAGTTACACATACGAATAACGTGTTTCCGCAAATATCTTGCAGACACTATCAATTCTAAAGTATTGGTATTTATTGCAATTTTTTCGACTTGTAGATAAATTTACGACCAAGTCGGCGGAGCCGATATAATTTCGAGATGAGAGAATCAAAAGCGCCTGATGAGAGGCAACCCAATCGACGATACCACGCTGAGCGCCTAATAGAATGCAATTCAGCATATCTACGTGCACGAAATTATCGGATGTCAGGCGCAACGGGTCTTCTACGCTCTGGTTTGCCGATAAAATAGTTCTCACTGCACGGATAAATAAATAAATCTCAAAACAAAAATGGAGAAGCATTTTTAATACATGACGAAACGTCGTAAGCATGTTGGAGCCTCTGTAAACACCCGTTCCATACTCGATGACGGATTATCGAATCGTCGGATTCTCAACTTACTACGCATGACAGGCGTGCCCGTTGGCTGCGTAAAGAAAGACCGATCGAATGCATACCTGCTGCTAGCTGCATTTACTCGACTCTTTCGAATGCGTGACGTCATGTGTGACGTGTACCGGGCTTGGCGGGGACGTTAGGCGTCGATTTCAGTCATTCGCGAGACGCTGAGAACGTAACATAACTCCGATTTCCAGTCACCTGTCTCAGGTTAGTTACTTCGAAAACGTTTATCAATCCTACTGCGGTGCATCTACTTTTCTCTTCGCAATTTTGACTTATCGACGATTGTTTTTCCTGCGGTACGAGTCTCTTATCTCCTCGTTTAACCGTATGTATAATTACAACATTGACGCAGTATAATCAGAAGCCGGTAGACCGGACGCGTTAAGACCGTTATATGTTAAAGGCATCGCGCAAAGGGGAATGATAAAGCATCCGACATAATGCGTTGTAAAAGTGAATTCTCCGTAGGTGAAATTAATAATTTGTGTGCGCGTTTGAATTTTCCCGCGAATCGATATTGCGTTTACTGCTGCTACAAATAAACGGTATAACTGTCACTGCGTTCCTTGCTTTTTGTTAGGATTAAATAATACTGCACCTTCAGTATCGATAAATTCAAATGCCATCCTCAGTCTGATTTTCCTTATTTCGCTCAGTTGGCTGAATGTTTTCATATTTGTACAAGTCCAGTGAAGAAATTTCATTCAAGTTATCGTTACAGCTGATCTTCTTGGACAGTTACAGGCTGCCAAAGTTTCACTTTGACTGTCGGGTATCAATCAAATTCATTCGTCATGGGAATTCTACATCAGATATATACGAATTTTTCTCTTGCCACGGTCGGTCGAGTCGTTTATCTTATCACAAATACAAGGAAACGCTAATTCTGAAGATAACCAAACTCATCCCGATCACTCATTTCGTCATTAATATCAAGTATCGTAAAGTTTTCCGGGTGAAAATTTCTCCCAGGACATCATCCAAGTGGTTGAAGTTAGCTTCCGGTTCTTCATCCATGCATGATTAATCAAACCACCGAACCTCGTTGTTTATATTACCGTCTGCATTATTCACTTGTCACTACCGTTCCGCTAATTAGGATCTGTACTTAGAACTTTATATCTTTACTGAGTTGTTTACATTTAATGACAATTAAAACTGGTAAACTGTCCAAGCCCTAAACTGGATCGATGATGACAGACTGATCACAGATGCATCCCATATTCTCACTTCATTGCCACTGGATAGTACTATAATAACGGCGTCAATCGTGTAGGTAGATTGCAAATTTATAGTACAAACATAGGCGCGTTGCCGTTCGGCGCAAGACGTTCGATAAAATTTTGCAATATTAACTGTTTCAAACTATTGCAAAGTATTAGAATAACAAGTTCTATCTATACCGAAATGGAGTCAACTCTATTTCGGTTTGAAGGAGGACGCTCAGAAGCAACAGCCGAAGTAGGTCGCACCTCGGAAGTCCGACCTCGTCCCGATTTCCATAAGGCCCATGGACGCAACGATAGCAGAGGCCAGAATAAGAAGAGATTTGATATTCGAATTGTACACTCCTGCTATGGGAGGTATCGATACCCGTCCGGATGTTCGTTTTCGTCCAAATGAACTGACGTGGCCGATTCAAGTTTCAGTGTGCAATTCCGCCGAAGACGCATGGTAGCTTTGGACATATTCGGAGTCATATCGTGAATTTGATTCTAGTAAAATTCGACAATCAAATGACACAGTTGGCCGTATCGCGACAAGTAATATACTGCCATTTAGCAAGCTTGACTGAGCTAATATCAAAGACACACGATACACTGATGTCATCGGTGAATTAATAAATTCGTTATCAAATTCCAACGGAGGTTCATCCTTTTTTCTATCAGAGAGATTCGGAGAAGAACAGCGATTAGTCAGCCAAAGCAGCCCGTGTTCATTGTTACACTTGACGATGACATAACGATGCCTTTCTCGCCTCAACGCCACTAAACGATTCTCGGTGATAATTTTTTATTCAAATTCAATCATGATAAAAACGCGTCTATTTTAATGTTCGAAAATTGGCTGCACAATATTTTTTTCACGACTTTATTTCGGGTGCAGTATGCACAACCGTATCAATAGATTCGCGTTGTATCAAGAGGCGAAAATAATTTGCGTCTACGTCAGTGCCACTTCTGGCGCATGAGTCATTGTCTCACACAGTGGGTGAAAGAATACGAGAGGATACGTGCGGTTGCTGCGTGTGTGTAACGGATTAAGGGAATCGAGTAATGACTCCGAAGAAGAGCGAAAGCTTAGTTAGCTGGAAAGCAACGAGCAGAGAAATGGAGCAGATAAAGCATAAACGGTCATAATTCTAAATGCTTTAATGAGTCTGAAGCTAGCAGCCAGAATTAACAGCCAAACGTTCCAATGTTCATTCGAACGAGGTAATGAATTCCGAAAATCAAAATTTTGTGAAACACCTTGAACCCCTGATAATTTTACAGAATTATGAGGATCAAACTGATCTGCATTTTTCTATTTTCAAAAAGTTTAGTACGTTTGGCTGCTGATTCTAGCTGCTAGTTTCAGCTTCACATTGCTTTGAGGAGTCCAACCTCTGTGACATAAGAATTCGTCTTACTCGTTGATCGGTCTTTTTTTTTTTTTTGCAGAGGATCGGTGAACTCGTGAAAATATCTTTAGCATGCGTGAGACGAGAGTAGAACTGAGTATAGAATCAAAATACGTAATGTTTACGAAATTTGAACGCGGTGCTCTTGCCCGTCAAGAGGTACTGCGATTCATAACTGCGTTACTTATGCAACGTAGATATGTACTTATGGAAGATTTATGAGTATTTGAACCTGGAAGGATCGGCATACATGCTGATCAGATTCGTCGGCTTTTATGAAAAACAAAATCGCCGCATATTATGCTTTTCGTCTCAACATGAGATTTCTACCCGACGATCGTTTGAACATTTTTATTTTATTTCAGGGTTCCCTGTGATAACTCGATATCATGTCTCACTCCGTCACCATACGAACAACCACAACCACCACCAGTGGCTCGACGATCATCCTAAACACTAGCTACTTAAGAACTTTTCCTGGAATACTGAAATTTCTTGAAGTTGTAAGTACTCCGGCATATTAATGAATAAATTATTCACAGCGCGGAATAACTTCGCAAAGTAACAAGTTTTAAAACTTCCTCGCGAGTGGTGTATAATGATCGTCGGTTTCCTACTAACGTGGAACAACTACTAAGGAAGTGGGTTGTTGCATTCAGTAAGCGGTTCTCGATAAGGAACCGCAATAAGCGTCGTTAGCTCATAATCAGACTGTTACGTGAAAAGTTTTCTTTACCAAAAGCTTCTTCTGATCTAAATAGATCATGTGTGAAATATTACAATACCATACACGATTTTGAAAGAGCTGACATCCTTTTGCTGATTCACTTTCAATGGTTACACACAAGCTAATCCTATGGATTCAGCACCCAAAAATAGTGGATCGAGGTTGGGTCCGCCATACATGGCGATGGCATAAGTTTTTGAGAAACTCTTAGGCCATGGCGGCAAATGAGCTCACCTCAAGTTCACGCTCTCACTTTCAGGCGCTGGGTATCGTCTGCGTTGGGATCATGGGACACGATCACGACACTCACTATGCCGAAGCGCTGGCATCAACGCCCAGGATATTTTTCCTTCTCATGACGACGACTTTCATGATCGCATCTTTCATTCTTCTGATATCTTGCCTCGCATCCTTGTCAACCGGCTCGATAATATCAAAAACTATCTACGTAAGTTTGTCCAAGATAGGATCATATAGAATCAAATCTCCAGCTGGAATTAATGGAATTTGTTTACTGTCCTTATTCCTTGAAATTATAATCAAGGAAATCGATCATTCTACTGTACAATAAAACTTTACATACTTGCATTAATTTTGTAATTTACAAATTCAGGAGGTGATCTATCATTCGATCGGATTTGGATTGCTCCTTGCAGCATCTCTCAACCTTCTCGTAGACATTACCAAAACCCGTTATCGCCCTCATAATTATGATGCCATTTTGGCAGCATCGGTGAGTTTACCTAAATGAAGCAAGTAATACTCCTATATCCAATCAAAGTACTACTTACAGATTTCTATCGGAAAAGTACATCGAAAGTATTGAAAATAACGAGTAGTTATTTTTTTTAGATCATAGGACTAGTCAATGCGGCGCTATACCTTATGAGTACTATACTAGCTCTGAGATCCTACAGAGGTATTTAAAAGCCGAAGATCGTACGGGATTCGACGCTTAAAGAAGCGTCAGTTCGCACTTAAGACACAGTCGTTACCAAAGCTGTGAGGGATGCAGAATAGCGACTATCAGGCGCAAGCGAAGACTGTTTTATCATCGTTGTCATCGTATGACAAATGCGTAAAAAGAGAAGAAAAATTAATCATTGCTGAGGTATGCATTGTATAACTTAAGAAGCGTAATACATAGATAGATCTTGAAGTGTCGGTTCGGGAAAGAATGCTAAAAATTTTTAGATCAATATATATGTAGTAGATTTTTGTCGGTGTATTTTTGAGATATTTTTAAGGTAAATTTATTGTCAATATTTAAAGTATAACGATAAGCTTTCTACTTTTATAATAACCCTGTAGTAATGGTCGATGTCTAACAATACTATTCTCACTTCTCTTTGTCGCTGCAATATTGTCTCTTATATAGTTTACAACTAACAGCTATAATCGGGAGAAACCAGTGTCAAGAAATCCTGCCAAGAAAAAAAAAAGGTACCATACTCACGTGTTACCGCATTTGTATACAAGTATCATCGTTACCATTGTTCATACGAATATGTTATATTTTTATTTTTCTAAACGTTCCTACGATCTAAAATTTTCTCCCATCATCGTACAAATAAAAAGTGGTAACATGCAAATGAAATCTACCTTTGTACTCAGTCACCTGTTCAATCTTCTATTATTGATCGAGCAATTAATACGTATTCAATTAACACTTGGCTACTTGGTACTATAGAGAGAAAGAGATGGATAGATAGATAGAATTTATTTATGTACACTTTGTTGTATGTTAAAGAATAGTAACAAAACTGACGATGCAGCATTATATAGCAGCTATTGTTTAACAGAACAGTGATAAGTGGTAAGTCAATGTTTAGTGACATTGATTTTGAGGTAATTCTTTGCGGTCAAAGTCACAATGTGATCGGCAGTTTTTGAAGATCACAAATTTCAAGATCATCCGCAAATGCCAGATGGGAGACTTCAGGCTCAAGGCAATGTGATATATCTATCTCCAACGTAGAGAACGGTCGGAAAGGGACCGAGAACAGAGCCCTGAGGAATTCCGGTATTGAACGACCGGCCCCACAACTACCTGCTACCTTCCAGAGAGATTGAAGGCCGTGAAAGAGACTCGATCTTCGTAAGCATAACAGAATCCAACATCACAAAATTCAAACGGGCAACGTAACCGAGAACGTAATAGAATCGGCCGAAAAAGCAGCCGTCGACGAATCATTGTCACTGTGTGTACTTCCATATGTGTAACTTTATACATTAGTTTTCGCGATGGTTATATTATGGCGTAGATATAAAACTCAATCAATCAATTAATTATTTAATCGTTTAAGGCCTCAATAGTTTGAGTCTGGCCAATTGAAATTCACCTATTAACCACTTCGTCGCACATTGTTGCGGCATTTGGTCCAATTACAGTAGAACCACGATTCTCTGAACCACGACTTGACTTGTCCTAACGTTCAATTATCCTAACGTTGGTTCGCATCATACAGTGTTCGCGCGAAATATAGATTTAGATCCGCTTGTACGTTGATTCTACCGACAGTTTTTATTTGCTTCCTGTTGCGCGCACAGAGAAATAAGAATTATTACAATTTTTTGATATTTTTACATTCTAAAAAACGAGTAGTAGCTGTTCGTGAATTAACGACGCACGATTGTATGAAACAAAAGTAACAAAATAAGCGTTCGGTGTTAGATGTTCAGAATAGACTGTTTGTCGATTTAAATTTATATTGTATATATCATCATCCCTTGGGATAAAAATTGCGTTTCAGTTAAATCCGAATTAGAATCGGTCACGATTAAGGCCATGTAGTAGTCCTACCTTTACCGACCGAGCAGACTAAAGAAATAAACTAATTAACGGAAAGGGTTTGAATTTCGGAAATGCGTCGCTCTTTCGTAACGGGGTCCAGGAAAAGAACTAATAACGCGAAAACCGTTAAAAAATGTGGGATTTATTTTAACGCTGTCCAGTAATATTAGTCTTCATCCTCAATGGACTTTTTTTTCTTGTCACGGCTTCCGCAGTTAATTGCTATATTCATCGCCACAATCGTGGCTACCTGTTGCCTTCGATAATACGAAAGTTCTTTTTTTTTTGTCGTTCATTTTAAGTGATTAACGCAAGTAAGTAATTCAATTTAATTCAATTTAATTTGCCTTATTAGTATTTACATGGGTTCAGCCTGTGAGTGCATACTAGAGATATAAATAGATGTAGAACATGCAAGCATGTGAGGCATTCCAGATCGATTGGAAAATATCTCAAAATTCCAGATATTATTAGACATAAAAATTTTTAAGCCTAGACCCAAAATGGGCCAGCGTTCGCTTTGTCATTTTTTGAATTTTACTAGTTACAATTTTTTTTTACAGTCAGAAGAAAGGGTCAGATCATTATGGATTTTTGATGGAATACTTTTACACATAATATACTTCCGTATTCAACCCTTTCAGGGGTCCATCAAATCCACCAAACGGATTAAGATAAAATTTGGTACAGAGGGGTTTCTTGGGTCGCTGATTATGAATCTGAAAACAAAATTTGAAAATTCAAAATGGCGAATAGGCGAATTGTCTTGAGCTGAATTCTGCTGATTTCTGCTAAAATACCTTTTATTTTCATCCATCCAGAAATGTCGATCGACAGAAATCAGAATACCATTGGACATCAGACAGTAAAGTCTTTTGTTAAGAAAGTTATTTCAATTACTCACAGTGATAGTTGTCACGAGCCGAAATAACCAAATTCACAGACAGTGACGAGCTGAACGATAAGTCTGAAGATTTGTGAATCAAATTTTTAAATCTGTGCAAACATTTAATATATTAAAAAATTGTACATCGTGTTACCAAATGAGAGCTAGCAAACTATGTCAAGCGAATTTCGCTACAACGATGTTATAATAAATATACACATATTACAATGTCAGCTTAATTTAATGTATTCATTTTGCATAACTCTTATAATATACCGTCTGAATTACAGATCGGATGGAAGAGAAAAAACAATGAATTTCATCCATCCACATGCGATTCAATATGACACGTGCGAAGACTTCACCCTCTCTTCATGGTGCGATTCGAAATGAAAACGGTGGGCAATTAATAGCCTTCGCGTACCTACGTGCCGACGACATTCCGTTGACACTTTTTCTCCATAGGCATCTGCATCGTCGATCCGCCATAATTTCCTGTGGCGCGTGCCGAAAATAGACAACGACCCTCTGAGGTCTCGTACCACGCGGGGGGCGCCGTTCATGCATTGCGGGTACAGAATCTTCTACAGTCTGTAGCGAACTCTTAACAGTGAACATTCGTCCCGAGGGATCTCTTCCTGTCGTTCCATTAAAATTTCCATTTCCAAATTCATCGTATCACTCGATAAACAGATTCCTGGGAACTCGTGCTTTCCGGAAGTACCAATCGGACTCTTCATATTTCTTTCTGACTCACGTGCAGGGAATTTAGGTACAGCTGCATTGCCGTGGCGTAAAACAATCTATAGGTAATGTTCTCTGCTTGATTATAATCCATAAGAAACGATCCGATTCACGCCGATGGTTCTGAAATTGATCGGTTGCACGTGGATCGATATCCGTTGTAAGAACCGCTGATCCGTTTGTCATCGATTTCGTATAGGATAGAATGTAGAGGAACCCCGGTTTGATAAATCAAGTAATCTTATTGTTAGCAGCTACACGCAATTTTTTCGAAAGAATCGCAGAGCATTGGTGACTTCAAGTGTCGCGATAACAATTTACGGACAGAAATAAACTGTTGCTCCAGGGGTTAACGATCCCGACTTTTGAGTCGAGAGTCTGCAGCTCAAGAGCGCTGTTCGACAATATTCACCGAAAATATTGCGCAGTTTGCGCTTGCGTTTTTGTGAAATCCTTGACTTACCGCCGGCACTTTCGCACACACGCCCATTGCGCACTCAAAGAAAGAACGTAAGTTGATAAGAATATAAGAATATAAGAAGGTGGAGCATAATGACGATACGACGAACGCAAACTTATACACACACGCATGCATCCGCAAGTGCATGTTTATGTACATTCACAGGATGCGACGTTTAAGCATCGTGCTGTTTAATTAACAGACTGCGGGACGGAACTGTGAACCATGGGCGGGGGTGCAGCTGGACCGACGATCAGGATGGCGTCGACGGGAACTCACGGAGCCGGGGGTGTCGCTTGTTGCTTTTGCCGATGCTGCACATGCATACACATCGAATTCTTGAAGACTTTACCGGGCATGGTGAAAGTGGCCGAGGCGGTAAGTTTTATCTGACACACCATAAAATTGCACACTTTGAATTGTAGAATTTTTTCGCGATACGCTGATTTCGATGAATGTGAAGCCCTGCAGATTTTTGTAATTACGCGGCCCGCGTCTCGATGAATATTGAATTTTTTGTTAAAAATCGTCATTTCTCCCGAGATTCCCGATCTCGTATTTTTGTAAATTGCTGCAAGAAAAGATAAGGAAAACTATACAGTGTATTCTCAAAAAGTTAAAGAAATTTCTGCCAGGGAATTTGTATAGGATATCGATTCCAGTATCTGTCCGGAAATTTGTTGCATTCTTTGGCGTTACTGAAACCGTATAACGATATTCTTGTTTCAGGTGATCAGCAGCTTGATACAATATTTGTTGATTAATTACGGCCTGAGGTACAGTGCGACAATTGGTTCGGCGTACGAAAGTGCCTTGACGACTTGTTCCGCCTGCTTTCTGAACTCGGCGGTACTTCTGGCCTGTTACATCGTGTCCGAAAAATCGTACAGACTGATACGCTCGTCCCTCTTCGTAAGTGAAAAATGAATTTTCCGCAAAACGTCCCCGTCGAAATAAGGGCTGATTAATAACTTGTCAGTTTGTCCGATATTTCAGGAGCTGATGTTTAACGCCCTCGCATCCTTTCTCTACTTGAGCTCAGCCTCGTACTTGGCATTTGCTACCAAGATGTTCCTCTGGGGACAATATCTCCTCACACCTGGATTTGACGTCTATCCAGCAATGAGCGCCGCCTACGTAAGTTTATCGGCAAATTTATTCGGAAGTCGATTGAAAAAAATAAATAAAAATTTACTTCTGCGGTTATTTCGCTCGTTTATTTGAAATTTAACTACTCTTACAGATGCTTTGCGGGGTAGTCGGCGTCCTGCACGGTGTGGATGCCTACTATTCGTACAAACACTACACTGGTAGTTGGTAGCGAGGAGCCTGATTTCAGCGGTAACAAATTTTTCCAATTACACTTACGTGAAATCATGCCTGGACATAAATTATTAATACGTAAACGGTAATCGAGCTCTCGTATTATATCTAGTCACGAGAATGAGATTCTTTTGAGCTTTGGCGAGTAGTCCGCACTCGAAAATCAGGAAATTAACATATAATGTATTATAGAAATAACTACGTCTTAATCATTCCTAAAGGATGCAATTTATCAAGTTTATGAGAATCATTGCGACGTTTGATCCATGGAGGAAGTATGTATAATATTTATTCCTTTTCCTCCTCTACCAGTGGAACGTTAATTTGTGTCGTCAGTCTGGTAATTTCAATGATTGAAAACCACGATCAAATCGCATGATTCCAACATCGTTTCTCCTTGTATTGATAATTTTACCAAACAATAAAGAGTTTTAATAAGTACGTACTCGGTGTTGACGTGTACGAACTCTTCGATTTGGGTTTTCCGTTCAAACAGGATGTATCAATCAGGTTCTGAGATCAATGTATCGCGTCATTTTGCTCATACTTTCAAACAGACCATTACGGATACTTACCCTCTTCGAAACAGGTACGTAGAGATATGAGTAGACGCTTTTTTACCTTGCGGTACCCAAGACATAAGTCAGGGGCGGTGGACCCTGCATCCAAAAACTGGAAGAACAACATTTTTTAGATACCGTTGAGAGGGTCTGGAACCTCGATCCCTGCCGTGCGAGGGTTTATTCAGGTATAGAAAAGCATACCGTCGTCAAAGGAAAATTATAAGGGTCTAGAATCTCAGTGCCTGACATTCCACAGGGTCTAGATCTCTGCGTCCAGTTCCTTCTTAACTTGTATAACGGGACTGTGCACAACGATTCAGAAATATTGTTGAGCTCTTCAACGTGTAGCCTGAATATTTATCTGGTGACGTTGTTAGAGAAGGGCTGCGACGACGAGATGACTCCAGGATCTTCACTCTGCCACCGTTTCAAACTGAAAAAACAGTAGAAGTAGCCATTGGTTCAACCACAAGAGCAGAGGGTGAAAGTGATCGAGAGAATCGCAAGTTTAGTATACCTGTTGTAACGAGGCTGTAAGTTTGAAAAGTATCGATTCGATTACAATCTTTACAGATCGTTTTCAGACAAAGAGTCTTTATAAAGTATCACGTGGGAATATATCGTGTCAACTTACAAATACTGTCTTGAAACTGTCCAAAATTGTTCTGCGTGTTCGGAGAATAGTCTGAGAAAACGGCACGTGTGCATTTTAAGAAATTGGAAGAAAGTGGAAGAAATAATGATGAGTGTGTTTGTTTTTGTCGTCACATATAATCTAGTGTAAATCAGCGATTATTATCAACAGCGAGATTACTGCCAAATTTTACAGAGCTTGGGCTTATTTTGCTGATACGAACTGGGATTGCGCTCAAAGCTATATATTAGAGAATTAGCAGAAAATAGTGGCTATACATGTAGCCTGGGATTTTAGGTAAATTGAATGAGAGAAAGTATAACAATATTTTCCGGACGCATGAATAACCAATGTCTTATAAACCCATGCACCAGTGATTTGAAAATTCCATTATCCTTTTCACCAAATAAGGGATATGTAATCTGAAGCGCTTTTTCCTTATCTTTCGTAAAAGGATAGCGATATATATATATATATCCGTTTAATTCTCATTGGCTGGCATGAATACATTTATCTGAGGCAATGACGCTTTTTAAAGGACGGTGACAGATCTTTGGATCAGTATTCAGAGCCATTTACGTAGAATACAGGACGTTTAATTTCTCGTTATAACTTCAGTTGATTCAGATTGGCCATACAAAAGTAAGTAAGAATCCCAGTTTATGATACGTATTTGTGTTTCTCCAAAAGCGGAAACGGTACCTTTTCGAATTAGGAGTAAAGGACAAACCGTTGAAATTATATTTGCTACTTTAAACCAGTATATTGAAAACTGTTCAATCTTTACTATAGAAGAGTCCAAACATTGGCCTTCCTGAGTCTCATAAAACTATAAGCGAAGCATGGTTTTATAACATTCGCTTGATTTAAATGTTTTTTTTCACTACTGGTGCCATTTTTTACGAAGGGTTTTATTAAACTCGTTGAACGGTCGTTAATTTGATCAAGCTCAGTGTGCAATTCACACGTGATTTGTAATTATTTCATAGTTTGTACCTTGGGAGAATATGATTTTGAAAATTTTCATCACGTCTCTAATATGCCTACGTGATTATCAATTTTATTATATGCTATATGATACTCGCGATGCTGACAGTCTGAGGAAAAATTTCTATTATCAAACTGCGTGATTCACCTAGCGGAAGTCAATTCTTGATAAACATTATGCTGGATATGACAGCTTCTCAACTAACTGTTGAAAATATTTTGTGTTTTTAATTTTAATAAATAGTCAGTTTTTTATGCCTAAAACTTTCGTTAGATGCTGAATATATTTCAATTATACCGATAATATTGCTTCGGATTGATATGAGTGGATTAAAAGCGGGATTAACCGTGATTCACACTATATAATTAGATGCGTACGAAAAGCAAGTTGAACAGAAAAAGATGCGGTTTCATACCCTGCTTAAAATGTTTCCGAGTTAATGTCATATTTCTAATTCATCAGAAGACCCCTTCATTATTGACCCTAATAAGCTCGTGATAGATACCACAGAAACGTCATTGTGGTTCAAAGCTTTGTTTATTTATATTTTCAAACAATTAACCATCAAAAGAGTAATAAATGCACCAATTTAAATTGGTCGCATGGCATTTCATATGGAAACCCCAAAGTACAAGTTTTTATAAATTCAACCGCGGCTTATTAATCACGATTGTACCGCTTTCTAAACTTCCGATGCTTGAAAAATTGTCGCCATACTCTGCTGCAGACTCGGAACAGAACTTTAATCTTGTTATGTACACTTACATTGTATATTTTTACGTACTATTGAAGCAATGGATGTCCGAAATACGTACTACACGTTTTTCATCGTTCATGATAGTGAATTTGTGCTAGTAGAAATTTGTGAGGAAAATGAATTTAACAGCTGTGGAAAGGAATGCTTAAGTTGTAATCTTTTATATAATGGAATAATGAGCACATAATTATTACTTAAAACCGTACGTTCTGCATTCTCATTTTTTGTCAATAGTGTAAGAAGATTAAAATTTAACTTTCAGGTGTTCGTTTGGAAGACGCGATGACTGCCCGTGAACTGTCAATGGTTTCAAAGGAGTCGATGGACACTCCGATGATCATTTTGGGCTCTGCGCGAAGGTTAAGAATGTTATCAGCATCATTCACTTTTGCTCAATTGGTCAGTATTCTTTGGTTTTAACGGTCTAAATTAAACTGAGTCACTGTTGGATTTGCTAAACTACGATTGAGATTGAACACAGTCAATTATTGTTGCGTCGAATAATATTAGGTGACGTTATGTGTTCAAATGGTTGTTTGTTTTTAGATACTAGGTATCATTTGCGTTGGGATGGCTTTGTGGGACATGAAGCTCAACTTTGCAGAGTTGTTATTCGCCAGTGGCGTGGGGCTTTTCAAAAAAATTTCGGATAGGCGCACCGGGGTTTTGAGCTCGATATTAAAGTTCACGAGTCGATTCTCCTCCGCAGAATACGATCGTGTAACGGTAGATCAACTGAGTGGTCGGATTTTAGTAATTGCAATTACAACTTTCTTCGTCATTGCTACATACATCTTTCTCGTTTGGTACGCAGCATCTCTACTGACTGGGACAATAACACGAAATACACTCGTTAGCGTAAGTTTAAGAAGGATCCTAAATTATTGTTGTATTGAATATCATCACAACACGAAGAGTCCTGCAATTAGTCATTTCTTATGAACCTTGGGATTCTCAAGGAATGAACTAAAACTAAAATAAAACGAAGAAGAAATTTAGTGAAGTATACTGAATGCATGATTGATTTAATCAGAATTCATTGTTTCAGGAGGTGGTTTATCAGTCAACCGGTTTCGCGTCACATTTTATAGCCTCATCGGTCCTTTTTGCGCAAATTGAGGATGTGGGAATTGAATACTACATGAATCGCATGATGATGTTGTATTTATCGGTAAGTTCTACGTTGGATTCTCCAACTTGACAATCTACTAACGGTTGTAACGAGTCTCTCATAAACGTGTCAAATATACACCAGCTTCTTCTTGACGGTAATGTTCTCTAATTTCTGTTTTTAGATGATGATTATGGCCATCGCCATGCTGTATCTCTTGAGCTTTGGTTTAACTCTGTTGCTTTGCAGACAAGTTAAGTAATGCGGCCAAAATCTAATTCATGGACTTGCGGTGGATTTGCAATTCAGAGAACTTTTAATTGATTTCTACCGATACCTATATATTCGTAATATTGATATTCATTCAAATTCGAGACCCAAAATTATTTCTTTTTAATTGTAATTTGTCGAGATTTATTACCCAGAACATACGTTAACTAGGAAATAGATTTAAGATGCGTGTACTTAGTTGGAATAAGTTGAAATAAAAGTGGAAACTTATGACATTACTGCGTTCGTTGTTTATACAATTGATAATTTTTGTACGGAATATTAGGGAAACAGACAAATTACATGTATTTGGATAGCAAACATTGGATTAAAGAACTGTACTCTTGTATGTGCCAAGTGACGAGTCGCTTGAATGAAGAGTTATATAAGAGAAAATGCTATGCGAAGAAAAAAGAATATTCTCATTCTCAGTCTTCGGGCTGCGTAAAATACCTTCGCCAATTGTTAATTGTTCGTAACCGACCTCCGAATATGTAAAAAAAATCGGCAATCTTAGTCTTCAAAATTGTGGGAGACGAATTTTTGGGGCAATTTCTTTTTAATATTTTTCTTCGAGGAAATTTTTTTAATAATAATGTTTGAATAACTATATCGCTGATTCAAGATATTTCATATGCAGATCGAGAAAAGTGGAAAATAAATAAACATCACAAGTGTTGAAATTACACCTGATATACACATGGGAACACTGATTTAGACAGGGTTGATTTTTCGGCGAAGTCGCTTGCATTGACAATGCAGAATCAACTCACTGCGTCATTGCTGATTGGCTACAAACTCGTTGAAATTTTGTATGGTTGAGTTATGTGATGTTCAGTGCATTGCCAACGTAATTGACCCTGCCGGAAAATTACTCGTCCTCGGACCACTGTGTGTACGTCGACAATTGTAAAAGTATACATATTTATGAGGAATAATGAAAGATGTTTACGTCCTACGATCTTTTTGCTGCGTTTTATACGTTCCTGGGGGTCCGATTAGTAGAGAGAGGGTCATACAACTCGATTCTGGGACAAAAGATTTTTCGCCCAAAAAAAAAGTAAGGCTAACCCCTTTGCTTTTTTGGCGAAAATTTTCGCGATTTTGAAAAGTGCTGGAATAAATTCTTTCATGCACTATTCCGACGCAATTTTGCGAGAGAAATCGATTGGGCGCAGTCCGATTACGTTGCGAGCAACGGATCAAAAGTTGCAGCCAAACAACCAAAGAATCTGTTTCGTTATTTTCTTTGCTGCTGATCTTTCCTGCATATTTTTTCTGCCGTTGCTCCTACGCTCTTTTTGCTGCGTTTTCTACGTTCCTGGAGATCGAATTAGTGAGGACAGGGTCACACGAATCGATTCTGGGACGAAAGATTATTTGGTAAAAAAAAAGTAAGGCTAACCCTTTTTTGGCGAAAATTTTCGCGATTTTGAAAAATGCTGGAATAAATTCTTTGAATTTTTCTTGAAAATTTGGACAATTTTGAAAAATACTGGAATCAATTCTATCATGTACTATCTCGATGTAATTTTGCGAGAGGAATTTATTCCACTCACTCTCGACTCACTGAGAACAACGGGTCAAAACTTGCTGCCAAAAAACTTAGCGAGATGGGGAAGGAAAATGAGAAAGTCGTAGCTGCAAAGTTTTTGTTTCAGTTCAGTTACAATTTATTTAATGTGCCTTAAATCTAGTACAAGTGTTCAAGTGTCAGTGTATGTTAGTTTAAAAAGTTGTCAAATAGTATTAAAATGAAAAATAAAGAGAATATGAGAAAAATCAATTGCAACATACAATAATTCAACCGGAATACGAAAAATGTTATATAAATTATGTTTGTAGTTAGTAAGTATAATTCATGTTCTATTCTGCACATAAGTGCAATGTACCTCCTTAGGATACGATATGTATGATATTCTATCGTTACTATTTCATGTAACCCATATTTGTATTTTCTCAGTTGTTGTTCCCAAGCTATTATATATATCATTTTTGCATTCCCAAGGGTCCAATTACCTAGTCCAGAAAGGGTCACACAAAGGGATTCTGAAATAAGAAACATTTTTATATTAAAACTAATTTATCTTGACCCTATTGCGCCGTAATTTTGCAAAGGAAACAGATTGCGCAGAGTTTTTACTTCCTGCGATAAGCATATCTAAAGTTACAGCCGAGAAATTAGCTAATTAGTAATTGTTTTGTTCCGAATTGCGTGATGTATTTAGTGAAATGGGTCGGTGAGATTTTTTTTCACGATATGTAAGAATGTTCGAAACTTCAAAAGTAGCTATTGTTCGTTTTCCAACTTATTTGGTTTCGGGAATGAGAAAGTTTATAGACGATCCTCACTTTGTTGGCACAGACCTTGCCTGCGTTGAATTTTATTTCACGGTGTTTTTGGTAGGTTATCTATGAAATTTTTCCAAGTAGTCCGGCAAATTTTAAGGAAGTCACAACGCAGAATAACCTCGCAACATCACGAGTCTTGAAGCATCTTCATGGGTGATGTGTAATGGTAGTCAATCTTTCAACCGTTAGATCGCCTCCCTGGCTTTTTTAGGAGGCAGCAGATAACTCGGCAACTTCACTGGACTTGTTAATTAATTATACACATAAATCAAGCCTCTAAAAAATATCGAATTTCAATGGAAAAATGCTTCTATTAAAATGAGAATAATAAAGATAATTAATGTGGCTAAACAGTTGCCAAGGAAGTGGTTTTTTTTTGCATTACATTATTGCGGTAAGCAATTTTCGATAAGAAATCCCGATAACCGTTAATATAATAACTCATAATCGGACTGTTGCGTAAAACATTTTCTTTGCCGAATGCTTGTTCTGACCTGATATCATTCGATATTCATAAGTCCCGCTTAACTCTCACGATGTATCGATCTCAAATCGACATTACACATATCGATGATCGATAGGGATTATCGTAAATCAATACAAATCAATGTATCCTCACTTTCGCGCCAACCGGCCAAGCGTCAACACGATGCTTAAGGAATGTCACTAAATTGTAAGTTGAAATCTCTCAACATCTAATTTGATAATACCTGATCCTTTTCTTATAAATAATTTTCCCGTAAATCTCGCCTTGAATTTTTGTATTTTTATATCACATCAGCAATCGTTGCATATAATTTTTCACAGAACAGTTAAACTGTCGGTCAGACACATGTTCAAAAACGTATGTGTTCTCATATCATTACAAATTTAAACTAGTTTTATAAATGTATACAAACGCCAAATAATTCAAACAATTGTCTAGAAAAATTCTTGTTTTCATTTTGTTTGTAGTAGTCGGAAGATGATCGACTGCAGCCCGATCGAAACGTCGCAATAAATTATTGCTTAAGGGAAAAGAAAAAAAAAATGTCTTTTTAATTGACCATCACTCGATGAAAATCAGCTATCATTAATCCTCCAACGGTCACTCACTTCAAAATAAGATGTCTATATATTCATAATGTGATCTTTAGGTACAAATTCGAGACCCAGTGGTATCCCGTTTTCATTGTAATTTGTCGAGGTTCATTACATAGAACATACGTCAACTAGAAAATAAATTTAAAATGCGTAAACTTAGGTGGGATAGGTTGAAATCAAAGTGTAATTCATGACATCACTGCATTCGTTGTCTGTACAATTAATTATTTTTTATACGGAATATTATGAGCACAAGTAAATTATATATATATGTCAGATATACAAAGACAAATAAAGAGTATTACACAGTTTATTTAATTGTAAGCCGCAGAGACACGAAAAAACACAACTTTATTCAAATCGTTTGAAAATCAATCTAAAAGAAGTAACTAAGTTAAACAAGAACAAAACAAATCCAACCAAAACAAGTTCCATCAACATCATACAACCGGTGATCAAAATGTAACAATGACACAATATGGTGATGCGACATATATATATATATATTTGAATAGCAAACATTAGATTTCCATACTGTACTTTTCCATGTGCCAAGCCCCGAGACACTCAAACAAAGGATATAAAGGAAAATTCCATTGGAAGATCGAGGATTATTTTCATCCTCAGTGTTAGGGTTACCTACAATATCATCTACATTCGTCAGTTTGAATTATTTCAACTCCGAGTCCATAAAGAAACATCATTATTAATTTTGACGAAACATTACTAGTCTTCGGCCTGAGATGTCGCGAGATTTACTGTAAAACAACTCGTAAATTGAAAAAACTTCATAATGAGGATTAGTATTGAATGTATGAAAGTATTTTTGTCGAAGAAAAAAAAGTTCCAAGTAGTTATTTCTATTCAGGAAAGCAGTCAGAAAATGGATCGACAGCCCTCTACATCCAATATTGAATAGGGTCAATTTTAGAGTGTAAGCCCCCCCCCCCCCCCCCCCCAAGCTCATTGAAATTAACCCGACCTGATTTTGATATTATCATACCATGTACATAAACTGTGAAACTACCGTGATGGAATTTCATCACTTGACTTGGGGTTCTGTAAACTATTTGTTAATTTGAAATATCGTGTGAAAACTTTGTCATTATTTATATTTTCCAAAGCTTCTTGTAATCCTTGATTGCAGAAGTGCTTTCAAGAATGCAGGCAACCCAAGGTGCGCAACAAAATCATTTCGATAAAAATGGCTGCTCCGTAACGTAGGCAATATTATCAGCTAGTATGCGATCTAATGCCTGACACAATCGATGGTATTTGTTAATCGTATTAAAACATAGCAGCATCGTCAAAGCTGTTTGTGAGTTTGAGCTGTTAAATAATATCAGAATTGATTGTTCTTTAATTATTATCAAGCTTGTATTTGATAACAGAAATTGTTCGTAACTTGAATGCACTATAGATAATATCATTAGATTCAACGTGATCATTGCATTGAATTATGAAATATAATAATAGTTATTGAACTGTTGACTTTGCACACCGCAGTTTGCAGTGTGTGCATAATTTATGAAACGGGATTGCATGTTTCAATATCCACTTTAGTATCGGTATGTCTACACACATCAGCGCGATCTTGTAGTAAGTACGGCTGGTTTAAACCGCGAGTTGACTATTAACGTAGCAGCACGTGATCGTGTTCTTTGAAAAACTGGTATACCTCGAAAACGAGAATTGTGAGAATCACATGCATTGCATAAGTTTAAACAGAAATACAAGGAAAACACTCCGGAATTAATGCAAGTATTCGAATAACGACTTTGATGAAGTTATTGTAAGTAAAATCACGCACTTCGCTTCCGTTCGACAGTTTTCTGATAAAAAAAAAAAAAACGCCTCAAACTGGAGTTACAAAAAATAAGTATTCGTTAAACGTTCTGACTCGAGACAATCTCATGCACTATGTTTGAAAAACAATTAAGCAAACACGTGTAATTAAGTGAGGTGAAAAAAGGCTCGTCGGTCGTAGAACGAATGCATACAGAAAACGAAGACTTGCAGGTGGGTCTTAATGTCAAGGAGTTCTACCTGCCTACAGGGATCCTTGAAACACGTTGTGCGGTGCAATATCTTTCAGGAGGGAAAGGCGAAAGGGAAAGAAAAAGGGAAAGAGCGATTTCTGCAATGTCGGAGGAAGTGTAGGCGTCAAATAATCCGTAGATAACACAGCGCGATAGATCGTTACCGATCGGTCGCCGAGGAGTCGATGCTGGATCTTCTGAGTCTCTGGAGTCTAATAACGGTCGCGAACTACGGCATGACGCATACTTCATACAACTCGGCTTTTAAATGCGTGACATGAGATCTTTGGTTGAGCTGATTGGTATTTCCCATGGTACCCAGGCGATCTCGATCATCACAATTGAAGTTCCACCCAGTCAGTGTGGCCAGCCTGGCGGTCAGTAGTCGGAGAATCAGCCAGACGCCTGCAGCCGACGACCGTCTTAAAACCAGTATTTCCTTGAGTGCCCTCCGCGTTCCTTCAGTTATTCGAAAGACGTCCACCGCGTTACTTGGAAGTCCTGTCGTGCCTGCCGGAGAGCTGCATCGCACAAAAGCTAGTAAGTGCATCGTGTGTAACAGAATAAGTGCACAAAGCTTATTCGGAATCAGACGTTGTTTAAAATCCTCGAATTCTACGTACATACTTGTATGATCTGTAGTACAGTACACTGGTAGAGCTTGGTTTAGGAAAAGTGCGAAAATATTTGCAAGATGCGAGGGAAATGGCGAGGCCTTGGATACTGCATCTCGTTTTGTTTGGAAGCTCCACCTATCGAGGCGTCGATGTTTTAGTACCGATAATATTTTTCTTTGTTTGCAGTTTCAAAGTTTTTCTCTTCGAGAACTTGTTACTCGGGTTCAACTTGCGTTGTACTTACAGCAAACCTTTGTACAGTTATTTGTCAGTGAGAGAGACTAGTTTATACGCAACTAATCAATAATTATTAATGAAATGCGAGCGCAGTGGCTGGACTGATTCATCGTTTGAAATTTGAAATATGCGCGCCTTTTTGATAAGAGGGAAGTGATATAAAGTTGACGCTACAGCGACACAATCAGTTGGAAGTGATACGTTCGAGTATAAGTTCTAAGCTAGCTAGTAAACGTCACGTATTGTATACGAGTATGTGCGGTAACTACCACTCTCAATTTTAATAGTTATTGTGTTAAAATCGACTACTTATTATTAAACAGTTTACGGCCCGTTGCTACAAACAATCGCGTTTTCCAGGCAAGTTCAAATTTGTAATATTTCTCCCGCCTTTTTTAAACTATACCATTGGATTGCATTGTCTGGCCGCGGTACGAACGAACGCAGAAGGAATGCCAGTGGCAAATATTGACGATCGTTTATAAACACGAACGAAATTTTCTACGACTTCGGGGAGTAAGAAAAAAAGTGATTAAAATGTGATAATGATATTCTATGCCAGCGGTACGTTCTTGAACTCTGGATTTATTAAGTTCACAAGTTAAATTTCTCATTACGTTTTACGGGCCGTGTCCCCAGGCTTGTAAAGTCCAGCCTTTGTGCAGCCTACTCCTCGATCACGTGCAAACGGTGAAGTTTGGTTTTCAGAATCCTGAAGCAACACACTTGTGTAATATTTGATAGGTTATATCGGTTGTTGTGACATTGTAAACGTCATAAAGCCGCGATGTAGATGAACATCTACGGTAATATCTGGCAAGAACTTCTTTACTCGGTTGCACAACGCAACGCTCGTTTTGCTATCTTTCGAATTGACTCATTTCCATGCAAGTTACACATTTCTGTATCGTTACAGATCCTGTTACACTGTTTCTTATACTCATTTCATCAGTCTACACCATGTCTCGCTCAAGCAAAATGATACCAACAAAGACCGCCGGTTCCTCTCCAGTCCACATTTCGAGCATGGCGTGGAACTTTAAGATATTCGGAGCGATCCTCTTATTCGTTGAAATGGTGAGTATTTTTTCCTGATTTTATCCCAGTAAAATTGTTCTCCGCCATGGCTAGGTCCAACATAATTTATCATCAAAACTTGTACAGAGCGCAGTTATCGCTCTTTATGCGCCTACAACATTGTTATCTGTATGAGTAACCACTATCTGGCAAACCACACCTTTGCCTCGATGTACAAACTGCCGGTCCAGTGTCAATCATACAAGCTACGTCATTGCCCACGTGCAGATAGGAAAAAGTGTGTGGATTCTGCTAAGTGCGACTAAATACTAGATTTTTTCTTCGTTTTTCTCTGGTCAAAAAGGTAAATTACTTAGCGGCTTATGTGAACCTCCGATATTGCGCATCTAATTTCCGTATTGCCCAGTCACTTTCGTGCCTATCTACCGTTCGCTTTAACAAAAAAGTTGACCAAGTATGATGAGCAGCCTACCATATTAACAAATGCAAGTGTAAATTAAACTTGTATTGACGCGAAAAAAAAATGAAAACAACATTGCATTTATTGCGGGTCGCGATTCAACCTCAGCGAGGTATTTTTCACGTGAATAAGAAATCGACGTGCATATTAGAATCACTTTCAACACTCACTACAATTGTCCAGCACTATTTCACAGCGAACACACTACAAAGTATCGATATAAATAGTTTCGTGACGATTTTCACCTTGGAGGAATTCAATGTCAGTAGCAATTTCGAATTATAGAAAGTCGTCACCGGCCACCCTTGAGACGGGTGGAGACTGATTAGCCCCGTGATTTGTTGCTAAAGGTGGTAGAGTTCTAACGGTATAAACGAAACGTTGAACCAAGCAAGTTTAACGGTTTCTTGCAAGTGGCCTTAAGAAATCGGTTAATGAACGCTAAAATACAACTCCGCACGTCGTGTGATGCTAAATCGGGAGAAGTTTTCGGTAATCGTGAAGCTGTGGTTTTGAGCTGCTTAGAAAGTTAGAACAGGTTCACTGACAATCGATTTACGGTGATTTTCTGCAGGTGCTGGGGGTCGTCTCCTTATGGAAAGCCGGGTATGACCTGAACACCAACTTTCCGGAGGTGATAGTCATGAGCAGTAAGGAGATCATGGCACTGGTCATGAGGAATATTATGGCAAAATCGGCTGGCTATGACGAAGAGATGGTGAAACTCCTGGAGAAAGATCGCGATCATTCCCCAGTGGATCAGATCACTGGGCGCGTGTTCGTGGTTTCGGTGTCTGGAATCTTCATCCTTATATCTTTCGTTCTGTTCGCTTTGTCTCTCGCGTCCTTGATCACGAGATCGTTCAAACGAAGCGCACCTGTTTACGTGAGTATCCGAAGCAAAAAGAGAAATAAAATCAATTTCATTGGCCAGAAATCGGAACGGCAAGATAACATCAAAATCTCGTCTCTTCCCGACGGGATAATTTGTTGTTTTAGGAGATGATATGCCATTTGATAAGTTTTGGAGCGCACCTTTTGGCAGCCTTGGCCCTTAACATGCAAATCGGCATCCAGGGAGAAACTTTTGTTAATTCTGAAATGATGCGTAAAGTAGTGGTAAGTTTTAAAATGCAATGATTGTACAAAGAGCCGGAAGCGGTGACTGTATTATTTGTCTTTATTTTTTCAGTGGATCGTCATAGCGAACTCAACGCTGAATTTCGTCAGTGCCATCGTATCTCTGTTGTCTTGCAGGGAATTCATGATTACCGATAGAGAAACCACCGCCTGAACGGGATTTCGTATTTTCTATGCCCAGTCGTCATAATCAAGAACTACGAATACTAGTCACGAGCGAAGACCAAAGTCAATTTCGTAGTATAAATGCGAAAGAAGAAAAGAAAAACGAAAAAACGCAACGGCAACTGTAATCGATAATTTCGCTGAATCTTAATTTAATCGACGCCAGTATTAATTCAGCAATTAATGCTGAATCTTATAACGGGCTTTATTCGATGTATCATCGAGCTGCTTCAATAGCACAGTCTTAAGTCGATAATATTGAAGGACATTGTTATTTTTCTACTTTTATATTAAGCCTTTACAGCATCGTCCAGCTCGCCCATGTTCTTTCATTGTCGTTCTATTTTCGTACGAGTAAGTATGCAGCACGAGTATGTTAATGTTCAGACGAATTTAGTTGGAATATAAATGACGAAGAATATGTTTAATTACTTATAATGATTCCCCATTGAATTGATATTGGACGATATGTCCCGAGGTTAAATGGGGCCAAATGACCCTTACATTCTATTCGGTCGTTTCACTCGACGTTACGATACACGCCGTACAGTGCAGTCTTATTTTTGTGGGGAAAAAAGCACTGAGAATCACGGAGTGGAATTTAGTTTAACCTCTGCTCATCCTCAAATTTATTATTATTATAATAACAGTACTCGTTTCGTTGATTACGATACCTTCCAATCCATAATTACGTGTCGAATGTAAATGCTAATTGACAATGTTGATGATTATTTAGCACCAATATTTTACGGTATATTTACTCAAATAGTAAAATTATTAAAGAGAAGTTGATTAGTTAATCATATGAAGGTCTACACTCGTTGGAACACACATCAAGTACACAAAATAAATAATGAAACATAACGAAATTACCAACAACGTTACTTTCTTTCGGTCATGGTTCATGCTACAGTTTTATACCGTAACCAGATTCCTCACATTCTTCATCCTCAAAGCTCAACTGGTCTCATCTTATTGTTGTGCCTCGGCAAAGAAACGAGAGATTATAATGACTCATCGTAAATAAAAGTATTAAGGCATTTCTAGTATAATGCTACTGGAATACAAACCAGCATTACTCTTGATGAATGAATGATGACTGAGATCGTCGGTTTCAAAATAAAAAATTGTAGTTTTTCGAGCAACTTGAAATCTAAGATAACTGCAGTAATCGACTTACGATCACATTGTCATAGATATGTTGATTGGAATTTAAATACAGATGCTGTACGTACTGTACGTTTTCAAACCCCGTGGGTACTTTTGTCTGAATTTATAGCAATAAGTTAAATACGCATTGCTGCACTTTGCACTACATGCAGCAATAGCGTGACATGCATTTTTTCGTCGTAAAGTGCATACAAAGTTTGACGGTATACGTACCTGAATACGCAGTGGTGATATTCCCGCTGACATCAGTCGGTAACAGCTTGGATCGAGAGAATTTATCGTTCCGGCCGGTCAAGAATCACAGATGTTATCATCGACCGATATCATAAAAAGAAGGAACGCTAAGATATTCCTACTTGTTATTATGCGAATTCAAGATCACACTTTTTGATTCACGGCACGTTTGCGGTGACAAATAAAGCAGTTGCGTCGTCCAGGAAATTCCAGAAATAACCGCGTACGAACCAGATGATAAACCTCGAGACAGCGATTGATAAAATACTGTAATCATTTTGAGGCTTAGGCCTGTCCTGTATATTGAAAGTAGTCTCCGATTATTTGAGACAACACATTTTGTCGTTTTATAATCAGTTGCGCGTCAATTAACTCGGCAAGTTTGCCCTGACAAGGAATTTTCTCCTCGAGTGATTTGTTTTCTCGAAATTGGTATCGTTCCGATACAACGCACGAAGTATTCCAGGTTCACCTTAAAGGCAAATCATTACAAATTTGTTTATTATTTTCTAGTCAACCTTTATAATTTATTCACTCTATTACCATTCTACACAGTATCAATGTATTTAAGATTCACGTATTTTTTGTCGTTTTTTTGAAACGATTATACTCTTCGTTTCAAACCTGATACGGATCCTGCAAATGACATCGGTATTATTGACAGTTATTTGCCCGGTTATTATTTTGGAAAACCAGCGTCCAACACGATTTTCGGCGTTTCTCTCATGACATTATCCGTAAATATGTATCGCATTATAGTGATGTTCTTTGTACAACATTTCTCTGCACAACATCATCGGTTTGTGTTTTCTACTGATTGCCATCACTATTATAAAATAACATAATTTTAAAGTTGGTTTGGATATTACTCCAGATCCCTTTTCGAATCATCAGACGAACATTGAATTCAATCGTAGGCAATCGGCCAGATGAAGCTCCCGATGGAGTCTGCAGTCGGTTACTTGCATTTTCAGTAACGCAGCCCTTCTCTTGTGTCTCCAAAAATCAAACCACGACGTGGTCCCACCATGCTCAGATCCCCTCCAAAGTAGGGGAAGTCGAATTTAAGTGGTTCGAATATATAGGACTTTTATTGTAGAGGCAAATTATCAGTTGATAAGTATTTTTTTCCATACGATAAGTGCAATAAATCATTAATTAAAAGTTGTTCAATAAATAATATCACTGCACACGATTTCGCTGTATTTATACTTGCACGTTTCCTTGCGTGTACAAGTGTGTTAGGCTTTATGAAAATAATTGTACTTTTTAACCATTGCTCCATCGTATTTTGCATTCTCAATCTGTATAATGTATTCTTGTTAAAACACCATAACTTTCGATTGGATGTTGAATAAACTTAAAATTTTACAAAACAATCGGAGGCGAAACTACTTCGTCGCATTTCAGTTCAATGGCAAGAAATTACGATCATCTATAACTTATACGCAACCTTCACTTTGATTTAGATTCTGCCAGCTTATGGCAACTCATCTGTGACGCTCAACAATTATATATCGTGTGTCCGGTTCACCTAAAAACTACCATGAAACATTACAAATTACAAATTTTGCTGTGCTAAAAACATTCAACAAGTACTGAACGATTATTATTTTGAAACGAGGAACAAAAGAAGTGAAAGGATACCGAATGGAATTTTTATACAGTTTTTGTTCGGTACAATTACGTAAGCCGTTAATCTTGCGGTGAATAACAAATTCGCCTGCGTTACGGCAACTACAAGTACATGAAAACGCCTAAAGTAAAGGCAACTTAACTGACAGTCCTGTGCCAATGGTAGCAGCTGAACAAATAACGTTACTGCATACGATTCCGCTGTTATCATAACAATGTTTACACAGCTGTGGTACTTTGTAAGAATTGATCAATGGTTGTATATATTTATTCATAACTTTGCTGTATTTTGTAGTTGCCATACATCTATTGCATATAAATTATTTTATTCCGGCCGAGGGTAAATATTTTGCAACTTCTTGATGAATATAATATTTGAACCATTACCAACCTTACCAAAGCAGACGTAAATATAATCAACTTCAAGTCCTTGTGATCGGATTTGGGAAATGTCGGAAGAAGGACTTTGACTACGCACTGTCCAGCTTAAATTCAAAGTGCGCGCGTCATCTAATCCTAGGTCAAGATCACCTGATACTCTAGAACTAAGTGCGGTTCATTCATATTTGAAAAAACAACGAGTTGAACGTTCGCATAAAATGAGTTAAATTCCGGACAAGTCTGCTCCATGAGTTATACATATGACTTGCGTTTTCTTTTTTTGCAGGCACAATAAATTTGCATTCCGCAAAGTAGACCGCTGAAACACGACGTGTAGAGTGCCAAGTAAATACGATAAAAACCGCTACTTTGGATCGAAACAATTTGTGCTATCCTCTACATGAGCGGTACAGTGCAATTGACAGTCTGATTCACATGTAACAGCTCATAAGGTCGAACGGCTCAAGGCTCGAGTCGAAGAAGGACAATTGAATTGGGTCAGTCAGTGAATTAACAATATGATCCATACGGAAAGTCAATTGTTAACGCGATAAGAAAAATTATGCAAATTGGCGCCACGCATTCAACATAATATTCAATCCAAACGCCGAAACGTACGTGCTCAGCCCGGTGTCCAGTGGCAGATTAATCGCCACGAAGCGCAATCCAACGTGTCATATCGAGATGTTCAAGAAACACAAAGCGATCTGCTACACAAGAGCACGTGTGTCAAGTACGCAATTGTTCAACTAACAGACGTGACACAGTGCAGACCTGAGAATCGCCTCGCGTCTGGGATGCTGATGGGCCAACAATCATTACAGGCGGCTATCAAGCGACTCTGTTACTCCCTGTACCGCATTGTCTGCATCCTGATAGAGTCCCTGAAGCTATCGTTACGTGTGGTGATAGTGGATATTTAAAGGCTGATTGGACTTTATGAGGATTGCACGAGCAGTCTGCCGCAAGTCGGAATGTGCTTTGTGGCCTGAACACGTTTGCGAAATGCTCAAATCACCAAACGTGTTTATTATACGGCCGTTGATTGCATAATTGACTACTCGTTTTGGCCGAAATTTTAATCCAATGTGTAGGATCAACCACCGGATAAGACGTTCAGCTGAAAAACCTCGGAGCCGAGGTCGGCTGCGAGAAGCCTCGTATTACAGTTTTATTGGCGAACGATTTCTCGTTTCCCCGGTTTTGTGAGTTTTTTGAATTAATAAAGAATCTTACGAAGAACCGCGCAACGTCGATGATATCGTCACTGGCAGCATCGAATAAGCCGAAAACAGAGTATGCTTTTTAAGGTGTATTTGTCTCGATCGTTATCAATGGAAATATTGTCCCAACTGTTGTTGCGGTTATTAGTCATCTCGGTGAACGTTCTACCATTCCACTCGTTTTTCCAACTCTACGTTATTTTATGTGGAAGATATTCGAGAAACGCCGATGACCGGTTAATAATTCGTTCACCCAAAAGCCTGCAATAATGCTCATTTGAGGTAGATTATAACCCTCTCGACAAGTATTTGAAGTGCCGCTTTACAGCTGGCAATGATGCGATAAGCTAAGAACGGCATATAAATAATCTTCCCCCTTGGCTTAAGATTTATTACCGCAAATGAATATCCGACGCAATTGGATAGGTTTGTCGAATCTGATTATTGCAACTTTGTACATCGTCCACGCATGCAGGCCAATATTCAATCATGTTGTACTGTGAAAAAAGTAACTGGTATGCGAAAAACTAAGGAAGGGGCTTATTTTTTCGCGATACAGGCCAGCGCATACGTAAACATACGCATATCTTACACGCGTATTGCACGTATAGTAGTGCAAATATTGTACGTTGACCGTAAGAAAAAGTGGCATTGAACATCAGCTGGTGTTGCTCGAAAATGTATTACGTAAGTTACCGTAAATTACGCCATCTCGATACAGCACTGTAAAACTGTAAAACTGTCTGCCAAAGAAAATCACACAGACACAGAGAATATCGCTATTGCTCAATCGCAGACGAATTTATGCCGCGATTTTCTTATCGCTTTTTTATTAGATCGAGATTATCCCAGGAATGTATCGTATAACCACAATGTGGCAAACCGATTATGCAGACCATGAAATTGAAATTGTTTATTATACTTTAACTCTCTGGATTGGTTAATCCGTTATATATCGAATATAGATATGTTAAATAATGTACCTGAAATTTGTCACGAAATCTTCTACGCTCGGGTACGTGTTACAGATAATTGATACACTATGTAAATATACGACAAGTGTCGATCATCCGATACTTTTTTCCCAATGACTAGTGACTATATGAGTATCGTGATCGAAAGAAAACTTTGAATGACCTTCGCAGCTGATCGCTCCTTCCCTCTCTCAAGATTAGAAACGGAAAAAGAAAGAGGAACAATTACGATTCTCCGCATCCTGTCATTGAAACATTTAGCGATAAGAATGCAATCGCGAGTCGTCTGCAAACTATTCAAAAAATCCATGATAACGCTTTGAATGATCAACGTCAGAGGGAACCGAACTTAACAATAACGAGCTCCGAACACCGATATGAGTGTGATAATTTTTCGTAACGACTGTACCAGGCTCCGTTTACTGGGACTACCTGAACGGCGAATGGGCCCTTAGAGTCGAGTGCCCTTTTTTCGTACGCAGAGCAGACCGTTCATACACGGGTCATGTATGGAGTTCTATCGGCCTTAAGACTGTGGCAAGGGTCAGAGAGGCCCTACCTCAATGTACAGTCGGGTAAGGCCCAATCTCGAATTTAAACCGGGTCGTAGGTTTGATAGGGAGGCGGTCAGTAGGGCGGCGGAAAAACCCGTGCTTGTTGTTGGGACAGAGTGTGCGCATCGTGGTATAGAACGTGGAGTTTTGTCCTCCCCAGTTTCGCTTTGCCATGGCATACCAAAGCTACAACGAAACCGATCGTGCATGCGGCCGTCAGTTCACGCCAAGAAACCGGACGCTTCGTGTCTCAGTTGCTGCGAAGCGTGAAAGCGAGAACGAAAGAGATTTGCTCGAGTGATCGGTAAGGATCGAGATCCAAAAAATTTCACGCTGATTTGTTCCTACTGCGGATAGTTCGCCGTGATAGAATTGAGTGGCTAACGCGGCCTAGTTTTTACCAGTATTCTTATCGGACACGATTTGCGCTGATAATGGAGGCTGAATTAGCTAATACGACCAGTGGCGCGATTCCGTGGAATGATGACGGTGAGTTTTGAAGTCAAACAATCTGACGTCGATGTTAACGTTACTCTTTGATTGAACCTCTTTGTGGAACGTTTCAAAGGATTTTTTTCCACTGTTCTTCTTGAGATGAGATTCTACTGAATGGTACTATTGAACGCCGTATAAAGCATGTGAACAATGGTAGAGGTAGCAACGTTAAGTAAGAAATTTACCTTGCCATGGCTGGGAGCACGTAGCACAGTAATTTTATTAATCAAAACTTCCTTGATTCGGATACTAGAATTAAAACTGTACAGCTTTCCCTTGGTTTCCAGAACAACAAAGATTGATGGCAATACCATGTTTCATGAAAACGCGCGACATGCGGTGTATATTGTTCCTGTTTAGATTTGAAACGTTGCGTATCATATCAACCAATGAGAATGTTTAATCGTTAGCGATACTTCCGATGCAAGCGTCGTCATTTTGTTCGCGGAGTTAATTACTTGACTGGCTCTGCGAAAGTCATTAAAGCCGATGTTAATTCGTATTCGCAGTAATAAGAATGATCCACGTGTTTCACTGATCGACATTTCTCATGAAAAGACACAAGATAATTGTCAAATTCCAGTGCTCGGCACGAATTGACTGTTAATGATCGCGAGCTGAGGTAATTCCTGGCTTTTTCCACTCTGGAGTAAACCCCGGAGTTGATAACTGTCCGAAGATGCGTCGAGCGGAACAGCCGAAGTTCGGATTGGCAATCTACTTAATTGAACGTATGACGTGTGGTTTTAGCGACTAATGACCACAGTCCATTCTTTCATCTCGTGAGCAGGATGGGGGCTATTATACCTCACGCATTTAGAGGGGCATTACACGCGTTTCGCGGCAAAGCTGCCGTAATGAAATTGTCGAGTAAGAATTATCCCGAAATAAGTACACGTGTGAAATTCAACACCCTTATTACCCAACGCCCACCTTCTCGGATTGCCGATCCAACGTGGCGACGCCTCTCAGCGGCTGCACTGCACGTGGTAGAAAGATTGTAAAACCTTTTCCCGCAAGTTTTCTTACTCGTTCACACGGGCATTCCACGCTTTTACCCGACGCGTATACCTCTACGACCGGATATTACCACGATTTTAATCAGCGACAGAGCGAGGTCTGACTTTCACTTTGATTCGAATGGCGTACTATCCCTAATCCTATAGTGACGCGGAGGCACGGTTATATACGGACAGCGAAATTTCACCGATTATAATCGGTCGGAAACTTGGCGCCTATTTTCTTTCTGGTCGTGCGAATAGATCAACCGACCAGTCTGCTTTCTGATGGAAAATAAAGCTGCTTTTGGACATCGGAAGCTGCTGTAATTCTGGTTAAACAAGCCAGTTGCGGTGAAATTTAAAGCTAATCTAGTCGGTGCAATGCGAACTCTACACGGAGAGAATAAATGAGTAGATTTTACGTGAAACTGCAGGAAAAGAGGGACGCGTCAGGTTTTTTGATAAAATATACTTCGTGAAATGCAGAGTAAAATATACTACATGGTATTTTGGTACCAAGAATTTCGATGTATCCCTCTTTTCCTGCAGTTCTGAGTAAGATCTGCTCTTTTTGTTCTCTCCGTGTAGAGTAAGAAGAATCTCAGGATTCACTAACCGCTAGAGCCGCTGCTTCATGCTTAACGTTGTCCGTGTCGTTTGGAGCAGGTTTTTCCAATGACGCATAGTTTGGAGTATTCAACTTGATATTTCTTATCATTTCATGGAGGCAACATAAATATTTCAAAGTTTCTTCTCTCTAAAATTTGTATCCTTTGGGTTATAGTTTGCGAATTGAACCCTTTTTCGACTAAACTTCTTTAATCGTGACCCCACTGAATTGGTCCCAATTTGGCCAAATCGAACCGTAGTTAATTTCAAGTCCCGCCAATCACCATAACCGCGGATTGTTGAACCAATGAGGTACGAATCAGTGATTCAAGTCGCCGTGTCAGCCCCACGTCACGTCGGAAGGCGTACGTGACGAAAAGCATGGTGCACCCTGTGACGTCAATGGATGTTGCGTTAGCTTAGCAAATTTCAAAGTTCCTTCATTTCCATGAAGGAGCGATCGCGTTACGTTATACATATAATGCGTCCAGATCCGAATTAGGCAACTGACTTATATGTACAGCTGTAGAAATAAATCAGCATGGTTATTAATTAACTGCCTGCACGATCTTGAACAGTGATACTCAAGATCAGAAAATTAATTACACGTTTATCACGTGTCTAGAATTTTTAATGAGCCTTCTTGTTTTTTCCGCGAGATAATTTGTGGTCGAGCGCTGATCCTTGTGTTCGCGATACAAAGCTAGACTTTCAACAGTTGTAAGACATGTAAATAAACTTCACTTCATGGATAAAACTTCATTAGTTGCGATATTGTATACTTACGCAATTTACCTCGGGGAGGTTGAAGTTTCGTGTTTGAAGTGCACATTGTTGTCTTTTTTGGTTTTTTATCTCTCTCTCTGATATGATCGTATTTTGAATTGTACGAAGAACGCAGAAGGTGACCGTCACGGCCCAAAGGCTAGAATACTTTCGACTTTCGTGTAACATGGTCTCAAACGAAACCACAACACACGATCTTGTACGAAAAACGCTGAAGGTGACTATCGCAGGTCAAGAGTTAGAATAAGTTCGGCCTCTGTTCGATAGAAGCATCATAACGTACTTATTGGAGCACTATCCCGTTTTTGCAAAAAAAAAAAAAACGATTTTGGACAAAAACTGTACGGGACATCAAAGATCAGTCCTTTTATAGGTTACAACTTTTATAGAAATAATTTTCTTCTAAAATCAACACTTGTCGAAAATTTTTTGTGAATTTTTATCTTGAAAATCAAATTTGCGGATATTTTCACTATCGTATTCGTGATCAGCGAGTCAAACTACATGAGTATACGAAATTTCAAATTGATCGGGGTAAGGGCTTTTGGGAAGTTTATCCTCGCATTCAGCCAATCATATGCAATCAAAAATTGTCCAATTCAGGGATCACTCTCGACGCGGAAATTTTCGATGAGAAATTTCTCGAGGTACGGGCTGGAGGTAATAATTTGGCAGTCGTAAGTTTGCGCAACCGCAGAAATTTATGAAAATTTAAAATGGCAAACGTTAATTCATAAACGATTGATAATAAATCTCATCTTTTCGTAACTGATAACGAAAGTGAGCTTATCGTCTTTGTTCCGGCAGGAATTATTGATCATTCATAAAATTAACTGTTTGAAGTACAGGTAACAAAGATAAAAAAAAAAAAAAAAAAATGTTTTGATTTATACCATTATCGTTTAAACAGGCGAAATCGCCACTGAGGAATGTTCCTGAACTTTTCAGATTGTACCAATAGATTCTAATCGGGTTTTATCGATAAAACTAAACATCACAGCTACGCATGTGTATGATTTTTAAAATTAGTCCACATCATGTACGAGCACAATATTCGCATCAGATTATGCAGACGAGGCAGCATTGTGAAATGAATTTCATTCAATTATTACAATTAATGAATACCGTCAACGGTGGAGAAAATATAACGTCGTACTCGGCATGCGTAAAAAATAATTATCTCTCACGTGCGAAAATATTGTTACGATTTTCTTTGCGTAACTAACTCTGTGCGAAAGTTTCTATTTTATTGTACTAAACATCTATCGCGTGGCGAATTAGGTTCCAATTCAATTATGCTGTAAGAAGATAAAGAAATTCTTCTGAAACGTGTACTGAACGGTCTCAGCTACGAATTACGTGCCGATAAACACTGTTTTGCTTATTTCCACATTAATAAAAGTAAAAAAAAAAGGAAAGGAAACCGCAATAATCGTTGTATTTTAGCAAGGATTCGTTTACCCGGTTTTTCGTTCAACTTTCACGCTGCTCAGCTTTTCAACCAGCCACGAAGGTGCCTTAAATTTTTTGACACCTGATTAATAAGTTGCCAAAGTTGGCTATCCGATCGGGAGATGCGATAGCATTCTAATTACCGACAAAACACGTGTAGATCACTCACTCCCGCTAGTATCAACATGCGTTGAATATAATAAACTATGGTAGCGGCGTAAATTCGCCGACGACCCGAAGAGCAAATTGTGTTAATTAAATATAATTAAAAAAATGTTTTTTTTTTCTCTCTCAGACATTACCTGGTCCACGACAATTGCGCCGTTCACACCCGAGGAGGAAGATGCTATGGTCAGCATAATTGTAATAGTAATCGGTGTAATCGTTGCTGTGATCGGACTCTTCTCAATGGGTATCTTCATCGATTGCAGACACCAGTGAGTTCTCACTTACGCCTTTTCATCCACAATACGAATACGTAATCGTACCGTATGACTGACTCTTCGTTCAGCCAACTCATCGTGAGCTGTACAATTGAATTGGAGATTAAAATCTGTATAAATTTGATCGCCCGACATCGTTCTATTTTTATTTTTCTTTTTCTTCTTCTATTTTTTTTTTTTGTTTGTAGGAAATCCGATTCGTCAAAACGACGGAGACCCTTGAGGCTCAAGATGCCGCCTACGGGGAGAAGGAGGGGCGACAGGAGGCTCAAAAACGAGGATGACAGATCTATTGCAACGGATATGTGCACGAATGGTACGAGTGATCCGGAGCCACGTGACTTCGTCAATATAGTTTGATCGGAATTGAAAACTAAGGTCGTCATCGAAGACCTGGAAACTATCTCTAATGTGACTAATAATAGAAAATATATTTTTTCCGACTCATTTTGAAGCCTAGATTCGGCATTAAGATGAGTCGCGACGGTTATCGTTGTAAAAAAACCAATTTATGCAAAAAAAAAAGTTGATTTGTCTCGTGGCAACAATTTTTTTGAAAAATAATCCAGTAAAAAGAATTTCATTATAGGACAGATAGACATATTGCTACTAACCACTGCCAAACGGCTTATTAAATTTTACCGTCAATTTTCTCAAACTATTCGAATAACCTGCAGAAACCCTATAGTATTTTTACGATTTTTTTTCTTCTTGCTCCTTTCTTTTTTTCATTATTTTTGATTGTTCATCCATCATTGCTAGTATGGAAAAATAAAGAGCATAAATGAATTTCATCAATCACGATGGACGTACGTACATACATGTATACACATGTGCACGCTTACTTCGTGTTTGTAAACTTGAGACGATCACTATCATCTGATTTTACGATTGAAAAGTACAATTAACAGTACGTATAAGTATAATCAAATCATAATACCGATATCACAAGACCGATACAAGCTGAAAAGGGTAATCTGAAGTTGACGAAATTTATTAAAGCGGTGTTAATCTTGTGCCTATTATATATATACACAAACGAACCTCGATACTTTTGTATCGTATATGCGTATATTATAATCTCTAGGACTCGTGCGTTGTATCAACGCGTTAGAAATAATTTATATCAATTGTATACATATTATAGATGTATAGAATATTCTCTAATCGCCCTCGAAATATGCAGCGATTTAATTGGCAGCATGGAAAGTGTTTCTTTTTTCTCTTTCGTAAACCGCGAATTAATTTTTTTCATCATCCGATTCTTGTATTTGCTATTTTAATCTTTGGACAAGCGTTACGAGTCTAAGTATAGTTTTTTATTTGCAATTAATCCTCATATACGAAACTGTAAAAGATAAGCAGCGAGCCTTTCCACCGGCTGCTGATTAAAAAAACAATATTATAGACGTGTTTATCGGATAAGTTTGTAAGGAGTCAGTGCAAGGAGAAAACTTTATTGTACCGTTCGATTAGGCATGTGTATCAAATCTACCGATATACTTTGCAAGGGGTGATTATAAATGTCTGTAAAATACAAATTGACTCTTTTACCAAAGCGTGTATTACAGGTATAATTATGTAATAATTTACCAGTGTCTATAAGTCTTCTTAACCAACGAAAAGTTTGTACATACGTGAAAAAACGAGTGAGGATATTATTAAAATATATTCCCAACAATCGTCCGCTGTTTTAAATATTTCTAACGAACCGCTTACGTGTGTTCGATTTTGAAAAATCCTTTTCCTTCTCAAATTGCGATCCATGCGAGTCGTTGCTAAGGTACAAGTAGGTATCATTCCAGAGCGATTTACAACCTGTTTTGAATTGAAAGTTCTTAACCTTAGACTCTCGTCTTTTTACCGTACAGCTCGGGTACCTGGCACGACGATCTCTTCTACTATACGTGTACCTGTACATGTATACGCGTATACAAATACAAGATGTGTCGCAATCCCTCTTTAGTTCAATTGGATTTATTTCACATCGCAGTACCGTGCGTACGAATGGTATATACATGAATGCAATTTTTTCAACGTCAATGGAAAATCGTTTGTACAACCGTCATCCTTTGATGTGTGTAAAACATTGTTCATTTTTCACTAATATTAGTAAGTTTCAATCGAAGTTGAATCTGGAATATTGAATTACTGACTCCCAGAAATTTGCGAAACTGAGAAATCACCAAAAAATTTGCGAACTTCGATCGATCGTGTGAGGATTAAAAAACAGAAGAAAGAAAATAAAAATCAATTGAAAATACAATTTTTTAATCAAACTGAAATTAGTTTTTACCACATTCTTGATTATTTGATAATTGTGAAACGAGCACGAAGCTCGAACGATCGTTGTCAAGCTACTTCTGGTTTTTCGTAAAAAAAAAATATCATGTGTTTCCGATGAGCAAAAAATTCGGTAAGTCGTCCTCAAGTAACGATACAGCATGAGCAATTTGAGCTCGCTTCGAAGGCCGCGTGCGATATTGTCGTTATTTTACTTTCGCATATGATGTGCGAAATAAACACTCTCCGAGAAACTTTACTCGTTGACAGCGCTGCATGCGGTAAATAAAAGTATTTCCAGAAGTTATTTGACGTCAGGTTCGACAGGAAAAGTATACACACCTCTGTTTAATAACGACTTCGAATGCATGTACACGCATCGCCACGCAGCTCGATACATTGGACGTTTCTACCAGCGCAGCGGCGTGCAGACAGATTTCGACTCCAGAGCTGGCGATTAGATAAACGCGTTTTGATCTGTGCACTGACACACGTGTCTGCGACGCTTTGATCCAGAGAACGAAGTACCTTATCGAAAATCAGGGTGTTAGCAGTTTTTGGGGCATAATATGCGAGTCATGGTTCATGCTTTAAAAAAATGTACGTCCTGTTGTCGGGGATTACGAGGAATCAAATATCGTGTTCAAAATTGAACTTAGAGAAAAATCTGTTCCCCTGACATGTGTAGTTCGATAAATAATTCCTTTGGTTCAGATACAACGTACTGGAATCTAATGAAACTACTGGTATCAAGGTATTGCAATTGTTAGATTCAATATTTATTTTATTTTTTTCTATACCGATTACAAGGAAATATATCGTATGTAAAGGACTGTTCAAATAATGAACAATGCTCTTTGAAAATCGAAAATATTTTTCTTGATTCGAATAAAATTTGGGCAGCAAAACTCTTCGTACAGTGTGTAGAATAGCTGTTGCGTGTTTCGACAAGCAGACGCAGTGGTCCACACTTTCGTAATCTACTGTTTCCGGGCTATATTTATTCTACTAGAAATGGAGTTCTCATCTCACTGTCAAGGCAGCCGTACACTCAACGCGTAGTAAAACCACGATACGAATTGACAGATAAGCGGTAATCTGTTCGACCTACGCATATTTACTGCCCGAAGATAATCAAACATTTTTTAAAATAAACTTAGTTTTTTGATACTTTAAGACATCTCATACCTACTACTGAACAATCGCTTTATGTTCTCCTGCTGGATCATCACGGGATCTGCATATTTAAATATCCACGGTTCAATTACACTTTCATGAAATTTTAACACTTTGACGATAATCGCAGATGTTTACGGACGGTGCGCCGTGTCCAATTATTTATGGAAATATTGTGCCAAGCTAAGTTCTATCGGCTAAACTAAAATCTGGATGAACACTTGAAGATTGTATTGGTAATCTCACGGATTAGACTGGTTGTTGTTAGTCCGAGATCATTTATCTTGGAAGCATCTAAATGTAGGCTATTTGAGACCGATAGTGTTGATAATAGTTAATATTGCTGGTGACGTGGTTTTATATAAGATCGCTTTATCAACCGAATCACATAGTGCTAAATATTGCGACGGATAGACTCGTAAATTATACGTTTGATTGTAAGACAATTTCGAGAATCTGAGAATTATCTCGACATATCTTGATATTTATTCTATTATCAACTCGTCAACCACTGTTCTTCTTCACTCTTGTATTGTATTGTTATACCTCTTGCACGTGTGCAACATGCGGAAAACCGCAACAGGAAACCAATATTATATACTACCAGATAAGTGATGTAATCAAAGAAGCGGACGTCATGTTTTAAATGTTCGCATCATAAATGTTTTATTATAAATACATTTATGTATAAAGTATAAAAACTTACACTGCTTATTTAATTAAAAAGGGTCGTTAGTATTAATGTAATGTATTTTCAAGGAATGAAAGATTTATTGATGATATAAAATCAGCCGACGACGGCTAATTATCATCATATATTATACCTTCGGTTTACTCGTATGTTTACATTATTCATTCTTGTTTGGATTCAAATCGTTTCGTTACTCGTCTCGTTATACGCCACATTCCGTGAACGATAAAAATGTCAGCAAGAAACATTGTTACTTCGAACCATACAAAATTGATTTGAACTAGGCCAAATTGATTTTCGTGTTTACATTAACATTTACTCCCTCCTTAAACTGCAATCGTGCACCGCGAAGTCGATCTCCAAGTCCGTAGAACAGGGAAAGAGTGCAACGAAGTGGCAAGAACTCAACCAGCGTATAAAGATGCGAGGGATTAACGGTGGATACACGACGAGAGTATAAAAACCGTTATTCAGATGCCCAACTAATTATTTTTAGCATCTTAGTAGCATATAGTAAACAGCCTTCGACGTTTGAAAGCAGTTGACCGATCACTACAATTACCATTCTCGTTTAAACAATTGACTATTTTCTCCGAAGACGGGGAATACCATCAACGGATATTTTTAATCTGTAACCCACTTTTTCAACGAATATCGTTCGATTTTCATTAAAGGAAAGACTGAAGAAAAGTAAAGGGAAACCAAAAAAAAAAAAAACAGGAAAAAGAAAAACAGTTGTATGAATTTCATACCGGAAACGACGCCATCGACTATAAATCTACGCATTCTTTCTGATCCGACTAAGATGATTAATCAGCATCGACCGAGCACCATCGCCAGGATCGCCATTCGTACGTACACCCCGCATTCGGCTTGCCTGAAGTAAGCTGCTCTGGGATCGGTATCAAGTTCCGGACTGATCTCGAACACGCGAGGCAACGGATGCATCACCACCATCTTTCTCTTTGCTCTCGTCATCATCTGCGGCGTAACTACGAAGTGCCCGCACGCCTAGAGTGAATTCGTTAAGTTTTCGTCATTAATCTTCCTCGTTCAAACATCCCTTTAAACATATTCGGAAGAAACGCCGATTTTTCACCGGTAAAATTGACTCTAAAATCGATGTACAAACACCGGCAAATTTTCAGGCCAAATTAAAAATGATCACGTACAAGGAAAATTTTCATTAACTTCGATACTGCGTTCCACGTATTTGTCGGATAAATTCCAAACTTTGATTATATTCAGTTACGCGTCAATTACCGGAAGCAATCTAAACGTGCTTTGAGTGTACAACCAACGAGTTATCCAAGATGGTAATCACCCGACTCTTAGTGACGTAAAGCTTTCCCAGAATCCATCCGATTGCTTGCTTAATTGAAATATCACGCCTAACCCACCTGTAAGTATTCCTCCTGCGATGTGAATCGTTCCCGCTGTATGCGCGTCATGTAGAGAACATCCGTTTCGGGAAGAGCCGCCTCCAAACTGGCAAACTGTTCCTGAGGAATTCCGCGGGATCTTAGATAATCCGTAATGTGATCCGGCATCCCGAGACCGGAGGGACTGACGTATCTCAGCTGCACGTTGTAGAGAGTCAGCAATCTGTCGCGATGAAAAATCGGTTAGGCGTCAAGTTAATCGATGAAGTATCATCGCGACTTCGACCTGTTCAAATTCAAAAATCGTGACACAAGGTGACAAACCTTGCCAAGGAGTGGACGGTCCTTCCGTGCCTCAGGTCGCCGACCATCGTGATTGTCAGCCCGTTTACGGTTCCGATTTCCTCCCTGATTGTGAAAACGTCAAGCAACGCCTGAGTCGGATGCTCACCCACACCGTCACCGGCGTTCAGCAATGGTTTCCGGCAGTGGTTAGCCGCACGCTGTTGAAATCATAGAGAAAAACTGTGTATCCTACAATTTCATACCAATTTTTCTCATCGAATTATGGTTTTCCGATACTGTAGACAGTAGAATAATACCATCGAGAACCAAATTGCGCGACAGGTGTAGACAGTTATATTTTAAGAGAAGTGAGATTACAAATTGAAATGTAAGATCTGGAATCAGTACGCCGAACCGTCAATTAGCGAACGTGTCACCAATATCGATAACGGTGTGACAAAAAATGTTCTCAATCGATATGTGATACTCACCGCAACAGCACCTGGTTCCGGATGTCTGAGAACCACGACGTCTGCATAACCAGCCATTACGGCGATAGAATCTACGGCAAAAAGTGCATAGAAATTGGCAAACGTTTCACCAGCGTAGCGAATCTTTTCAAGCGCCGATAAGAACCGAGGGAATACCCGCCTAGAGTGTTTTTATTCCTGCACTGATAAAACCGCAAGCGTGTTCAATAATAACGCGCTATTGCTTGTCTTTACAGTTCCTTATTTTCAACGCTCTTGTTTCACTTACCATTTTAGTATAATGGAGTATACTCTTTGGACGTGCAGTTGTGAGTGATTTTCAAAAATTATACGTAGAAAATTGACAAATATCTTATGACTCATCGTGATTATACAGCAAGTACCTTACACCTCATACTATCGGCCTTCGTGTGTTAGCCTGACAACACGATCTCGATAGCATATGTACAACATTACAACGTACTTAGCAAAAATGTTCGTACGTTGTGAATGTGAAAGAGCCTTATCAACAGGCACGAACTTGTACTCGTGTTATCAGCTTGCTGTTCACGTGAAAAATTTTCAACAGTTGCCAATATACCGCAGCGAAAATTATATTATACTACACTTGAAACACCGCTTGGGGTATCATTAACTAAACGTCACCCGTACACAATACCTTCAAGAGTTTCTCCTTTCTTCACTGAGGATGTTGAACCATCCATGTAAATAACTCGGCCCCCGAGACGCTGCATTGCCGCTGAAAAGCTGCAACTTGTACGAGTGCTGACCTCGTAGAAAATGGATGCCATGACTTTACCCTGAATAAAACAAAGCACAAAAATAACAGTTAACCTTATATTCGAAACCAAATCCTCCGTGGTTCAGAAAATAATTAACCTATAGTATATTACCCTGAGAATGTGATCCAAGGGTCTGTCCTTCTGAACGTAAACCCGAAGGGTTTGGGACAGATTAAAAATATCGTTAAGCTGCTCCTTGGAGAACATGTCGACGGTCAAAATGTTGTGTCCAGCCAGTCCGTGACTGGGGTTGAGATGAGGGGGTGGATTCACGGTCTGAACGTAGAGATTTGGGTTGCTTTCGCTCTTGTGATGAACAAGGTTCGTCAGAGGAATCGGCGATATGCTTCGCTGTCCACCCGGGATCTTCAGCAACTCCTTCGCTTCGGCATCGACGGCGAAGTGCACGTTCGCTCTTGGTAGTGTAGGCTGAAGTAGGTGGCCGTAAGGTTCTGGCGGGAAGTTTGAAACGTAATTCGAAAAACAAGCTCCATCTTCGTCCATCAACGATCGTCGAGAGTGCGAGCCTCACCTGATTGATCGAAGTCCCAGATATCCGAGGACTGGCTGTCTCGTAGACGTTCGCGACGCTCATGACCTATGGATACGTGGTCGTCCAGGGCGGATCCTGGCCGACTGGAACCGGCGTCGACGGAGGTGCCGTGGATGGTGGAAAGGGCGTGCTTCGATTTGGCCTGGAGTTCGCGCACGTCTTGACCAAACCCTGGGTTTACCAGAACCTGGCCCTCGACGTAGGCGACTTCGCCTCTGAGGACGACGCGGTGTACAGATCCGCGTACCTTCATGCCAGCGAATGGCGTCCACTTTGACTTGGTGAAGGGGAGGGCGTCGGGGATGATCCATTCCTCGTCAAGGTCTACCTCCACGTAGGTATTCGGCTGGTCTGGGATGTTGAAAATGCGTTTTGGGTTCCGATGGAACTTGTCGATCAGATCCTGTTGAAGAAAAAGGGAGTGAAATTACCAGCGATATTTTAATCCCAAGATTAATCATTAATCGACAGAGACGACTGTCTGAGATAAGGAATACGAATCAGTAGGACTGTGTTTTTTTTCGTCCCGAAAACAAACACGCGCGGTGAGTCAGACCGTGGTTGTTGGTAGCAAAGATACTTGTTCAAACGGGGGACAAACGGGAGATTTTGAATACGCACTGTCGGTACGTTTACCTGATAGCGAAAGGGGTTGAATGGTAGATAACGGCGGAGTTCAAGAAAAGAGGAGATAGCTTGTCACGTTTTTTGTTCTCCGAGTACAAATATACATTATATACGGATGCTATAAAATGATAATGATACTACAATTACGACGTTATTTTGCTGTTGAAAAAGGTCAGGGTCTGTTTACGGCGATAAATGATTTCCCGGATAAGGAGCATCACGCCCAATCAAGTTGAATCGCACAAGATAGAGTATTGACATGGTTCAAATTTCGTTTTATCCTCTGAGTCCTCAAAAAGGAACACACCAATATGTAACGACGCATGGCATACATATCACAAGACAGTGTGTCGTTATTTTGATTGATTGATGTTTCTCATAATACCATATTTATTTTTAACTGGATGACGATAATGGAGAAATGAGATAAATCAATCGGTCTGCTAATCTACGCGCGTGTGCGTCAAGACCAAAGTAAATTAAGACGTTAACCTCCAGCTATTCCCTTACAGCTAATTTTGTATTGAAGTGTTCGGCTAATCAGAGATTAAAGACTCACTTCCATCGTCATTCTTTCTTCGTGAACCGCGTTCAGCAGCAATGGCAGGATGGTCTCTAGTCCAGGATATCCCGGAGGTGGTTTTTCCTGTGACTTCTCCTCCACTGTATGAGGCGCTGAAACATAAAATTCCCCATGCGAATTGTCAATCCTGATACAGCTACTGCAGCCCAATGCCAAAAGTACGAACCGTGATCGGTAGCGAAGCAATCAATGACGTTCAGGTTGTCCCAGAGGGCTTGCTGGTCTTCTTTCGTGCATAATATCGGTCTCACTTGTCCTTTTCCGTGACCAATATGGTCAAGATCATCTTGGCTAAGGAACAGATGATGAGGACAAACCTCACAGGTAACCGGCAAGCCCTGTGAAGGAGATTTCGGTTCAAAGACATTCAACAGTCATGCAGGACTCAATATAATGCTGTGAAATATTTGGTGGTGCATAAAATTGTTCGGGTATTAATTGTAAGCTTCTCATCATGTTTTGAGCCCACCTTAGCTTTGGCTGCACTAATTATTTGGATCTCCTCTTTACGAGCTACGTGACAGACGTGAACAGGGCGATTGTAAAAACTGGCCAAGAGTAGAACAGCGGCTGTTGTCTGACTCTCGGCGTGTACGCAAAGCGGGTATTTCTTTGGCCAGGCGCTGAGGTGCTGAAAGATAGACGAAAACGTTTCAAGGTGAATATTTACGCTTTTAGAAGTAACTAAAGAAACAGACGATAAGATCGTGCGATCGCGATTATTCGCTAAAATTATCGATTGCGAAATAACTAAAATATCTGGTGATATTGAATCTACGGTTGACTAGCGGTTCTTCTATTCTGTGAAAGGCCACGCCGAGCTTAACGAACCTTTGACCATACGGTGAGATCTGTCAGCCTCAGACTTGTGAAGGTTTCGTTAAGGTACATCTTGAGAGCAGCAGCCAACGGCGCCATGTCCTGAATAATGTTGTAGTTGTCCGAAGACGCTCCCATGTACAAAGCGTAGTCACATCGAGCTCCTAAAGCGGCTCGCTGAAAGAAGCCAACTAATTGTCACGACGAACATTGCAGATCATGAGAACACACGAGCTGCGTCAAGTGCAGAAGCTCACCTCTTTGGCAATCGCGAAAGTCTGATGGTCAACGACGGCTGGGTTGGTGTTGGGCATAGCTAGAATCATTGTGATACCACCGGCCAAAGCAGCAGCGGTGCAGGAGGCGAAATCCTCTTTGTGAGTCGCCCCCGGATCCCGGACGTGGACGTGAACGTCTATGAACCCGGGGAGTTTGACCATGGACCTCGAGGTCATGCAGTCGGTGTGCGTTTTCATTAGCGGTGCTCGACCGCCGAGCATTTTTATCGCCTGTGTCAAAACAAAAATATATTTTGTCTCATTTACAGTGGCGATTCACCGTTTGACTTACTAGTGTCATTCACAGTAATTGATTCTTTGACTCGTGTTTCACTCTGTCTGTCTCACCTCGACCAAAAGCTTGGCGCACTTGACGTCTGTGACCAGAGGCACGGAGTAGTCGACGGCAAGTCTTCTTGTACGATAACCGTGGGTCATGAAGTTTGATACTCGACGAGCACCGCCGTTCCTCATCGGCAGATTAATCACCAGGTCGAAATGCTTCTTCGAGAGAAAATCGGCGAGGTGACGAAGTTCGCTGGGACTCGAATCCTCGTTAACGTCGATGTCTTCAAAGGTCCATTGCACCGGTTCTACCTGTAAACATCACAACTTGCATGTTGCTTTTGACGCCCTCGATCAGGGGATGTGTGCCAAGACAACAAACACTGAAGTGCACTGCCTTATTTGGCAACGATTCAGAGCATGATATTAGTGTGTGCGAATACAACAAACCTACGCCTCATACATGCTGTACACATCGATTCGGCACCCAGAGATTAGATAAGCGCATTGCGATCTGTTCGTGTGCACGCATGTCACGTCAAGGTTTATATCATCCGTCTGCCCAGCGTAACATGCAGAGGGGATATTTCACTGATCCAAATAAATACAATCTCAAGTATTTAAGCGTGATCAAAGTGACAGATTTCATACAGATAATTAACGTTTTAGGTATTTTCGATTGTTTTTATACAGGTAAGAGTATTTAAAGTCACTGTCAAGGCGCAGTTGAAGGGCGGTAAATCCAAGCCACAATTGCAACGTGATAACATCGCGAAGTTTACGATAATTTGAATTTAAGGTAGCATGTCAACGTTCCTTCTAGATTAAGTGAATGTATTGCATTAGTCAGGTAGACGCTATTGATGAATAAATTTTGGGTATTTTAAAGAGACGTCTCAGTAGAATATATGATCTGAATTGCAGAGAAGTTGACGTACCAAAATCTGAATATGAGGAAAACGCATTATACGTTCAGATTCGTACATAAGATTTTTCCATATTTGGCATGGCGAAAGATTAATTGATAATTCGAAATAATAGGTTTCACGATAATTCTACGAATTTTTCGGAGCTTTATCGATCCGATAAAGGTAGCCAATTAAAAAATATGCAAAGGCACACCTTGATAACGGTTAGATATGATTTATCGGGAGGAAGCGATACGCGGTTAATACCGTGACTGTGATCGCTGACAGTGACCACAAGACGCTGGCAGGACACTGTGATCAGTTGTCCAAACGTGGATAAGGCCAACGTACCGTTCAGTGTCGGTCAGATGTTGACCAGTAGTGTTATTCGTGTAGTTGACAATCGATATTTACACCACAAATGAAACTGTTAAAAGATATTATCGGAAAAATGGGGAATGGAAAATCCAAGACCAAAACTAAGGATAACAGGGGCGAGAGAAAGAGATCGATAGAGCAATCGCACGAGATGCAGGAGAAAAGCTTAAATAATTTTACGGAATTTGGTGCTGCTTACGATCCGGAACTTATTCGGATGCGTCGCAGTCTGGAAAGGGACCAGCAGGCGTTCATTCTGAATAATCTCATGCTCAGCGTTGAGTTTTTTGAAAACTATGACCAGTGAGTGAAACATTAATTAGATCATTAATCGATTTTCACGTGGCATATACGTTATGTGAAACTCCTTTCCGAAGAAGCCAGTGATTCGAGCGTTATGCAATAAGGAAACATATTACCGTGACCGTGATCTCAAAGTTATTATACTGAAAACGCGCATTAACCTTCTGAATCTTGGGTCGACGGAGAAATATTTCTAATTAGAAATGTATACGGGACCTTGAAATAAAAAACCTTACATACGCTTCCATGATTTCTATGGGATTCAATGACAGATGATGTCATATACCTGGCGTGAAAGTTCATTCACTGTAAAAACACTTGACGCGTATTTTGATGATAACTGAGAGAAAGATAACTAATAAGTTGAGCTGGGAATAACATACTTCTGTAAATCGTGTATCGATAACAACGTGAGGCTCGATCTATTCGCAACGTATTCGTTTTCTTGATGTTATCTTGAAGATCGAGCCGAACGTCCACCGATCTCGGTAGAAAAGTAGACTTCGAAAAACGGTACATGTTTCGGCCTAAAAGTTTGCATTTGAAAGTCGTACTATGATTTTTACGCGTATGTCTATATATAAATGATATTCCAAGAGATAGATCCTCAGATTAATCATGTGCATGGATTTCTGCTTGATACAACTATCAAAGTCATTGAAAGTTAAAAGTTTTCTATGACGACATTAAGAACGATAATAGGTGACGTAGCACGTACACAGAAATTACTGATTCTTCGTACATCTCAGCGATCAAGACGTGATTACTACAATCTAATCAATACTTCTGACACGCAAGAATATTAATAACCATGATGCCATCGCTCTTGTTCGTGAAATTTTCAAAATAATTCTGAGAATAATGCGCGGCGATGGGTCGATGAGAAATCAAGTCCTACAAACTGTAGTTTCGATTTGATTACTAAGATTTACCTGCTCAACGATAATTAATTATTATCCTTAACTCAACGACGTCAAAATTTTTCAGAGAGATTTTAGATATCAGGGCGAGTCCAATCTCTCGACAGGAATACGATCTCAATACGATCCTGTCACAGAGCCAGAAACACGTCTTGCTCCCTGATGTTCTTCAGGAACAAGTTGCACGCCACGTCAAATTCACGTCGACGAGGAAAACTGAGAGTCTAATGGTGGAGCCTCTGCAGCCAGTACGCATGTACGTCGTTCTCGACAACATAGACGTGAACGAGATCCCGGAAGGTCCCGAGTACAGCATCCTCACTGACGCGATATTCTACAACATGTGTCTGGAGCCCAGTCTGAACAAAGGTAAGTCGTTTAGTGTCAGCTAGGTCTATAAGGATTATTGGGAATCCAAGTGGAACTTGAATAATTACGTTGCCATTCCACTCTACCATTGTCCCTGCATACGTTACGTAACACTTATTGGTTAATCTGGTTGGCGATCGATCGATCATGAGTGTACGAGGACAACATCGGTGACAAAGCGAGACCAACTAAATTTCGATACATTTTATTTGCTCATCGCGATTGTAGCACACTCGTCAACTTTGTCTGATTTATCGGTTTTTCAGGATTCGTAAAGCTCAGATCACTGGAAGTGACGCCAGCGTCGAAAGAAAAATCGAACGATGGTTCCGATTCGGATTTGTCATCAATCGCCGAGGATGATGACGAGATCTACAATGAAAAGGAGGACATGTTTAACCCCAGAGTAAATCCAGGCGTGCGTTTTCTATCTCAAGTCGAAAAACGGGCTAATTCACTGGCGGCGAAGCCGGTTTTTACGCAGTCGATGAGCGATCTACGTAACGCTGAAAAATCTGACTACGAAACAGCCAGCTTGGAAACAAGCAGAACGTTTTCCCAGGCGAGTTTGATACCACCGGATGATCCGGATGACGGGGAGCAAGATTTCTTGAACGATGGAACTTCGGAAAGGAGATTGAGTGGACGCGTCAAGCCGACCTCAAACGCAGTGCTTCGCGGTCAGATAGCGTCCCACGGAAAGCTGAAGCAGCTCAAGAAGCGACAGAACAACGCGCACCAGAATCAGAGAAGCGCTGATGCTAGTCCAGCGAGCAGCAGGAGCTCTGGCTACCGATCCGGGTCCTCCGGGAGCAACTATGTGATCGACAGTGACTCGGACTATGGCTATGCCACCATAACGAACTTCAACACGCCGAAGCCGCTGGTCAGGCCAGCGAACATTCCAGCCTCATCGTCCGAAATACCCGTTTCGTGTTTCAAGAAGATAGTTTACACACGTGACGGGAAAGTGTACAGCGAGAAAACGGAGAGGATACAGCTGCAAAATCGGCAACAGAGGAGAATAAGACAGGCGCTGAAGCGGCAGAACGAGGACCGGCTGTACCTGAGGAGCGACGTTTTCATGCATTACTTTCAGGACTTGTTCGCGAGCCGGTTGGCCGAGCCACTCGGATTCACTGCCGAGGATGTTGACGACGCGACCAGGCAGGGTGCCATCATATACTGCGACTCGATAGAGTTACTTGAGAGGAACCGCGGGGTGGTTATACCCCACGAAATCGTACCAAGCATACAAGCCGAGTGGCCGGATTGCGGCAGCGAGTGGCTGAGCAGATTACGATCGGAAGTGCTCGATCCTGAGAGCAACGTGATTTATACATGGCCCACGAAGAAGATGATCGATAAGATAAAGAAGTTCGGCTGCCATATAGTCCCGGAAGGCTACATGCCGAAAAGACAACCGAATCCGAATCACAATATAGAGTGGCAGCTCACATTTCCTGCGGCAGAACGGTACCTTGAAACGTGTCTCAGCCACGCCCAAGTCCGTATCTACTTGCTCGCTCTTATGCTCCACAAGACCTTTATTCGTCCCGTTGACACCACCTTCGGACTAACCACATCCCACATACGATCCCAGCTCTTTTTGCTCCTCGAACAAAACTACTCGCCAGCAATGTGGCCCGAGCATCGAAGCGGCGAAAGCCTTAGGAGGTTGCTCAGAAAACTCTACAGTGCCGTTTCTCAGAGTCAGCCCTACCTTCCGGATTACTTTATCAACGGGAAGAACCTCTTTGCAAATATTCCGAGGCAGTACCTGTTGCTTACACAGAAACAGCTTAACCGCATAATCGACAATCCCGTCATGTATGTGATTGCGTCCATGGAAAACATCCGGTACAAGCCCGAGTTCTTTCCCGTACTCGACTACAAGAGGTTGTTCAAAATACTCACTCTCGAGAACAGCGAGCTAGTCGCCCTCATTAACCCCGCTCTCAGTCCAGTAGACAGGCCCATAACCCAGGCGGAGGATGAAGAGATGGAGATATTCGAAGAACGGTTTGACCGGATTGGGGGATTTTGGGTCAAAGTCAAGGCAAAAGAAGACACGACGACAGAGAGGGCTCAGAAAATTGTGCAACACAAAAATGTCATCAACAAGAAGTCAAGCAGAATAACGTCCCAGGAATTGGTTGTTGAAATTTCGGTAAGTAAAATCGTGGGACTACGTTTAATCGGGTTCTTTGCTACCGTAGGAATATCGAACGAAAGTCAATGCACGCAGAAATACTAATCTCAAAACTTTCTTTCAGCGTCAATGCGCCGAGTTACGTGGCCTTCGATTGACGGCCTTCCTGGATATGTTCATCCAACACTTCATTAGAATGGCACAGCGATGTTATTACTACGGAGCGATGAAACAAAAGGACGTTTACCTGAACCAAGCGGAACGACTGTCGATGATACTCTCAGAACAGGGCATTGGAAAAGAAGACGCAAAGCGTTATTTGGACACAATCAACCACCTCACTCAAGAACTATCGCGACCTAGGGAGCAGGTAGATGCGCCCGAGACACCGAGACGGAATGAACAGCCCTTGATCAGCATCCCTCTGAACCAACACTTCACCGTCAAACCTGAGGAACGTGGAGGAGGTTCACTTTTCGTACATCCTATCGGGGAATCTAAGGAGTACGACATTTATTCGGACGCTCCGCAGAGGCGACCGACGGTCAACTTCCAAGCCCAGACGACGCAAGTTGAAATCGACGGCACAATCACCATGGGGGACGTTAATGACGTCGCATTTCGAAACGGCCATCCGAATTTACCCCGCGTCGTAAGTCTGACCGAAGAACCTCAGAAGGAATCTTATCTTTCGGATTCCACCTACATTTGAGAAGCGTTTGCACGGTCATCGTTTCACGATGGATTAGTCTACATCCACAGAGATGGATCGAAATAACAGGAATCAATACATTCCTCCAGAGGTTCGGGCATGTGTTGATAGATTCGCGAAACAGTGTTTTGTGTGTGCAAGTCTGTCGGCCATGAATTTTTATTTAACACAAGAAATAAAATCGTCTGAATTGAAAATCAGCCTGCCCTACTTGAAAATGGCATTGTTCATGCTGATCGCGAATTAATTTGCGATCATGGTTGGAGGCGTATTGAAGTTATCTGTGATCAAGAAACTTGACAGTTATTGGGAGGAAACCTCGTAAGCGTTTGAACGTTTCCATCTGACTCGCATTAGTTTTAAGATGAATTAAAAATTATTCAACAAAAATATAAGAAACGGTGATTTAGTTTAAGTACTCATAATAATCTATTCAGAAATAAGTCCTATGTAGATTTCGAGCTGCGTAGTAAATTATATATCTCTATTATATTTAACGACAGGAAAGCTGAAATTCTTCGCCAAATGTACCGACGGCGCCTAGTGTCCGCAATCGCAGATATTGTTTTTTGCTTACGCTTATCAATCGCTATGCTTAGTGTTCTTAGCACTCGCCTGCCGCGGCTCAGCTTATCGGTATAGTTTTTATTTATTATTATCACATCAGTACATTTCACCACGAAAGACGCGGATTTGCAAAGATTTTAAATCATATTTAATATTTAGAAATGAATAATGTAACGTTAATCTTGTGAATATTAAATATTTTTATCTGAAAATTAGGAACAAGAAATAAAACTACCAACGTACCTCGACACCATGTTCCGTGTAAAAATCTGCCGTTCCCATACTGGCGTACAATTTGTATCCCATTTTGTACAAGCTCGTGATTGAAGGAAGCAGTTCCATTTTGTGCTGTAACAACAAGTAAACAGCCCAGGATATAGAAAGTATAAAAATTGTGGAATATTTGATAAATTCTGAAAAGATCTGGTAATAATGCGCAACCGTATACTCGATAGAATTGATCAGTGATTGATTGATACCTTGAAACTTCCAATGGACAGTAGAATCCCTTTTTTAGGTATGTGGAAGCCAGTGCTCATCATCCCCTTCAGATAAGCCTCGTACCTGTTGTCCCCAAAACAGGCAACTTCTCCAGTCGAAGCCATTTCTACTCCCAAAGTGACGTCAGCTCCTGAATGAATGGGGCATTAACAAACGTACTTCTGTGTACAAAACGATTTCTGTCTAATTAGACCAATGATTTAAAAATAAATTCCTTACCTGCAAGACGCGAGAATGAAAACTGGGGCACTTTGACCCCGACCTTTCCACAGCCGGCTAGAACATCCACAGGCTCAACAGTCTCGCCGACAATCAGGCGAGTTGCCATCGCGACAAAATCGTGGTCCAACGTCTTGGAAACGAAAGGAAAAGATCTGGAAACCCTGACGTTGCACTCAATGACTTTGAGCTCGTTATCCTATGGTGAAAAATCAAACGAAGTTGGAATCTGGTTTAGATTATTCAAAGATCAATCATCACCTTGGCTATCAATTGCATATTGAAGGGTCCCGTAACTTCTAGGGATGCTGCGATAGCTTTGGAAATTGCACGGATCTTGGCCAAAGTCTGGGGATTTATGTCCTGAGGTGGTGTTACCAGCGTCGCGTCACCCGAATGAACACCGGCGTTCTCCACGTGCTCAGAAACGGCCATGCATAGAATGACGCCATCATAGGCCACCGCGTCGACGTCAATCTCCTTCGCCTCAAGTATAAATTTCGATATCACGACTGGATGCTCCTTACTGACGTCACTAGCGTTCTTCAAATAGGATTCCAGATCATGATTGGAGTGTGCAACGTTCATTGCAGCTCCACTGAGTACGTAAGAGGGTCGGACGAGACAGGGATAGCCAACTTCTTCACAAAACTCAACGGCCGACTGGAGGTTGGTCAACTCCTTCCACCTGAGTTTCAAGTTGTTAATAATCATGTAGCTATGCCGGATTTTGTCGTTTCATCGATGCTGCTTACCTGGGCTGCGAAATGCCAATACGGTCCAGCATCCGCGAGAATTTGAATCGGTTCTCAGCACCATCAACGGACTCGGGTGATGTTCCCAGTATACGGGCTTGCTGCCTGTGCAAGTCCATCGCTATGTTGTTCGGTAGCTGACCTCCCATGGAGAGAATAACACCCTCCGGGTTCTCAAGGTCGTAAATATCCATGACAACTTCGAAGGATATTTCCTCAAAGTACAAACGATCGCACATATCGTAATCTGTGCTCACTGTCTCCGGGTTGTAATTCACCATTATAGTCTTTCGGTTGAGACAACGCAATTCCCTAAGGCAGCCAACAGCACACCAGTCAAATTCAACCGAACTTCCAATCCGGTACACGCCGGAACCTAGAAGAGTTTTTCAATGATTCGATGTAATAATGAGGTCGCAAAATTGTTGCTGGGCGAATGAATCCTACGTACCAATAACCATGGTGTAGCCCCCGGGGAACTGAAGGTCGTGGCTATTTCCATTGTAGGTCAGGTACAGGTAGTTTGTGGTCGCCGGCCACTCGGCAGCGACAGTATCGATCTGTTTGACAAACGGTCTAATGTTGCCTTCCTGTCGTTGCTTACGAACAGCAAGTTCCGTGCTTTTCACCGCTGTCGCAATCTGCTTGTCAGAAAAACCGATTTGTTTGGCACGTAGTAGAACTTCGTAGGAGAGCTTCGTCTGGTCGAGATCTTCGAGAAGTGTGTAGTAAGATGTGATGTTTTTCATTTTTTCCAAAAACCAACGATCAATTTTCGTCAACTGGTACAGTCGATCGATCGTATAGCCAGCCTTCAATGCTGCTGCCAAAACGAACATCCTCTTATCTGTCGGTCTCTCCAGGTCCTCGTCATCAATCTTTTTCACATACGGGTCGAAACCGTTCACGTTTTCATCCACCATGCGAAGCGCCTTCTGGAAAGCCTCCTCAAATTTTCTGCCGATCGCCATCGCCTCACCGACGCTCTTCATCGAACTTCCGATCTGTAAGTGTTCATGAACCATGGATTTTTGGATTTTTGGGATTAGATTTTTTACCACTTAATCAGAATCAATTTTCATACCTTAGTGCTGACTCTTTGGAACTTGCTCAGATCCCAACGGGGTATTTTCACAACGCAATAATCCAAGCTGGGTTCAAAGCAGGCGGTAGTTTGGCCGGTAACGGAGTTCTTGATATCTGGAAGCGGAATGCCAAGAGCGAGTTTCGCCGCAACGTAGGCCAATGGGTACCCAGTGGCTTTGCTAGCGAGCGCTGAGCTCCGTGAGAGTCTGGCATTCACTTCGATTATGTAATATTCCTCAGATATGGGATTGAGAGCGTACTGAATGTTGCATTCACCAACAACGCCGAAGTGTCTGATAACGTTAATTGCTGTTGTTCTAAGCATGTTATACTCCTTATTGCTCAGAGTCTGACTAGGCGCCACGACGATTGACTCCCCGGTGTGAATACCCAGGGGGTCAACGTTCTCCATGTTGCAAACCGTGATGCAGTTGTCGCAAGAGTCTCGGACCACTTCGTACTCCACCTCCTTCCAACCCTTCAGCGATTTGTCTATAATCAGTTGATTGGAATGAGCCAGTGCCTGCTGGGCAAGAGTCTTCAATTCCTCCTTGGTGTTGGCGAATCCAGAGCCCAATCCCCCAAGGGAGAAAGCAGCCCGTGCCATAACCGGATAGCCCAGTTTTTCGGCAGCTTCTAAGGCCTGTGAGATAACGCGGATTACTCGTGAATATTCGCAAAAATAATTCGATTTGATTTTACCTCTTGGATATTGTAGACAGCCGCACTTGGAGCGACCTTCTCGCCAATCTCGTTTACCCTTTCCGCAAAAAGTTTTCGGTCTTCCGTCTCAATTATAGATTGTATTGGCGTGCCAAGAATTTTCACGCTGTACCGATCGAACACACCGTCCCTCTGAAGTTTCACACCGCAATTGAGTGCCGTTTGACCACCGAAAGTCAATAGCACTCCGTCGGGTCTTTCCGATCTGATGACTTGTTCAACGTACTCCGGTATAATCGGGAGGAAGTAGACCTTGTCAGCCAAGCCTTTTGACGTCTGGACCGTTGCGATGTTTGGGTTTATCAGTAGTGTTTGAATCTTCTCTTCTCTGAGAGCCTTGATCGCTTGGGATCCGGAATAGTCGAATTCTCCAGCTTGACCGATACTCAGGCCACCAGAACCAAGGATGAGCACTTTTCTGGGTCTCTGAACGACAGCCGCCGGGACAGACTTGGATGTCAACATCTCCGTAAGTCTTTCCTTAACAGAACTGGCGACAGGTTCGTTCCTCATGGTATCTAAAAAGACATCAAACAGGCACTCAAGGTCTTGGGGTCCAGCGGTGTGCTCTGGATGAAACTGGACAGAAAAGTACGGCAGAGATTTGTGAACAATTCCCTCGTTCGTCCTATCGTTCGCGTTTGTAAATAGGGCCTCCCAGTCTTCCGGTAAATTCATTGCGTCAATTGCGTAACCGTGATTTTGAGAGGTCATGTAACACCGGCTGGTTCCGTGATGTATAGCTGGCTGATTGTGCCCGCGATTTCCGTACCTGTTCAATGAGATAACCAGAATGAGTACTAAAGTGCCAGATTACGCCAAGACCGTATGTTTTACTTACTTCATCTTGTAGCTGGTGCATCCTGCGGCGACCGACAACAATTGATGACCGAGGCAAATTCCGAAAATGGGCTTCTTGCCCGTCTCGAGAACCCTACGAATGTTTTCCACAGTTGTCTTACACATGGCTGGATCTCCAGGTCCGTTGCCGAGGAACAAACCATCGTAATCGAATTTGTCCAGCGGGTGATTCCACGGCACCAAGTCAACTCGAGCACCACGATTTATGAAGCACCGTATCTGGTTGTACTTCAAGCCACAGTCAACGGCGCAGACACGCGGATGTCCATTCGGATTGTAAGTCACTGGTTTCTGAGGGAAGAACATGAAGTGATGAAGGTCAAGTTGAGCTTAAGTCTCTTTTATCCGTTTATGCTCGAAGAAAAAACGAGGTCCTCACTTTGATCGACACTTCGGCCACCAAGTTCCTCTTGTTCGGATCATCGAAGTTCGGAAGTAGTTGACTGGGAGTCGGTGCTGAAGTGCTGATCACGATTCTCCCCAGGATGCTGCCCTTCTCCCGGATTATTTTTGTCAGAGCTCGCGTGTCTATTCCGCATATTCCGGGTATGTTTTGGTCCTTCATCCATGCCGAGAGCGTTCTTGTTTGTCGCCAATGGCTCGGAGTTTCGCAAAGTTCCCCGACTATCAAACCGGCGGTCCATATTCGATTGGACTCGAACCAGCTGGGGAGTCAGAAAATTGTTTGGATGATAAACCTTAGAGGCACAGGAAACATGGGAGAAAGGAAAAAAGTACTCACTATGGAAGATTGTACTGATCTTTCTCATCGTTCGGCAGCCCGTAGTTTCCAATCAATGGGTACGTCAACACAAGTATTTGCCCATGATACGACGGATCCGTCAAGGACTCGGGGTATCCAACCATACCCGTCTGAAAAACTGTGAACACGAAGAGAAGCTCGGATCATAAACAGCCTTGAGATGACGCTGAAAATTTCGTGACAACCGGTTTAATCTTATTTTGGATTCGGTGTATTGTTCGAAACTCGCATAATGTCTTATGTGGCCCGAAAGAACGAGACCAGCGTATAGTTATTTCGCACAGAAAAATATTACTGGTATTACTTTACATGTATCTGTAATGTCTGCGATGTAATGTTTACGATCGAATGTGTTTCGCATCCTGTCATACACATGTGTTATTCGAATACAATTTTAGTCAATTTAAACTGTCCTACGAACTTAAATATCGTCACCTTCACTAAGTCATAACAATTGACTCAAACTGATTTATAAGTCACGAAGTTTCGTTGCATTACGATGAGACACATTATTCACGAATAGCGAAATAATTCTTAATCAAGTGTGATAGATGAATGGCGAAACGAGGAACTAATATTTCATTGAATATTTTGTTTGAGAATGACGTTCGCACACAGAGTGTTTACTACTAAACACTAAGGGTAAGAAGTTACGTTTTGTATCGGAGTTTTCGTTACAATCATAAAATAAAACCATTGATTCCAAATTATCTATCCACCGGATTCGAAACCTTGAATTGCTGATTACATTCATTTTAATGGCTGTACTTGTGTAACAGATTATAAAGTAGCTCTACTTCAGGCATGGGATACGTACGTGATTGCTTAGTCGAACTTTTAAAGCTGCAATAAGTCAATAAAATTTAAATCAGTAAAATGTAGTGGTTCAGACACAAGACTCTACCCACATTAAAATTTGAAGAATGAACAGAAAAGCGATGAAAAAAGCCTCTGGAGGAATGCAAAAAGGAGCAAGGATCATAGCGCCTTTTTTTTATTTCAATCATGGAACACAACTGAACATCGAACACGAATAATATATTTCGTAGAGAAGACGACCTGTTGAATGCCTAACCACCAAAAGACGAAGACTGCGACAACGATAGTGCGTTCCAAAAACCGTGCATGGCTTCGAAAATGTAAAAACGAGCTATTCCTCTGTGATCGAAATTTCATATCATTGTCATTGCAGACCGGCTATTCCACAACCATTTACCGGAACGCGACCACGTGTTAACGCCGAATAATCGGCATGGCGTTGCCGCTGCGCAGCCGTGAATTACAAAGGCAGGATAATAAAGGAATTAAGGAGCGAAATCCACTGACCGACTTCTCCACCGACGGGAATTGGAGCCCCGAATCCTCGGCCTCGTAAAACGGTCCCATCTTCGAGGATGAGGTAGCTTCCTCCCAACGTGGGCTTGATCGACTCACACATGGTGCTGAAACGGAACAGGCGCGCTGGACTCTCAGCGCTCCTCTGCGCACTCAATTCCCGTTCGACTGATTGTGAGTTGTGAATATACTTGTGCGCCGCCTCCGGCGGGCCAGCCAGAGTTGGTGGAAAAGAGAGACGGCGGGAGGGGGGAGAAGGTCGGAGCAAGCATAGGCGCCGACTCTAGCGTCGTTGACGATGGTTGATGCCGGGTGCTTCCTCGCGGCTTCGGCACGTGTGTCAAATGTTTATGAATAATCTTCATCGGCTCCGACCCAAGTAGCAATCGGATAGTCGGATCGCAGTTGGAAGTCAGTGACCTTTGGTGACCCACTTGCCTAGAAGTCGAGTGACTCTGCAGACACTCGCAAAAATGATATTGGACTCGAGGAGCTATCGAGAATCTGGTCTACGGTCTTGTACCGTTTGTGTCAATTATACTTTAAGATTACCGAACGACGACGAGACGCTGGATGCGGGAAGCAGCGTGTCGCGTGTAAGCGGTTCGCCTCCGAATTACCGCGTCACAAAAATGCTGCTGGCATCGATAACTCGGCGACGAGTCCCGTATCCATTGATTCATCGAAGCCTGGGAAAGAAGTCTCCAGCGGCGTAGTAGACCTTGTGTTACAGAGGATTCGTTTTCCGAAATAAAAAAATGCACACGGATTCTACGAAATTGAAATAGTAAATTCCCAGAATTCATGCCATTTCTTTATTTCAGCATCAATCGAAAATGTATTCTAGTGTTTTTGTTCAGGATTGTGTATGGAATGAGACTGTTAAGCCATTTTTCTCGTTGAGATACGCACACTTCGATGATTGAAGTGTATATACGCCAACGTCGAAATCGACCAGGGCACCGCCTTAAGTACATAAGATTTGTATTGTTGTGATTTTCATCGAAAATTTGCGCAAGGCTTGTTCTTCGAAGGCTCACGACGGTAAAAATCCTGCCAAGCAAGGAACAATTCAACACAGCTAATAAGCCCGATTTTTACTATAGCCGGTTGTGACCTGTCCGGTGTAAAGAGTCAGAAAGGTTCTATTTTTAAGTCCTGGCACCTAAGCCTAACGGAATTTCCATCGGTAGGTATACGACCGATGGGTCAGGAAGTTCCTTCGAATTGCATGGCTGCTTCAGATATTTTGACCTGTGGATTATCGACGAGTAATCAGACAGTCAAAATTCAACCGTTGTTTATAAGGTTAAATCAATTTTAACGAAGAATAGGTGGATTATACGACGGATGAATATTTCGGCAGTAGTTGCATCTGTTTTGGCAGTTTCAACGATCGAGAGTTTTACAATTATTTAGCTCAGGATCAGACGTACCTTGGCTTTATAGGCAGCTGAATAATTCTTAAAGATGGGGCTTATCTCAACGTTGAAGATAACGGGCGACAAGCGTCGTTTTCGAAAAATAAGAAAGCAAGTTTGTCGGCGATGGGTGTGCCTTACAGTAGAAAACTATACCGCATACAAATACAGTAAACGAGCCCATTGATATAATATACACTGTGATTCGTTTATATCTATAATATCAAGTTCCAAGTCTCACAATCAGGTATACGACTACTTTAATCTAGGTCATAAAAATAAATTCTTGCAATATGTATATCAAAATGGTTTGTATCCTAAAACTAAACGCACGTTCTGCTTAGTTTTTTGTATAATTTCACGCTGGAAGATAACGATGATAATAAAGAGCATAACAAAGAGTAAATTTCGATTCTCAGGCTGCGAGATGGTGATGATTCCATGCACCCGTTTTCGAATCCTTGGCGAATGAAACGCGATCAGCGATCAGGTGATCTCGCTGGCCGTAGAATTCCATCGTTAAAGGCTCCAGTTTATAGGCGACACTAAAAAAAGTATTCCCTATAAAATCACCACTAAACTAGCGATGCTGCCAAGCTACTCGCGAGCGGATTTCAACCTACAAATGATCGGGCATCGGTAGATCAGTCTTTCCATCTACAACGCTCTGCATCACTCGGTCATGAGAAGCCTTGAGTTCGTCCCATTCGACCTTCTTGCCTTGATGACAGATGTGGGATCGTATTTTGCAAGGTAGTGGTTCGGAGTCGTACAGCTCCTGGTAATCCTTCTTTTTCATTTCTGCAACGGGACCCTCTATCCGCACCTCCAATCGAAAATATGATAACAAACTATGGTATTGGGATCCCGCAAAAGAAGCGTGATTTTATCACGATCGTGTTGCTGTGGAATTGTGACAGACAATTTTGGAATAAAAAATACTCGAATCGGTATTCACCTGTCGTGCAACGTGTTCTCCAGTGTCGTTTTTGTACGCCCATAAAAAACACATAGCTGCTGATGGCACTTCGCTCTGCGGAGAATAAGATTATATACAAAGAAGTTTGTAGTTTAAGATTAGACTGAGAAAAAGATGCCATTAACTGGATTGAATCTGCTTCGTGACCCGTAAGTTAATTAAAGTTCACGGTATGTCACGACACAATAAGTCTCAATTAAATCTGCCTATGATAATTCGATATAATGAATTCAACCATGTTTATTACCAAGTTTTGTGATTTCCGACTCCGTCTATCTGTCATCATGACGAAACCGTCTTCGTCTAAACGTCTGAGTATCAGATTACGAGCGCTTACTTTTCCTTCTCTAAAACAAGGGAAATTGTATCTTTCACTGATAGTAATACACCTAGAACGATATTACAACTTCATCGAACATAAAAATTCACCGACTTGGACACAGTGGCCAAGCAGAAAGTCGCCGGCATTATGGTGGCGCAATTCTTTGCCTCTTGTTGCCATTCTCTAAAAAGGTCGAGGGGATTGTCATCCTTTACCTCAATATAAGTCAAGTCCGAAGCTGTCTCCTATTGTGGATGGAAATTGAACTGATTATCTTACATAAGGTCTTTATCAACTTGGGGAAAGCTGCAAATAACATCAATCGACGGTGAATTTTTTTTTCACGTACACACATCGATAGCAATTTTTATCAATTGAGGTCAATAATTAGATTGTATCAACACAATTTCAATTTAATCACAAATTTAGCAATGAGTCTAATTTTGCCATTCAATTAATGCCAAAACTTCTGAACCATCGCAGCAGTAAAATCCAAAATCAACAAACTGTCAAAATAATGGATTACGTAATCTCCGAGCATCGATATAATTGAGGTGCGCTAAAACCAAACGAAATGAATGCAAAATTGTCATTGCAAGCTAACTTACCATGCTGTCTCGAAAAACCGTTGATGACTTTAAGCACGCGCAAGCTTTGTTGATCACATTAAAGCTGAAGTTGCCCAGAGATCGACTCGTCAGAATACTACTGAACAGTACAGTCATGCTACATGTGATATGGATGACGGTGCATGCGCGTTGCTTACTTTTCTCATTCCCACTTCTAATTTTCCACTTGCTCGCCAAGATTCGTTAGCTGTACGTGAGTGCTGGGAAACGGAGAATGCTCAGAGCAAAGCTATTATTGCTACGGTGTAAGATAACGCATGCAGAAGCACCGAGCCGCAATCGTCCGAGTTCGTTGGCTCAAATGTGAAAGAATTTGGTTATCAAACAGAAGCGACTCGATTTCGTTGAATCTCTTATCTTGTAACGGGCTACACTGTAGATATTTACAAAACACTGAAACCTGACAAGCGTGAACTTAAGTAGATAATTTTGTGTTTAAGCAAGTCAGATCGTAGAATGGATAATAAACATTCGAGAGTTCACACAGGAGCTTTGTCCTTGCGAAGGATTTGGGCTCAAATTTTGTACTAAGAACAAAAAAGTCTTTGATTAGTTTTATTTTTTTTTGTGTGTGTTGCCGCCATGTGGTATTTGCAATGTTTTTACCGATGTAGTAAGTTTCATTTTGATGAAATGTTGAAAAGAAAAGGTAACTAAAATAAGAATTTTATTCTTTAGAATGGGTAACAAAATAAATACGGTCATTATAAGTGGTAATTGTACCTTATACAACACATTTTACAATTAAACATGAGGCGAAAGCCTTATGATTACAATGAGTATACGTAACGAAAATATTAACGGCTGTGAACTTTTTTGTCAATAAAAATCTGAAGGTCAAAGCACTGTGGGTCGAGGAATATGGAATCATTTTTCCTCACATGAAATGTCTCAAGTTTTATTCTCGTGAATCGTTATCGTTTAAATTATTTGGCTTTCCCGAAAGAGCAAAGATAATGCAGGGCATTAGAAAACACGGGGCGAGCGTAGTAGTGTGAAATAATAAACGGGGATTTGCAATCTAGGCCGAAAGGCGATCCGTGCGAAGAATTCAGGCCGACATACTAGAGCATAAAATCTACTTTCTAATTTAATTCACGATAATATTGTCACTCCTAATTGCTATATAGATTAGACGACACGTCGATAGGCGACAGTGCATTGTACACGTTATACATGTTCCGATACCTACATAGCCGTGATCCAAAGTCCGCCAGACGTAGATCCATCTGATACTAAACTGTACTCAGACGTACCGGATATAGATATGGCTAGTTGTACGATAAGAGGTAACATTAAATATAAAATGTGAATAGAATAAGGATTAATATAATAATAGTATTTACAATTTTATCAAAACTGTACACGATTAAAGAAGGTCAAGTTACATTTTGAACAGCGCCACGTCTCAAATATGTAGGCGAATATTTTCAAATATATAAGAAAGTAAACAAATTTCTTTTTCAGACGTGACAATGCAGATCTATGATTTTATCACATTTTGTTACTCTACAACAATGTTGAGTTCAGCAGCAGCTTAGACCGGTCGTTATTTCAAAGGGTCAGAGGATATAATTCCTAATCAAAGTTACGCAACTTCGTGTAGAAATTGAGAAAAAAGTCTAATGATAATGATAACAGTAATAATATTAATAATAACGCACGAAGATCCTAATAATGTTTGAGGCGCTGCTTCGGTAAGCTGCTGCGATCAACCGGTAGCGTCGAGACGTAGGATCCTACGAAAAATACAATTATTTATAAATACACAAGCATAATCACCGATCGTCAGCGCGAATCGGTAAATTCAGCTTATCGTCGATCTGATCCACGCCACGTTGGACGAGATCTGATCGTAGAGTCTCGGCCGTTCGACTCCAGCCTTAGAGCACGCTATTCTCCAGCTTCCAACACCTGCCAGAGCCCATCTTCGAGCGTCTCCAAGGAGACAGAGCATCGGACTTCCGGCCACCTCTTCTTCCTGCAAGTCGAAGTAAAACATTCAATGAATTCTCGGCAGTAATTCACTCGTCGCATCTGCAATTCCAACTCGAACGTTGAAACTTTTGTTCAATTCCCGCGTGCATTTCGTACTATTGCTGTAATTCACACTCACGTTGCAATCGTCGTTGGAATAGGCTGCCTCGGTGCATACGGTGTTCATCGAAACTATGCTGATATTTTCACATCGTGGCATGGCGCTGTGTTGGAGCTGCACCCTCTGCAAAAGGTCACCTGTTGATAATAAGAGGATTTGTTGAAATTGGATCGAGTCGAATGTTACCGCAGCGATATAAGTTCCTCATGCCGTTTTTCAGATCTCCTCTTCAACACGACATGAGAATGACGCATATGACTCTGGTGAAAATTATACCTGCATTATGGTATGGTATTTGCGAATGCAGCACGCTGAGTGGCTGAAACTGGTTGACATAAGAGGCGATGCGAGGCGTTGCGTTGTTTACGCAAAGATTGAATTTCACACGCGGCTTAATTATACTTCGCTAAACAAGCCGAGGATACTGGGTAGGTATAAGTACTGTGGCGGAGTTGGCTGGTCGAGATTATTCAAAGAAATCTCACGCGTGTATGGACATGTGTGCGTGCGTTATACGGACAAGAAATTGAGGAATCGATTTAGCTATATACATAGGTATTTACACGAACGTTATCTAGGACGAATAACGTCTTTTTATACCATTAGCGGTTCATTATCACCGTAGGGTCAAGCTAATTCGTAACGGAAGATTACCGGATGCCGATAGGCAAACAAGATATTGGAAAAAAAAAATAAATAAATAAAAATACATTTCTCCTCTCTAGAATTTCTCCCATTGAAATTCCTTTGCAAGTTTGTTCACCTCACAGTTTATTAATTATCTACGAACCCGATGCGATGGATCGATTGAATTATTTTCAGTGCTGTTGTTTTTGTACCCGTTATTGTGTACGGTTACATGTTACATGTGCATGTCTATGTTTTTTTTTCTTCGCTTCTCAGCTACGGTGTTGTAACCAGAATATAATTAGGAGGCTTTTGAAAGCGCGACACGTATGGAGATAAATATTTAACCAGGTTTGGTATAACAGGTAGAGCAAAATATTACGAAATGTATGTACCAATAAGTCTCGGTAAGCCGAACGCGGCTCGCGGACGATTCGAGGTGTTTCGTCAGTCATCGATTTCTTTTTCCTCTCTTATTTTTCATGTGAAGTTCAATTTTTTTTATTCAATTTTCCAAGCGATTATCAGGATCTTTTTTGTCCGTATCTCTTAAAGTGTACCGCTCGTCGAGAAATATGCTGCAGATTTTTAAATTCTTACGGTTTCTCGCCCAGCCGAGGGTGTTGCACGAGGAGTTACCGGCAGGCGGGAGAGGGTCCTCGTTCGAGGGCAGACAAACCGGTCTGACAAAGTCTGAAAAGGCAGCCACATGCTGGTCCAGCTTCAAGAGGACAATGCCGCTTCCTTCAACCGGCGACTTGACCATCCCCACGATTCGGCGCTCCTGTTGCCACGGCGATGAGCTCGAGAGTCTGACGGTACCAAGTCGGGCGACCCATTCAGCCTTCGGTTGCCTGAGAGATGATTATCCGAAATTGCACAAAAGATCTTCAAGGTCGCCATAATTAGCGGTGGAAAAAATTTCGTGAAAGTAATAAAACAGACAAAAGTCGTTGAAGAGCGACGAATGGCCGTGACGGCTGTGATCAACAGCTCGGGATAATTATATGTAAGCCTGTAACGTGCTCGTCCTGATGTTGTAAATCAGGTATATCGCTGACAAACACAGTCACGTACCCTTGGAAACATGTACCGGTTGTGAGGAGCCAACTGGACGAGACGAGGGTCGCGTCGCAGACGTGAACCTTCTGCTTGAAAAGCGCCACGTGCCAGGGCCAGTCACCGGGGGCTGCCATTTTGCCCAGACTCTGAACTCTGCCCTTGCCACGGAGGGCCTGAATCCCGCATTCTGAAAGAACGGATGTTAAACGTCCGAGTGTAAGCTGACGATGAAAATTGACGGTAATGAAATGGGACCGGTAATTCCAGAAACTCGAGAGTCTCGTCTTCTCCAGCAGCTTACCCAGCTCCGAACATCGCACGTACATGACCTCTTTGCTGGGGCACGGAGCACGGACGAACGTGATTTCCGACGCTGAGGGGTCCTCCATGTGCACGTAGGCCACGTCGTCCTCTTCGTCTATCTTCACTTCTACAGACTCGACCCCCCTGCCGATTAAACAGGATGTTTAGATCATTTTTGAAGGTGATGTCAACATTCGACAGAGGATACGGGACCGGTATCAGAGTCGAAGTATTTCAAGAAATCGCAGTCGCATGTGGTCTGAGACAAAAACTTCACGCTTCTCTACTTTAAAATTGATCTGTAGTTCAGTTATCCTTTTTCGAGCATCATTGGAAAAGAAATCCACCCCACTGCATCAGGCTACTTTCTTCTCGTCGTAATTTGGCCGACTCTCAAAATCCGCGACCTTTGTACATCCGCAAATGCGTCACTGTTGGCTACAGTACATTGTAGGTCTATAAAGAGTCCAAGCAGCGTGACTTTCTGCGAGAAGGACCCGAGCAATGTATCACGGATGGTATTCGAAAGGTTGATGATACGTTTATCCTAAGAACATGGCAAGGCAAGAGAAATGCTGCAGTGTCCTCGGCATTCGTTCGCTGAATTGCAGATCGTGACAGGAGATGAATACAAATAAGATGTCAGATAGGTATAAGGAGTAGAAAACTCACGTGTAGCTCAACAAGGTACAGAGAGAGCTCGCCGCTGTTTGGAGCACCGTCTCCATCTCCGGCGCCGGGAGAGTTGAATTCAGGTTTTCGGTACAGAGCTTTCCAATGCTACCCTTCTCGTTGAATATCACGTAACCCTCTCGATTGTACTGGGCATAATGCGGGGTATCCGCGGGCATTAATCTCAACGAACTCAAATTCGGGGCCAGAGTAACTGCGTTGAAGAAAAGGAGAGAAGCGTTATCACTTAAAGCGGACTGACAAAGTATCCTGCACAGTTACGATCATTCGTAAAAGATTCCTTTTTTTTTACTTACGACAGTCTTTTTCGTCGCTTCCGTTAGGACAGTCGATTTTTCCGTCGCATCTTTTACTCCGAGGTATGCAAACTCTTCCAATTCCACAATGGAGGCTGTTCTCTTGACAGTATGAGCAGCCTTTTTCGTCGGAAAGATCAGGGCAATCGATAATGCCGTCGCATACTCGAGGTGACAGTGCTTTGGCCTGAAGATCCTGAACACAGCCTATAAAAGAATAAGAAGCATTAAGACGTGTTTCGTGTTCCGTGAAACGTGTTGTATAAGCTTTATCATTCAAGTTTGACGAAAGCGAAATAATAAATTGCCGTTTCAGACATCAACGAAAGCACTTTTGGAGATGCAAAAAAAAAAACTTTTTTATAACTGGTCCAGTTTATGTGTAAGACTTGTATATCTGGATGGAGATCGACTTTCCCTGCCGGGGTCGCTGTCCTGTTCATTGACCTTTCTTTCACCTCATCAGAATGATAACCCCCGGCAGGTTTTTACGACTCACGGTCATACAAGCGTCGGTGGAATTTTTATTTTCATTCGAGAAAAGAAATTTGCCCATACTTACGGGGAAATATTTACCTTGGAAGAGAAAAGGAATTTACCGTCTCCACGGATTCTTATACAAATTCCAAACCGAATTCTTACCCGGTTTTGGTCTGCAGCTTCCGGGACCAGCGTACTCGGGGAAATTGGAGCAGTCTAAAGCGTCGCGAATTCTGTCCGGCAGACGATTTCCGCAACCATTCCAAAACTCTCGACAAAAACTCCGGCAAGGTAGATGGAGTCTGTCTTCATGCGGACCCGGCAAACATGCCGGCTGTAATACTTGGCAGACGAAGTCGTAGGCCAGACGGTAACATTCAGCGTCGACGAGCTCTCTGTATGGAAGAGCGTTACAACTTGTATGTACATTAGTAAAACAAACGCATTTACATGATGAATGAGCATCTAAATTCACAACGCGTCCTCGCTCTACAGGTGACAAGGTGACACAAGGTGACTATCGAGCAAGTATTACAGTTATATCGACTCGGGATGGAATTTAAGGCTGGGTCGCATTTAAATCAAAATTCACTGGTTGCACAAGATATCTTGATTCTCATGCAAGGCTCACCACAGTTTTTTTCAACAAAAATTCAGAACTCTTACAGATATGAAGAATCACGTCACTACCGCCAACCTCTACTGTGATCCACAATTTTTGTTCCAAGCATCGAAGTGAATTGTCAACATCGTAATACCATCTGCTCTCCTTTCCTCAACCGATTTTCCAATTCTCACCTGAAAGCGATAACGTCGTTTTGAACATCCTGAAGAGACCGATGCCCCAGGACGTTGGGATAGGAAGTGACGTTGTAGGGCAGATGTTTGCAGTATCCGAGACCAAGCTTGGAGCATCTTCTCGGGGGCGGAGGTGTGGTTGTCGGCGGAAGTGTGGAGGCGGTAGTTTGTAGAACGACCTGAGCAGTGAGAGCCTCTCGACTTTCCTGCACCTCGACACTCTTCGGATCGACCGTTAAGTTTCCTAGGTACTTGGGCGACCCGGGGGATATCTCTTGCGCAAGAACCTCGGCCACATCAGCGGCAGTTATTGTACGGTACCGAGGATCGAATCTTACGTCGAAGTGTACCACTAGGTCACGGCCGTCGACACTGGAACCAAAAGAGAATCGTTCTACGTTGCCGTTCTCCGCTTTTAATCCGGATAATTCTTCGCACGGCAGCTTGTGCGGTAAGCGGCGAAGATGGGATCGGCCAGCTGAGCGGCAAAGATGCTCCATAAAAGAGTCTATGACACACCCCGGCAGTTTCTCTTATCTGCATCGTGCCTCAACTATAGCGGTGTAATTTCACCACGCATGCATTATAGGAAAGCGGCACTCGATGAGAGAGAACCTGACGGAATTATTCGCGAATTGAATGGTTGAACTCAAGCGTCTCCGTATTGCTCGGGATTTGTCCCATGAGATTGAATTAGCCAAATTGTTATTACCGAATTTATGCAAATGGAGTATCAATATCGAGGTAAGCTATATAAGTGTCGTAATCGAGCAATCCACTATGGATGTTTTATCGGTGGTTGAGTGGATTGAACGATGTGTTAAATAACGAGAAAGTTTTGGAGGAAAGTCTGTTTTTAAATCGTGCGTTCAACGAGGGAGAAAGAAAAAGGAGATCTTTTTTTTTCGTTCAACATATTCCGGCTCAAATTTTTTCCTCGCGACAAGTAAGTGACTCATGATGATAGCGCGTAACGGTGCCTTACGCTTCGTCATGCGAGAGAAAGAGTTTGTTAAATACTGAACAAGACACAAAGAAAGTAGTTGTACATGAAATACAGGATGAGTCGAGTATTCGACAGGATGCATCCATCAAAATGCAGAACAAAGAAGAAAGAAATAAAGAAAGAAAGAATCGTTCAACATCAACAATCAATTAGGTAAACGTCGGCTGAGGTGAAAGGTGACTCTGTTGACCGTTTTTTATTGTAGGTATCCTGCAGTCTAAACGGGCAATCTAGACTTGCGAAATGAGGATTCATGGATATTGAAGCCGCGAATAAACGTTGAGAAATAAAAAAAGAAAAGAAAAAAACGACACGAGGATTCTTATAATTTCATAGACTCACCCGTCTAGGGCGAGAATCTCAGTGGCCAAGAAGTAGAACCTCAGAGTGCTTCTTCTAAACACGAGATTCAACCGGTCTCTGTACTCTCTCGATCGAATACGGAAGGCCTCTGTGGACGGGTCCGCTAAATCGCTGACAAAAACATCACCGTCGACGACACGGAACGTCGCCAAAAATACCTGGTCTCCGGGCGGTTCCGCGCTGAGAAATGTGTCTGAAAGTAAAGTAAACCTCAATTTTATGCTCGACATCATTCCGTAAAGAATGATTAAAAATAAAACGGGAGAAAAAACAGCAACCAGTATAGCGAATAATCACCATCCTTGATCGCTTCACACTCTATAAACACGATTGTGCCAATCGAAGCGTTAAACACTCTTGAAAGCGCGTATAATGCAACTTGGTGAAAGGTCTTTCGAATTCGCTCGAAGTTCCTCATGCAGTTTCAAATCATTCAATCGCTCAACGATTTATCATTCTATGCAGTTATTGACACAAAGTTCTGACGGGTTGCCCATTCCGTGATCAAAGTGTACACCTTACTGTTCAATCGCAACTTCGCAAGCGACGTCAGAAAACTTCGGGCGACCTCAACAGAATTGTAAAAAGTGGTCACCTAGTCTACGACTGAATTCAAAGATGGCACAAATTCTGACAGTGATAATTTTATGAAATTTTTCAAGGCTTTGCAGTGTGAAAACCGGTTGATCCAACCACCCGTGGTCAAAAGTCCCTTACTTTACGAACTCCACGCGATGCAGCTACCGTACTTTCAATGGATAACCCGAATTCACACCGTGCTTTCGCTTGTACCTACTGAAATACAGTTTTCTCTGCTTCGAAGCTGATTTTTGTAAATTTGATACCAACGTCCTTCATGCCTACAAACCACTGAGACACGGCATCGTCAGACAATAAAATAAAAATCAAAAAATGAAGTAAAAACAGATCCAAAAAAACATCACGATGCCACGGGCATAAATTTACAGCACGTTGTGGGTCAGTGAGGTCACCGCCGAGGCTTGGACAAGGACGCTTCTCCCTCGGTCAGCCGCCTCCGGGTACGAAGCACGTCATTGGCGGGGACGAGAGCCGCTACATGATCGGCGTCGAGGCGGGAATCGGTAAATCGGTAAATCGGTCAACCCGTTAAGCCGTTTGGAGCGTGGCACAGCGGCTGAATGGGCGCTTCCGGTGCTCTGGGCTTTTCGTATTATCTCTAAGAGTAGTCGTTGAATCGAAAAAGCATGCCATACGCTCATTTCCTGCGACCATGCGCGGAAATAATTATATTCGAGACTTGCCGAGTCGCTCATGGCTTACGTCCGATGGTTGAACGAACCTCGCGGTCTCCGCACGAAAACGGTAACCCGCCTCGGTAAATGTGCGGTAACAACTCATTTGAGAAACTCGAATACCGTTTTGTTGTCTGATGTAATAATTCAATTTTGCTGGTACCTATGTACATATAGCGAGTATATATGTGTAAGGGAGACCGCGGACAAAAATCGGCTAAAACATCTCGCCTGCACTTGCGAAATAATATTAGATATATTCATACTAATGCGGTTTCAGCCGTGAAAATCGTTTCAAATCTAACTGTATACCCTGACGTACCAGTAACGTTTAATTGAGATTGAACTCTAGTCACAGGTAATATCGCGGAGTCTTCCGATATTACTTTCATACGAATGCTGTTAACTTTTTTTCGTTTATTATTATTTGCAAACTTCCGTTAATTTTAAGAGAAACCGTAGAATTCATTCGCTAGCGCGATTGCCAAATACCGGTACGATAACGCATCTTGATCAGAAACGTATTTCCTGCATAAATTCGCTAACGCGTGACGTAAAACCGCATTTAATTCACGAGGCAATTTGGGAATATATCGCAAAACAGCATAATCCCCGCGTATCGCTGAATAATCACGTGAGTGAATCAATTAAGGATAATAGAGTTCGTATTGACATGCAGTTAGAAAGGTAAACGGGTACCGTTAGACACGATTCTAAAGCGAGTGCGATAGTCTTTATGTGTATGTCTGCCTTTGCCTTACATATTACGTGTGATTGTATATATGTAAATGTAAGATGCGCGGTATCGTGTTGCACTTTGACGGAGTGTTTTAGCACCGTGAATTCCTCTGTGAATAGAAACTAATTGATACCCTATAAATTAGAAACTATTTCTCTCGGTGTGCGGTCCGTTATAGCTCTCCCTCCCTTCCTCCCCCTCTTTCTCTTTGATTCAACACCGATTCGTTCGCCCGCGTGATAACGGCGTGAAAAGTGGAGGAACATAAAGAAACAATAAAATTACAGAAAAAAAAAATAAATAAATAAAAAAACATTATTTCCAACCGGGACATCGGAGAATCGCGGTTTCGCTCCAAGTCAGTTTTCCCTCAGCCGCAATTAAGATCGCGGCTACATTAAGTCGGTGAGAGGTTGCACTTCTAATCGAACTACTTTCAGCCTACTTCGTTTTGGTATGCCTAAGGTACCTCGTACTCACATCCAAGGTAAATCGCAACACCGGCGAATAGCAGGAATAGCAAAAAGGCAGCAAGGACGCAGCATCCGCAACGATACTGACCGCCGAGTTTCCTCGTAAATCTGATGTCGCTGTCGGACGATAAGATCGAGCTTGGTGTTCCAGCTCGACTGAATCGACGCGTGCTCACCGTGCTCACTGAGATCTGAAAAAAATAATTAATAATTTGACAAACGTCTGGGTACCCCGTTGTTTTTTTTTTTTTTTTTGTTTTTTTCTCAAAATGCCTTTTAGATTTGTAATTGCAATAAATGATATTGATCGTCGTATCTTAATTTCTTATAGTAGTGTTCGGCAAAGTTTTTGAGCACTCCGTTACATCTGATTCAGAATTTCGTGCCCTAGTATTTTGCACAAGAATAAAAAATAAAAAAGACTCGAAAAAAAAAAATTATAGAGAACCAAGAAAGAAAAATTTTCTACAATATTTTATGCTATTGTAACTGATGCAAAAATGAAAGGCTATGTATACACAGGTCGCGAGATATCCGCAAATAAATTCTAAACACCAAGTAAAGTAGCGGTGTTACGGATTCAATACCTTTTTTGTACGTATATATAGGTTTTCTCGCAACGGCGTTAAACTTTCCTCTGCGGTATAGAAGTTTCTCTAGGTAGTTAGGTAGGTATATTACATCTAACCACGTAGGCGTTACTGTTTAAAAAACTCTACTCTCTCACTGATGCAACTCAACTTGTACATCTTTGCCATTAAATTTTCCCGTGTCTCAACGCGAGCGACTCGAGGTATTTTCTATAACCACAATTCATTTATTACCGACGGTCCGACGGCGTGAAATCGACGATTATTATATTTTTTACTACAGGTGCACAGCGAGTGAAAGGATTCGTTGAGCCGGCTGATATTTACGTACGACTGACAATGAACCAAATGTGGCGATCGAATGTTGCGAAACCTGGTTGAAAAAGGCATTCGAGTTCGAACGAATCCTTGAGCAAGGAATCCCACGATTCAGTTGGTAGTGGAAGTTTATGGTGGAAAAAGGCCGAGTATTTTCGCCTTTTTCCAACATTCCACGATCCGAGAGACTACGCGGTATCATCGACACGCCTGTAACTTTAGAAGCATTCTTCGCCGGGTCAGCAAAAGCACATCGATTCCTCGGAGGAAAAAGCCCCACGCCCTAAAGCGATGAAATGTTACGACTGGCACACGCTTGGTCCGTAGATGCAGAGTGCTTTCTTATTGCAAGAACTACGCTCGAGTCTTTTAGCAGCATCGAGTTGCTCAAGCGAAACTCTGCAGCAATGGCCTCGGAGAGTGGGTGGATGAATATCTCTAGCTCCATGCGGGTGTATTCTACTCCTCCTCAATTTCGACCATCGGCAATCGACTTTTTCCAACCGTTCTACCTTTTGCTCGTCGTAGTAATTCCGGGAGGCTGCGAACGCTTCTTGGAACTCGAATATCACTGGGTCGAAAGAGAACTCGCGGATCTAGATCACCGCGGAATAACAGTAGTACGACAATTAATATTCGTTGCACGCGATACACGCGTACCAATATCTGTGGCAGCAGTGAAAGACGATGAGTTCTATGAAATTTTTACAAATTGCACTTATTCCTAACAAATTTTACGCCGTCGTCCGAATGGCGTACCATTTTTTATTTCCTTCTCTCCTCTTTAGTGCGTGCTTTAATTGCCGTATACACAAGCATCGTTCAGCCAAAGGCCACGTGCGGCGGGTTCAAGACTATGTATAATTAAGGAGGTCGTATCATTTCGTGTCATCGTCCATTTAAACTTTGTAACGGTCGCAGGGAGTCGTTTCACATTTTAGTGGGTTCGCTATCAAACGTCATCTCGGCTGGGCTCGGGGTGTTTTTCCATGCATTATTACACGCGTATCCTGCAAGCTGCGTGCTTAGGAACGGCTGAATGCTTGGATGCCCACAAACAGCTTTGCTCGACAATAGAACTGGTCTATAGCGCGCTTCGAAGCCTCAAGCGCAGGCTTTAACGACGAGAAAAACGAGCCAAAGCTGCATTACATTATTGCAGATACAGTCAATTAGCCGTCAGGCTACCCGGTTCTGCGTCATTCCCTCCACCCACTAACCGGAATTGATTTAAAAAAATATCGGTATACGTTCGCTTCCCGATCCACGAACTGCGATTGTTTTCTCCAGTCGGCTTCTAATTGTAAGTGGAATACGTCTCCGGGAGAAATGACACGCTCTGATTTCATCTCGTCATTCTTTAATTTCACTCAATTACACAGACGGTTTAAAACTGGGCCAAGCATGATTTTAATTTTTTAATTATACTATCGTGTGTACAGTCATTCAAAGATCGAGTAGCTCCGGATCCGCCATGAAAAGCATGACTCTTCAACTTGCAAAGCTAATCGCAGACGGTTTTACGCGGCGTTACGATTCTACCAGAACCAAACTGAAACTTTGGTTTCTGGGATAAAAAACGAGTAAACCCCGTAACTATGCACACAATCATGCAAAAAAGCGGAAGCTCGAGACACCGAGAGCTCTTGATTGTTACGAGATACTTCAAAAACTGCGGGTTACCTATGCCCGTGAAAAACAGACGAAATTTAATTAGTCAGCGAACATCTTAAAGCGATTGCACGAAACCACGCGTGCTCTTTATATGCACGCGAATGAAGTATGCGAGAGTTATAAGGTCGTAGCTGACTGTGAGAATCGCTCGACATGATTTCAGAAGCGACATTCCACGAGGATACATATCGATTCGGTAAGTGATCGTGACGTGACTGACTCGGAGGATCGAGATTGATCGGTAAAAGTGAGAAAACCGAAGAACAGAAGCTTGCCTCGTGATTTCTTATTTGGGATAATTTTTTGCGCCGCGTCTAGACGCTCTGTCGGGAATCACGGAGATGTGCAGGAACAATGGATCCTGCGGGAGATGTCGAGCGGCGAAGAATCGAGATTACGTAGTTATACCTACTTCGGGCGAAGTAGACTCGGGAATAATTGGTATTAACTAACGTTGCGTAAGGTCGGTTACATCTTTAATCCATGAGAAAATCAGCCCGAATATAAATGTAATTCAAAGTAAGAGGCTGCCCGTGCAGGAGTGCGAGCACATGTTTTTGCGTTGGAGTGGGATCATCGCGTGCCAGCGATATATTATTGTAATACCGAGCAGTGAGATTTCTCAAATAAATATACGACCGGTTTTGAACAATGCCTCTAGCTGCGGGCGCGATTGCCCGACGACTATTACAATAAACATTTTACCTGAAACTTTTTTTAACGGCATACGCCCAGCTCTCCGCTTTACCACGTCTGTTTGCGCGATTTCTAAACCGTATCTGCGCTGAGAGTTTCCCGCAGAAGTACGTGACTTATACGGTGACCGCGTAAAGCCATAATTTGGGAGCGGAGAATTATATGCGCGTGCTGTTGTAGAATCAGTCGGGGAATTATTGCTGAAAGTATCGGTGCTGATACCGCGAGATGGGTTTTGCTTGAATTCCAGACAATGGTGTCGGCGGCTCGGCATTGTTAGGAAATTTCTAAGCCTCCGGCACACTCCCAAGCCTAGGTTGAAGATTCTGGAGCGACTTCGCGCGGCGTCCAACAGCCGCTGCTGCATCATGGATCTCTTTGTGCACTTGCATGCGGAGAATCTAGGGTAACACGTACACATTTTATACGCTTCTAGGTGCCGCTTGTCATTCGATATCTATCCAGCCAACCGCGGAGATAAAAGTTCTCTCCGGTTACGCAACCACGCAAAAAGGTCAAGCGATGCGACAACTCCGTGCAAGAAGGACGCGTATCTTCTTTTCATCAGGTCTTTGCACGCCTACGTACAATATTGCTTGTTTAATTTGTTTAATGTTATACAATGTTAGATATGTCTTACTAACTCGATGAGTACATATTTTCCGAAAATTTATCGTTCATTCTTCTCCTCTTCGTGTTTTCACACGTCAAGAATACATCATCAGTAATTACACAACCATGCGGACCGAGGAAATATGCAATAACGATTGTTTTTCATTTTTTTTTTTTTCATCTTCGTAGATAAACCAACAAAAGCCCAAGTGTCCGAAATGCGGTAGGTATGTTATACGTTTGATTTGACGTAAGTGTACACGACTAACTAAGGAACAATTCACTTGTCTGGAGGTGAATGTGAACGTTCAAGGCTGGATGAGGATTCGAAAGTAGAATTCAATGTCAACCTACACAGCGACGCCAGATAAGAGGGTAAAAAGCTACGAAAGAATCAACCAGCTGGGTAGGATATTCTCGAGTCTATGTTGTACAAGGTACCTCCCCCCCAAAAACAAAAAACGCCGGTACAAACTTCCGCCTGAAATGAAAATTTTCAGCGCCACTCGAAATCGTACGTATACTATAAAGCAGCGAAGAATATTAACCAATGGTCTTATACAGCACAGTGTAAGAAACCAGAAGATTAAAAGTACACTAAAGGCTAAGCAAGACGGATGTGAAAGTGGAAATCTAAATTCACCGGATTTCTTAAAGGCTTTTCTAGGCAATTTCAAGCTTTCTTGATTACCCATCAAGTCAAATGATCGGGTAGATGTGCAATACCGGGTAATAACAGTGTCTCTGAGATAAGCAATATTCCAAGTTAGAAGTACCGAAGTTCTTACTTATTAGGTCGGTAATCTGTGTCGAAATGGTAATAATCATTATTTTGTTACGGGCCTGAGGAGGTTTGATTCGACGAGCGGTTATCGAATCACCTCTATACCCACCCAAGATGTTATTTGGGTGATTCGGGTTCGGTCTCGTCGCTGTTCGCAATCCGGAAACGATGGAAGGAGTGATAATGAGACGAAGAAGGTGTGCCTTCTGGTTCTCTAAAGGCTTTATTAAAACTGAGAAATGTGTTATTGCGTAACTAGGTGATTTGGATTGGGAATAAGTGATATGATTATTCAGACTGGAACTGAGGTTGAACTTGGAAGTTAGAGTTGAAGTTGATCATACGAACATTGGAATAGGACTGATCAAGAGCTGGTAAAGAGCAGGGGTAGACGAAATGTGCGTAAATTCGGAATGGTGGGGAATAGAATTAGCAGAGTCGGCAAAAAGCGAGTAGCGTTAACCAGGATGGAAATAGGAGGACAGGAATGAGGCGATAAGATTACTTGCAAGGATCGTGGGAGTGCGATGAGATGAGGGAGACGTGTGGCGATACGCCGGACGTGATAATTTCCTCACTGATTTCTTTCTGCTGCGATCTCAGATCACGACTGGCCATCAGTGATCACGACTGGTCACAGCTCACGCACTAGCGGTCGCATCACTGCCTTCCAGACGAACATAATAATCAAGCAAATTACTCCTCGAGGATGAATTCAATCGCCGTACTTGCAAATCGATGCGCGCTATTCCGTGTCAAGAATCGCATTATACGTAATGTCGTAAGGCTCTCGCTCTGCGTTGCCCAAAAGTTGCGTAAGGTCTTTTAACACCGTATTTCAACCCTGGATCCAGTTATAATGCTCGCGTCGTGCGGGTCACGCAAAACAAAAAACGACGATTTTTATTCAGTCGTAGGTGTGTAACTTCGTGTTCGCAGATAGCTTGTCTTGAGATGCCACGCCACTTCATAGGGCGATGGAAAAACGCGCGTAGTTCAGGGTAGCGACTCGATTGTGAGTCGTTGATCTGGATCGAGTCGAGCGATAGTTTCTAGACTCCGTCGTCGTCAGCTAGAGTCTAGGATCTAGATATTGGGGCAGCGCCCAGAGGATATCGGGTTGACGGCGTGTCCCGGCTCGAAACTGCCATACGAATGACTGGGCGGCGTCGAGGAAGTTAACGGTATCACAAAACAAGCCTCTGAGCAGATGTCAGCGAGGCTGTTCAACCCCGAGGCGATAATCGCGGCTCCGCAGCGCAAAACCGCGTTGTGGGTGACCCACTGCAGAGTACGTGCGTACGTATTCGAGCTTGCGAGGTCGTCGAAGAACAAGGTCGCATTGTCCCTGAGCGAAGCACCATGGAGGCAGCTTTCAGAGGTATAATCGCCAAGGCGAGGCCGGAACCGAATGGCGACCGTTCGATTGTGCAGATCTCAGTGATGTCAATCACCGTTTCCGCGTCACGGTGAATTTTTAATCAGTTTTACTGCATTCAGTTACACACGAGCATTGTCAAGTGACTGAGTATTTTCATCTGTGTTACCGGCGTGACTCAACTTCGGAAAATATAAATCATATAGTCACGATACGGTTATTTTTTAAGTCTATGGTAGTCTTAACATCTTCTCTGTTAATAAGGTCAAGAGTCCAATTCAAAAGTCCGGAATCTTGTCGACTTTTCTGAGAAATTCATCTTCAACGTAAATGTCCGTCGAAACGGAAACGAAAGCCTGTAAGCCGTGGCTCATGTAGGTTATTTTTTATCGTGGGCTTAAAAAATGATGCGTAATTTGACTCGTTTGTCAAAGTTAACTCACACACGACGCTTTGAAACGAGAGTTGGTAAAACAAATGTTATATTGCTACAAGAGCCAAAATTAGTCACCTACCTACCTACTCGATAACAGTATTCAGCTTATGAACAGCTGTCATGCAGCTGTTTCATGCTGGGATACAGCGTACATAAAATTGAAAAATAAATGTAGATAATTACTTTTGGAAGAGTCGCAGGTGATGTTATACAGCTCTAACAGTTTTTATACTCTCCGAGCAATCAGTATATTCGGATTTTAAATTTGAATATTCTTTTAGCGCATCTACAACGTGTGGTAAAACTGCTGTGAAACACGAACCTCACAGCTGGGCACAAGAAGTCAGTGACTTTTTCATCGGCTTACCCCGATTCGCGATAGGTACCCGAATTTGACTTTAAAATGATAGCATTTAAACAGCGATCAAGATTTTTATCTCTTTCCCAAGACATACGGGCATTTCACAGCTACTCAATGACCGTAATACAAATGCGAGAAAATGAGGGGAAATTATAATATCAGCTAGGTAAAATCTCGGGATTCAATTATCTGTATAGAAAGTTTACGAAGCCTTCCGCGAGCGTCATGCAGGACTGAAAAAACAAATTGCCGACAATAATAACGTCGATTATGAAAAAAAAACCATTAGGCGTGAGGCGAGTTTTTAAACGAGCGAAATTCACTCGGCGGAAAATCTGAGTCCCTTAGTTCTCTGTACCCACCTGTCTTCTGAGAAAATTAACAAACGTGTCGTGGTAGTTTGGGTCACGTAAACTCTGTATTCGCGAAATAGCTTTCACTGACCACAGGAGTGCGAATATCAAAAGAAACGTGGTAGACAATTTGTAATACGTAGAGTAAAACCACTGTTTGTTTAAAGTTTTAGATCTCAAGTACGATTTTTTCTTAATGGATGAAGATTCTTCTTCACAAAAAACAAATGGTACAGAATAAGTAAGTGGTTCGTTTTTTTCGCGAACTGCCATGTAACGCGCATCACCGCACGGCAAGTAATATAATTATGAACGTCTGGTGCATCCGAACGATGGTTCAATTGTATGCAAATTCCAAAAGCAACAGGACTTCTCGAGCTAAGGTGCGGCTGGCTAAGAAAATATTTCAACCCTTTCTACTCCACCGTTCTTGCAGCTTATCGATGCAAGCTGCACTCCTTCACATGAAAAATGGAGTTCTTCCAAACAGAGTCAAATGCAATTTGACTTACCTTCGAATCCCACGAGCTTTTCCGCTTGTGCTCCACAGCTACAGTCATCTTAATTCACCTCAGTCCCACTCGGCGAACAGGAGCACTCCGTGCGAAACAACGACGCACAGAAAACAGTTTGCACTTGCGGCAGGACACTACAAATAACTTAACGCGGTGGGAAATCGCATCAAGAAACACATCGCTAAGTGTGCACGACTATGCACTCGCCAGTCTGCACTCGGTCACTTATATCGTTAGTGAAGTCTTCACTCGGTCACTGACTAGCGGCAGGCTCACCTCCGCCGAGTGTCATCTTTCGATCAACGGTTACTCTCCAAGTCTGTCGACGTAGACGCACAAGAAACCACGGTAGCACCAGAAGCCTCGCGCCCGACGCTAATCCGTTACAGAGCACGTCTTCCTTTCTTACCTCTTGATTTGCACCGTAGCAAAGCGTTGCTCGATTGACCTGGAACAGAAATGCGCAGATTTTATATCACGCAAAAAGCTTCCGGAGATGAACAGTATTTTCGAATACGATTTCCTGACAACGACGACTTGGAACTTGGCTCTTGACTTTAACCACGAACTCTGTAATATCGATTCATCCCTATAACTGCCACACTAATAATGCGATAGAATTCACAAGGTGATTCACGAGGTATATTTTCAGGATCAGTTCCATAATCGTACCTTTAATCGAAGAGGGTGGCAGGTGTCCAGTCGAGCGGCAGGTTAACTGAGTTCAAGTAGTCGTGTCCAGCCGGAGTCGGCCAGTCGGCCACACGCTTTGTCGGACTAAAGCTGAGGAAGTCCTGACTTCCAAGGATCTCGACCGGGAGGCGACAGTGAATTTCTCACGTGTCCAGGTGTCTTGGAACACGTCCGTACCTCTGCTCGGCTTCACGACGTGTGCTGCTGTGGACGTGATGCACTTTCACGTCTTACCGGTTCCTTGTTTAGCGTTTCGCAGGCGCGTGCTCGGCTCCTGTCGAAGAGAGCGTTGACTACGGTGAACATAAGGAGCTACGTACTACCGGACAGTACGGCGAACAGCTTATGTCTCCGCGTGCAATTGAGGCGGGTAATTAAAAATCTTTGTATCTTAACCCTGCCTCAAAGATTGTTACGATAGATCAACGATTGATCGCCAATCGCTTCAAGTCGCGGTGAAAGTGGGTATGGATATGTACGAGCTGTTGACAATCCTGATACTCGTTACAGCTTTAGATCAAACGTTAAGATGTATGCCGGTATAAACAGGACAATAATTCCTGTTATAGTTGCCAAATTCGATCGATTGATATTTCACAATGCGTCGTGATCGCTTTGCGTGAATGTGTCTGCACATTTTTGATAATGCTATTCCGCGCGGTAGGATGGAATTTCTTGGTATTTTATACGAATCGAGGACACCTTCCTCCTCTCAGCAATACCTTAGAGAGTCAAGTGTATTATGGAACGAGTAAACAACAAGAGGTTCCTGAGATAGTAACCCTACTCGGGTTGTTTAATCGTTAGTACTTCGCGTTTGTTGTTTTCAGTACCTAGAAGTCGAGATCGGTAAGATAGGATTTCGGTCAGTATGAACTCAAGACCAACGGATAATTGTCAGCCGAACTTTGAAATTAGTTTAAGATAAAAGGCTATCGGAAATGTTTCCAAGAGTTCTAGAAGCTCTCGAATCGCTTATAAGAACCACTGATCAATGAGGCAGATTACCTTTTATCCCGATGGTTATAGAGTCTTCGCTGATTTTTCGTTACAAGTCGAACACAGTTTTGAATGTGAAAAAAATTGCGTAACAAGGAGGCTTGGCTGTATGCCGTGAATCTAAAACGTAGAGCGCAGTGTAACCATCGTAACGATGTACCGTGAACCGTAATAGACTTTTTGGGTTTATCGAATTCACGATTCACGTAACAATTACAACTGAACTCGGATCGAGGAACGATGAGATTTCTTGTCTCGATTACATCTCGGCAGGTGCCGCCTCAGGGAATTAAAGTGAACAAATAATTAGCACTCACCTGCAGCAAGCGTACGGCGATCCGTTCACTTTGGCTCGTTCGAGTGGCCGATCCGCATTAGACCGTTCTGAATTTTTTACGTACCTACCAGCCTCTCAGCCTCCTGCCGGAGACACGAATGCCTACATTTACTTACGTTATAAATAATCCGAGTAGAACTTGCGGACAAACGCAGCCGTCGTAACGGTGGACGGAATAGAAGTAGATATAATGGCAACAGGGCACCTCTGCACTGCACTCGTGGGCGACACGGTGAACGGAATGTCAAGAGACTTAAAGGACTTGGAGGTGACCGCGTGCTTTTCTTCCTCCTTTACGATCCTGCTTTTATCGTCCTCGAGAGTAACGCTTACCCGACCTGCCAAACTCGCGTCTCACAACCAACTGACCGAGCCATGAGCTCTGCTCTTCTGTCCAAAACAACTCTCCGCTTGTCTACTCTGGATGTGGGTCGATGCTGTCTTTCTCGGATCAACCGGCATCGGTTTAGGCAGTGCCCTGAAGCTGCCTACCACGGACACTGTTCTCCAATGTATCGACGACATGAGCAGCACTGGTAATATTTTGCTATTTCGTCAGGAATTGCCAGATTCCATGTAAATTCCAAATCCTCCTATAGAATAAAACGAGAACTTGGGAATGCCGAATGGATTCTCGTGAGTAAATTTCGACACTATCGACAGAGTGCTGCATCCACATTCTTCGGCATCAGAGCGATGCAACCGGACCGTGACGAGGAGTGTTCGTCGGGTGACGCAGCAATATAACTTGTATACCGTAAATAACTGAATTCGATCCGTTATTATTCAATTATACACTCAGCAAAATATTCGATGGATCACTCGAGCATCCGATAAACGAAACTTGTTACTTCGTTCTTTGTGTTGTTGTAACTTTGAAACTATTCATAACGCTTCTTTCCTATGTGTACGAATTTTCAGGCTCCTCTTTCGAACAGTACAGTTTGTTAACATGGAGTGCAATAATGCGATAAACAAAAGTCATGCGATGAATTTTTGGTAGAACTAAAGAGTTTGTAATACCGAATATCTGGTTGCAAATTGCAAAGAAGGGATCGAATCGAACAAAGCGAGTTCTAGAGTAAATACTTCAGTATTTTAAAACGCTATACTTTCCAAACAATCCACGGTCATATCTAATTCGGAAGAAATAACGATTTTAAGAAACAAGAGTAATTTTCTCAATTAATTCTTTGACTCACTGCCGGTATGTGGCAAAAAATAAAATGTGTATTACAAATTTTGTTCTTCCGTTTCTCTTTGCAGCACCCGAATGACGTTACATTTTTATCTCCGTGTAGCCCGGCATTGAAAATAAAATTTCTGGGGCGATATAAATTCCATGTCGTGCCTTCATCCGTTCGTCAAGATTGCAATACCTATTACGAATATCTCCAGGAAGAAGCAAAGTTTTGCGGTATTAACAGATGTCCGCTGAACGATATCACGTAGTTTAATATTAAAAATAATAAAAAAAAATTATTAAAGAATTTCGATACGAATCCGGAGCCGACGTCTACAATCGGAGTCTATTTCAAAAACAATCTGCTTTAGCATGGTACCGATCGATGAGTCGGAACATAGGTATACATATAATCATTCACTGCAAGTCACTTTCCCTCCGCACTGCGGGATCAATTTTTACAGTATCCAATTAACCGGCTTCTACACAATGGACTCTCTTGAAATGAAAGTAAAGATGAATATACAGGCAATCAAAGATACCCTGCAATCACTACATCGAGTACGGCCGAACCTTCGTGTACAGGAATAATCAACGACGAACTTATACACAGCTGGAACAAAGTGACTAACAAATAAGAGATATTACGTTGTACGTCAACTTATTACTATAAATCACCGATATAATAATATAAAACTGATTTAATCATGAAAATTATGTAATATCATAATATTTATGCTTGCGATAGTTTTTTCCGATCCATCCGGTTATTCACAATTTTTCCGGAATTGTTACATTATAACGTGGACACTATTTCTAACGCTGTAGGTAGACCTTTTACGTCATATCAATTTCAGAGAACTGATCGAGTGACCTTTAAAGTGACTCAAATAGAAAAGCAATTTTAATTTACAGTAGCTGGATTTATTCATTCCAAATTTGAAAGCTTACTCGACTTTTCCTGCAATATTTTTCACTTTCGTAAAAGTAACGTGAGACAAACGACTTTTAGCGATTTGAGCGGAAGGTCTCTATCACACGATCGTAATTGAAGAGAATAACAATACAGCACTCCGTTAGCGTTCATTGAGTGTGCACAACGGCTTCTGTACAACGGTCAGAAACGCCCGTCGGCGAATTAAATGGCGTGAATTTAACGAGTGACCTTAGCAGTCGTCGCCGTATACGTATAAAGTCTATAAGTTATAACATAATGCTCAGAAAGTTTGCAGGGAGACATGCAAAGGTGAAGGTCTCGTGATCTAGTCTAGGTTCTATAATCGCTCGAATCTCAGCAGGAGAAATATACCGGTTTGACATGACCGGAGCATAGGTGCCACTGGTAAAACAGGAGCATAATTTCCGGGGCTTTATTGTCGCTCAACTGTGCAGTTTATACTGTTAAAAGCGTGTCGATTCGAGCACGAAACGTTTTGTGAAGCGAATTATCTCGGTGGGAAAATAACGTGGACCGAAAATCGGTAAGAAACTCTCCGTTCTCAGTACGTACGGTCCCGCTTCCTGGTATACGTGCACTCGGCAGAAAGTCTGAGGCCCAAAAAGTGGGGCCCCATCGTCGCGGAGTACGATGACCTCCTTCTTTTGTTATTGAAAATAGTTTCGTCTTCCATTGGGTAGGTCAGTGACTAAGTGCAGTGGCTATCGCTAAGTACAATAACTGCGTTAATTCGTCTTTCAAAGTGTGAGAAAGCTGCGTTATAACGGTTTCGGACGAAACGTGGACCGCGGTAACGATAATTAGGTCCGTCAAGCGTTCACCAGTTTCAAATGACATTTAAAGAATTTACCGTTGCGTACGGGGACAAAACACTTGATGTAATATGTTTCGAGAAAACTTTCACGACGCGTGTGTCGTTGGCATTTCCAGACATTTACACCGATTTTTATACATCGTCTAGAAACGCTTTACTAAATAACAATTGGGTAGTGCAATTAAAACAGTGAATTGCTAAGTAACAAAGCTTGACAATAATCTAAATATCATGTTATAGTAATGATTTATGAAACTAATGTTGAGGAAGTATAGTTTCCAATGTTCTTGCTTTGTTCTGTCGTTTCGAACAGTTTTCACGAAGTTTGATTGCTCCATGAACGTTATAAAACGTTGTATGTTTCATGCATGAAAAGATCAGTGGAGCACAAGTACTGTTTGCCACACATAAGGCTTTTTTAGCAAATTTTATAACGAAATGTTTGCAGTGACCGCTGCATTGGAATTTAATTGAATCGGTTCACTCGTCGCGAAAGTTACGCGAATTTAAATTATTCTCACTTTGAATGTGAACATTGTAGGCCGAGTACCGATTGTGCATGCGGGTGAAGCGATGGCTAATAATATCGGCCGACAAGTGTTTTAAATTCGATATAATTTGCGTGTCCGCTTTATTTGTATACCGACATTAAACGATACATTACATATACGTATACGAATTATGTATTAATACGTTTTAGAATCTATATTCCTTAATACTGAATGGAGTAAATAATCAATCCGATAGGCAGTTATTACTGCAATTGTCCTTAAATAAATTAAAAACTAAGATAAAAATTAGGATTTACTACCCTGTGAAATGCAGCATAATGCAAAAAATTTACTTACGCTAGTTTATTGTAATTAGTATATTATTTATATAATATGTTAATTATAATATATTTTAATTTATTTTCGTTTACCCTCCCCTGTATCCGAGTGTGTTATTAAATATTTTAAATTTTCAATCCTTTTTTTCCTCGTTTTTCTTCAATTTTCTTCGGATATATATATATGTATATACACGAATGTGCACATGTGTGTATATATATATCTAAATCTATTCTAAATAAACAACACCAACATCTTTCCGTTTCTTAGCCGTGTAAATTTAATAATATGGTAATTCAATATAGTGCATCAAAATTCATTCACGAACACTTAGCCGCCTCGCATAAATATACCATTATACGAATAGATTTTATTACATATCAAAATTGCAAAAAAAACTATATAGTAGCTATAGAACAGACCGAGGAAATTCGACCGAGACCGAGAAACTGTCCTCAAAAAAATTCCAGAATCACCGATTTCTGGCATTACTATGCGGCGTTTTAATTGAATTTTAATATTGAGGATAATTGAAGCAATAATCAGCACGCGCCAAGAATATCTTGTGCATTCGCATCTTTCTCTCCATTAGTCAACGCGGGTGTTATCTTAAATGCCGACACATTCACTCAACCCGATTTTCATTCAAAGCTGAATTGCTTGCTGCCGTTTTGATTCTCAAATCACGTATGCGATGAACACGAACGATTTGCAAATTATATTTTCGCGATTGGTGAATGCAAGAATTCAGGATCGAATGGATATCGATGTCACAACTTAGGGGTATGCGTTGACGTTACGTAACACTGCGGCACAGTCGGTATCGATGAACAGTCGTTTTCCGTTTCTGAATCGTCAGTTTCCCCGGTCTAATCCGTTACTCGTATGTATTTTATAATCCTATTATACGTGTATACTCAAGACGTGTCTGCGACCCCCAGGATATGATTACGATAAAAAGTTCATCGTAAGCGCTGGAATTCCATTAAATAATCCAAGGTACGTACCTAATAATTTCGTTCGTTTTTAATTTTTCAATCTTACGAGATTGGTCGAGACCGATACGCCAAGACGTTTTACAGATTGCACATGAAAGGCAGGCAAAACCTTTTTGTTATTTAAGTCAACATTCCGACGTCCTACTTCTTTGCATCCATGTATGCTCATTGGCAAATAGCTGCCGTTTACATATTTTAATTTGACAATTTTGAATGCGTGTCGCGTTCGCATCGATATCATCACTTTAATGTACAGAAGGACTCACGTATTTGTTTTTTTTTTTTTTTTTTTTTCATTCAAATACAGAGAATACCGTGCAATGCGAATAATTATACTTATCAATCGCATTCGAAATTTGTTTTAAAACTAGATAATACCCAAGGAAGGGAATGAAAATCAAATGCAATAACAAAAACGAGTGGTCAAACTAATAGAATAAAAGGTTACTTCACTACTATCATGCCACGATCTAACATAATTACTGCATACATATATGTAATGCTAACACAGTGTAATAAACTTGATGCTGAATCGATGCTTTTATTTCAACCTTTTGTCATTTTAACTTGCAAACTCATATTTGAAAGCGTTGTGAAAAATAAAAATAAAAAAAGTGTTCCCTCTTTCGATGACAGTGACAGCTGTTCAACAGTTCCGTAAAAGTAAAGTAAAGTTCCTTCGTAATTTATATCCGAACACAAGGAGTGATTTATTTTTCATGAGTTTAGCCGTTTGAAATTTGAAAATTAAAGAAATATTGCAAAGAATGCAAGAAGAAAGTGATAAAATCAATTGCTATATTACCTTTTGTTTCAATTTTTATTACGTAATAGACATTTATATAAAATTATAGTGTATAATAATAATAATAATAATAATAATAATAATAATAATCTGACCTATGGCGATTTTTGACGATGAAAAAATGAATGATGTAGTCAAGTTTATCGCTACACTTTTGTACGTAACATAAAAATTTTGAAAATGTTACGTTGAACACCGGACAATTATAAGAGGGGAGGGAGGGAGGGAGGGAGGGGGGGGGGGGGGGGGGGCAACGATAAAAAAAAATTCACTAAAAAATACATTCCACGATAATAATAGAAAATTTAGTGCAACAAAAAATGCCAATAATACGACACGACGGTACCTCTTAAAGATTCCGTAACGCAGACAGCCTCAATACACGATTTTTTTTTTTATCTATAGATACATATCTAGTAAATAATTACTAATAAAGTCATATTTTCACATGCAGATTTTCTGAGCTTCTAAAAATTGTTTGGAACGCCTGACGACGCGTTATCAGTTCACCACTGCGAAATATCTCCGTTAACGTTGATCAAAAATATTTATATATAATTGAAATGCAAGTAAAAGCATCGATTTATTAATTCAATTGATGTGAATTTCCTTGATTCAAAAATTAAGAAAGAAAACAAAACCTCACAATTTGAATTTCGTATTACGGAGGTCGGTCGATGATGACTGCGACACGGTCTAGAGATCAGTGTCGTACCATGCAGCAACCTGATTGTTGTCTTGTGGAGGTGCGGGAAGTTCTTCGAGGTGATCAAAGCTCAGATCACCATCTTGAGCAACGTCCATGGTGTCCATTGCGCCGTACGTCGATCCTCCGCCTATCTCAAGTCCTTGCATTGAATCTATTGGTATCTGGTCATAACCTGGCAAAAAAATCAACGTTTTCAGCATGTAATCAATTTCCTGCCTGGAAAGAAACTAACGGTAACTGTCCAAAATAAAAAATAAAAAAATTGAATAGAAATTATCACTGCAATTCTAGGTCAAAGAAAGGTATTTTTTTAATAAAGTATAGCTCAACTTTCTGATTTACATATAGGTAGATATATTCCTGGCATGTTTAGGTATTGTCAAGCAGAAGTAGAAAGATTACTCGTCATTTTACTTTAAATCGTCGATTTGCCGTTAATCTATACGCGATGGAGTAGATCGTAATTACTGAGTAACACAGGACAGTTAAGAAGCTTTAAGTAATGATATAACAGGGATAACAAACGGTGTTTTAGCTTGTTTCTTCAAACTTTTCAAAAATCTTGAACTAATCCAACTAATCGTAAATTTACTTACTGTTCAACGAATTCGCAAACTTTATTCAAAATCTACACAACTGAGAACTTATTTTCATTAAAGGATAATCATCAATTGCAAGAAAAAATCAGTTTCATCATTACATGAATTGGAAGTTAAAAGCTGTTTCAGTCATACGGAACTGGATTCAATCATGCGTTTTGTTATTTTCTCAAATCAGTTTTGCGATTTTCGATAGAAGAAACGCGAGTGAAAAGGAAAAAATAGACTTAGTATATTCAATCCAACAAAAACACACGTATGGACCCTTAACTAAGGTGGAAACTGCATAGAAACAAGCACTCCAGAGGTCAAAGTTATTGATTTCCCAGCTTCAATAAACAGAGAGGGTAAGATGAAAGGTAGGAGAGATTACAAGTCAGCGTAGGAGTTGCCTGATTGCATGCCTTTAGATACACAGTTGACTGATCACCTTTGTCGGCTTCCTCTATTTTTGTTTAAAAAAAATCTTCACTGTGAATATATTGTTGTGAACGAAAATACAAAATCAAACCTATTACAATCTCTCTTTACTCGCATTCAAATTTAAAAAAAAATAAAGTAAAACAAGATAAAACTTCATTTTGCGCAAAAGATATTTTCGAAATTATAATTGAAACGTAAGATTTAATTAACAAAGATGTTTAAATATCTGTTGGCAACAAATACACATGGTTAATATTGATTGTTATTCAAAGTAAGAAGCAGAGCGTTATTTTTCATGATAAGTGTTAAAAAACGATACATTCTACCAAACTATTTTTTAATTTCAACTGCACAACAACAATGCTATATCATAGACGTGCAGTAGATTCAGACACACACACATGCGCAAGCGGAAGATTTAGTGACATGTTTTCAAGCATTAACTTGAATAAGTTTCCGTATTTTCATTTGCTCTACACAAGTAGACATGTTTACGATTGGCGTTGAGTTTGAACGTACTATAATTCAACGAATGAAAAGATGGATTAAAAGTACTCTCTAAAGTTTGCGTAACAAGCATTGCTGAATGTGTTTGTACAAAACCAGCGGAATGTTCAACGAACTTAAGAGCAATTCCGTGTACTGCAAACAGTAAGAAATATACACTAGCAAATAGCAAATACGTAGTGTATAATTAACACGAAATAGTGGATACAGTTCACAATGTTAATATTAGCAAGCAGATTAGAGTAAGTAAGAATTGAAGTTCACCTATGTGTTACCACGAGATATTGTTGATAGCCTTTTACTTAAATGTAAGTCCGTTGGTTAAGCTGCTGTTGGAATAACATTACATTAAATATAATGACTCTAATTAGCTAGAAGTGTTAAGTGCTTAAACGATACCCAAAGATTGTGAATTTTAATAAGATAAGGTTTACTCGGTTTAGTTTTGTTGAAGAAAGGAGGAGAGGGGAGATGGAAAAGGACACTACCACAGGAAAAAAAAAAAAAAAAAAGAAACAACACTTGGACGATCTTTTTCTTTAAATTTTACAATGCGTGTGACGCAAAAAAAAAAAAAATTCCGTCATTCTATCTCATGGACAAAAGTAATTACTTACTTTTCCCGACCAACCACTTATTTAACAAAATTCTATTAGTTGGTTCTTTTCATGGAATTGAAAACTCCCTTTCGAAGTGATTCTTCAAACAAACTTAGCACAACATGGTGTACAGTTTGTTTCTATAATTAAATCGTTCAACGTTTATTATTTTACCATTTTTTGTGATGCCAGCAGCAGTGAATAACAAGTATAATTAAACGTAATGCAAAAGGGAGAGCAAGGATGGACGAAATGTGTGACTTACCTTGCGGCTGGTATCCCCGACCTCCGTGACTGCTGTGCACACTAGGGGGTCCTTGTCCATACATACCATCATAGCCTTGATCTGGACCAAGCATGTCCTGGAGAGTAGGTAGGCACAGGTAAACACAAAACTTAATGTCTAACAGATTAAAATTGTTACGCCCTCTGCGTTCTACGGTTGAGATCCGATTTTACTCAAAGTAAAGAAAAATAAGTGATAATAAAAAAAAAAAAATTTAATCAAAAAACCGCAAGAAATAAAGGGTTAACACAATTTTACACGTCGAGTAAAAAAAGGGGACGGAAAAACCGATACATCAAACTGCAGGGAATACGGCTCCTCTTCTTTTATGTATGTGCGTACTTTATACTTTACATTATAAAGGAATTTTAGATTAGAATACCTTGTGTCTCGTGCGACATAGAATAGCAAAATACATTCCCATGCAGGGTTTATATGGTGTATATATATCTGTGATTTTAAATTCAACTGTGCGATTTTTGTTTCTAAGGATGTGTCGGGCACGTATTCGAGTCATAAAAATTTTGGAACAAAAAAAAAAAAATCGTACAACGGTTTACAAGGTGCAATTGAAGTGATTCAAGTTCAATTTCATTGAAGGTATATTACGAAAACAAAGAAAGGTTCCACAATTGTCCCAATTTTTCATATTCAGGAATATTAAAATTCAATTGGATTCACTTCTCTGTCTGTATTTTTTTTTTTTTTTTTATTCAGTACCTTTTCTGACTATACTATACGCTCAACACATTCTAATTTTATGCTTGTATTTTTCTATTTTGCATGTACACTACTTCCCATGCTTCCATTAGGCACAACGCTATTCTATTTTTAAAACAAAATCGTCAATATTGACATCGTAAATTGACAATCAGAATAAGAAGAGAAATTGATTTGCGTGATGTTTTCTTTGAATTCTTATTTCGGTTGTATAGGATATTCAAAAGCGAATGTCTTCCATCAGGAAATGGTGCATACAAAACAAAGGGTCCCCTTACCTTCCCCTGCCCTGTTAAAATCGAGGATCACTTTGTGACTGTTTCAAAATAAACCAGGTTACATACCCTAGACTTTGATGCTAATTTTGGACGAGTAGGTAATAGCTGTAATAAATCAAATCTTCTCCTAACATACCGCGGGTTTGTTGTGCTCTGTGAGTCGAAATTATAGTGAGCGGAGTGATAACAACTGTCTACTACTCGATCTATTCCAAGAAGGTATAATATCAATTGTTGCAGGCTAAAAATTATACAAAGAGCAAGCTTAAAATTGGTAAAAAAAAGCACATATGGATATGAATGTGATTACACGTAAGAACGCGTTTAATGTTATGTTAGATTAAGCTTTGCGCAATTGAACATATTTCAATCGATTATGAAAAATAGTTTTTATGTACATAATAGGCCAATTCGTGTGTTATGCGTATTGGAATAATGGACAAAACAATAATGCAACAGTCTACTACGCTATTATCTACCAGCTGCTACTGCACGAAAATTTTCATGTGTCAAATACGTAATACGTTTTATGTAGCGAATTAAGCGAGCACTCAGTGCTGACAGGAGATTCACAGGTGTGGAATATTCTGCACCTCTGTCACTTTAACTGTGGCTTCATTTACACACCATTCAATGGTTGATATTGGAAAACTGTCTCTCGTTTCCGCCCGTGTCTTTCTCTCTCTCTCTTTCGCTTTGTCTTCATCTTTTTCTGTCTCGTTTGAAACATGCTACTCTGTACAATACTTTTCCTTTGATCACCCATTACGCTTTGCACAATACGAATGAAACAGCGGCCCTCGCAACAAAAGGGAATAACACGTACATACCCACCCAAGTTATTAGAAGAGTGGAAAAACGAAAGAAAAGAAGGAATGTTCTGTCGATCCGGCGATATTCACGAAAAAACCTAGAATTATTTCAAGGCGGTTTGATGTGAAAACTAATAGAAGCCACAGTGCGAGTGTCTCGGATAAGAAAATGTGCTGATTTTACCTGTAAGTCTGGACCCATTCCGAGATCAGCGTTGTTCCAGAGGCTGGTGTCTTCGCGGAATAGCGAGTTAGTCAGCTCCATAGATAACCGTTTCTTGTAGTCCTGCGGCTTGTCGTCACTCATTCGGAAAAGCACGGCAGCTGCGTAAGTTGCAACGCCTTCGTTCCGCGAGTGAAGTAACTCAGTTAGCGGAGCGGTAGCTCCTTCTTGCTCAATCATTTCAGCCCCTTCCTTATCCGTCGCCAATTCGCAAAGTACTCCTGCCGCGACGCGTTGAATATTCTCAATCTCGTTGAACAGCAACTAATGTTCCATAAAGGTAAAAGGACATCGGATAAACAAAAGACTGATACTAATCTGTGATAAAGCAGGGTTGTGATATACATCACTAAAAAGTAATCTGCAGATTATAAGTTGATCATTAGAGTACGGACCTGGACGAATATCGGTATAACAGTTTGAGTTCGAATGATCGCTCTGTTATGCGATTCTCTGGCTAGAATGTGCAAAGCTCCAACTGTGCCTTCCACAATTTCTTCCATGCGCACCCCATCTGCGTATGCTCCAGCTGCCTGTTGGCTTCCTGTACTAGCCACTGAGGATCTCTGCTGCAAGATAACGGTGATAATAAGCTCGATAAGTCAAGATCAACATTCGGCATGTGACGTGACACTGTATTAAGCGTTCTTTTATTTCTGTGTCTAATACGTTAGATTGAACAATCGAGACATAATTATAAAGGAACATACTCGCTGAGTATCCTGGAAAGCGCGCATGAGGAGCCTAACCAGATGATGAATAGCGCCATGTTCGCGTAACGGAGCATGATTCGCTGGGCACAGAGCCAGATTACGAATAAGGCCAATAACAGCCTTGACCAACGGCCAGCGCGAAGGCGGATGCAGAAGCTTGACTATGACCTGAATGCCGTAGTTCAAGCGGACCGAATTTTGGGCCATTTCGGCGTCGACGTGACGCGAAGTTAGATGACGGAGAGCACAGACTGCTGGCTCTGTTATCTCCTCGCGATCACCAGCGCTGACAATAGTGCGCACAAGTGCGTCGACTCCCCCAACTTGACACACTGTGACCTGAAATAAGTTTTTCAAATACTTTTGTGAATATTTTGCTTCTTCTCCTCATTTATTTCCATACTCTGTAAGAAATTTGACGCACCTTGTTGCGTTGATTGTTGCATGTCAAATTTGACAGAATACCGGCTGCGCATGTGACAACGTTTACGTCGCTTGAAGTCAGCACCTGCACTAATCCTTGCAGCAGACCCTCCAGTCCGTCAACTTTTGTTCCTGCGTCAGAGAGATTTCGCAGTGTCCACAAGCAATTCTGAACCAGTCTTGGACTCGAGTTTCCAAGATGCATTGCCAAGGCTTGCATACCGCCAGCTTCGACAATTGCTGGTTTGTTGCTGGAGCACACCGACAGCACTGGGAAAGAGAAAAGAATACATATTGAAATATGATTGTTGCGTAAGAGGTGTCAGGGATAATTTCAGAGTGAATATTGTCTATAAGACCCTAGATATTGTTAGACTGTATTTTACCCTTCAAGACTCTGGAGGTTGTCCACAACAGCTTCTCGTACTCATAAGAGCGCATAATTCGTACAAGTTCGATTGGTCCCTGAGAAGCGAGGATGATCAGCTTGCTTTCTTGATTGCCATAAGCGAGAATTTGGAGACAGTCAGTTACAATAGCCAAAAATTTCACGTTGTTACGCTGAAGAAGAGCAACCATCTTCTGCAGTCCACCGGCAAGACGTACGGCCATTTTAGAACCGTCTTGGTGAAGCAGCAGATTGTGAAGCGTGGTTATGGCGTAGAATAATACAGACTCTACTGGTGAACTCAACAGCTTAACAAGGGCGGGGATACCGCCACTTTTGAAAATAGCCAGAAGCCCTTGTCTGTGGTGAGACAAATTGTGCAGAGTTCCGACCGCAGCTTTCGTTGATTCAAGATCATTGCTGTTTGAGATTGCTCGTACAAGAGCAGCCACCATTTGGGGACTGTTCATAATAGCGTGTCGTGAGGCCTCCTTTTTAGACAACTGATGCACCATCATAGCAGCCTGCGAAACTATAACCTGATCCTCGTCATTGAGGAGCTTGATCAACTCTGGAATCGCACGAGTTGCCAGATCCGCATCATCCTGATAGTTGATCAAGTTGACCACTGCGTGCTTCAACATTTGGCTTGGCTCTGCCAGTCTTTGAACTGCGGTCGGTTGCGCTGGATCATACTGTGTAGATGGTATCTCAATACCCTCCTCTAATGTTTCAGGGAACATTGCTGCGCGTACACGCTGTGATCTCGTGTGGCTCAGTTGTTGATTCATTTCTGTTGAAATAAAAATGATTGTTGAATATTTTAATTGAATTTTACAAGATTCGTTAACACGTACTCCTCGCTGTTTACAACTTCACAGAATTATTTTAAACTGAGACTGAAGTTTGTAGTAATTTCAAGCAGGAAATAATACTCCGTAATACTTTGGCTTTTTTTCTTCCATATGTAATAAATATTTCAATAATATTTTCCTCACCGTCGACTTGGTCCTGTGTGAATCCTTGAGCGAAGCCCTGATCCAAGTCGAACATGAGTTGGTCTCCCTCTATATCGTCATCTTCCTTTCCTGACAGAGACTGCGCCTGAGTCGCAGCCCCTGAGTGGATCCCCGAGTCGCCCATGTAGGAGTTTTGTTGCCACATGAGAGTCTGCTCTTTGGCAGAGCCCATCGGTAGGTCTGCCGGGCCTTGATAGCTGCCGTGCGACACTGGAAGTTACGAATATAACAGAAAATTGATTCAATTTCAAATCGAAAGGCCCTAAGGTCAGACCTGTAATTCAAATCAGATGGTACTTACTGGGTCTAGATTGATTCGACGTCATTTGATAACTCATGGCTCCAACGGGCGAAACACTCCACACCTGCATAAAATGGGGATTATTATGTAATTTTGTATCAGATCGATCGGAGTAAGTTTAGCATTGAATGTGTATTACGCAACAGTCTGAAATGTCACAAATTACAACTGATGAAAGCACGTCTTTTTTTTGTTCAGAGACACCAAACTGCATATAGATATACGTACATATGTCTAGCTGCTATGTAACTTTCATTCTTATGCAAATTTGACAACAGACTCATCGCTCCTATGATTCATATTACCAGCTAGCTAACGATTGTGAGATAACAAGTATCTCGTAATACGCACTTGTAATATTTAGATTAACACCAGTGTATTTAATCATACAGATATAAAACATATATCTGATCGAAGCAGAAAAATGTACAAATGTATGATAAAAAAAAAAATAATAAATAAAATAAAATACATGTCTACCACAGTCCTCAAAAAACCTATTCACGCTGATAGCAAAGCGAATAGTACAAGATGCACGCAGGTGCACATATCCGTTCGAGTAAAGCGATGGGTAGGTAGTTTTTTTTTTTTTTTTTTTACTCTCCCTTCTATTTCTCTTTTTTTTTATTTTCCATACTTAATTTATCGACGAAACGCCGGGGATCGTACGAACTGCTTTAGAGGGTGAAAAAGGACCGATAAAGCGTATTAAACGAGTGTGATACGCGGAGTGGGCCAAGAAACCGAAGCGTGGGTACGCGTGGGTGTTGCGGCACAACAAAGGGCTCAAGAATGCAATGCATCACCATTTTCTGACAATCGGAAGGGGGCAATGGAAGCACTTTTGACACACCCAGGCGTAAACACGAAAATCGGGGATAATCAGGCCTCAGAGGGCGAGACCGGGGGCGCGGATAACGCAGGATAACATTGTTTCACTTACCGTTTACCAGAGGGTCGATAATTATTGTTATTCGTGCGAATATCGTCCGTCAAACTACGCGAGTGACTCACTTTACACCAGCCAGCTTCCAGTTCCCCCTTCCAAGCACTGCCTCCTCGCTCCGCCAACTAAACATGGCGGATCCAGCGGCCGCAGCGCGCCCTTTACGACGAGACGAGGACCTGCGCCGCGCAGAAAGTAGTCCCGATGTTTAGACGCGGTGATTAGAGTATGACACACTATAATATGACTCGAGTCGATATACTGTGCCGTGTCGGCGGTACAAAGCATGCGTGAAGTTTCAGCCTCCCGCAGAAGCTTCGGGGAACCGGTCAACGGCGCTGATTCGGATCATGGGACGATTGGGTAGAATTCGAATTGAAAAAAATAAAACAAACTGTCACGATCCGTAGAATCTTTGGGTTAGGAGGAAACCTTTTTTGTGTTACTACGCCGATAGTGGACCGAGCGATCAAGTGCCGAGTGTTGCCACTTGACTAATTGTTCCATGTGCTCGAAATAGGCAATAAATTCGATGCCGTACGAGCCTCTCGACGCTCTCTGCATACGCCTTTTTCATCATCCACTCTTTGTCGGATTTTTTCATCATTCGGGTCTGAGGACATCGTTTGGAAATCGGAGAATTCCCAGCTGACTAAGCCGAACACTAATCGGCGGCATTGCGTGACTCCTATACGTACTACAGACTCTAGTCTACGGTATTCGGAGAATTAGAAAAGCGCGGTATACGCGTCAGAACTATTCCTTTATTTCATGTTAGCTTATGTTCTTAGTTTGTGACGAAATTCGCAGATGATAATTGACCGGGAAACTTCCCTCGTGCATCGTCCACAGGCGTAAATCATACTTTTATAAGGATTTAACATGTATGAATCTACATAATGTATAGGTATAGTAACAGTTATACCTAACTGGTTAATAAAGTTATTCTGTGTTAAATTCTACTGGATTTATCTCTCCATTTACATATAATAATCGTAAATATTTCATCTTTCAACAAACAGTCGCCCTGATGCCTACATCTTCTATAATCACGTGGCGTGCTCCATAGGGTTCGAGCTTAAGCAAACATACATGATTATGGCAACAAAAAGCCAGCGTTTGTAGATATATTTCAGATAAATGATTGTTCGTTTATTATCGATGGATGAGATATTTAAAATTCTGCGAATAACTTTTTTCTCCAGCCAGTCTCGTTCAGATGAAATTGTATGATTTTTCTCTTTTGCTTCTAAACGAAGGCCGCTCGAACCGCTCCCAGCTTTTTATGGTCAGAATCGACCCTTGCAGGGATAATAGGGAACCGCTATTTTACCTGAACGAAACGCGGCAGCACAGAGAATTGCTTGAACTGCGCAGTTTGAAATCTAGCTAACTTTGTACAAGGAGTTGTTCCTTTTTAATCTCCACGTGGAAACGAGATAAGCCTGAGCAAGTTGACCGAAGAATCAACCGTGGAATTTATACTCTCGCGTTCCTGCAATTACCATTATTTAAGTAGCTATGCCGCGGTTTTACACGCCAGACTAATGTCTAGCTTGAAACTAAGTTGATTTATTATAGTTGTATTATAGCTGCGTAACATGACCGTAGTATAGTAACTCCAGAAATTTCAGCTACGTTTATCGCTCGTAATTATACCATTTTAGCAATTCTGATAGATTATCTCTTCGTTCTCAATTACAGCGATTCTATTTGCTTTTGAAAGTAACTATCGAAACGCTGCGAAGATTCTAAAATCGGCGCATGTTATTCTCGATCGGAGGTGCCACAAGCGCCTACACGAATGCAACCGGTATAGCACGCGCGCTTGGCGTGTAGCGTGTGTCGCTCGTTAGGGGAGCGTTTCGAAACGAAATTTGTGTTATTACCGCACGATCGCGACAAAACGAAGTCGTGAGTTAAGCGAGACGTAAATCGGAGCAAAACGGACAGTCCGCTTTTCAGCACTTCAATTTTTCAAGGTGTTAGGCCCATTTAGTCAAGCCACTCAGGCTTCATGCGCGGGTACGCGCGTGTATCAACGGTCAAGTTTACGAGCGGGTGCCTCGAGTCCAGCTATGCATGGCCGGCTACAGATTGCGTTCGAAATAACAGACATCGACTGTTATAGTGCAAAGTAAAATGTATTGGCAGTTCGGCAGAAGAGCGCTATCAATTCTTATCAGCTGCGCCCATACCGATTAATTTTCACGAGCGTGATTGAGAGAGATTTCCCCTCGATACGTCGTCACCCGGTTAATGCTCGAATTCGCGCCGCTTTTAATGTCATCCCGCCGGTGGGCAGCGATAGATTCAAATATTTGACGGTAAACAGGAAATAGGAGACATTAATTCGCCATGTACGCGATCCGCGCGCATGATTTGTACACGCGTAATTCAGGTTTTCGTTTCTCCCTTTTTATTCGGGCCGTTTGTTTCTCCGCAGGCTGAAAGCCACGAAGAGACCCCAACGTGGGTATAATATGCGTGCGCATTAATATGCTCCGGATTTAACGTTGCTCAAGATTTGATCGAGTGTTCTATATCATCGCCCGTCGTTCGAGTAACCTCGGCCCACCCGGCGTAATTATATGCCTGTTAACGAATGAGTTATTGCTCCAGGAGGAGACAATCAGTGATTTATATTGACTCTTATTTGAGGGGTGGGGGTGGGGTCGGCTCGCAGCGTTCTCTGATAAGTGTCTCTGATAATATGCTAATAATGATTTGTGGTGACGGCGACTTCCGCGTTAATCTAGCTAAAGGCCTCCGCGCACGAGTCGATCGTCGAGTCGAGCAAAGCGAGGAAATTTAGAAACGCGCAGTGGCCCGACATTAAGCGTCTTACAGCGCTCCCCCGCTCTGCATTATATTTATCTCTTAATTTAACGACGCACGTTTACCCTGCAGCCCGCTGTGCAATGGGGTGACGTTACAGCGCAATTATAATATATTGCAATATGTATTTAACCGTCCATGGGATTCGTGACACGTCGTGGTTAAACGATGACGAGAATAATTACTGTCGAACAAGTTACACCGTTATGGGTCAATATTATTACAGTCTCGCGGATACGTCGAGCTTCCAGAGATCTGCAAAGAGCTCAAAAGTTCACAGGCATTTTAAAGCGTACTTACACGTACCTATAAACTTTCGTAATAAGCAATACCGCGCTCATACCTGTTCGTATAAACCGTTTGAAAAACGCGATAATCTCATAATTAAGTAAAGGTCAACGAATCCCCGCGTGACGAGTTGCCAACAAATCTCTGCCTTCTCATATTATATGCGCGTGTACGATATGATCGTTGCCCGTATTTATTACGGGCATTCACCTCTAGTACAGTAAACCACCTCCATGCACGCTATACCTATATACATAGACTTTCTTGCAAAACAATAAATCTCAGTGTTTATCGTACAGTGATTTTGAACGTCTACCGTGTGATTTGTTCCGCGGCCAAATATTTCTTCAAGTTTTATCTCAACAGACTCACGAATTTCAGTTAAAGTCAGATCTGGCTGTAAATTTTAAGGATATATACCACATATGTCAAAGAAAATTGACGACAAAACCCACATTACCAATAACTGTTCAACAATCGAACTATAACTGAATGGTTTTACTCGTCGACAATAAAGACGATTTTCGGAAGTAGCAGAGAAGAATATGACGAATGCTTCGGATCACGTGTTATATTTCGGTATCCAGGAGAAAAACGGCAGCGTTTTCAGGAAGCAGACTTTGATTGGGTAGTGCAGTTCCTCGGGGAAGCTCGAACCTCTATTATGGGGAAAATGCCTCGATCACGCATGGCCAGTTGTTGATGAGCGTCACTATGAGCGTTAGGGTGGGCCATAATTCGTCCCGAATCTGTATGTGTCTTGTATGAAATTTCCGGAATGATCTTCATCATCCAGGATTATACAACACTGCGTGCAGCGTGTACCTCGAGTAGAATTTCAACCAGACCAGGTTGACCTCCCAGCAGGCTCTGATCAGGCAAACTCTACTCCGGTGCATGTGATCTAACCCTGACTAAACCTGACACGTTGCAATTGTCGTGAGCAGCCACCAAACGTCATGGAAGTCGTTGACGTTCTCGTGATAAAAGTACCAAATGACTTGTAGTAAAATGTCGCCATCCACCTGCAAAATTGTACAAAACATCATTTCGCAGTTTAGCCAGTTTATTATTTTTGTAGACATCTGTCTATAGATATCAGCAGCTCATTTTTAGAAGCCTTGACTTTGTATCTATATAATAATAATTATAATTTCATACGTTATGTCAAAAATCAATAAACCCGAACAATCATAGCCCGAGTCTGATCAGGTAATGCCTCAACCTGCCCCGATAAACGCCTGATGAGGCCCCGATCCAGTTCCGATACTTCGAATCATCGCCTAATCAGGACATTCTAAAACGGCACGTTACACTTCTGGTCAGGTCCTGATCAGGTAGCCTTACGCGTACCTGATGAAGCGGTAAGTCAAGTCTGATCACGGCTTCGTCCGAGCCTGCTGAGAGTTTTTACTCAAGAAGGTTTTTCATTCAGTAGTAACTATTAATTAGCCCAGCATTGACCGAGCGTTTTGATCACGCTGCGCGCGTCTCAACTCGGCATGAGAGAGCAGCATCAAGGCAATCAGCATCCCGGACGATAAATAGCGGTGTCAATGACGTACACGATCGTTGGTATCGTTACGCAACGTAAGTATAACGTCGCAGAGGCAACGGCATCGCGGTTCCGCAGTGGCAGGTATCCGGTGTTCTTTTCCGCGGAACATGTTGTTCGGCCCCCGGAGCATGATCCTGTCATCGTCGATAGGCTGAGCCTCTGCCCGCAGTCCTGGGAGCAGATATCCCGACGTATGTACCTGGAAGCGCGATTTGCGCGCATGCAGCAGCGTGCACGATATGTAGCTACATTAGGTACACGTTGCGTCGGTGACTATACGGGAGTCGAAGGTGCACACATCGAAGGGAACCGGGGTCGAGGAGTAGCTGCAGGACGCGTTTAATATTCCAGGAATAAATAAAAGACAAGCCTGGGGTGATCAAAGCCGAACGTTTTCAGACGGGACTAGCTGCGTGCCGAGGGTATAACGCGGGGCTTATAGCCACGGTGCTGCAGTGATAGATGCGGGGACAGGGATGCTGCCCCCCTCCCCCTCCGCCGCCCCCGCCCCCATTCGCCCCACACCCACGCCGAGCGCTGACACGAGCGTTTATGTCTACATAAATTCTCATTTGAACCTCGATAATAAAGTAAGCATGCGGGGGGACAGACACGACGGTTCGTTCCGTCCGTTACCGTTCCGTTCCGTTCCGTTCGGTTTGCCTGCACTGCGGAGGATCGGCTGCGGCCCTCACAACTTCTTGATACATAGATCACACCGAGGGGGATTCGCCGGTATTAAAGGAAGATCGAAGCGGGAACAGAGAGACGAAGCTCAGGATTGAAAAGATGCACACGCTTATACACGGAACGGGTCGGTTGCAGAAACGACGCCATGTTTAATTATACGCGTTCTCAGAATCCGCGGATCTCTCGCCAAGCCGCGTAACTCATATAAAGATGCGTTCTTCGTACATCCTCGGATCGAGTCCTTCCTTTCGGCTGTAAAAGGGTTGCGCATTTGGATCATAAATTCTTTTTATCGATGAATTTTTCGCCTCGTTCTTACACCAGAGAAATACCTATCAAACTTCTGTTGTAAACAGTGCAAGCATCGGCTATCCTTCCGAGCAAAGTCCAGTGATGATTAATTAACGGGATGGATCCTCCAAGGTACGTACAAGGTGCCCATTTGCTTCGTTGCAGATTTATCACGCAGGCACGAGGCGTGGGGCTCAATTCTCGTCGTCGCGCTCGACTAACCACGTAAATGAATAGCTACGTACACGTATTCATCCCGGGTCTTGCTAGGTATCGGGGATATCTTCATTATTCGCCGGAGTAATCGCTCGATAGTTGATCGAGATTGCACGAGATCTCCCGCGCACGGAATTCCTCTCCCACATGCGCCTCGCACACGCGAGTTCCTCACACCCAGCAGGTGAGCCTCCTGGCGCGTGTTCGAGTCCTCCTTACGATGGCCGTACTTATCGCTATGTTGCCCAAGGAACCCATCCAGGAAGCGCGGTCACTTCCGGTCCCCCGTCTCGTTACGACTCCCGTCGAAGTCCTTCGAAGTCGGGAATACGAGCGGGAGATTTGCGGGGACGACGTGAAGAATTAGGAGGGTCTCCTTTAGCGGGATGGAAGGACCACCGCGGGCTGCCCGGGAGTCAAGAATCCCTGACATGGTCGCCGGGAATAGACGAGTCTGCATTCATCATTCTATCTAACGGATACCTCGGTACTCCCTAGACGAGGACAAATCAATGGCTGCACGAGTGATGGACGAAAGTAACGTGCCACAACCCTCGGAAACCATGGGGGGATATACGGAAAGGGGCGGAAAAGTGCTTTTACGCATCCAGGATCGATTTAAATGCCGCCTCGTCCGTCTTGCCTCCATCGTCCAACGGCTACCGAAGCGTTGATCGACTCTTCCAACCTTCGTCCACCCCAGCTAAAAAACACTCGTATTAGCAGCCTGAAGGACAAAGGGATGCACTGTGTGCTCTGATCTGCAATAAAAGTGTTTCAAATTAACAAGAATTATTTTATCGGAAAAGTAGTACGGAATTTCACGTATAAGGTGTATGCGTGGCACCATTTGTCGGCCACTAACATAAAATTCTGCGCAAATTGACTTGACTGTAGATATCTTTCGTTAATCGTTTCGTGACTAAGATCCGACTTTAAGCGAGTTTTGTCGAGAAATTTTTTATACCTGGTACAAAAAACTTTATCGCTTGACGTTTATTGTATTCGTGGATCAAACCACGATTCTGCACAACCATTTCTGGCAAGGACCTCAAACGACACGCAACGAGTAATATGTTAAAACAGCTTGAATCTATGTTATTGAGCTTTTTAAGCTCATTACAACACTGTGAGCGAACTTCTTGCAGGCACTTGTAATTTACCAAAGCAATCCTTTAAATTCGTCAGAATTCCTGGACCGTGCATCGATTCCCGCACGAAGGTGAAAAGCTCAGATCGTTATTATACCAGCCAGGGATCGAAGGAATTAGAGCGTGGGCGGTGGACGGAGTGTCGAACGGTATCGGAACGGGTCGCATAGCTTATTGGTGGTCCTCAAATGGTGGACGGAACCAGGAATGGAGCGGGTGACGATAAGGGTGAAAAAAGACGGGCTCCGGCGGAATCGCGGAGGTTTTTTCCTGCGCCGCAGGTTGTCCGAGCAATAAGATAGCCAGCCGGTGGGCCCGACAACCGGCGCGCGTTCCATCCTGGCTGATGAGGCAACCCACACCGTCAGCTCGACGTGAACCCTGCGCGTCGACGTACGCGGGGATATCAGGGCTGTAAATCCGGGATTTTATTCGCCCGGTATCGAGGTTTATAGTGTCTTCGTTTCGCGTCTGTGTCCCGTGGATGTGGCGAGAGTTATGCCCGGCCGTCGACCGGGAAGACGTTTGCATATCTCCGGAGAGATGGCCGCGACGCGTTGCAATTCTGGTCTGTCATCCTACCGCGGCAGTAACGCGTCGCTGAAACACAGGCTCGAGTTATCTGCCCGCGGGTCGTTTCGGCGGGGTATTAAGCTGCCGTCACACGGAAGAATTTACGACACCTCCGCCGCTTTATCGGAAGAGTAATTCCCTCCTTAATTATTTTTACCCGGGACCTAGCTCTCCGGCTCTCGTCTCGAGTTATTCAAACTCTCTCCCTCCCTCCCCCTCCCCGAACTGCCCCTCATCCCGTCCTGTTAAAGGTTCGTCGATCTTGATCGAGATTACACTTTTTCTCCGGTTTATCGCACGCGAAATTTGTCGTGTCTCACGAGCGCTGTTGCAACTTTAGGTCGCGTCTTTGCGACATACACTTTTGTTGCTGGAGTTTGTTGTCCTGGTTTTTTTTTTTTTTTTTTTTTCCTTTCAATAATTACGTAAGTTTCAAAATCGTGAAAGACAATTTACTCAATGGGAATACGTACCTTATTTTGAGGAGAAGAAAAAAAATTATTCACGAATTTGATATAGGTAGTGGCGTTGATCTGTAAAATCTATTTTCAATTTGAAATAAGTTTGTGAATAAAATTTTTAAACGCATTTGAATAAATAAATGAGTATGTATAACAGTGAAGGAATCGTTGACGTTTGACGATACAAATTCCTTCAAATATATATATATATATATTTATACACCGACGATTCTTTTCATCAGCGAGTTATTTTTGTGCGAGAAGAAGAAAACAACAAGAAAGAAGAAAAACGAAATGCGACGTAACGACGAGTCGATTGAGACGCGCTGGTTTCAACGGCTGTATAAAATTCTTGCGAAAGTCGCGGAGAATCTTCTCGCCCAGAAGAAGTTGAAAGTAAAATAATATCGGAACGGTTAACAGGTAGGTATATTTCTGTCGTTATAATTTTTTCCTCGAGCATCGTACGGTACAAGTATACCTATACTATCTGGGTTACAGGTATAATAATACACCTACGCGACAGATCCAATTAGCAAATGAACCCGATGACGCGTTATCAGTTAATAGACGACGAGAGGAACGCTGTCGAGGACTAATCAATTTCGAGATTATCGGCAAAGTGGGGCGAACGTGGCGAGCGGCACGGGGGAGGAGGAGGTGGAGGAGGAGGAGGAGGGGAGGGGGTTTGTCGACTCCTCCGCGATAACCCTGAGCTTTCGCGTGTGTATATAACCGTGTATACGATACATGCCTATAACCGACATGTATAAAGCTGTGCGGATGTAAATGTGCCTCTGCATGGTAGAAACGGCTGCAAGGAACGAAACAAAATGATGGAACCGACGCTGCTGGCATCAGCGTTTCCATTATCACTCGCTTTATCCGTAATTAAAAGCCGCGACCCCAACGGGGCCGAACCGACAGCTACCGATTCCCTTCATAAGCGAGGCGTATATTCGATTCAATTTTCATAAATAAGGGCTATTCAAATGAGCGAGGAAGACAGAGACGGATAGAGAGAGAGAGAGAGAGAGAGAGAGAGAGAGAAAGAAAGAGACGAGTGGGAGCGGAGGAGTGAGACCGAAGGAACGGAGGAACGGAACGAAATAAAGAAGGAAAGAAAGGAGGATAAAAATACGGGGCCCCCGCCTCCCGGTATACAGATAGAGCCGGGCAGGTAGGCAGAGGCATGCTATAAGTTTCGGCGGTGGGGAAGTGATCTAAGCGATGCGACAGCGGGGTGTAAGCTGGATATATTGCCGGTCGAGAGCGCGCTGTTTTCAACCAATTATTTCTACTTGTGGCTGCGGCTGCATGACGGGGCGGTCGAGGAGGACAGGACAGGGAGGAACGGAAGAGGGAGAACAGGGGGAAACGGCGGGGGTGGGGGGGGGGGCGGGGGAGGGCGAGTTAATGTCGTAAATACATCAGCGTTATGGATGCCAGCAATTATATGAGCTCCTCGAAGGAGGAGCGGTTAGTATATGATACGATATGATCCTTCCGCCGCCTCTCCTCGCTCACCCTTCGCACGATCATCCTCCGACTCTTACTCGCTCGGACTCACCTGGCAACTTACTCGATTCTCACGTCCGCTTACGAACCCGAGAGATTTCGTTCACCGGACGTTTCTATCGCGGATCTTGTGGCAATCGGTGAAATATACAACTTCGCCCTCGTCAAATAATCCCGGAATGGAAGAGCATATTCGGATGAAAGAACGGAAACTTGAACGAATGGAAAGCCGTCCATCTTCTTCCTCTGGGATATATCGGTTCACCTCGTCACATCGTTCCTGCAGCCAGCATATGTCAGTCTCCGTATTAATATTGTCATATTTGTCTGTGAGATGACTAGCTGAAACGTTATCGTTGGTAAAAAATTTTGTGAAATCGTGTCCGGTTTACCGAGGCTCGAGAACTGTCGATGATTGATCGCGTGAAAATGATCTGCGGAAAAAAAAAATCAAGTTTTCGAGCCACGCGGATTCTTTGGATCATCTGGATTAAAAATGTTGGATACAGCGTTGCTCGTGGCCTTTGTACACGTATACTAACACTCTGAAATCGGGAAAGTAACGCCTGTTGTACGGATACCGTGCGATCTTCAACAAGTCATAATTATCGATCGGGTATCTTGCACGCGCGGGAACGTCAAACGATTTCTCCGCTGATCGATGCATTCCGGTGATCGCGCGGTTCTCGCTTTGTGAAACTTGTATTACCTACATGTGGGTACCTGTGTAACAGCGAAAGTTCCGTTATACCGATGTACGTACCTTCACCTGAACGTAGGCACAGATTTAAGCGGTAAACTTGCACACGATTCAACGTCGAAAAATATGAAACGCGGTGATTCACGCGAACGGATATCGATTGACAATCCCCGGTCGGAAGGCGAGCCGTGAGGAGATTCGAAGAGAGAGTTTTTCCCCTCATGAAAGTTGTTGCGCAAGCTCGAGCATCCGCGTTACGGTCGAAAGACGGACATGTTTATTGCCTGAAATTAGGCACGGATATGATTGTACGTTTACGAAATTAATCTCGAACCATTTGTGCTATTGTCGATGTAAAGCACAGGAATCGTTATACGGCGATTGTTCCTTCAGATGGAATCTATAACCAAACAAGCGATTAGTTGCTGCCGAATGGTGTTTTATCAATTTTACAACCCAAGGACAAGGATGCAAGACAAAGCTCCGAATATCACTCTCCCTCAAAGTGAAATGATGAGAGAAAAGCAGGATCTTCATCCCCGTGCGGTTTTGTCGGATTCGAAAGCGCGCAATTTCGCTGCAACGGTACAAAGTAACGTGTACACTTGAGATCGAGGATCGTGGAGTGGTGGAAAGCTTTTACAAACCTCCACTACGCGCACGTTACAACGAACAACGGTCGCCGGCTTTTTTCGAGGGCTCGCAATCAGAACTGCGGAGCTTCTTTATTCCCGTACCTTTGTAGCATCGTCGTGACGAGACTTCTGTCGCTCCCTTTTCGTTCCGATCGATTTAACGTCCCGCGCCACGCTTCTCTGCCACTCATCCCCGAAGCACAGAGTTTGGAGTTGCAAGCTCAGATTCCTCCTCTTCGTGCCTGCCGGTTCTTGACTATGGTGTCACACCACGTCTCGGGGCTCCTGAATTTTTACCATCAAACGAGCAGGTGAAACGCTTGATCCTGTAGCCGCAGATGAGAGGTAAGTCTCTTCAAGGATTCGTCATCCCCGGACGAACGGCGTGATCTTCGCGCACAATTCTCGTGCCAACCGGCCATATTTCTGTTCGTCCGTGCCAGAGCCTTCGAAGGAACTGATTGGCCTCAGCCGCGGGGGTTCTCCGTTTAATTCTCGGGGGCCCAATTAAATCAAGACAGCCGCGTGCGTTACGGTCTTATCTATGAATCATATTTCGCAGAGTAACTCACGCGCGCGGTAGAAGCGCCGGGATGATTTGCAAATATTGAACTTGCGAGGGGTGCTCGATGATGCCGTTGAATGACGAATCGCGGGACTTCGGATTACGATGGGTGTAAGAATCGGGAGATCTCGTATCGAGAAAAGCCTGACCTTGAGTGTCCACCTTGAAAATTGGTTCGAGGACACCTACGGTACAATGCAATTAGCGGGTTTATCGATTTATCACCTGAAAAGAGATCGCAGTCGCATAGTCGACGACGAGATGACAAATCCAGCAGACATTTAACGAGGCATAAAAGTACAGGATGCAAGGATCAGGTTATTAGGCGCATCAGAAGGATACTAAATGACGCTGGTCGAGGGCGCTTAGTCTGGCTAAGGAGGACATAAAGTTGCGTGTACGAAAACGAATGTTTGGTGGAATTTATTATTGCTTGGACCGGACCGTAATTCAAACCACCCTGGCGTTATCTTCATCAGGCTGCGTCAGACCTGCAGGTTCGGCATCAGCTCGGCACCGCTGGAGCACCGCGTGAGATCTTGTGAGACCCCGCCGAAGGCTCGATCTTGGGCCGCATGGACGACGTCTGCGTTTTCACCTACACCCAGCCGTTCCCTTGCCTCCGCCCTTATACTCACTCGAATTTCGGTGTGGATAGCGCACCGCGGTCCCACACATCCTCGATCCCCGATCCACGATCCTCGATCCTCGATCCTCGATTCTCGATCATCGACCAACGCCGCGCCCGACTGTCCGTCCGATTCTCCCGCTTGGGGGAGGCGATCGTTCAGACTCGCTCGAATTTATCTTATTGTTGGACCAGCCGCGTGTTGCTTTAGCGATGGAACGCCAAAGATGGCGGGAAGAGGATCAAGTCTTAAATAAAAATCATCTCGCTTTTAGTTCGAATCGAATTACGTGCGTTTTACAATCATTACAGATCCTCAGATACGAAATTGCCTTTATTATACTATTGTACAAAACATTTATTGTCTGTCAGGTTGAACATTTTTACTCCCGTTTCGAATGCTTCGCGCAAGTGTTTGTTGTACATTTATCAAATGTACTATTCATATTTGTGATACTGCAAAGTCAGGATGCTAGAAAAATCGAATAGAAATTACGAAATCACATCTATTAGATGGATTCATTTCTTGTGTAATTTTCTTTTGTCTATCTTTCGTGAAACGAACTTTGCAATAAATCGAAATGTATACCGCACGAATCTGCGCGCAGATTTTTTCTGTTACATGTCAGAAACTAAGTATGAAGGTACAGCGATTTCGAAAGAATTACGAAATGAGTTTGTGTTACACAAGTCGAGTAAAGTATTCAGAATTTACGATCCTTACATCACTGCGTCAGGTCGATTATCCCCTAATTAAAAATAAATTCTTACCCAAATCTTATAAGATTTGTAAATGCGATCCAGGTCTTCCGACACTCCATCTCTTGATACGTTTCATTGATAATATTGTGTAATAAAACTTGTAAAAAGATCACCGATAAAATACTTGGAGAGAGAATCATAAAATCAGGTGAGATTTCGACAGTTAAGAAATTTGCTATCGAATTCAATGATCGCTGCAAATTATGATGAAGTATATTTTTATTGCAGATATATTATACGTATATGTAATTCCGTACGCTTTCTAAAAAGTGTGACGGAATTTTATAGTAGACCGTTACCGTAGTGACGTATTCGCAACAATTCCTCCGCAATTATCCCCCCAAGACAATATATTACGTTTGCAATCCATCAGGTCAATCCCTTGTTTATAGTCAACTGTAAAATGATTTATAGTAAATATAATATTTTACATACAAACAAGAAGTCTGACTTCTTTCGTATTGCATGTAGGTAAAAATGAATACAAAAGTCGAGACGTACGATGGGATCGATATCCTGCCCGCGGGAGCGGATAAACTTACCATCGGTTTCGCGGCTCCGGGTCGCATCCGGTCCTCCCAGAAGCGGATCCGCGTTTCGGAGAACAGTTAAGAGATGGCGACTGTGGTAGGAGTCCAGAGTTTCCGGATAAAATTACGGAGGCTTCCGCGGGCGCCCACGCACCCGAATTAGTGTTAACTGCTTGCAGGTGAGTTACAATAATCGAGAGTCGGAAATTAGGGGCATGCGACCGAACGAGGGAGGCGGAGAGAGCTTCGGAGCCGAAGGCTTGATCGGCGGCATAAATAACCGAATATGCGCGATAAACTCTGTTTATAAAAGTGTATAAATATCGTCTGTCGTGTAAGTGCGAGGATGCGTTTGGTGAGGAAGGAAAGTAAGGTATACGAAGGAGGCGCGAGGGTGTGCAGAGATGACAAACTTATCTTGGTCAATATTTCGGATAGTAGAGAGAAGAGAGAAGGAAAAAAAGAAGCATAGGAATGTATGGTTAGAGGTATACGCGTATATAAAAAATACTGAAAGATGCCCTGCTGGGTCTTGACGCCGAGCCGGCGGTGAATATTAGTATATAAGTGAGTTACCCCGCGGTATAGAATAATTTAACGATACGTAGTAGGCAAACGGTATTTAACTCAGCGGGGCGTATCTCGACACTGAAATCAAACTTAACACGATAGCTCTCGGAGCACTGTGAGAGCGTCGAGAAATTGTTCAGGGACACCGATGCTTCGATTAAACATCTTTTTAGAGGGAAACTCAAAATTTTAATTATCCCACTCTGGGGCAATCAACTCAACCGATCAAATCATGGTCGTCTTGGTACCGAGGACGGCGGTCCGAGCTTTAAGAAAATTATAACCCCAATAGAAGTGGTTCGTGAACAAAGTACAAAAAAATACACACACGCGCGCATGGACGTACGGAATTTATAGACGCGATCAAGGTAAAATCAATTTTCGTGAGGAATCTCATCAAACCTTAATTGCTTGGATCATAACTTCCTCAAACTCTCACAATTCTCTGGTAATTCTCAATTTTTTTTCGCTGTACCAAACTTTCAGACTCGTAAATTTTAATTGCTTGTACTTCAACCTCTTTCCGCTGAAAGTGGATACATCAAAAATCATCTCATTTACTTTATGCACGCTAAACATCCAAGATTTAATCAGCGCTTGGTCGGATTAATGTACAAAACTCGAGATTGCTTTGCCGATGTTCAATCGTCAGGAGCGATGTACCTACTCGTATAAATTTCGATTCTAGTTCGAATCGCGGTCTTGGATTTGAGTGAAAGTTTGTCAAAAAATGGCATTATAATTAGACAAACATCCCAGTTCTTCAAGTATAACACGTCACGGACTCGTTTACGGTGTATGAAGCGCTGAGATTATAATTAAGCACATTTTTAATTAAGTCGATTGATCAAAATAGTATAAGAGTCTCCTAAACGGAACTCTGGTAAAAGTTGAGTGTCCGAATTGTTGACTTTTTTTCATGGTATCCCGTTAGATCTTTAGTTCTGAAATTACCAAAAACTAAATTTGTAGCGTCTAACCACAGGAATTCACAATTTGTGCCAGCAATTTATATACTAAGAGGAATTTTTAGTTCGGGTTACCGCTCAGTCCTTAACTATTTTCATTTTTTACCACAACCGAAAAATACAGTTCTAGGTACGAAATGAAAATTAGTTTTGTAGCTGTTACCGGAAAGTCCAGTATCCGTTACTATTCTTTCTCATTACGATCACTGTCACTATATTGTCTTGCAACTGTTGCGAAAATTTAATGCTTGTGCAACAATATATTGACGTTAAAGCCTTATTCGACTAAAAAAGTACAGCAAACCGAGAAAACTGATTTTGCGTTGCAATTACCAAAAATGATGGACGATAGCGCAAAATGGTTACGTGTACCTCGTTTTTCGTAATCCCAACAATATTCAAACGGTTTTTTTAACGATACCTGTTTTACTGAATTTTTCTAGTTACTGTAACAAATGAAATTTTTGTCAGTGTAATTCTGTAAAATAAATATTTCAATAATTGGGTCGAAACGTGTCAATAACTGGTAGATTTTTACCTTACGTAGATCTTGACCAAGACCGAAGGTGAAACATACAGAAAACGTTCCGCTGTAGCGACACTCGAAGAGCCGTGCGTTGAAATCGTTATCTGAAGACAGGATCAACATATTGGCCGTATAGGATCAGGATTCGATTCCTTGAAGGGGAACAATCGAGAGTAGTATAAGCCCTGCATCTATAGTCGGAAAGACCGCTTGTCCGACGCGCAAGGTTTAAGTCTGCGTCGGTGAAAGAGTGGCGTAGCCGGTGTAGGATATAGGCGCAAAGAAGGTGTCGGAGTAGGAATAAGTATCGGGGAATCGGTAGCCGAGCGGCTCTCGGAGGAGCCGAGGAACTGGAAACGTAAAAGGGTAACTCACGGTCGCGTTGAGGAGGCTGCCGTTGCGACGGCCGGGGGTGGACGGGGGGCGGCAAGGGGGGACGCACACGACGGAGGCGACGCGGAGCAAACAATGGAGGAGACAACCGGCCCCCGCGGTACCGGGGTGCCTCGGTGAGACAGCAGGTGCTTTGTCACCGGGGGAATAAATCCGGACGACCGCGGCTCGCCGCTCCTCCGAGTCGTCGGTCCCACCCCGCGGCCCCCGGACGACGCACGGCACGTTACCTGGAGAGGAGCTTTCGCCGAAGAGCCAGGATGACGCAACGGAGTGCGTGAAGCACTCGTCCTCTTCCGACCGGGAACGGAGAGGCGTTGAACCTGGAGCGTGCGGAGGAAACGCCGCGTCTATAAGGGTTCGATGCGGGGGGACCAAAATATAGAGCGTTTTGGTTCAGCTAGTGGAGTTTGTTTTTCTTCGAGATAGAGAGAGAGAGAGAGATAGAGAGAGAGAGAGAGAGAGAGAGAGAGAGAGAGAGAGAGAGAGAGAGCGGGACGCCGGTCGCTTTGCATACAAGTCAGGGGAGACCCTTTTAACGGTGTGGGAATCAACTGGTTATAATACCGTGCTGCAGGAAATCTTTGTCCGTGTGGACATAAATCCTGGAGAACCGGGGGCCCAGAGCGTCCGGAGCTTCGGGCCCCTCTTCTGTCCCCCACATACACCCCGGGACACTATGGAGCGAACGCCCCCGAGGACGGGGCAGGTGACGGCAGCGTTCTGCATATAATAGCTGCCGGTGCGACCGGTGATCGTCGCCACCCTGGACGACGGACGATCCTCCGCGCGACCCGCGAGATCTGGTCGTCTTGGCAAAATGGCTGAGTTTCGGTCTCGGGGTTCGAGACTTTAGTCCGGTTGCCGGTCGGCGTACGCTATCCGGTTCGATGTCAGAGCATATCGTCCGATACACGCATCCGATTAGCATAAGGTAATGTTAATGACGCGAAAGCCCATAAATACGTCATTCGTATCGGCCCCCGATCGCCCAGCATCACGTACAGCGTGATCGTTCCTCGGCCTGTATTCGCGTCTGTGTGTTAGACATGTACAGGTATACACACAGGTACATAACTATATACGTATACACACGTATGAGATATGATTCGACGTGCTGCAGGTCTTCTCAGCACCGTATGTAATAAATAGCCGATAGACGGCTAAGAAATGGCCGTCCAGGGGAACCGAGTGGACACTTTTTCGTCTTTCGGGATGGCGGGGGGGACTCCGGGTGCCCTTGGCAAAGATTAGCTCGACGCCCGGGTTTCGTGCTCCGTGTTAACCAGGAGCAGGTACCGACACCACGCTATGGGAAACAGTCCTTCGATTCGACCAAATGATACTTTCAGACGACGGATATCGCCCCGTTTTCTCAGGGCAAACGTACGTTGTACATACCGGCGACAATCTTTTCCTCATGATGGATTCATGGAAATATTCCTATTCTTCACCTCACGATTCTAGTACAACTATGGCGTAATGTCGTTTCAGCACTGGGCACCGTTATCAACGTTTTAACGAAATGGAAAGGTGGGCCCACTACCAGTTACTACAGTCCAGTTGGTACACTATGAAAGTTGGAACGATGATGAGCCGTTTTTTAGCGAAGCAATACGATAAACTTGAGAAACAGTTTCCAATTTCACTTGCAACGATTCACCACTCTTCTCAAACTAACAAGAGCTAACGTCCATTCCCCGCTAACTGGTTGTACAACTAAGCCGTTTTCACGGGAGTGCTTTTGGGTTTTGAGTCGTCGGTCAGCTGCGTTAAGCAGTTTGTTAATCACTGCACGGTATCCAGGCTTGTTAAGGGTCCAAAGTGCGTGAATTGGCGCGAAAGTTTCCCCGGCCAGTAGCCAGGCAACCTTGTAATCGGGGACCCCGTGAACCCTGACTGCAATGAACCGCTATTAGCAGTGATGCGCGTCACGGCGTAACACGGCGGTCAAGGGACTTCTTTAAGCGGCGCCGGACGCGACGGCCACCGCCCGTGTCTGCGGATCGTTGTTCCGCAAGTTTCGCAAGTTCCGCCGTCCCATTATCCTATCTGGGTGTAGCTGCCCGGGGACGACTGGGCCTTATAAGGCCCGCTACACGTGGTGTACTCGGAGGATTTACACGTGGCTCGACGCATCCGGAACCGCGAATCCTCGGCTGAGATGGCAGGGCAAAAATTCATCGCCCCATTAACGCCGACCCCCAGCGCTAGTTACGACCTGGGTAATGGCCGTTGACGCTTGTCCCAGTCTGCAGGCCTACTGCGAGAATTTCCTCGTTTTATCGTTAGTCTGATTTTTATCCTGGACGATGAAGCTTCTGCTTCCTCTGCTCGTGTTCCCTCCCTCTTCGTCTTCCTCTTCGGGCTCCTTATAGTCACCCTCGACGTCGTTCTCTTCTCTTCGAGAAAGTATTCGGCGTCTGCCGAGACCGTTCTATCACCCTATCTGAATTACAAAAATTGCACGATTGTACCAGAACACGAATAAGAGTGACTGGCTGTGCGGAAGTTCTGGCATCTCAATGCCCAAGTGACCTGATCAGGCGATGATCGATGTCAGAATCGGTATTTGTTTTAGGACCCCTGATCGCCCTCCTTGGTACCTGACCCAAACCAAGCCACATAATTTCTGTGCAATTTGAGATACGGTCCCGAATTAATCCCGCGGTAGCCGAATCGGTAAGATCGTCAAGGTCTTCGGGACGGGGGGAAGCGGCGACGTAGTTGGGCCTTAGATGGTATCGGAATCGTCTGGGCAGGGAGTCAGCGTAGAAGAGTCGCGGCAGTCCGCGGCTAAGTGAGCCTAACCGAGGCAAGGCGAAGCGAAGTAACGAAAGCTGCGGACGCAGAAGGCTCCCGGTATCGCACGGCGCATCGTCTTCGACGGGCCATTCGTTACTTTCCTGGGACCGTCGAGATCTTCGAGGCATTTCGTTCAGATCCAGCGCATACAGACAGACGGACAGACACACACGCGGCCGCTCGCCTCAGGGTGATTCGCGCCTCGACGTGGGCCGCGGGTTTCGAGCGAATCGCCTCATGCCCGAGCCTTGGGACCGCTGACGTTTATGGACCCGCGAAGCCGAAACTGATCGGTTCATAAAGCATCGAAGAGCCGCGAATCCCCGGACTACAAATCAACCGGCTCCGCCGATCGCAGCCGCAGTGTTTCACAGATCTGCTCATGCGCTTCACCGCCGAATATCGGGGCCGTACGTCCCGAGGTGTACGCCTCGTCGAATTTGGGGACCTTCGAGAGGAGCGGCCGGAGAGCTGGTCCGGGCCCGAGGGCCCAGAACGGATCGACGTGATGCGAGCAACGATGGCTCTACATCACTGCTCGCGAGGTCTCCTGGTGTGGGTAAGTTCGGATGTGCCGGTGAAAAATCCGCCGCGTTTTCGGAATTCTTCACGTTTTTAGACTCGGGCGAGGTGCCTGCAGATGTTCCTGTAACCGCGTAACAGTGCCGGGTATTTGTGTTCCTGCACGGCGGAGGAAGCGAGGGGTTCAGATCTTTGCGATCTCTTCTTGGTCCTGGGAAGCCAACTCCGAAATGTCAGAGCGACACTTCCAATGGCCTTTCAGATCGTGATTTGTCGTTTCCCCCTCTGCTCTGCGAATCGACGCAAAAAACTGAATACCGAAATCACCCGGCGAGATTAAGGTCTTGCGAAACTGGTGCCTCAGGCGATTTGGATACATTTTTCCGCATGTTTTTGTCCACCAGAATTATTAAGTCAGTAGAAGCAAGTATTCTGTGATTTTGTATCCTACTGTGAGGTCAGTGTAGTCAGTAAGATGAAAAATGATCGAAAATAAGGTAAAAACTTAATTATAAATATTAAACCGGGTGTGAATTTAAATGACCTGGGAAACCGTCGAATCAAAAATTTGCTCGACTCAGTTTTGTCGGAGTGAAATTTTTTGAAAAACATTTCCCGTCAAAACTTCTTAGCAGCGTGAATAAATATTATACTTCATAAATATTACGTAAAGAATTCTTCTTCGGTTTTACAAAACGATTCCAGACTCCGAGTTCGAGCTTCTACGTTGAATACATGCCTCTCTTGCTATCCTCTGCTCCGAGTCAAGAGGCAGGAGCGATAAGGGTCCGTTGCCACAAGCCGATGAGAGTAGAAGAAGGAGGAAGGTCGGATGCCTCGGCGTCCCTCTGTGTTCTTTATCACCGTCCCGGTATGCTTGATAACGTTTGATTTGTTTCAATCATAAATATCCACTCTCGTAATATGGCGGCGGACCGAGGCGGCCGCATCAGCCCTTGACCAAACCCAGGCTGGAGGGTTGAAAATACCAGAGATCCGAATGCAGGCGCGTCGGCACGCACCCTGCAGCTGTAGCTGATCTTAGCGGCACGCTAAAGGCGTGTAAAACGGGATGCTCGATATCGGCGAACGAAATTACGGAGGGGTCCTTGAATCGGAGATGCCCGGAAATTATTAGCAGTGGGAAGAGGATATGCGGAAACCGCTAGAGAATGCCGAAATGAATTTCGCCTCGTTCAGCTTTTCCCCCTTTTCGCGTCAGAGTGCAGGTGCAAGACGCCCGCGTCTTCGGGACCAAAGTCAGCGCGGAAAGAGCGATAATAGCGAGGTTTTAATGAGTGGAGGTAGAGCCGCAGAAGCGAAAGAAAAAACGAAGTAGATAGAAATCTCGACGAGGTATAAGGTATAAGGTACCTACATGCATGTGGGGGAGGAGGAGGAGAAGGAGGAGGAGGAGGAGGAGAAGAGGAGAGAAGGAAAGATACGCTTTCAGCCGAGGGGAATAATAGTCTTGTGTAGGATTTGCAGTACCGCGACTCCTCCTTCGGCGAAGTGGCCCCCACCTTGCGTGTATCTCGGATCTAACATCGCGGCCTGTAAATCTCTCCGACTCGCAGACTAATTCTGGTCAATCCGTAGGCATCGATAATTACGAGCTGCTGCACGGCTTCGGCGACTTAGCCGTGCAGGAACTGTGGTTCCAGTCGTGACACAGAGATTTTCCCTCGTTCAGCTTACTTCAGGTTCAAGGTGAACTCCGCGCCAAGGCCTCCTGCACTCTCTTTGATCCATAAATCGTGTAGATCAAGTAGATTGCGTATATAAACCTATACCCCCTTTACCCAAGAGCTAGCTCTCTCTCTCGCTCTCTCTCTCTCTCTCTCTCTCTCTCTCTCTCTCTCTCTCTCTACACAGTTCCGATCTGCTTTACGATGACCACTCGGTGAATTATTCCTACCGCGTGTTGCGAGTTGCTCGGCATCTGCACGAATGAGTTTATAGCTATATGCATAGCAGCGAAAGAAATGATGATTTGAGAAAATATGGACACGTGCAGAAACGTATTCTGCATATTCTGCGATGATTTCCGAAGTGATCGGTAATTTACCGAATAATTGCAAAATATCGTACGAGTTGAAAAGAGAGCACTGAATCTCGCGTGCCAATTTGGCGAGATTTTCAGTAGCGATAACGGCTGCAGTTGTAATCGCGTATCGTCGCGGTGAAAAATTTCCTGAAACTCGCAAGGGTATGTATACCTATATAAAAACGTAGTTGGTATTTACATATTCCGTGGTATATAAAGGGGATAATAACGAAGCACGATTAATATCGACGGGGCGGCATTAACCAGTTCAAGACTGTTCGGAGCAATTAATTATCTGAATATTATACTCCTCCGGTTAGGGACTAATTAGCAGCGTTGCCGTCTTGCAAAAAAGCCGCATCACGCATGAAATATTCTCGAACGAGCCGATATTCCAAGTGTGGGAAAAATCCCGCACTGAGAAGGAAAAGAGGAAAGCTAGCCTTATTTATTCAACTAATCGTGCGGCGGTTTCTAAACGCAGACCATTCCGGATCGTCTTGGGGCGGTTTCGAGCCGCGCTTGCATCCAGAATTTCTCAGTTACATCGGTCTAATTAAACCGGTTGACCACGAGCACGGGGTTCACGACGTCACCGTCGGGGTTCAACGCGGCCCCCGTTTTACCCGGGATATTCGCGTCGATAGCGCGGGCGGCGGGTTTCTTTTTGGTGTGCTTATTTTCCCCGCGGGCGGGGCACGCGTGAGGCGGTTCCAGGAGCGTCGTCGTCGGGCCCTGGGAAACGGGACGTGTGTATGTGCGGTGGTATTTCGATAAGAGCACCGTGTACCGAAGACGCCGGAATATATATTTGCATTCCGGGTAAGGGTGAAGTGCACGCGGACAGGACAGCTGGAGGCATCGAATCTTTAATTCGAGATACGGGAGACCGCGGTCTCCCGCAGGAATTGATGGTCCGGCGTCCTGCGTTTGTCGAGCTAATTACTGTAAGGCGAGAGACGCTTACGCTGCCGCTACACACAAACGGCATTAACGGCGATGCCCATCAATCCTCTCGGCCCTGCTCCCTCTTCCCTGTTCCCTTCACCCTCCTGCCGATCCTCGGCTGCTCCTGCACGCCAATTCTTCGCGCACGCACCGCCCTCGCAGTTACACCTGCCCGCCGAGCTCTTCTCTCCGTTCTGTCGCCTTCCACCTCGCTGGACTTCGAGTGCAGTTCCTCCCTTTTTCATCGGTTAAGACTTCGCCCCGAGGATCTTCCTCTCGGATGTCCGCGATCGGCTCGGAACAAGCAATGACCGCTTTATCGAATCCTTCGGAATCCACGTCTTGTGGCGGAATCACCGATCCCAACGAATTTATAATTTAATACGTGATAATCGCCGAGACAAAATCACTCGGTTCTTCCTTCGGCGTCTAAACGAAATCTCATGAATAAACAGCGCGATGTGTTGGTATCCTGGAAAGGCAGACTGCACAATGATTGTACGTCTTCACGTCAGCTGCGCATGAATTAAGAGAAGTTGAAAGCGTGTACATGTAAGTTTGGTAATTGAATTTGTCACGTCCGCTATAAGGGTACCAACACGAACGTGTAACGGAGGTACCACTCGCCTGTACATACGAGAAGAAATTTCATTCACACGAGTCGATCTGGCGTGGTACAGTGTTCGTTGAAATTTGTTATTTCCTGCCAACGGCACATGACGATCGGTTTACGATAGTTATCGCTGATTGAGTATGCGTTCTGTCGTATGGATGTAGAAACCACCTATACAAATACAAGTGGCGTAAATATGTAAATCGGATGTAATCTCGAAGTCGCATTAATACCTACCTTTGTACGTATCCACCAGCTACCATCAGCGAGTCGCGTAATTCATTTAAATTTATAATTACGCGTATAATAAGAGAAAGATCGTCTGGACGTCAGTTTCACGTTCTCAAACAGCGCGAGAATTATTGGTGCCTTCAATGCAGGGAGAGACGGTTTTTTAGTAACGATCGATGCGAGACGAAGCTCGCCGGGCAGTCGTTACTGGGGAAAAATGAATTGAATTCACAAAAACTCGGCGAATCGTTCGAAATTCAAAAAAAAAAATAGAAACTAAAATTGTCAACTTACCTCTGAGGTTATCCTGCAAGCAATGATGAACTCACCGTGCAGTAATCGTGATCCAAAACCAACGACGCCGATTCCTGCAGGTAGAAACAATCGAGGAACGATTAAAGGTGAAGTTATGCCGGTGTAACCTGGGCTAGAACAACTTCATCTAAATCTAGTCCCGCGGTACAAGATGCAGGGAGGGATGTCACGCAGCGATAGCAGCGGGGTACGTGCTACACCCTCGCGAGTTTTCTCACCGCAACGGCCATCTTAATTACCGAACGAGGCACCGCATATATCAAAGAGCCGGAGGAAGGAGTCGTCCTTTTCGTCCTCGGCTCGTCGCGACGCCGCGACGCGTCGATCTCTCCTCGCGAGTCCTCAACTGACTCCTCGACTCCCAGTTGCATGCATTGCGGGCCCGCTAATACTTACGCTTCGAAAGGCCTCCTTCAGGCTCTTTTTCGCGCCCCCCCGAGATCACGACGTCTTTATACTCCCCGTGAGACGACCGCTTATTAATTTTACGACGGACGGTCGACGCTGCGCGTCTCGCCGGCGGTCCGTGATCGGAGCGAAGATTAGAGTGCTTCGCGTGTGTTTGTTAAGGATACGTTTCCTCTCCCTGTTACAAGGACTGCGACTGCGAAGTGCAGCTTGCGAGCTTTCCGCACTGGTCAGGATCAAGGGACGACCGCAGCTACTTGAAATTTAATTCCTTGAATTATTCACGTTTTCGAGATGAGAAATTTATCCAAAATTTTTCCCTAATTCGGTATCTAAATTAGTCTGGTTCAGATATTTAGACGGAACTCACTAATCGTGTGAGTAACTTTAAATATGTGACTTCTTTTAATTTTTTATTTAGAAACAATTTCCCGAACGATGGAGATTGAATTTTTTAAAAACCGAAAAAATCTACGTTACATACTTACATAGTTTCTTTGAATAAATTTTCTGAAGTTATGCAAACAAGCACTAGATTTTTTACAAGCCTTCCTTTGTCCATTTCTATCTATTTTTATCCAAGAGTGTGGATAAAAATGTAGAGAGATTCAAAAATTATAGAAGGGTAAGAGTGTGGAATTTTTGGAATGCCAAACTCTGTCGCCTGAAATATTGACTTTTAAGATCTAGGCAATTGTAAAAATACCGACGATTCTATGCTGTAGCTTTCGGTATTGTTATTCATTCATATAAGATTCCATATTTCGACTTCTTACACTTTAAAATTCTATTAACTAAATTTTGGCCTCTTTGAAAACTCGACATCGTAACGTCTCTTCCATTCTCTGACGTTCCTAAATATTCATCGCCGCCCGAGTCCATTGATTCGGTTTTTCGCAGCATAATATCTCTGCTGGAAAGTAAAAAAAACTGACGTTCGAGTCAAATCCAACAGTGATCCCTGTATAAACGGAGAACCGCGTTTAGCGTCAGCAGGTTGCGAACCGTGAAATTACCACCAGGTGTAATTGGGGTAATGAAATTCGCAGAATTTCGTCGCTGCGCGGATCTTACAGACTAAGGATCACGCGTCGGGTGTCGTAAGGGAGGCTCGTTCCTCCAGGGTGACACCGACGCGGCTCTGAGAGGGCAAACGTCTTTATATCTTCATTAAGGAACGCGCCGCGGCGTTCCACTCGGATTTTTAACGCTGCATCACGTCGCGCCTTACAGCTGTCCGTAGTGCTAGTAGACCATAGAGCCGGCGGAGATCTTGTTCCTTAATTTTTCAACGGCGTTATAAATATCGGGAAACTAGTTACGGTGAACGTTCGGACACGGCTGCTCGTCACCGGACCCCAAAAAACTCGGGGTCAACGCCTGACGGGCCGACGCATAATTTCGATACTTGTATTCAGGAACGAACCAACGTTTTTCCCAACGTCCGAACATGTCCCGCAGCAGCATGTATCTTCGCCCGCGGCGTGTAGGAAACGTCTTGTGGAACCGCCAATAAATCACCGGCAAAGATGGCATATGCCGTCAGGTAATGGTGGGACGGTGTTTTCATTGGTTTAAAAAAAACATATTCTCCAAGAAATTAAATTTTTTGACTCATGCGCTCGTAAAACCGTACACCACGATATTACCTACCAGCTGTATTCGTTCGACGCCTACTTTTGCCCACGGATCCATAAGCCAGCCGCCAGCTCACGCTATTCCATGATATTCGTCAAATCTGGAAAGAACTCGTTGCCTGCTGTCTCGGGCAATATTGCATTTATTTCCACGAAAGTTGCTGTAATAAAAAGCGTAGAAAAGAAAGAAACAACGAAAAAATAAATAAAAATAACACCAAGGCCATAAAACCGACCTACAATCTTTCCCACTAATTTCACTTCCAAACATTCCAGACAAAGAAAAGCAATTAACAGAGTCGCTGCTCCGCTCGCAGCAAAGGTCGTCACACCGAAGTCGCACTGCGGATACCTGGTACCAATGATCACTCCCGGATCGTTACACGCTGCTGCATCCCCATCAATTCCGAGTAGGTATTTTAAGTCACTCGAATTCATCCGGTGGACACCCGCAACGGGTCCATCTTCCATGACAAAGGTATAATTTATTGAAATTGAACTGCGCGAGAAGCAACCGAAGGCGTCATCACCTCGAGATCGAAATGTCGAATGATCTCGCGTCGGATGAACAACGTAAGAGAGAAGAAAAATGCTGAGGTAATATATAAATTTTCCACCGCACGGCAGTGGGTAATTGGAGGAGAAGGCTTACCGCGACATCGAAGCGCCGATACCTTTGTCTTAGCTGTTTCCCACGCTGGATGAGAGGGAGTTGTAGAGGCGATGGGACTTTACCGATCTGCGATTCACCTTCGTCGGTTACACTGGCTGGTTGCATCTCTCGCTGCCTGCTGCTGCTGCTGTTGCTGTTGCTTGAGAGTTACAGGAGAGCAGAACGTATAAGCGAGGAAGGTTCGCGGGGAGAAATTCCGGCTTGGAGACCTGAATCAGTATAACACCGCGACCGGTCGACAGCGGACACATCATTACAGGGCCTTGCAACAGTTTGGAGCGGCATCGAGGGGCCTACCAAGCGATCCGTAGGACGGAGTCGTAAATATTCGGTCGCCAAATAATGCCGGGGACCGCGCGAACTGCCCCACCGACCTCCACCTCGGGCTACAGCCGCTCGTAATGAAGGACATCCTCGTTAATTAGCCGATAAATTATTCGTCCCAACAGACGGCTGGATCTACTTTTTCTACATACTTACGGCTTGTGTCTTGTTGTTGGAATTCTTCACTCCGCCGCGTGGACTTTGAATCATTTCTTAAAATACACGTCGCTGCTGTATTGAAAAAGCGCCGAGCCGCAGTGAAGGATGAAGGAAACCACGGGAGCCTGATTTTTGACCTCTTTCCATACAATGTCAAACACACGATGCAGTCGGTACACTTTTTATTGAAATCGGTAACTCTGTTAAACGTAAAAAAACTTATCTCTCTTGGCTCTCTTCTTACTTAGCCTCACTTTCTGCCACCCTCGATTCTCAGGCACTATTTTACTCCTGAGGTTGGATTTCGGGAGAACCCGATTCGGGATTGTACATCGAGGCGACGTGGCTAGCAGCGAGTTCCGGGGTCGGGAAATTGTCGTTGTGTTTTTGAAGAAGATGGGCTCGCAGTTCCCTCGAAAAGTTCGTCCTGAAGGTGTCGCAGTGCGTGCATTCGTATATCGACTTCCCAGGGTGAATCCTCGTCGAGAGCACGTGCTTCCTGAGGTTCTCCTGAGCATCGGCAGCCCGAGATCCCGACAGAACGAGAATAGAACATGAATAAGAAAAATGGGAGAAAACGAGGGGAGCAAAAAACAACGCATCTAGAAGGCACGGAATGAGACGGTCTCGTTATACTTTATCCCAGCGCTCGATTGCCTTCTCCGCCCCCCTTTCTGCCGCTTCAGCAGAGTTTCTACGTATCTTTGCCCGTTTTCAAATCCACCCTGTGTATGGTCACGACCCGTGTGTGGGTTGAGGCACACGAGCACGTACGCGATATTCAAAGCAGTCTTATCGGGTGTCCCCGAAGCGTTCTGTACTCCCGCAGAAAGTCCGCAGGGGTCAATGATATTCTCGAAAACGAGACTCTATCTTACCGGTGATTGAATTGATTAGGCAAATCTTCCCACTCTAGTATCTGTGCGCAGACTGAAATATGGATACTTTTCTGAGAGCAGAGGAAACGAGAGAATTCACCCGTTTTCTACATGTTTCTCTATAACGATTTCGACACTTTTACATTTTCGTTTGGAATTTTGGAAAAGGAAATGACGTGAAAAAGGAGAAAGAAAAAAATAAAATATAAGCGAAGACCTCGGCGCACGCAATAATTAATACGATAACTCTTACATCCAAAATCTCCAGGTTGGATCGTTGCAGTCGTGCTGAGTATAAACTGTAATTAACGCGGTAAATATTCCAATTTAGCAGATAACGAATGTGTTACTTCTGCACCGCCCGAGTCGCCGCCTCGCACCGTTGCTAACTACCCTTCGTTCTTCGAGGCCGGATAAAAATTGCGGTGCAAGTCTTGAAGAGACCGTTGACTAAGTGCCTTCGTACCAAGGTTTAATCCACCGGGTCGTGAAGATTGTTTTTTGGTCTTGGACAGGCCTCTATGATCGGATTCCAAGGCACGAGTCCATGGAAGCTCGCGAAAGTGGAAGAAAACAAACCAGACATCCCACCGCTGCCACCGTTTTTCGCGGTATCGTATAAACTCGTGGAAGTTTGTCTCGGCGGGATTCGGAGTGAATCAGGAAAAGGATGAGAAGGAGGATGAAGAGGGCGAGGGAAAAGTGGCTTTTCCGTAATCTCGTCGACGCAGCGTACCTTGGGACCGTTAAACGGCTCGTGCCCCGTTCCTTATTAAAATACTGAGCAAACATCCGCTGAGAGTGCGAGCTTGGTGTTCGTTACAACACCTGGCTCAGGCCGCGATGAAACTTCGTCGGTGAAATTTATCGAACTCTTACACCTCGGGCGATCAGGCGACGATCGCGTGTCTTCGAAATTTATGTCCGCCCTGTCCCTTGCACCCCGGTCTCGTTCATCGCAAAACGCGTCAGACTCCGCAGACTCAACGGGATCCTTGTACGGAAGAGTTTTTCCTCGAGATTAAATCATCCTCGAGTAGACGGCGCATGTTTACTACGCCAACGATAAAACGTGGCATCGACGATTTTTACGCCGACAAAATTCACGCGGATTACCGCCATATCAAATAATGCCACATTTGAGACAGTGAAGGATGTCCAGTTTCAACATTGGAGCCTGTTTCCGACGAGTTTTATCCGTGTGATCGATGAGCAGTGGTTTGAATAATCTTCGCGTACCGTTTCAGGAATTATCGAATTCGGTAATATTTTAATCGCCGAAAGCCGATACTTTACGAGGTATTCGGTGATGACTCAAAAACCCGTATACATTAATTTCCATACCGCAGTGAAAAGGAGTAACAGAAGTCAAAAGACTAGACAAACTCGTAGAAAATGTTTGTTCTTACACGTCGTGATTTCAAAATGGAGACATGACTGCGGAGTCACCCGCACTTCAATTTCCTCCGGCAGCCGGATTGTAAGCAAAGTACGCCGATCCCATTGGTACAGTACGTATTCCTGATCGCTGGCTCGTACGTAAGAGGAGAGCGGCGATCAAGGGTCAGGGGGAGGCGGGAAGAGCGGGGGTAGGGGGAGCCACCGGATCGAGTTTATGTCGCTATCAAAAAGACATGGTCGCCGCGGTGCAGCGCGCATCGCAACGAAACCCTCAAAGAGCATTAGCATACTGGACGTGCGCGGTATGATTGCCGTTCGTTCCCTCGTTCACTCGTTCATCCGTTCATTCGTCCGTACGTGTGTGGGCACATTCGCCACGGAGCACAATTAACTCGTTATCTTATCTCTTGCGGCACTGCGGACCAAACATTAAGGTGGTTAAGACTCACGGCATCTAATTTACGCCCGTCCCCGAAGTCGCCAAGGACGTCAAACCCATAAAATACCTACCTTACTATTTCCTTTTTCGTTCGCGATCCAAAGTTGACTCAAAGTTTTACCACCGTTCGTTCCTCGTCAATCTACCCTCGCGACTCGTTTCAACCCCTTGTCGTAACTTTTCGTTAGTCAAATCTTAAATATCGATGTTACCAAGACTCGTCTCATTCTCCTAACGTCAAGTTTTGGAAACAATTCGCAGACAATGAGAGCGAAAAGGTGGAGACGAAAGGGTGGCAATGATTCTTTGCCTTTCTATGCAACGTATGATTTACTGATTACTTACAGTAAATCTGTAATGTTGAAACTCAATGACTTTTCACTTTTCAAGTCAACGAACTTTGGAGCTATTTGAATTTCTGGATTTCTAGATATACTAGCTACTACGATTCGATTTTGGTCCTTCCGTCACCACATCACGATTGTGCCGAATTCGCAGGATGCTGAAAACCTGGAGTACGAGTATAAATTATAGAAAAACAACATGCTTACGAAGTTGTTGCTGGCGTAGGGGCAATGGGCGCATCTGTACGGCTTGGAGCCGGTGTGAAGTCGGAGATGTCGATGCAGGTGGGATTTTAATTTGGTCTTGAATTCGCAGCCGGTATAAGCACAGTGGTAAAAATTTTTATCCAAAACTTTTCTCCCAGCAGCGCCGTCCTGCTCGTCTTCGATGGGTCTTCGACGTTCGTGATAGTTTTGGTGTCTGAAACACGTCCTTGAATTTAGGCAGATTGGTACAGAAGCGATATTACGTAGGATGGCAGGCGTGGATAATTTACTGTCACGTTAACGTGACAATATCTTGAGGATGTTTTTCTATTACTATCTTTCATATTAGATAAAAATATGGGTCGTTGATGTTTAAGTTAACGAAAATGGATTGTCGGTTGGATTAAATGAATATTAGATTGGCGTAGGAATTAATTAACCTTTGAAGGAATCGTTGATTTTTTATTCAAATTCTTAGGCAAGAAATCGATATGACAAACAGAAAAAGAAATTGATCGAGAAGTACCTACGTCGCATTCTGCACAAGTACGACGAGTATTCAATCATGTCAGCCATACAGATCGTGTCACTTCTTGATTTGCGATGGTAACAGTTAACCTCAGATGACAGTAATTGAGTAAATTTTAAGCAACGCACAAAGGTTGTATTTCTTCATTTTTTTTTAAACCTTTCCAGCATAATAATATCTCGAGAGTCATGATCCGTGCAATTTATGACAGCTGGTTAAACCGGTCGACAATTCGCAATATGTCTGAAGAGTTTATGTTAATCGATAGAGCAATTTAATTTGATAATTCCTGATCGTTACCATATCGTATTCACCCGGATACAATTTGTTATTGTATATACAACAATCCATACACGTAGTACGAACCGGAGAGACGAGTGATCATAATATACGGTTATTAACGACCCGCGACGCGTCTGATCGAGCAAATTATCGAAGATATCTTCACCGGTTACGTACCAACATGTGTAGTCGGAGGATTAAAAAGCGCTGGGGATGAACAACGCAACGCGTCTGCTTGACGTATCACAGGCGGACTATTATGATAGCGGAAAGGACATGCGCCTATGAAACGTACATCATCGTGCCCGCGTCCAGGTATATATATATATACATATACATATGGGAACGCAACGCGCTTGGATACCAACCAACTCGGCACGCATCGCACGCCTGTACGAATATAGGAGGTGTATATCAGGTTCGAAATGCGTGACACGTTTAATTAAAATGGTCCGTGATTTACTCTGCCACACAGCGCGACTCTGTTCAGCGGTGTCCGGCTCACGTACCAAGTGCTCAATTCACGATGAATTATCGCGCGGGCTACCGGGGTGACACTTATACTCCTGCAGGACCACCGCCGCAGGACGCGATTCGCTCGACTCGCTGAAGATTCCTCGGATCTCAGCAAACCTCGTTAATTAGAGTCTCCTTGAACGAGCAAAAAGCGGAGGGAACACTTGACGATATATTCGAACAGTTCGGCGCGTATAATGATTTTTTCCCACATCTTTCAATTACGATTTTCAGCGGCGGTGGGTACAAGGCACTCGGAAATTTCCGATCGAGCTTGAAATCGCCAATTGGACTAAGGGTGAACTAATTGGTGAGGACCAGGTGCGCGAGGTGGACCTCAGCCTAAAACTAATTGCTTCGGTTGCCTCGACGTGTGTATACATGCGGCTAAAATCCGAATCTGCCGACTCGAACGTTTAATCCAGTTTCGGAACAGCACCGGAAGTGAGCAACGAGCTAACGGAAACCCCATCGGATCCAATCGATCTCATCCTCATCCACTTTTTTCCTCATTTCTTTGGTTTTTCCGACGAGTTTCAGCCTTCAGCTAGTCGAAGAATGGCGATTATCGTCATCGCATCGTGTTTCACGTTTCCGTCGATCCTTGGTAAACAAAAAATGGGCCAACGGAGGCACGAGGTGAGGGTTGGACTTGTCAAAAGGTGACTCCGGAGGCATGTTGAATAATAAATCACGTGCATGGATGCGTGACAAGCGCGATCGAGTCACGGTGAAGGGGTATTTAGACGGAGGAGAACGAAAGGTGGAAGGATGAATACGGGGATAAACCGACCTACAAATACGCCGGATTAATTAATTCCGTACTTCCGTGAAGCGATCAATCACTTAACGGCCAGTGCGCGGCTAATGGCGAGTTTATACGAGGAAATGACACACGTAAATAACGGACGCGGTGAAGTTTACGAACAGTCTTTAAAGTCTCCAAAGCCTCCGGCGCGGCAGAAGGAGACTCGGGCGAAGACGATTATCGCACTTGTGAGCATCGAAATGCGCGGAGTAACATTTGGTTATAGAAAAGAAACGATATGATTTAATCTCACCTGCGTAGCCGCGTCGGCGATATAGTTCTGAACGAGCACTCGGGGCACTGATACGGACCATCCAGCTCCAAGATGTCGTGAATGCGTTCGCGATGAATCTTCAGCTCCCTCGGGGTCCTGAGGGCGGTGGGACACCCGGGAAGCCCGCAGAGAATCTTCTTGCCGGTATGACGAAGCATGTGCCGCTGCAGTACGTGTCTGAAAAACGGAAGTGGCGAAATCGTTGTTCAACAAGCGATATAGCTTCGGACTAGCCGTATGAGGATCGGAATGAGGTACGAGACAGGTACATGATCGTGCAGAGCCTTTGATCTTTTGATAGTAAAAAGTGAGCGCAGGTGCCAACGCCGAGTGGAAAGGTACCGAGATCGAGTCGGTCGGCGGTAAGTATGGGTAATTACGGGAAAGAGTGAAGGGGAAAGGGGGTTGAGGTATTACGGACGCGACGGGCGGAGTGAAAAGGCCAAAAACGGACGGCGAAGCGTCAGCGTTAATATTTATTTTACGACAAAACGCGTTCGGGTGAAATTATACCTCTATTCTAAGCAATATATGTATATGTATATATATATGTGTGTGTATATATGGGTATATACGTATACACATGTCCGTGGCAGGCAGGTATCGAGGATGGACGTACGTCGTCGGCGGCGGTTCTTCGGTTATACCGGAATGTCGCAGGCGTGACAAGACGCCGTTAAGTCACCGGGCATGTTGGGCAACCGGATGTGCCCACTCTCAATAATTTACCTTTGAACTGTCAACACATAAAATATGCACGCCGTACGTAATATTCAAACGTATAATCCAGTCGTTAATTATTGTATGTTCGTCAATAACACCGGTGACCGCGGTTTGCTGATGTTGCTGCCGATGCTTATGCTCTACACCGAACGAGTGGCCATCATCGTGTCTTGACATTTGTAGAAACTTGTTCCTTTCTTCCTCCTCTTGCCTGATTTTAAGTCGCCTGATTAGAGAGGGCGCCTGGCATTCGAGTGCCAATATTTTTACGTAAGTGTCATTAATTAATCTTGAAAAGTTTTAAACGAATCTGAAATGCTGGCGTAGACGCGTGATGCGGAATGGTAATTGAAGTGGGCATACTCACGGCTTTCGATCCTAGAAATTCTTATACGTTGAAGCGGATTTTCTTATTGCCGTACGGTTTATCGAACCAATATTAATATAAGAGTTTTATGTCTGGCACGCTGCAATGCACTTCTCGTAAAACTTGGGATAATATTATTTACACTGTCAGCGTTAAATGGGTTACACGCGTGAACAAACTTGTCGGCAATTTTCTACTTTTGCAACAGTTTATTTACCTACTTGAGTAATAGAGAATAACTTTCTAAACAGACGTGCGATGTTATCGTGAAGCTGATTCGGATGAAATGATTTATTTTTTAGATACGAATTCAAGAATCAAGATATCGGTGACAAATGTCGATGGATGGGAAAAATTGGAGAAAGTCGACGACGTCGAGATTTGATTTTTGAACGACTCAGTCTAACGGAAAACGCGATAGAAAGTACGTCGAATCGATTATGACACAGTGAATTCTATCGACTCGAAATAAGAGATAAACACATACACAATTATAGTTTACAGTTGCGATCTGGCAGGTTATTCAAAAGCCGGGTTAATAAATTACAACCCGCCACGCTCGGCAAATCAATTTATCACGATAGTTCGTAATATAAAAGTTGAGCCAACGCGGGCTAGAGCCATGATTTAATCACGGCGTAGGTCGGCCTCCTATAATAATTCAAAAGTAACCTGCGCCGTATGTCCTCGATTGGCAAACTTGTCCACATATAAAAAGAGAAAGAAAGAAAGAAATGAATCGCGTTTCGTCAAACGTCGCCAGGTCATCGTACGCCGGAAAATTGGTCTTTCTTATCGCTCTCATCCGTAAATCGGCCGTTCGCAATGGGGAAAAATATTCGTACCAACGGCAGCGTCGCTCAGCGGATCGGTACCAAAGAAAGGGACTCATTCGTACCCGAGGGGCGAGATCCGGTCGATGGGAATGTCAGAGCGTCGAAGCCCGGGCGGCACCGTTGTTGGTTGGCTGGGGGGAGCGTTGGGCATTAATTAAAAAGGTTGAGCATTAAAATGATTTGTTTTAATTGGTTGAGCGAGCTGAGGTATTTATGACCGGTCGCTCGCAGGACGGTTCTTCATGCCCGGCTTCACCTCCGGCTCACTTCGCACGCTGCGGCTTGAAAAACTGAGCTCCTATCCTTCCTGCGCTGCATCCGATCGGTATTGCGTCGATTCCGGGTCGGCGGAATGATCGCATTAATCAGAAAAGCCTCGGACGAACCTCTCTTAGAGTCTTCACCGCTGGCTCAAAACCAACGGCGATGGACGCCGGCGGAAAGCGGGACTGACCGATCAGCCTCCTCGACCATGGGCCGGGGTCAGAGATCACGTAAAGAGAACGGAATCGGGATCGAGGCTGTTTTTCAAATGGCCGATCTTTTGTACGGTCATTACGGATCGATTTCAGGGGAAAACAAATTCAGCCACCCACAATCATCGCCGGTCCTGGCTGAAGTGTGTCGGTGTTGAAATAAAAAAGAAAAACAACAACCGATGTGTCATTTTCCGTTCACGTTTCCTGATTCGATGCAAGAAAGCAGTGTTCTTTTTTTTGCGAATTAAATGAGATGACTTTAGGACGTGAATTTCCAAATCACCGCTTAGGTGCCTAATTAAAAGCGGCAATAAGCAAATAAGAGGATTTCCGTTTCCTGGAGCGGCGGCGGCGGTCGCCTTTCTTCGAGAGGATTTCGGGCCGAGCTGATTGCCGCGTTAAATACGGAAACCGCAGCGCGGCTGACCTCGCTCGGCATCCAGATGACGCGAAACTTTTCGCAGGCTTCGTTTACGACCCTCGGCCCTCGGCGCCAAGTCGTAAACGCGGGATCCACGCCCTCGAGCCGCAGCGTCTCGCCCTTGCGCCGTGTTTATTTTAGCCGATTATTATATCAGCGGGATGTACCGGGTGCACCGACATCCGCGGAATTTCCATCCACCTTCGTCATTCCCGTTACAGAATCCGAAGAAGCGACGCAAGCCTTGGACGCAGGATATCAAACGACGCACGAAACGCGGATCCGGTTTCGTTACGCGCATACCTAGAGAATACTCGCCGCCAACTCGGATGGGTTTGGGCTAGGTCGGGCTAGGCGAGGCTAGGCAAGGCCTAGGTCGTGAGGATGTAATCGGATTTATACGGGCGAGTGGGTGGCGAGGAATATCTCGAGGAGTGGCGGCGGCTGCGGCGGCTATGAGCGACGGTGAGTCGGTCTGGATGGGCCGGATTCGGGGGCTGGCCGAGCCGGAATGATGCATGGCCTCCTCCTGGACTCCTTCAGCGTCGAAGACGCGCCGAGTCCAGGGATATCGAGGGACCGCGTGGAGCCGAGAGGGAATGAAGAATATCGGACGGTCGGTTGTAGTTGGGCCATGGAAGGAGGTGACCAAGAAGAAGAAGAAGAAGAAGAAGAAGAAGACGAACACAGAACCGCCTCGCCGGCCCCCCGGAGCAACCGCTGTCATAACTCAATCCCACCTCCGTCCGCTCGTTCCTTCGTCCGTTCGTCTCACTCTGCACCTGCATCTCTACGAGGTATCCCTACACGCCTTTATATCCCTGCGCCAGTAATAGCCCTATCAAATTCTACCCGAATCAACCTGGATATGTATATTGCATTCCGTGAAGTGTGCGCTAGGTATAGTCCCAAAGCGAATTGGTCTCACTGATGCGATGCGGCGTTTGTTCTACCTGCATTCTGCACCGAATTGACAATTGTACTAGAGTAGTTCACAAAAAAGTTTTTTTTTATTCAACGCAAATTTTTCATAAGACTGTTGTACCTCTAACTCACGATGATAAATGATATCAAGAGAGATCTTTTTTATAGGCATCAATGTTTGTTACAAAATAGGTCTCCGGATATTTTATTCCATTTTGCATATTTTGAGAATCATTGTGACTTAAAATTGAAAAAACTGAAAAATCTAAAATAATTATATTAAATTCAGGGAAACTAACTGTTTTTTTTTTTTTTTTTTATAAGATAATGTTTCCTACAAAAAATGTCTCTTGATATTCATCATTTTCGTCTGTATGTTCACGCGAAATCGACAGTGAGTGAAGGTATGCATTTTTTACGTGTTATTTCAATGTAAAAACGAAAATTCGAAAGCGGGACCTCCAAATCTTATGCGATCGAGCTTAAATTTGCAAAAGATTCTCTTTTTCATCACAAACGTCACTGAAAAAAAAAATTTCTCTTTAGTGGACCACTGTAACGTATACGTTACCAAATTTTCAAACGTAATTGTAAATTGTTAAGTTTCTGTTGCTCATTTACATCGTAGAAACAGAAAACACAGACAGGAGAACTTCAGTGGAACCTTACAGTTCTGAAATCTCCCTGGATTTCATTCGTCCTACACGGGAAAATTTTCTAGCATGAAATTATTTCTCGATTGGCAAAACGGAATTCACGAAATGAAGTATGGCCGGTAACTCAGCTAAACGGTTTGACGCCGGGTTACCGGAGATACAATAACCAATGTTTCTTACAGGCACATCTATTGCAATATAATTTACAGTGAATCTTACGTTGCAACGTTTGTGCAGCAAGAGGCGGCGTCGAAGCGTTGCGGTAAAACGGAACAGCTCGCGGTGTGAAAGTTGAGGAAATCTTTTACAACCTCGGACTCGCGATACTTTTTACGCTGTGAGCACGTGGTCTGATAAATAATTAAACGAGTTATTCCAAGTGTCGTTAACCATGGCGGACGTGGACGTCGACATGGACGCTCGTTTCGCGGCTCGAATAAAAACGCGTTTGTTTCATGGTCTGCGTGTCACGTACGTGGATGCACCTTTATTATACGTACAGAGTTCGTACTTGCGCTATTTGCGATACTCAACTTTGGTCGGGCACCATGTGTGAGAGGACTCGACAAGAAGACTCCCATGGAAACAGATTGTTCTAAGATATTAAAAGTAATGAATTCTTGAATTTTTTATACTCGTATGCTTTTTTGTCATTCGTGATTTAGTATAACTAGGCACTGAAAGATAGATTGAGTTCATAAAGAAAGTCCTTTTTTCGTCAACCTGAGAGCTCAATGGAACGTCAACTAAAACTATCAAAATTTCACGCAGTAAGACCTTACACTCGTAGTAACGTCGAGGAATTCTCACTTCTACATTAATTAACCTCAAATACGTTGAAGAAATTAGTTTTCAGGTGTTGTCGCGTTGTATCGACCGATCGTGATAATGGAGAAATCGAAGATTCGAAATTCCCGGCAATTCGAATACAGATTTAAATCTATAAGCCATAGACGAACCGCCCGAGGATGGATAAAAAGGCCGACCACGGTAGATGAAAAAAAAAGAAGAAGAAGAAAAACGTAAAGGCTTTGGAATTCCTGCACATAAGAATTCATCCCGTGAGATCGAGGTATATCACCCGGACAAGAGGACAGGTAGGTATTTTTAACCGCGAGTGAAAAGCGCGAGGTTATACCATCACGTCCCAGCGCCTCGAGCCGAGGAGTTTTCCGGATCCGTTTACACATATAGATTTGTATCGCACGCATGAGTGTGCACGGGTTTGCAAGTACGAAATCGCAGGAGTGCCTAATTGGCCGGGCGGCAGTCGGAGCCGCGGTATACACACGGGCTGACAACGATTAGGTTAGGGGGCGTAGATTACATCTTCCCCTAGGGGGCCGGTAAGCGTGGCGCGGCGTGGCGTGTCGCGGATGCGTATTACCCGTTTGCCCGGCGCCTACGGACAGCGTAGATACGTATACGCGTAGGGTATAATCCACCCACGCAGCGACGTAACGTCCTTACAAACACGTTTTCGTGTCACGCGAGACGTGTGCACATATACGTAGGCCCGTAACGCGAGATGGACCCCGACTTCCCCCCCTGCGACGCAGAGTCTCGTATCGGCCCGCCGGTCCGTTTTCAAAAAGAAGGATCTCGGGGAAAATTCCGAGTTCTGTTTGCCTGCGGATGGGGGGAATACAGCTGCTTCGGCACGTTGCAGACTCAGCGTAAGGCAGTTTCATTAACCGAGATACGTGACTAGGCGAGAATGCGTGTACACCCCCCCACACACACACACACTCACACGAGGCGCACGCGTGTGCGCGTCCGAATTAATCGAGCCAATCAAACTCGCCCCCCTTACCCCCTCGTCCCATCGCGTATTTGCCCGGACAAATACCTACCTTCGGGCTGGTCTAGGTGCACGATTTTACCCGCGGTAAGAGAAGGGAGGGAGGATACTCGAGTGCAAGCATCCCCCTTTCCGGTTTGCGCAAGATGAAAGGAGGGGGCGACAGCGTCAGGAAGATTAGGGGTACGTCGACGGGGTGGTTGGAGCGCGGGGGCGGGTGTCGAATAAACAACAATATTATAACGCAAGCTTAATTGCGCTGGAGGGCTCGGTAACGGTCGCATAAATCGGGACCCTCGCAAACGCGAAACTAACCCCCGTTTGCCCCCCCACCGCCGCCGCTTCTCGCTGGTTTCGCGCCTCTTCCGAGGCCCCGAAGTGGGGATTCATTTACAATAAACATGTCGCGAGCTAATTTCAACGAGGAAGGGAAAAGATCTCGCCTTCCTGCCGCTCATAACGACTCGGTCCGCACCCCCGTCCCATCAACCTCCCTCCCCCCTTAACCGGGACAAACCGCGCGCGCTAAGGTTTGTGGGAACATCCGTCCTGCAGGGATTCCCTTCGCGGTGCTTTTTTAGGGTAGGTGTGAAATAAGGATAGCGCGGTTTTTGCACTTCGCATTCCTTTGTTTCCTTTACAACGCTGCGCATGTTTTGACCCTGATTTTATATGTTACATGTGCTATGGAGCGCATAAAGCGAGGGGAGAATTGCGTCACGTTTGTTTATTATTCGTCAGGGTCGAACAGGTAGTTTTTTTTTTTTTGTTTTTTTGGACTATTCATGTTTTCAACTCTTGAAATTCCGTTGTCGACGTAGGTTACTCAAGTAAATGCGAAATCTTTTCGTATCAACTGATGGAAATCTTGACTAATGCAATTGTTTTTAATAGAGAATGAGTACGGGAATTGCGAACCTCAATTATTGTAGATCGAGTCACTTCGCGAATCTTTTTATGTAAGATAGCTGTGCTGTGTTACGATGCGATTTAAAAAAATTGAACTGATCTTTTTCAAACAGCTTTCTTTAGATTTCAGAGTTGCACCTTCTGAATCCTAAAAAAAGAAAAATCCCGCTATGAATCTTGGAATGAAATAAAAGGATAATGGAATTGGGGGTTCAGTGGTTTATGTTTTTTTTGTTCCGTTCTTCAAGACTTTAATAATGTAATATTCATTACAATCATTACCCTACTTGTCGACATCGTCTAATTGTTAGATAATACGGCACCTAAAATTGAAAAAAAAAAAATAGTGAAATTATTTACGCGACACGGCTTGCATCAGCATCCATATCCGCCAAAAGGTGCACGAAATCAATTTCTGAATCAGAGAATACACCGTTGTCATATCTCGACTCTCGCTTCCACCCTCAGCAGGCGTAACATCGACGCTTCACGCGATAAGTGTTTATTATACTCATAGAAAAGCATGAGGGCGTTGGAGAAGGGGTCAGAGTGTACGAGTGACCCCTATAAAACTATAAGGGCGAAAGTATGTATACAGGGATAGAGAGAGAGAGAGAGAGATGCAGCGACAGAAGCAAGAGCAGAAGCAGAAGCGGCAGCGACGCGTCGCGATGGCTGCGGTTTGGCGGCGCTTCAGCGGGGGGCAGAAACCGGGAACGAAGAGGGGGGGGGGGGGGGGGGGGCGGAGGTGACCGGGGGCCTGCAGGACGTTCAGAATGGTCGGCGACCGCCGCCAACTCCGTGGCTCTGACTCTGTCTCCGCGGCCTCGACCGCAAGCCTGTTTTATTTTATGAATCGCAATATTTCACCGGACAACTGGACTTCGCGAGCGGGGCGGTCACCACTAAACTGTCTGCCGCGTTTATACCCGCATGCGGTATAACGCGCATACACGAAGACGGGTTTTCCCGGTGTGTGCATATGCATCGCAGGCGCGCAACGCGTCGCATCGCGGGAGAAGGACGCGCTGCACACCGTCTATCCGCGTGCCTTCGCGGTCCTGCAGGCAGGCAGGCAGGACCCGCCGGAGGGAGAGGACGGGGGGAGAGGACATCCATCCCGTCACCCGCACCCCCGCGGACTCGACGGAGGACAACGGAGGAGGACCGGCGGGCCCAGGGCGAAGGGCGCGCGATGCGGAGGAGATGGGAAAGTGCAGCGGTGGGGAAAGAGGGGGTTTGCATTGTCTCGAACCCATGCAGATCGCGGGCGCACGCACGCACACACCTGGGCCCGAGGTATTTAAGGGCGCACGGACGGATGCGGGGGCGGGCGAGGGGGGCGGCGAGGGGGGCGGACGCCATTACCGCAGCCCGAGATAAAAGATACGCGCGCGCCCGGTGAGGACCATATATGTAAATATAGGCGGCCGAGAACGCGCGTAGGCACTTGCGAAACGTACGGTCAACGGCGCGCGTATGTAACATACCATCTTGAATATGCGCATACATCGTGCCTGCGAGCGTATTCTTGGAAATGGGATCAGGATCGGGAGCTGCCTTCTGCCTGTCCCGTAATTACCTTCGTTCTTTCCGCTACAGGATCGCGAGCGCGTTGCGCTGCGCTGCGCGATGCGATGCGATGCGACGCGATGCGAACACGCCGCCGAGCGGCATAAGGCCCCTCGGCTTCGCTCCTGCGACTACGGGTCCGGGTAACGAATGGCCTCCTCCGCGGACCCCGGACGCCTCGCGCAACGTCCTTTCAGCTCCCTGCCTGGGCCCGTGACGAGACATTTGCGCGCCACCTCGCCTGACGCACACCTTCCTCTACCGTTGAAAGATACTTCGGACGAATATCTTTCAATTCAGCAGGTCCCACGACGATTGGTATCGTACAATTTCGCGGTATTTTTATCGCATTGTGGTCACGCGCGTTTTTTACACTTCGTGCAGAAGAGGATGTAACGAATATGCGATTTTGTTTCTACTAATGAGAAATAATTGCTTGTCCGATTTTTTTGAAAATTCTTAGCCTCGGAATATATCCAGTGTTAATTCAAAATTCGTGATTTCTCATTGTGGGAGTCTTCTAAAAATTTGATTGACATTAATTTTAACCGCATAGGTATGTAAAACCGACTGAAATGACCAGACTCCGTTTCGATATTTTTAGTTTCTTACCAGTTTATTTATAACTAAAATTCATAAAAATTTATCTCTTCATTTCGTTCGGATACTTGGATAAAAAGTTTGTTATTTCAAGCAAACAATGGGATAATAGAATATCCACGAATAAAATCTGGTTGAGATGAACTGGATTGCCGCGTGCAGAACAGCAGCCCAGATGCTGGAGAGATCCTTATTCGTCAATTGGTTGGAGGGTTTTCTAGGAAACTAATTACAGAGAGTATCTAGTCCGAAGATCAGCGCAATGCCTAGCGGGCTCGGACTCTCGCTTCAGGTACTGATAATGGGAATGTATAGTCGCTGCCTGAGAGCCCGCAGTACCTAGATGGTGCACGAAAGAGAAGCATTGCATGGCTAATCGTTCAAGATGTTCGCGGGAAGGAGAAAGACCTGCAATGCTAGAGAAATCCAGCGGTGATATAAATTCTGGACTATATATTATGTTCCGGGTGCAAATCCAAGGAGGAACAAAAATGCTCGATACTATCTGTACCGATGATTCACGAGAACTTGTGCGCCGATGTGTCTTTGTGTCGACTTTCAATTCAACGGTATTAGAGAGTACTAACGACCTGCATCTGACAATGAAATTGAATAATGAAGATAGCATCACACCTGTTCTCGAGACAATCGCACTATCGCAAAAAATATTTCGCCTTGCAGACAGAAGAATACCTCACGTAAAGCCATGAGAAATCATCACTATAAAAATCGTCTTTCAGCAAACAGTTATTTGCCGTTTCGAAAACGGTATTGTTCGCAAACCTTCCAACACCGTGGATAGTCGTAACAATTGTAAAAATCGTCGGGAACTCTCGGTTGGCGATTGATGCAAGGAGGAGTTCAAGGTACCTTGATAGTAGTTGTTACGGTGGGTGGTTGGTAAAAATAGTTTGACCCGCGTTTGATTGTCGCGTGTACAAGGGCTGGGACAGGTGTTTCGAACAAGCATCCTAATCGCTTTCTCAGCCCACCCCCTCTTTCGTACGAAGCGAAGGAATAGGTGAAAGGTACAAAACGTCTTCGTCTCGTTGGTTGGAACGGTGGCTGCACGGCGGAAAGGTTGGCCTCGCACGCGGCCTTACCAAGGTGTTAACAGAGTTGCTTTATAGAGCTCGGTTCGCCCACGCCTCGACACTTAGCGCACTGCCTGCCGGGCCTTCCGGTGGCTCAGCCGACTACGTTACACTCGTATTGTGTTACGAGGTGTGGGTGGTGGTGGTGAAGAGGAACCGAGAGGAGCGAGAGGGCGCGGGGCTGCGGGGAGGGATTATTTTGGGAGGAGGGACGCGACGATCAGGAGTGTTGGTACTTTCCACCGCGGTAATACAGCCTCGTTAAATACTAGAATGACCGGTGGGCTTAGAGCGGACCAACGCCGACGCCGGCGTCGCCCGAGATGTTAATATGGTCGGGCGCGTGGCAGCGTCGGGGGTGTCCGCGGGCGGGCGGACACGGTCCTTTATTTTATAGTTATGCAGCGAGGACACTTTTACTGCTATACGTTCGCTTCGCCGGGACAGTTTTGCACCCGCGTTTATTGTCCTGTATTTTTTCCTAAATACTCGTTCGCTTATTTATAAGCTAGAGGACGAACATTGCTACCGGCCAGGCCGGGCCGTTGCGGTTAAATTTTACGTACCTACCACGCTGCACGCGGCTCGCTACTTCGCCTTGTTTTACGAACGGACGGTTGGCAATAACTCTCCGCTTTATGTCCACTGCCAAACTGCAAAACCCGCCTAATAATAACGGTACCAAACTGACCAGAAAACAGTCGATTCTCATCGCAAGACTCCATGACCTGTTATCGTCATCGAGCAAATCGAACTTTAACGAGTGGCACTTACCGAGTATGGAAGGCGCCCTGGCATACGGTGCAAACGTAGTTCCTCTGTCGTTCGCCATCGTCTATCTGAGACTCGGAGCAGGGTGAACAGTTGGCGGCACGATGTTGGTTGAGTTTGGCGCGAGTCACGAAGGGCTGGTTGCAGCTAGGGCACAAGAAACGTTTCTCACCGGTATGGCAACGAAGGTGTGCGATGAGGTTGTTTTTCTTCTTGAAGGACTTCGGGCAGATGGTGCATTGATGCGTCTCCTGGACCATATCAGCGGTCTCGAGACCGGTCTTTTTCTCGACGTGCAGAGATTCGTGGTAAATGTACTCAGCTGCAGATTTTGTCGTGTAGCCGCACTTGCCGCATTGCCAGTCTTTGGCATTGGAAGCTTCTTCAAGCACCTTAGTTTCCTTGACATTCTGGGAGTACTCGGTACCGGCAGCTTCTGCAACCACCTTTTCAACATTCCCGGCTGTGTTGGCACCCTGACAGTCCTCGGCACTACCAGCGTTTTCGACCACTTTCTCGTCATTCCCTGCACTCCTGGAACTGCTCCTCTCTCTCTTGTCATTTCCCGACGCTTGGGCCGACCCGAACTTACACTTTCGCTGACGAGAGTGCAGCGCAAGACCTTGGGGCGTTGGGAAGGACATTCCACACCTGGGACACCTGAAAGACCATGCAGAAATATTAGCAAAGTGTTTTATTCGATGAAAATTTCCTTACACCCTTCTTGTCATCAGCCCACTGAGCTAAAAGAATCCGTAAGTATCAAAAAATATGCTGATCCTGAATTCAGTATCCATCCCGTTTCTTTGAGCTCTTGGACTGTTGACCAATTGTTCAAATTCGAAGGCCCACTCACCTTGGACACAGCTCGATGTGTGTGGATAGAAGGTGTTCTTTGAGTTTGGCGATGCTGGGTAGAGAGGCGTCGCAGTGCAGACAGTTCTTTTTTCGCTGAACACCCGTCTGTGCGTACTTCTTAGCCTCGACGCGGTCTTTGTGGCGGGAAGATTTGCGGTGTCGAATGGCTTCATCGGTGGATGAGAACGTCAAGGCGCACAACGAGCAGAAGTACGGTTCGATTTTGACCGAGGATTTAAACACATGATTGGACAGTTGGTGTCGCTGCAGAGCTATTTGCGAGCGGAAGATCTGGTTGCACTGCTGACATCGAAGTCGCGTTTGGTATTCATCCGATGCTGTTTCCGCCGCGTGCCCCGTCTCCGCTACATGCTGCTTTAGCTGTAGGTTGTATCTAAAGTGCTGGCCACATGTGTCACACGGCAAACGACGCTGTCGCGTTATCACTACTGGCACTGAACCGTCCATCATTGAAACGACTTGTCGGTGACTCAAACTCATCACGTGCACCTCCATCTCATCGTTATCTTCACACCAAACATCGCACGCTGTGCACCTGAAGCTACTCGATATCTTCGAGGTGGAAAAGAGAGAAACAGCTAAAAGTACTTCTATGTCGTTTTCGTTGGCTATAACGTAGCGACTAAGATTCATTGGAATAACGTAACAGGCCAGGTGAATTATTTGATTTGCCTGCACCTATAAGTTTCCTGAATTCTTTGCCAATTGATATGGTACCCCAATCACGTGAGCTGACATCACATGTACATATACAAGTGTAATCACTGATTATATGTTAAAAGAATGAAAGAAAATAACCTGTGAAGATGTTTAAATTTTTAACATGCAAGCGATAAAATTGAATCTGGTTTGATATTCGAAGGAGTTGAAAAACGCATCCTTTCAAAGAATGCTGGGCATGTACAAGAAGCCAACCGTTGTCAAAAGACTGAAGCAGATTTCGATGAATGTATTTGTTTAAAAAGGTTCACGTTATAGCTAGCCTAACATCATGCCAATGCATGACAATAAAACCTGGAAATCTCACCTCTCGATGTGCATCAGTGTGATATTTAGAGCGCCAGTGACGTAGGAAAGTTTCTTCGGTGTTGCAATAGAAGCGGCATCCGGCACACTGGAACGGGGACTGACGTACAATATTGGCCATGTTGTCTAGAAGAAAGGTGCGCGCTCTGGGACTGCGAGGAACAACTCCGGAGATACGGCAGTGGTAATGAGAGAGAAGATGCTTTCCCATCTGAGGCCGCTGAACCCAAGTTTTGCACATTTCGCACCATATGACCTCTCGTTTTCTGTTCCTCGACTGTTTCTGGATATCCGATGCGCTATTCTCCTCGTTATCCTGCACCTTCTGCAGTAGATTCAAGAATACCCTTCAGAGCTGGAAACAAAATTAAATGATTTTTTTCTAACGCGACTTACCCAGCTGGCTACCACCCGCCTTCCCCGCATTGAACGAGTCCCCTTCACAGGAGCGGATTCGACTCCCGCGGGAAGACGAAGTTCCCCATCGAGTTCAGTGATACTGCGTTTCGCATGAAGCTCAGAGAGCAGGTGCCGTTCGTAGACTACTTTGGAGGCGAGGGTTCGAGCACAGGGACTGCAATAGAAGCCGCTGTTCCGGTCACTCCGAGCACCAGGAACCCATTTTCCTCTGGTATGGTCTGGCGGGGGTTGGTTTCCAGGCTCCTTCTCATCCTTGCTCCCGTCATCGCCCGCCTTCTGCAACGGACGAAAGACAGACTACTTCTCATTCCTTCCAACACTACAGCTTCGTCGCATTCCGCGTTATACCTGTCCATGAGCAATTTCCTGCTGGCTTGTTGGCTCCCATTTTCCACCAGTGTAAGATGGCGGCGGTTGTTCCGGATTGTCGTCTTCCGGATCAAGTTCGACTTCTTCCTCCGCGAGCTCGGTTTCCATCTGAGCAACGGCCGGAAGTCCGGGTCGCCACTTCCCTCCAGTGTGGCCTTGCGGTGGATACTCCGGGTCGTCAGCGTCGTCGGTTTCGGAGCACGATTCCTCCTCGACCACGTCTTCGTCCGGGGAGCACTCGTCTTCGGAATCAACCTCGTCTACGTAGTCGTACACCTCGTACTGAGAGAGAGAAGAGTGCGCTGTGTCCTTGGTTTCAGCACCAGTTCCCATATCGACGAGGACAGTGTCTCCGAGCCAAACTTCACGCTGCTTAGATGTACCGGACTTAGCGACGGAGTCGTCAGCCATGAAGGTTTCGAACGAAGTTTCTTGCGGAATCTCCTGCTTGTCGCCGTAATTAAGAACCGTGATCTTCATCATCGATCCTGCTGTCGTGCAGTTCTTGCTCGACGAGGTTGTCGCAACGGATTTTCCTGTAGACGACGTCACGATGTCGGGGAAGCCGACTAGCGAGGGAATGCTCAGATGGTCGGTGGGGTTGTCGAGCTCTGCGTCGACGGGGAGGATGTTCAGCTTTCCGGGGACGAGAGCTTTCGAATTCACTTCTTCGGACTCCGTCTGAGACCTACGAGGTCTCTTTATCCTCGCCTCAGCGTGGCCTTCGTTCTTCTTGCCAGCGTTAAGCCTCGTCCTAGAAATACGTCTTTGGGGCTTCTTCGCGCTGCTCCGGAGCTCAAGCGAATTGAAAAACGCGTCGGCATTTGGGATCTCCGGGTATGAAACGGTCTTCGAAGTACTCGTCGTCCCTTGGACGCCACCTTGTTTCACCGGAAGGCGACAGCACCCGGCTCGACGGTGCTGAACGTAGTTCTCCAGTCCGTTGATAGTCGCGTGACACTTGATGCAAAAGTGCACGTCATCCTCGTCCTCGTAGTTCTCCATGATTCCGTGTCAGATTTCTTTTGGTTGAGCTACGTTCAAGATCCAGAGTGGTAGCGTAACTCACGGCCGATCTGGAGACGGGGCAAAAATTTGACGGTTGAAATTACACTGAGGATCGAAGCAAACAAGCGTCGCACACAATTATAACGAAAGTAACGGTATAAGAGAGTTTTGGAGTGTCGGACTGTGCGGTACGAAAATTTTTTTAACGACGCGTTTACGATACACCGCGTTATGAAAGCGGACAGACGTTTGCTAATTACGAAGAAACTCTTTACGAGGTTTTCGATACGATAGCTCGGTTCCTTTGAGACGTTTACATCGGCGTAAAAATAAAGTGGGTCCCCATATACTCGCCGATATTAACCGCGATAAGAACTTTCGGCGGAATCCCGGCCGCCGTCGTCGGGGGCAGGAAGATCCTCGGTGTTACGTGCTCTCAGGGTATCCACGCACACTCGAAGACCGTATCGGGAAAATATGCGGCTCCCGAAATGCAGTTCTAACCAACTCCCGGAACGTTTATGAGCACGCGGTGATTCAGCGAACGCGTCAAGATCGCAGGTCGGCTTAATAGCGGCAATGGGACATCTACCTGCAGTCCGCGGACACGTGGGCGAGCAATAAAATCGCACTCGTGTTACATCCACTGAGAAATGACGGTCGGTCTAGATACGACCGAGAAGGACAGGGTCGCGGGCTGGATCCCAGAAATATAATCCACTTTGTTGATTCCGCGGGGGGAGAAACCCGGGCAGCATTTAATTATGAGAATGAAACGATAGGACTCTCAACACGCAAAAGCTAGTCGCTTGGGTCCGGGCCAATTCCGCTCTCCCGCTGCAGCACAGCTAGTTTCGTCGATGCGCAAATAACTCGATGAATTTACCCGTGCTTTGTTTATACATATATTCATCCCGGTGTTAAATAATTCCATGATGCATTCGCCGTCATACCGGAGTTTAATCTTCCCGCTGAAGCTTTTTGCCAACAGATTACCAAATTTATACTTGCAGCAGGCACCGATCCCCCTCTCTGACAATTTTTCGTAAATTATATAGAGTACATAGACAGTGGCGGAGTTTCATTGGTCGCGCGTTGTGATCGTCAGGTGAACCGGAAAAAACGAATGTTTTGCTCCTGCCAATTTCTGGTCGCGGGATCGAAGCGAGGCAACTTGATGCTCGACTGCTCGGCAAAGGGGCGAAGAGCGCGAGGAGATCAGGAGGAAAATGGGTAGAGGGCGCAGACCGAGGGCAGGAAGAACGGTCGATGCCGTGGCCGTTATTCGGACAACGACACTCGGCCGGGGTGTCCGTCTGCGGCACGTCCGTGCGTCTCTACTCGTTTGCCTTCCACTTCGGCTTCCAGACGCGAACACCCCGCGAAGTCTAAGGCGACGTAGCCGCGAGACCAAAAATGACTCAATTTCCTCCCCCGAGCTGGTTTAACAGGATTCTTGGCACGCGAGCGGGATTCAAGAGCTTCCACCGTTCGTCCGATCTTCCTATTCCGCTCTGTTCCTCGCACGATGATCGAACAATCTAACCGGAACTTCGTCAGGGGTTGCTGGACGAACGCCCGTTCGGGAATTGTGACACCGACAGAGCCGGCGGCTGGTCGACGATTTACGGGTGGTTAACGAAAAAATAAATAACCCTGTTAATTGGCTGGTTCGCGGGAAGGGCGGTTGCCCCGTTGGAACGGAACGGACGCGTCGATGGAGGAACGCGCGATGCCGATTTACCGTATGTGACACGGTATCAGCGCTCAGTGAGCCGAGGAGAACGAGGAAGCCGGTGCAGAAAAGGCGTAGAAAACATAAAGGACTTTCGTCCGTTTGAGCGATGACGAGCGGCGACTAATCCTTCGTTATTGGCCGGCTCGTAAAAACTCAGCCCTGTACGATGCTGTCCGTTGTACGGAGAGAATGAAGGAGTGAGCGAAAGAGAGAGAGAGAGAGAGAGAGAGAGAAGGAGACAGACCGAGACGGAGAATCCGGGAACGTTGCTGACCAGGCGAGCTCCCCCAGGAGGAGAATCGAGGTATCCATCACTTTGGCTCTGTCAAACCTCCCGGCAAACTAATTACTATTTCCGTCCAAGTTCTTGAGGACGAGTTCTTGAATCCAGGCCGTCTTGCGCGAGGAGCGAACGTCGGCAGATTATACAGGCGGCGGCTGCAGGCCGGCGGGCATTTCGTCTCCCAGGACAAATCGAATGATCGAGGAGCGTCCCTCTTTAATAATAATTACCGTCACCGTTAATCCGACGCCGGGGGTTCTTCCGCGGTTACCAACGCCTCGGGGGATCGACGTCGGCACTTCTCGAGCCTGCGATGCACCGAACGCCAGAAGCCACTTTCCACCGTCTGCGGAGCGGCGTGCGGCAGACCGTCCGTTTCGTAACCCGCATCGTGATAGATGTATAAATCTGGATGAATTATCGGCGTAACTGTTTTTCCTCAAACGTGTTTCATCATCGTATCGCTGCAGCGCCGGTCCGTCTCCCTGCACATTACGCCTGTAATTTGACGCCTTGAATTATGTATTTTCGTTATTTCTTTGAATTATAGCGCCTCTATCTCGAGCCTCGCGACTCGATTAACCGATTAATAAACCATCCGCCTTATAGCTCCGTCCGTATGCCACGCATTGGTATTTCAACCGTCGCTCCCTTTTTTTGCTATTCAATTTACGTGTGCAGCTGCAGCAACGTACTAGCGTTGCTTGGTAGGTAATCCGTGGATTGCTCGGTATCTATCATTCTTAAGCCCCACCCAGCCGTCTTTGAATGTCTCCGTCACGCTGTCAATTCGAAAGAAAGATATACCGCGTTGATAAGAAAATAGCGGATCGAAGAATCCGATCTTTAACTGGTTGAGGGACAAATGATCGAACCAGAAACAATAACACGACATTTTCCTTGTCTGTCAGCCTCAGCGATTCTATGCGCATTGAAGTTGCACAAGAATTTGTTTTGTGCAAGCATGCGGCTCGACTCACGAAATACGCTAAATAAAAAGCTCACAATCGCATAAGCACAACGTCTCCGGAGTGCGATGTAGATCGAATCTGCAAACATGCGTCAGACTAGCGCTACTTACATCCGTTCAAGAGGAACGAGCACACTGGCCGGGAGTTTCGTGATAGCGGAGAAAAACTGGAAATAAATTCACCCTCTTAACTCTCTCTCTCTCTCTCTCTTGCTCACCTTCCATCTTTCTCTCTCGAATTTTTACCAAACGCCTGACGCTACGAAGGAGCCTCCGGCAGTCAGCAACCTTTCACCCCTTACACCCTGTCTCCAGCTCTCGATTATATCAGTGTTCAAAGTTCCCGGTCTAACACACAGTTCAAGAGAAAGAGTAGACACAACTTCTTCTTCTATTTTCTGACCGAGAGTAGTGAGCCTAGAAATCCATCCCTACGAATAGATATCGAAGAAAGAAACCTCGTTTTTAACGAATTTCTCAGTTCTGACACTAATTCAACTTTGAAACCGCATCATGAACGTTCTGTAAAGATACCTTCGTATTGGTTCTTCATTTCAAATGGGACAACCTGACATCTGGAGTTCTTTTTCTACGTGTACGATCGCTTCGTGCAATTTGAAGGGGAATCGAATCAACTGACTCCGGTGAAATAAAAAATTTCCGTAGTCGTCTGAATAACCGGAATCACAAGTTTTAGAAAAATATTCAGTTTCATTCGTTCGCAGCCTATTATAGTACACATGTAGGCAAAGAATGCCACGAATTAATCGAAGCACACGAGACAAGTGCCCAACTACTTCCACCGGGGACCGGCACCACTTCGAGGAACCAGAGTAACACCAGAGATCCTTGACCTCAGGCTACAAATTGCAAAAATATAGCTCAACGGCAGCGTTCAATTAACCCGCGGTCGTTATCACGTCGCGAGTGTTCGACGATAAAGATCGACTTGCGAGGCGAAGAACGGTGACATCATACATGGTATGCGGGAGTTTCATCGAATACCGAGACAAAGATATAAAGATATACCTTTAATCAGGAACGATACCCAATGGATATACATCAACACGAGTAGCCTTTTACACTTTACTCTCCTTGGCGCAATGACGCTTGCGTGAATTGTCACATGCGATAAACGCGAGGTGCAGCTCGGCAGGCGGCGGAACGGAAAGAGGAAGAAGTCGAAGTAAGATCCTCGGAATATCGAGCCGCTCCTGTTAATGTTTCTAACGACGTTAGACCGGCGGCGTGTGCCAGGTCGAGGAGGACATGCAGGCACTTCTCATTTCCCCCCTGACCAATGTACACCTCCACCCTTATCGGGGCAAGGGTGAGGGTGTAGGTGGCGCACGTATTCTCACCCCGCACCCCTTCGCTCTCTCGGCCGGAGTTGCATCCGGCGGTGTGAGGGGCGATGAGAGGGTAGAAGAGGGGGTGGGTGAGCTTCTGTCTAATCGATGCCGCGCTCGGCTGTGCGCGCTGGGCCTGCCGGCTATTACGCACCTTAATGTCCTCCCGACCGACTCCCTCTGAGCGGGCGGCCATGACACGTGTCAATCTGCCGCAGACGCGGGATCGATACCGTGCAGGACTACCGACCAAAGGCTCTCTCACCGACGCTGTGCACTCCGCACCAACACCCCCAGCCTCGTCATCCCCTAGCGATACACAACCGAACAACTTCGACGATCCCCGAGATGCCAGCTACTCGTCGTCGTCGTCGTCGTCTAGCCGCTCACTTACACCGCTCAACTCCGGACGGCTCTGTCGCACACGTCCCGATGTCTTCGTCTGCAGGGTGCCGTTCGTCCTTTTTTTCCTTTCAAAAGCAACCCCGTCTCTTGGACGTGATTTTCTCGGCACTTGAATGTCGCGGTTCGTTAGGATCGACATTTCGGACTTGACATTCATTGTTCAATTTTAGAAATTAGAAATACCCGATCCAATACGCGATATTGCCGATGGCATAGGCGGATTAATTCCTAACCTTTATTTGAAAATAAAAAAAAAGCTAGGATATGTGCCTAAAGTTTGAAAATTGAGCTTCCAGAGGAAAAGGAAATCAATAGAGAAAGGCGAATGATTGAAGGAATGTTTGAAAGAGGTATGCCGTTACGGTTTTTCTTTCTGCTATTTCTGCACATCCCGAAATTCGTCAGGATTCACGAACCCAGGGGGTAAAGCTTTGATCTTCTCATCTATTACTGATGTTCACGATGCTGGTTCTCCTTCTTTTTTTTCTTCTTCACGATACTAATTCGGAGTGCTCTTTACCGTGTTTCGCAAGGCGGGGAAGAGTTCGGAATATATAGGTATACATGTATGTCAGATCCCGCGAGAACTGGAGGTGGGTAGAAAAAGCTCCGAGGTTTAGCACTGCGTATAGTAACTTGTGCTTGACGGAATCGCGTGACGATGCTCGATTTCTCCGACTCGGAATCGCCTTGCTCTAATCGTCATCAATACAATTCGAGGTCAGGTGGAGCGTAGATCAGGTTATAAACCATTCAGCGGTTGCTGCAAAATCGGACAATGATTACAATGAAAGGCTCCTGCAGGGATCGATAGCGTTTTTCACATATATTTTGCACTGGCCGGTTCGCAATAAATCGCAATAATCATTCTTTGCGTACTGAAATAACACAGGTCAACGAAAAAAATTTTTCTTTCTTGATTTTCTATTGCGATAAATAAATTTCGATTCCATACATCGGATAATAGCTAAAATCTTTATTTACTACTTGTAAAGTTTCTTTTTATACTTCTTACGTTGATAAATAAGTCTTGAAGTTTTTTGTTGATAGCTAACGTGGACGCCTATTCGGAAAAAATGAGGAAAACGTTTCGCCAAGATGTAATGGGCCTTATTGTTATTAACGTTACAAGAGGCGGCATAATGAGAGCATGATGGGAGATTACGTTTGGGGCTTGATACGAGAAAGTCCATACGAAAACAGAAGAAGTACGAGAAATGTCAATTTTTAAACATTGTTTATCAATTTTTTTTACATTTGCAGTGTATTATTAATTATTATTTTCGAACAAAAGTGATTTCAATGCAAACCTGAAGTTTTATTATTTGTCATTTGCAGTAAATGTTGGAGGATATAGGTAATTTTTCTTAAAATCCGATTAATCGTTCTGGTATCTACAAAAACAAACTTTATCTAATAAAACTATTGTTTCATTTATTAGTCGCGTGGATGAATCCAAATTTCATTTTCCAAATCTAAATTTCGTGCACAATGTGGTGGCTGTAACGATGCGCAAGAAAAAGAGCACGGAGTGTGCGAGATTATGTTTACCGGATCCGTGCGGCACTTCGGCGCGTACTTTGCAGCAGAGACTTAGCGCCGTAGGTATTCAGGAATTTTTCCCTCCTTCCCGCCGCGAACAAGTTCCACATATACCCTTATTCGCGCGGTCAGAAACGCCGCCTGGCGAACAGTGCCGGAACTGCGAAACGCGGCTTTGAGCATCGTGCGGCAAGGCAAACAAGCAAAAATCTCCTGAAATCTTAACGCGGCTTCCGCGGTCATTCGGTGTCAAGCCCTGAAATATACACTTCGAAAACGAGATCGAAGGACCTGAGCTCCTGGAACTGTAAGCACGAGGGTAACGTTATTGAAAAATTAAAATGACAGATGTTTGGAAAGGTTTTAGTGGGACTTTGTTTTGGTTGATATTCGTAATCTTCAGGTAACTACTAGGTCGCTATTTTGTTAACTCACTTCAATTGTTGCATAGACTAAGCGCAGGGTCAGTTTCCGTTCAAATTCGTCAGAGACTTTCAAAGCTTTTAATATTTTTCAACTACTTCTACGTGGAGTTTATTTTTTACTTGAGTTGGTAATATTTAACGAATTTCTGTTCACCGGACAAGTGTTGCGAATTTAGTATTCAGACGGAAATTCTGATTTTATTCACCTCATAAATTTATTATTTTCTCTATTGTTTTCTATCGGAGGGAATCCGTAATATTATACCGTACATTAAGGGCGTCAATGAAACCGTTTCTTTCCAGGTTTATACCGTCCATAAACCATTAAGGACTGGCAGTCTGTGCAGAGATTATGACCATCGGACTACCGGTGTAGCAGAAGTGCGGCGATATCGCGCCGAGGGACTTTGGTAAAACGAACTCGGGACTACGAGGCGTGAAAAGGTCCTACGTGCCAAGAAAGTGGAAACAATGCGATATCCGTGCACCTTTTTTGTTCCTGTCATACGAACGGCTGGATCAAGCGGTCGAGTCTTTTTTCAAACTCAAGTGTTTCGAGTCAATCTGCGAAAACCACGGAAACTCTTCAAGATAAAAGATTTAACCGAACGATTTTCTTCAAGCATTTTCCGTGAGAAAAACGTACGCATATGTCTGTCAATACAATCGTAAGTCGAGACAAATGAGTCGATTTTTTAGAAATCTATTCATAAATATAAAATGTAAATGTGTGTATCTTCCGGTCGTTAAATAAATGAATAAACGGAACGTTTAATGAACTCTTGTACAATCGTAGGAATATTTTTAATTCACCGATACCCGTACTGGGTGAACTGATCTCTGCAGATGTGTGCGAGGATGTAGCGAGTCGGGCCATAATTAATACGTTTCATCACTCGAGGCTCATTTACCCCAAGATTCAGAATGTTATCTGTTTAGTCGAAGTTTCGCCGGTTCTTTTTATACCCTGAACTCTTTTCGGTGGAACGTCGGAGAAGTTGAGATAAAAAAAAAAAAAAAAAAATGAAAAAAAAACGGAAACCAAAAAAGACTTCTGTATCCGATATATAAATTTTTCCCCTCCTGGTAAAACAAACATTATACGGTCGACGTGGGTATTCGATTTTTGGTGTGCAGAGAGTCGGCGCGTCTGCGATCCTTCAGGGCTAGACGTATAATATCCGGGTGAGGTGCTCATAGAGACCTGGCGTAATTTAGTACTTAGACTGCGTGGGTCCCGTTCATGTATAACTGCAGTGCAGGGAAAGAAAAAATAAGAGCCGTCACCTGCACGCTTGTGCAATTATATATATATATATATGTATATATATATACACATCTCGACGCGTGTGGTATACGTAGGTATAAAATAATCACCCAATTAAAGCACAATGAACTTACACACCTATATATAATGTACAACGTTTCTACCCGTATAACAGCGTAGGTGTGCAACACTCGGGGTGTACATATATATGTATACCTACTTCACTTTGCGAACGGATGATGAGTTGGCGTGGTTATAGGCCGCCTTGTAACTTCCTATAACAGTGTGAACTTTCCAGTGTAACGAAGCTAGCGTATAAACTCGGTATTACCGGAGAAACTCGACCGTCAAGCATCGTTCATCCGCTAATTCCCGCACGCGAATATCTCCGACTGGTGTAGATACGACGATAACAGTCCCTGAAAAGTTTCTCAAGTCATCGATTATGTGAGGATCTTTGGGAACCTTTCGTATACGGTATTAGTTGACCTCGTCGCATCGCGTCCTTTGCAAGACTTTCGTTTCGGGAAATTGGAAAGTGCGGAACAATGGTTGGACTCGAGTAAGATATAAGCGAGTCGAATTCATCCAGGTTAGTGAAACTGAAACAGCTTCTCAGGATCCAAGGTTCGAGGGATATTAGAGGAGATCGGACGAGGGCATGGTTGTAAATTGCACGCATCGCAGGTGAATTACACGAGAGTCGAACGATCCTCGTTTCTCGGAGTGGATCGAGGGACAGAACCGTGAGGACACTGCAAGGTACGGTGATCTCGAGCTGAAAGGGTCCGCGGGAGGGGGTAGAGAAGGGGGGAAAAGGGGGAGGAACCCGTCGACTGTCGAAGAGGAAAAAAACCCTGATTACCGATAATCCCTCACACAACACGGGCATTACCACCGCGAGTCCACCGGCAGTGCTAATTGGAACTCCCACGTGGATATCCATATCAAATTATTCAGAATTCGAAGGTTAACGTACTTATATTTGGTCAATAAATTAGCCGGTCGTAGAAAGCCGGTAACTTTGGTCTTCGCCTCTGAGAAAGACTCGCAGAGCACACGTGGTCGGTCCGTGCGTGTACGTATAAGATTTTTATGATACCGTCGTTTTGTGGATACGACTCGGACTGAGACAGGACAGAAAAAGAGAGATGCGCGCATGTTTGTGACGGGTTAAACCGTGACTCGACTTTTGACCAATTAAGCCGGATGCCCGCGCATATCTTACCGATAAATCACTCGGTTCGCATTATCATTCCAATTCCGATACAAAATTCTCACTCCTTTGCGTTAATAACCAGAAAAAATCGATTTCTGTCACGCGGTTGCGATCTTCAAACGACGTACGCATCGGACAATCGCAGATCGAAGTTTATACGTCGGATTTAAATTCTACCCTTCGATTAGGTATTGTAATTAATGAATCCATAAATTGTCCACCTAAGAATGGCGAGTCCAAGTTTTTGCGAATAAAAACGAAACCGTAATTATACGAGTACAGGCCGTATTTTCAGGCGAAAAAAAAAACCGTATAAATAATTTACCTCGAACCGACGTCTTATTAGCAATTGTGACAAAAGCGATCATCGTGATTTCTCTACAGTGCATCCTTTCCTTATCCGTTCGTTATCGCACGCACGGGTTATACATATAACACGAGAAGCGGGCAATGAAAGCGGAAACTTACGGTCGACTTGTGAAATAAGTTCGGGCGAGCGGAGGTAAGAGAGCTTTGTTTATAATTCACCGAGACGGGTGAAAAAGCGGCGAATAACCGAAGGCATCGAGCATCTCGGCGGGATATTCCGTATGAGATAGGATACCACGGTAGGTACCTACGTACATCGGCATCGAGCCGATATAACCAACGTCGGTGAATTCGTTGGTGAAAAAGCTCGGGCGGCCCGAAACGTGGGTTTGAAAAGGCGAGCGCGAGATTACATACGACTGCCGGATCGAGTTACGGGCCGGTTCGGCGATACTTACGACCTGGCTAAGCGACGATCTCTTTTCGCGTTTCCGGAATAGGTTATTACACGAATCGCGGAATATGCTCGAATACGTTGGGACGGATCGGCTCTTTCGGCCCGCGTCGAAGATTCTGTCGGATATCCACGCACGCCGCGTAAACCCATCCCGACTCGATAGGCCGGGGAATATTTCAACGGACCCGACGTGTATATATAATAATATTAATTATGAAAATATACTATATAAGTGTAATATATATCCCCGAAGCCGGGACGTCAAGGTCTGCGGGGGTCCGTCTGCCTCTCTTCGACGTCAGGATAGCATGGCGCCACCGCTTCCAAACAACTCTCGGGGCATGAAGAATTATATATAACGCTCTGATCGTTGACCGACACTCAATGCCCGAGGAGCACACCGGTAATCTTCCATCCACAGCCGCGGCGAACTATTTTCGGAATTATGACCGCGAGTTGCGGTAGCGCGCACGTAAGATGCTGCTCGTCGAATTAAATAATTATGAGGTAAGGAGCCGCGCGACGGGCCCTCGAACTTGCGGCCATGGTGAATTTTTTAGGGACACCGGACGGACGCGGGGCGCTGCAGGGCTGACGGAGTCGAACTCTGCTTCCATCTGACTCCGCCATCTTTCCCTTTCACGAGAGGGGGCGAGACGAAGAGAGAAAGAGAGAAAGAGAGAAAGAGAGAAAGAGAGAAAGAGAGAAAGAGAGAAAGAGAGAAAGGGACTTCTGGCGTTGGGTAGTGTACTATAATGCGGGGAGGGTTCTGCGATGGCTGCACACACCGTGAGGAAGACTCGACAGGCCCCCGTCGTTTTCGTCTGGCATGGCAGTGCAGCGGTGGCGGTTTGTCCGAGTATGGGTGTAGCTGGGAATGGCAGGAATCGACGAAAATGGAAGATCGACATCTGCCGATCCTCCCTTCGGCGGCTTAACGCGACTTTAAAACGTCTTAAACCAATTTCGTTGCGCGATAAACCCTCCCCTTCGGATGTTATATCCCATACTACAGGGATCCATGGGACTTTTTCGATCGCCGTCTATTACGCTAATTATCGTCGCAGCCGACGATCCCCTTTCCACCGACTTTTCTCCTTCCATAAATATAGTTATGCCTATAACGGTCCGTGACGAGGCTTCGATAATTCCGAATTGCTTGTAACAGATATCGACCTCTGAATCGTTCGGAAGCAAAAGTCTTCACCCGAAGACTGTCAAGATTGGATTCATCGGGGAATCGTTACGGACCCCGTATTCTGTTGCGGCAATTTTTGTTGAGCTTACAAAAAATCCATTCGGCGATTAGAATTTGTTTCCTCAACGCCGCGTTCAAGAAGGTACGTGATTTTGATATGATTTTTTCTATAAGCTAGACAGTTTTGTGTCCGAAGATATTCCAAGGGAAATGAATTTAAGCTGGGATCGGATTATGGCACACCTGACCTTAATCAGTGATTCGTTGTACGAAACCGTATTCCACAAATAACCAAAATTCTGTAATTTATTGAAATTTTTTCGTTCCCGTTCGAGTTTATTACGCAGCCTTAATCGTTAAATACACGAAATACGGCCTTACGGCGTAACCTCATCATTTTGTCGATTTATAATTTATTCATCACGCTCCTCGTCAGCCTTGACTTATTCCAAGGCGTACATCATTTAGGAAGTAAAAAACGTCGCTGTTTATAATACCGGTTCAAGTTTCTCAGACGAAGCAATCCCGAAAGAACTCTCACTGCAGAATCTTTTCGCGGAATACCTTTCGTTGCGCGAAACGAAACTGCACACTTTGGACACAAGAATTACCATAAATCGTTCCCACTCGCGTTAAGCGTGTCTCATTTCCGACCGCTCGTCATCGTTTCAAAAAACAGATCCAGCTATCACAGAGTCGTGTCACTGCTTTCTCGGTTTCCAACGAAGGCACGTTCGAATTTCACTCCCCGCGTCCCCGCGGACGGAGCAAACACCATTCTACACGTTACAACTACCCCCGTAGAGTGCCTACGTCTTACATTAAGGAAATTTTGTCGTTGCTACACCGAAACCCGGCAATAAAATTTCAATGTCCGTATATAACGTTAAACACGTATAAGGTAATGTTTATTACGCGTTTAAAGTACTGCCGAATGGCGTGTAGAAAAGCATTTACGCGCGTATAATTACCCGGCTTTCTAAACAATTAGGTAAGGCTGCGACGGTGTTGGAAAGCACCTTATATCTCAAGCGTGCCTACCCACGCGTGTATTATACCTAAGGCGTACCAGGGCTAACCATCGTTGAGTCAAACATACACGTATGGCGTGGGTGGGTGCCTGCCTAAGCCGCGGTTAATCACGATCTCGACTAATTTCAATTAGCCAACGAGTAAACAAGACGCGAAATTGCTCGAAACGGGTTTCGGTACCGGCGATTATTACACTTCGTCGTAGTCGTCGATACGACGAAGCCGCTCGTTCGAGTCCCCGTGTAGCGTAAGTAGGTGTCTAACTGCGATATGTCACTCTCGCCGAACGAAAAACTATGAAATTAATTTAATCGCCGTTTGACAACATCGCGTCATTGTCGCCTGTGGCAGTGACGTCACTACGATTTACAACCGCAATGATCGGTACAACGTGGATCCGACCGTGGATGTGCCTCTGCCGGGCTCGGCTCGTACATCAAATCGTTCTTCTGACTCGAAATATTCCTCTGCGGACGTGTGGAGTTATAGTTACATCGGCGGCGCGAGTCAGCCTATCAGTTTTCTGTTTTGCCCTCTGACGTCAGCCCGAAGGTTACAAATCAAAAATCTGACACACGTATAAGGAATAGGAAGCTGCGCAATTTCGACTAATTGTATATCGTGTGAAACACGTTTGACGAATATTAGAATTTGTCTGCGAATTTTGAAAATTGGATCTCAATATAGCCTTCCGATGTTGAAGTTGGCGTGTAAAATAGTAATGGTACAGGCATCGCTGGCGTTCGCACTTCGCGTCGTTTACCTATTATTGAAAAAAATAGTTACGACAACTGTACCTTGGAATGGGAATTATCGCCTAACTGAAATAATTTATACGACATTCAAGTTTAAATATCTTCATTAACGCGCAAGGTTACCGGTTCTGCCACTGGCAACTTTTTTCCTCACCTGAGCTCAGACTTCGTAGAAGAAGCTGTTCGCGAAATACACGGATACAGATCGAATGCACGAAGCTATCTTACAGCTATTACGATTAGCCGAGGCAGTATGGGTGTAACGGTCGATCATACCGAGCAGAAATACCGCGACACTGTCGTCAGTGTGATTTTCTAGTCGCATGAGTGATCGGTAAAGCGGTGTCGGTGCAGTCTGCGGAGAGAACTCGTCCCTCTTTGATAACGGACGAAAGTATCCACGTCATATTTCATTTTATGACCTCAACTTACATTTCACCCGGAGACACGGACGTGTGAGGTGGACGCTCGGACTCGCTAGCTGCAATAAGGATCGGCCGCATGACCGGTACCTAACCATAATATATCTACCCAAGAGCAGGTTAGTTCCGTTACCACGTGCTGCACCGTCACAGCCGAGGGTCTTCTTCTGCGCTCTGACCCGCATTGTAAATTCAATTGTTGCGCAACGGGGACGCTTTCGGGACATTCGCAAAATCTCGGAGCCTTGCAGATTTTGAAATGACCGTCGAATCGTTTTACTGCCCCGAACTTCGTACCTGCGTCACGGTGAGTTGCTGGGCATCTTGGGCACAGTGGCTCTGTTTTCTCGCTATGTAGGTTACTGAACAGACAACTTCGAACGGCGAGGAAAATTCCTCATTTACTCGCGGCTTCTGGAGACCTTCGGTTGTATTTTGGATGCTGAAAAATTATACCTCAAATTCACATGGTCATACGCCACGTACATACATCGACGTTTATCGCAGTGCTTTTATGCGTATGTGCAAGGATTCGCCAATCGACGTGTAGTGATGAAATTTAAAAAAATGTATTCACTTTTTAAATTCATATTCGTGCAAAGATTACTGTGGTTAGTGGGTAGAAATCGTCCTCGGTTCGTGTCAAGGGTAGCTGGAACCATCTTCGTAATCTTCATGCTCCCAGGTACGGTATCGGTATGCCTGTAAGCTTGTTTTCGTGGGTGTAAAAGCGAGTTACGAGATATTGCATCAAGTTCAAGCGGCCCACACGAAGCTACTGCACAGCTCTCTTCGAAATATTGTCTTTATTCGTACGTAATACAGCCACCATTCGGCTGGTCATGAGTCACTTGCAGAATATCGGAAAAAGCAGAATTTCGCACCGTCAATGTGTACTTACCGTATATTCGGTTAAATTTTTTAGCACTCGAAAGATATTAAAAAAAAAAAAAAAAAACAGTAAGAATTAAAACGGATATCCTTCAGTTCTTTGATCTAATCGGGATTCAAACTATTTTTTCACAGTAAGGTTCGTATGATTGGCTAAAATTCTGAAACTTTTCAGGTTTACAAAGCAGTTATTCCAAGTTTGAGAACCGTCCAAAGTCACGTCGATGAGAAAGTTTAAATATATTGTGGGAATATGTATCGAGAAAAAATTCAAAAGTGAATTACCTGCTTATTTCAATATTGCAAAGACACTCAAGATAGGAAAATCAATTCTAGTGTAATATTTTCTTTTTTTTCTTTATCAGCCAAAGTTTTTCCAGCCAAATTCTACACTCGCACACATACGTGGACCAGATGATACAGCACTGGCCTAAATTAAACCACCCGTAAGAACGAGTGGAAATCATATATGAACATCGCGTTGGACTTGAACTTTGCATCGTGATGTTAAAGAGCACGAAGCTGGGTTATAATGTATAAGGTGTACGATTTTTGGCTGAGGATACAGCAGAGCCGGTGTCTGAGCTATAAGCGCGTGTGTGGGATAAGGTGATACCTATACACGTATGCGGAGAGTATTCTTATGCGTCAGAATTCAGGGGGACGGACGATCAATGCGGGACTTTTCATTCCTTTTCGTACACCGGGAGAGGTATAATATAAGGTTTAGAGTAGAAATCTTACTGGCGAGATTCGCGGCTGCAGAGCTCGGATCGCGTCGATGATTTGCGCAAACTTGAGACTCAACGGTGAATCCCTTTGCAGTCAGGCTACAGTGAAATTTTTGTGTCGCTTTTGTAGTGGAAAAATAATTTCACAGATTCGTACTGTAATTCAGCGAACTCAAAAACGACAATTTACCAAATTACAGTCAAATCGATGCAGTAAAAGAATGTTTTTTTTTTTTTTTTTTTCCAAATGACCCATCATATGTGTGTCACCGATAGTTAGGAGGTTAATACTGCAGCGCACAGTAGTAGTAATTCGATCAATTTATCTGTCTATAACTCAACTGGTACTATAAACACGGATCGCATAAACTTTTTCTATTTTATTACCGGTACACTGCTTTATGATATACCTAAACGACCGTTATCCCGATGTATTACATTAATAGGATGTGAACAAGTGTAATTACGATTGCACGCATGTACCTGTTAATTAATTATCAAAAAAATAAATATCTAAAAATAACGTCTAAGCAAATAATAATTCTGTATAGACGAGAGAAATTTTATGCAACACGCATTTATGGCAGGTTAGGTATGTATCAAGTATTGACAAATGTAGAAAAAGCATGTACATGTTACGTGCGGCGTACCTGCGCAGGTTAAAAATATAATCTAGCGCGTCTATGTTCCGGCATATATACGGTGAGAAACGTAAGTCGCAGGATAACTGCTGCAATGGCAGGTTAAAAGTGCTCGTACGTATCAGCATCGTGACGACAGAAATAATTTGCGCTCGCGGTCAAAACAAGACGGTAAATTAGCATGGCATTTCGATTGACAGGTTAACTAAGCCTGCATACGTGTGCGTATATCATAAATATACGTGTAATACCCCCGAGGCCAATTAACGCAATAACATATCAACTTTTATAGTCGATCTAGACACGCCGATACTGTATAATATACCCTACACGTTGTAAGCTTAGTTGCCGCGGATCGTTTGCTGCTGTTATACGCGCGTCCAAATTAATTATTCATTATCATATCTGTAATGTGTGGAGATATTGGTGTTGGCGCACATTTGACGTACAATATCCGTATATTATGTATAAATAAATAAATCGACGTTTGTCCCTGTAAAGTAGTCTTCGTACACTTCAAGGATGATACGGGTGTAAAATCGGGCATGCAGACATACCGGCAGTAAAATCGCGGTAAGTAATGGTTGTATCTATTTTTTTACTTGTATCATACGAGCGTAAATTTCATGTTCGACATTGATCATATGTCATTAATTTTTTGGTGCATGTAATCGTAAAACTATAAGTGATCTCCCGGCGGTTACATCACAAGACTAGATTTTTCCAGTCGATCTAGCCGCTAGCCGCTGCTGGGACGATATAAAATTCGGTCGACGGATGATACATGTGTATTGAAATGTTGACCAAATCTGCATCAAGCAATTAAATATATGAATCAAGAAATTTTTATACTCCTATCAGCCTACGATCTACCAGATTGGATGATGCGGTATTCTATTTTTTGAATTTGTGTAGAATAGACTAGATTTATACAGAAACGGGTTTGTGAAAAACTGTAGAAGGCAGATAGATATAATATTCATACGTCATAAAAAGAATCAAATTATAACTGCGTCACAAATAGCGCACCGATGCAACTTCGAGCGCGCTTATTACGGAATAAAATTTTTTGTCCAATTACTCATACAGCGTATATAAGAGTTGATTGCATGATCAATATATTGAAAAAAAAATGCTATTACTCGAACTGCTATAGACTATACTAATAGTTTGAACTGTTGCAAAAAATTAAAATCTATTTCAAATATGGTCTGGCGTCATAGAGAAAAAAACGCTTATTTTCTTCTGGTCAATTTTACCGTTTGTATGTTCACTGCATAAATCGCGGACTATAGCAGTAAAAGATTGAATATAATCACTTTCCGCTAAAATAAAAATTCGGCTTCAAATTATCAACTCATGATCTCTCTAAACCGAGTTGACTTTCGTTTACAAATTGTAGAAAAAATTTTAAAACGTCAATGATTTACGGATATTTTTTCTTGCGAGTAGCAATACTGCAACTTTTTACGAGAATTTGCCGGTTCTGTATCCATCTCAATATCGTCCGACGTGCACGTTATTATAAACTAGAAAATCCTGCGAGTGTCACAGTTGAAACGCGCCTGCATTTCGTCCCCTCGTTACAATTCTCAAATCGAAAAAAATCACCATCCGTGCACCGCAGTCCGATCGCGAATTTCGAAAAATCGGCGTGAACAAGTAACTTGGCTTTAAAAAATGCCGAACCCGCGGTCGCGCAACGAGAACGAAGAGCTCGGGCGTGATTCGAACACCGGGAGTACAGGGGTTGGAGTCTGTTGTTCGCGTCACCAAAAACGAGGAAAAAAACGTCAGAACGCCGATCTTCGAGTCACAATGCGGGTATTAATCACGCGCATAAGCGCGCGCGTGTGTGTGTATACATATTCATATATGTATATATATACATGTACATATTATGTGTATGTCGAGAATAACCGGAGACGCGGGGATGACGGAGAGACGGAGTCGAGAGAGCGTGCTGAGTATGTGCAGCGTGAGGTGGAGTGGACTAGATAGAGACACGGCGACAGGACATAAACAAGTAGCGCGGTGTGTGCGGCGAGTCGAACTCTGCGCGCGTCCGCTCGGCGATTGGGGGCGGGGCCTTGGTCACGTGACGCGTTCGTCCCCCGTAGCCGGGTAGTGGGGGTACTCTATGACGCTATAGATCAAAGAGACGCCGCCTACCAACCCTTTGGGGGGCGGAGCCTGGCGGCCCAGTCGCCTCGTAGCGCCGCCAGGCGGCCGGGCGGCGAGTCGCGACGGATAACAACAAACAAACACTCACGCCAAGGGAAAATCCGAGAGACGCGACGCCGCGCGTGAAACGAGAGTCACGCGGTGTTTCGCGAAAGCCCGACGAGACGACGCGCGGCGAAGTCAAATTCTAAGAGTCGAGTTTTCGCGCCGTTTCTCCAACGCCGAGCGATAGTCCCGACTGTTTTGAGGTTATGTCGGGTTTAAACGTAATTTCTAGACTCTCGGACGAACGCCGAACCGTTTACGAACTTTTGAGGAACTCCCGCTGTCTGTACAGAGTAAGGCTACTCACCGTTTGCTGTTGAAACTACCCCTGTACAGTTGATCTTGATAAAACCACTGAGAAACTCACTGGTATCAAAAATCAACTTCACTGTTTAGTACCTCCGTCAGCCACCGACACCCTGGCGGAGCAGGCGTCGCTATAGCTTCCCTCTCCGTCCTCTTGACGCTCTTTCTCTCTCTCTCTTCTCTCTCTCTCTCACATCTCGTTCCGCAGCGGCAGAGAGCGAGGGGGAAACGCGCCCCGCCTCCTTCCAAACACGCTTCGCCTTCATGGAGTTCCTTCTGAATCGTCAACCAGCCGCATCGCCAGTCCGCATTACCGAACGTTGCAATTATTTTTCATATCGTTACAATTCGCCCCCTCCCCCCCCCCCCCCCTCCCGGCCCTGCTTCTCTCTCCTTCTCTCACACGAGAAAGTAATTCGCGAGTAATTGAGAGCGATGAGAATATAAAAGGATGAAAAACGGATCAAGGGGCGGAGTGGGAGGGGGGGGGGAGGGGGAAGCTACGTAAACATTATGCAATCAGCGCAAGCTCGTCGAAACGTACGGCATTGCGTCCTTTTCCGTACGAATTCAGGCTGAGTATTAATTTTCTTTTTCATCGTAGCGGATCGCATCGCCTACAAGTATTACAGGTAATCGCTAGCTTTATGATTCGCGCGACGATCCGGCCGAGTTTGCGGGGCCGACGACGTTCGCGTTTCGCACCGGCATCCGCTGACGGCGACGTTCGGCGAGTGGCTGGCGATTGCGCCCGCGCCTGGATAAGTCGCCCTCCTACTCACGAACACGAGGAAGCCTTCCTCCCCCTCCCCCCCCCCCCCCCCCCCCCCCCAAACACGGACGGAACGGAGAGACGGACGAACGAACGAACGAACGAACGGACGGACGGACGCGAGACGCGGGCAAAGCGGGCAACGTCGACGGCGACGGCGGCAACGTTCGGCAGCAGTACTCAATCTGCTCACTCAACGAAGCAGGCAAGCTCGGCCCGCCGCTCCTCCCGGGAACCGCGGCAGTTCCTCCTCGGCTTCGCTCTCTCCTCTCCTCTCCTCTCCTCTCCTCTCCTCTCCTCTCCTCGCCGCTACTCTCTTCTCCGCTCCTTTCCTCGGCGCTGCTGCTTTGGTATGAACGCGACGCGCGAGGACCTCCCCCCCCACCGCGGGGACGCCGCCGCGACGCCAGTCGCCACTCAGTCAGCGCTGGACCGCCGCTCGCTCAATTTCGTACACGCGTTTCATTGAAAATCCACCCCCCCGCTCGGCCCACGCCGCCACCCCACGCCGCATAAGAAACGCGCTCGCGCGTCGAACTCGCGATAAAACGCAGTTCGTCGAGATCGCTGTTCAATTTTCATTGCGGTTTCCGCGTTTGATCGTACCCCCCGTTACTCCCCTCCCCCCGTCCCCCATTCTCCCCGTCCTCCCCCTTCGGCCATCGCACCCTTAACATTGTGCGGAACTTTGCCGCAGGCGAGTCTGTGATCCTCCTTCTTCGCGTCCCTCCCCCCCTAAAATTTGACCCTCATCCCCTGCCTCTCCCTCCCTTCCGTCGCATTTCGCAAGCCGGCCCTTCATCGAGGACTGGTTCGTCGGCTTGGATGGCTGGTTGGTCACTCGGAAACAAAGCCGATCCGTCAAATCGGTATAACGGTGTAAATGCGAGAACGATCGAAACAATTATTTGCGTTGGTGTGTAAAAGTAACAAAGGAACGTGGATTTTTTACGTCAAAAGTATCGCGGCAGTACGCTAGAATTTCAAACTCGTGATTTGTTCTTTGATAATTATACGCTGGTGTTTCGTTGAGATTTATAATTCTTTATTATATTGTTTGATGTTCTCTCGACTGTGTTTTTTTTTATTTTTGGCCTATATAAAACGTGGGTGCGTGCAGTTCCTACATGTGAAGTGTCTTTTACGATACATTAATAATAATTGTACAAATGTATGAATAGAAAATGAAAAATTTATAATCCTTAACCGTTAAAACACATATTCAAATAATAGCCAGTGTAGCCATCGATAAAAACATTCCTGTGCAGCAATTGTTGGATGTTAATAATTTACGAGATTTTCATCTCGCCGGTTGATTTTTCTCTCTTTGTTTTTCCTTCTTTTTATCATAATTGCCGTTATATCGATGTCAGGATTGCAAAGTGCGATTTCATAGGGTAATAATAAATAATTTTTTCCTCACTACTACGTTGTGAAAATTATTACACCTATGATAAACTTGACTTAAATCATGCAGTTTACATATTAATTTGCGTCATATGCATGTTACAAAAGAGTGGGAGATGAATAAAACGAATGAATAATTTACCGCGGATAATTTATAAAACGCAACTATTACACCGTTGACATCGACACTATAACGCACAACGCGTATATACCACCAACCTGTTACGTTGCTGCAGCTGATTCCGACTACACTGTATCTATCCGCCTCTCTCTCTCTCTCTCTCTCTTTCTCTCTCTCTCTCTCTCTCTCTCTCTTTCTCTCTCTCTTTCTCTCTCTCTCTCTCTCCTTCCGTCTCCCTTTCGTTGGATAAAGTGATTTATAGATCTACGCGACATATTACAACAAAGTCAGTGACAAAGATAAGAAAAAAAAAAAAAAATAAAAGAAATAAAGAAACAAAAAAAGTAACATAAATACATCGAAAGAGGGAGGAAGTTAAATCTGGATATCATACAGAGTAAATGAAGAAAAGGTTGAAAAAGAATCAGGAAGAAAATGTAAAAATGAGGCTGAAAATGCAGACGAGTTGTAATAATAACAATTATGAGAGTCGAACGGCGGAGAGGAGATAAGACAAGTGTGCGTGCATATCGATAAATATAAATAATTATATCTATATCAAGGAGAAATATATTAATCCTTGAGATTCCAAAAACTGTTTATACATGCTGTGAAAGTTCGGTGATAAACTGCAGTGAAACGGAGTGGTGTATTTCTTTGTGCGTCGCGGTTTCCACGTTGCGTGCGTGCGTAATTGTAATTTTTTTATTAAAAAAGAAAAGAAAATAAAAAATTAAAATTTACACCGCAAGACGCAGCAGAAAAAAATAAATAAATAAATAAAACAAAACAACCGAAGAACTGGAGGCCTTCAGGAGTAACGAAGGCCACCGCAGGACGCAGATGACCCGAAGAAAACAGCACGCTCCTCAGCGAATGAAATGTGAGCAAAATTAACGATCTATATGCGGTACATACCTGTATTATGTTCGTATTTGAATCCTCCAAATTGTATGCTGTAAAGTGTCCGATTTCATCCGGCAGGTTGCAAAAAGCCCGATATTCCGATGCGCCACGTGACGGATGTCGTGGTTGAAGATGCTTCTCTACGCTCGCTATGTTGTGTTTGTTGTTGTTTGTGCAATAGGTGAAAATTGGGAAAATTTATTTCAATTTATTTCAATTTATTTTAATGCCAAGAGATAACGTAAGAGAGAGGATCACGACCGTGGAAGTTGGAGAGCCGATGATGCGCCTGGATCGACTGTGTATATGCAATGTATAATATCTACATATAATAATGATAAGTGTGCGTTGCAGGTAAAACTATAAATCTTAATCGGTGTGGTACCTAGGTAATGGAGTTTACAGTTCCGCTATGCTTATATTGCGAGAAGAGATGATGTTGCCGGGAATGAGTTATGGGGAAGAGATATTCGAAGCTTGTTCCCCACTTTACTTCTTCTTGCCGTCTGGAATGGAAACGAATTCTGCAGGGCCGGTTCAGCCTCGAGTTCGCCATAGTCGATATTATTACACGAGCGCAAACGCGTGACGATTTCTCGCCGTCGACGGATCGTGCGATTATTCGGGAGAAATACCTTGCCGAGAATTTTTTTAATACGTCCCGCAAGCTCTCGTCACGTTGCTGCTACTGCAGGGTAATATCACGCGTCATTTTGACCAGTATACTTATTCAATTTTCCCGCCATTTGTACAGGATTAAAAATCCACACACGGATCCGTGTGTAAAAAGAATTTCTTTCGCCCGTATATGCCTCAGTGAAATAAAGTGCAATCGCGAATGGTTATTTTATTTTCACAATAATTCTCAAAGAGAAATTTCGCTGGGATGAACTTTAGTCTTGTATAATTCTAGCACCGCAACCACGAAGACTGACTATATATATTTACAACTCAGTTTTTCGTCACTTGTACAGAAATAAGTTTTCGGTATCGTACGATAATATAACCTGTTGAATGACGCAAATGAGCGTTTTTTCCATCATTATTTTATTTCAATATAAAGTAATGAAGCGCGAATTGATTGAAAACACACCGTTTCTGTATATCTCGACGTATACGCGTACACGTATACGTTGTAATGTCGTACAGCCTGCACGTGTCAATTAGCGATCGCGATCGTTTCAGTTTATGCAGAATAAATGTTATGCCGACAAAATAACAGACAATGTTTGAATAACTCGGCTGCGTGACACCGGATCACTAATTAGTTATCCGTCTACGTGTTTCTCGCTACCTGATAATATTTTCTCACATATCGACATTTACATTTACACCGAAAGACAAACAGACGGAAATGACACTGCCACCGTGGCCATGATGAAACCAATTAACAATAACCAATCAACTACAATGTTGTGCATTTATACATTTTTACATGCTTTCCCTGTACATATCATCGTTGCTCTAGAAACGCGTTTCCGAAATGTCAAATTTCATCAAAATCTGTCTATACCTAAAACTCAACGCAGCCCACGATCAAACGAAAAATTGTCATACCTACAAATAATAGCCGCATTATTTTTTTTGCGATATACGACGATGGGCTTTGTTAAGATTTAATTAAAACGAGCGAAGTTAAGCTGAATGAAGATTAGTTGAAAAAAAAAAAAAGAAAAGAAACTGAAAAGAAAACAGATTTGAAAATAATTCTCGGGCAGCTGACGCATGAATTTAGTTGAAACGATCCGTGGCCTCGCTAAATCTCTGCATACGCTGCATCAGCCGTGGGCTCTTACAGTTTTATACTTTCGTATGTGTGCATACGTGTCGACGCATGTATATATATTTAATATGTATGCGGCCGAGATGTATGGTTTATAAAATCGGGGTTTAATTGATGCCGCAACGAAGACTGAAATATAATTCAGCGTCCCAGCTGCACGCTGCGGGGAGAGGATCGGATGTGGGTATAGGTTGATTTGTGGTAATGGTATTATATATTATATCTGCAGCGTGGTGACGAGTTCTCAACGTCCTCCTCGTGTCACTAACTCCCAGTCGTCGTCTTACTGTAACACCGCGACAGCTTACATCGCGCGTCTATAAATTCCAAACTGTTTTTCTCGCAGGCTGCTGGCTCGTAAGAATTTCATTCCGCAGGCCTCGGCAGCGGCCAGCCAGCTTCACAGTTTTCCCCCTTCTTCCTTTCGAACCGCGGACGATTTTTAGAAAATAAGAGTTTTAAATTAATTAATTTCTCGGAATGTTGAATTTTATTAACCAGACGATAGACTTTGTAGGTTCCCTAGTTTAAATCGACAGCACGAGTCGAGGTTTATTTTCAAAGTTGATCCTAACACGTGATCGCTCTCTCAGGTATAATTAATTACGTGACTAATAACTCGCCTCGAACGATACGCTTGCATGGCGAAATTATGCATGTCTACCGAAAGAGATACTCGCCTAATTTAACAAATTTACTTAATAAGAACGTTAAGATTCAAGCAGCTATAGCTACGAATAATAATGTTAATGATGTTTACTGTTATACATATATAGAAAATATCATTTATATAATACGTCTGCTTAGATCTTGTTTTCAATTCATACACCTCCGTCGAAAATATCTTTTTTCTTCTTTCTTTTTTCTTTATTAACGACGTTAACAAGAGGTATAAAAATACTCTGCAATTTATCTTTCATTGTGTGTTTTATCTCTTCTCGCAAAGAAGTCGAATTCATGACTCGAACTAGTCTGCAGGTGAAATAAACTCGTCAACCGAAGTGCGGACAAGTAATACACGGTGACTATTCGTCGACCGTGTCTATGTTGCGTGTGTACAATGTTGTAAATTGTTCAGGATAGGATGTATCTATACCAGGAGCACAAATCCGGGGATATTCACCACCGGTCGGGGCTACTGCCGTTTCGGTAGCTAATTTCTCCCCCATACGGCAGTAATTTATCGAGCTCTAGGTGAAAGGTACCGTAAAATACAATTTTATACCTTCGCGTAGGTACCTATAACGAATAAATTTTTCGCCCGCGGATATAATTGTACACTTATTTATTATATACGCGTGAAATCTACGACCCTTTATACATTACATACCGTACCTAATATCCTTAGTTTCTAATCACGGCGATGAAAATTTCGAGGTACTTTGCGTTTTGAAGATTGGACCGAGAAATTTTGTTTGGAAAAATTTTGCGAAAAACGTCAAGTGGAAATGTGCGGGAAACATTGTTATTGGATAACAATCACACGAAAATGATTCTATAACGATTGTACGACGTTTATCTATTCGTTTAGGAAGTTTTTATATATATCGCGAGAGATAAAAATAAATGGCATATTCGTGGTGAGTTATTGAAGTAATCTGAAAGCCGTATAATTTTACAATTTGCTATTCATGTTCAATTCTGAATGCAAACGGTAAGGAAAAAATTGGCGGTGATCGGCTCGTCGAAAGTTGAGTAGTTCGGACAATGTGTGTTTTAATATCCGTTTGTAACGCAACTGTATCGAAATTATCAGGGAATGTACGACGTCGATTCTAACGCGGGCACTTTGCGTCCGATATCTCGTTAATTTCTTTGCACCGCATGATTATATGACGGTATGTATAAAGCTTATAGACCGAACCTCGCCCGTAGGTATGTCGCATTATAATATTGCGTGTCGCGAAGCAGTTTCTCAATCGTTGTAATATAACCCGTCGCTAATTGCTGCGTACGCGAATACCGTCGCCGTTTTATAATCAATTTCTCTATACCCTATATAAAATAGCTGATATCGAAAGAAAAGAAGAACGGCGTGAAAAAAGAAGGTGCAACGGTAATGAAATAAGACTAAGATGAGATATAAAAAAATAAAAACGTGAAGTAAAATCGCAAATCACTGGACGGAAAATATAACTATAATTACACTAATATTCTTGATCTGCGCAGCACGCACGATGTAGAATAATTACGATAAACGCTTTAACGGCTCTCTTCTCTAATATTTTTATATTCATCGGCTATCACTAGCAATAAAACTTGCATGTAAAATGTGTAATGTGTAATGTATATTGCAATGCGCTTATTACCGTACGATTTCGAATCGAAGAAAGTGCGACTCTGACTGCAATATATTTATACCTTCGCGTATTGAATAAGTTTCTTTCTTTCTCCTGTATATGGAATGTCTGAATTCTTCCCTCTGTATAAGGACGTGTTTGCCAGATATTAAACCTACGATAACAACGCTTCGCTGCCGTTAGACACGTAGAGCCTGCAACGTTGAAACTGAACGCAAGTCAACATTTCTCGCACGTTTATTAATTGATGGATACGTACGTCTATCGCATCGTGCTTGACTGATCGAAAATTTTAGCGAAGATGCCGGTTTTTGTTATTTTTTTTTTTTTGGTTTTTCTCTATCACCGACAGAGGAACTATAGGCATCAATCGCGATCAAGCCAATCCGTGTGAATTAGAACTTCATATTTCGTGAAAGTCTCGTTATTATTCGACAGAACTTCGACGATGTGATGGTATAACGGCGCAGTAACGCGTAAATCAACTCGAATAGGTAATTCCTAATAATTACCTGTCTCATAGAATAACGTAAATAAAAATAATTTATTTTTCTGAATTTTAAATTTCGAACTACCCAAGCGTTGTAACACAAGTTTTACGAAACAATTAATACGGTAATCGGATTAATGAGAAATTATAACCGAATAATATTTAAATAAATTTACTGAATACCTTTACAATTATACTCCAAGTACAATTGAACATTCTTTCTTATATTCAAAATCAAAACATAAAAACCGTAGGGACTAACAATCGTTTTATTTAATCTCTTATGCCTCTTGCGGGCAATAAAATTACCTCTTTGGCTTGGCGATATTTGAGTATATATAGGTAATTCATTTGGTATGACGGACGTGAAGCTGTGTATTCGAACCGCTCTTTTTAACGATAGGACCGACGATTTTGCGTCTCTATTTCGAAACCGCATCCTCCTGCAGGGGCGTCTTGACGCCGGCTCTGGTGCCGGATACAAAATGGTGGCGTCGAAGTGACGCGCGCGGTGCAGAGACTATGCCTTATATGTATACATGCATGTGATGCGGTAAAACGCATGGCGTGCCGCAGCAGGTGATCTTAAGTTGAAGAAGTATAGGAAGAAATTGAACAAAGTATTAAGTTTCAGGATTTTTCCTGGCCGGTAATTTGTTGAACATTGGACGATTCCTTATACATATTAAAGGACACAAATTAACTTTCTGTAGATGAAAGTTTGCACGGAATATTATTATAGTATTATTGTAGATAGCAGTGTATCTTTCATTTCAATTTGAACAAATGAAATACGTATGATATTTGAAACAATGTCATCTTTAATTAGATTATATTATACGTAGGTATGCATTAAACTTACGAAAGCAGCGAGATGAGTCGACGGCTGCGGTGAAATTTGTCAAGATATTTCAAATTCCGGTTATTCCAGTTACACGCAGCCGCAACATATGTTATAAAGTGTCCTGCGGCAGTTTTACCTGCATTGTGTGTAATGAGTAATATGCCGGAGGCGGTTTTTTTTTTTTTTTTTAGTACCTAATCGTATTTATATGCATGCGCTTCAGTCACTCGCCGATTATTTATAGAGATTTTCTAAATCTTTTTTTTTTCTCTTTGTACTACAGGTATTTTCACTCCGACATCGAATAGATCCAGCAACAGAAGTTATTGCGGCTTGATCTATCGATCAAATCTGCCGATGCGTCGAAAACGGAATATTCGCGCGATCCGTTCTGAAAATTTTAATCTTTCAATTTACAAGGATAAATGAATCGTAACAAGATTTCTTGACTTGAAGTAATAGAATTCTTTCATTCAAGAAGTGTTCTCACGGTTTAAATAATTTGAGAAATAATTCTCCGACAGTTTACGAAGTTAAAGTTTCTAATTAGCGACCTCACCGTGATGGAACACTGAAAAAAATTACCATTCTACAAGTTTTTACACAGTAAAACGATTCTGAAGTAACGCAGTTTCCTATTTTTACTAAAAATACATCGTTGCATCAAAGTTTCGAAGTATAATGCTGAACAACAATTGTGCGTGGTTAATTTCGTGAGGTTACATCGTGTTACAAAATTTATCGTAAAAACATTTCCTGCACGTTAACTAAATTCTGCAGCATCAATTTATCAGTCTCCCAATATCTTTGAAAGTCAATTCATTTTTACTAATTCTCGACAATATTGCGGTCGTTAATTTAACCGGAAATCCGTTACATCGACGTTGCACCGAGCACTGGAATCTTACCGTATAACATGCAGTGACGTTCACTTGGAAGAGGTATAAAGTACGTTCGGTCCTTGACTATTTTCATTTTTTACCACAACCCAAAAATACAGTTCCAGGTACAAAATGAAAATTAGTTTTCCAGCTGTTACCGGAGAGTCCAGTATCCGTTACTATCCTTTCTCATTACGATCACTGTTGCCATATTTTCTTGCAACTGTTGCGAAAATTTAACGCTCGTGCAACAATAAATTGACGTCAAAGCCTCGTTTAACTAAAAAAGTAGAGTAAACCTCAGAAACTGATTTTGCGTTATGATTACCAAAAAAGGATCGACGATAGCGCAAAATGGTTAGGCGTACCTCGTTTTTCGTAATTCCAACAATATTTTTCTAGTTACTACGACAAATGAAATTTTTCTCGGTGTACATAACCTGCGGATGCGACGGATGCGGGACAGGATTCCTGAGGAATACCGAGGATAGACGACCACCGCGTTCATCGGTTATTAGAGTCTTGGAGATTGTGTTCACCGGGCCAATTTCTCGCCCACGTATAACAGTGTTACATACCCGATTCGAACGTCGCAGCCGTCAGTCGTCGTCCAGCAGCAACTGTACATATAATATGAGTTCTTTGCGCAAGGAACAAGATTTATCTCCCGCGTTCTTCGAGTCGGTATCGCTGCATACTTGTTATACCTGCATACCTTTACAATACGTCTAGCTGTATATATGTTGTGAGCATGTGGGTACAGCCAAGTATGTTTGTGACTGTATGTTCCAGGTAAGCGTATAATTAATATCATTCTCTTACGCACCGCATACATGTAATAATTCCCACTCATCGTTATAATTTTGACAATTTGTGCAGCACCTTAATTGATACGCCTGTGATATTGTTTCGTGCCCTGAAACTTATCTTATCACACCAAATGCTTGCATGATATTAGGTGTAAAATTTATTTTACGTCGGCAACGCTACTCTAACGATGCATGCTTAGGAAAATCGCTGTTCCGCATCCTTGTGACTTTCGTAAATTTAGTAAACCGTTGTAAACAAATTACACACCGATTCTGAAAAGCCAACTTCTTGAAAGTCATTGTAAAATTGGCCAGTGATGATTTTTCTCTCCGGATGTAATCGTTACGTTGACGTTACTAATTTCAGCCTCATTGAATTTCTTTTTATCTTATATATTACAGACTTGCAAGTATAATTTTATAAACGGAACGGTGATTCATATACCGCAGTGTCAATCATAAATTAAAACAAGCGAATCAAAAATAACACATTAATCAGTCGGTAAATCGTTCTTCTTTTTCTTTTTTTGTTTCTTACTCATTTTTCTTCATTATGCAAATATTTTATGCATTCAGTTCTGCAAAAGGTGTGTATAAGTATGTGTAGTTTATTGCAAATGAAGTTGATCCTCTCAATTTTGTTCAACGAAATCTGCAATGCTAAGAATCTTATAATGAACAAATATTTTTTTAACACGTGTTAGAATAAAACGGCGATAGCCGGAAATTTTTTTAAATTATAATACCTATTGAAATTGGAATACCTCAAGGGAAGAAAAACCATTGAAAAACAATAGTCTATTATACTAAATTACATTGAGGCAGTTTCCATTGTTTATAATACCGCAGACGTATAAGTTTCATCGCAAATTGCATATATGCGATGATTATTGTTTTAGAGAAATTTCGACGTACTTACATTTTATATGCCAATTTTTAATATCGGATGCTTACAAATTTATTATCGTAATTTTAAATGCGAGATCTGACGTCGAGAGAGTTTATATTTGCAAAAATCACGCAATTCCGCACGTATCATAAATTTCTGAAACCGTGAAAGAATGGACAGATTTTCGGTGTAAAAACAGGTATAAGAGTTGGGTCAGTTTGGGTCAGTCCGGAGGTTTGAATTTCTCTCAGCGGACATTATCGTGCTGATGCGGGAAGCTCGAACGTACCGGGCCAATATTTTTGCAACTTGTACAAAAATAGAAAAGACGAGGTGGCATAAAGCAGCAGCTCGCGACATTCTTACTTACCTCGGCGTTGAACGAGGTCGCAAAATTCAAGGTCACTCAGATTTTTCCTCTCGCCGTTATTTCAGAAAAAGATTTACGACTCGGACTCTCACCGTTTCACTTTCCTTTTTAGCACGTAAGGTACGTATTATTTTACGGGTCGATCTCCAGGTAACACCGCACGCTCTGGAGATCTTTCACCTCGCAAATATCGCCACGCAGCGATCCTCCGGCCTTCGAAAAGAAAAACTTCTCTAACCCATTGTCCGAAGAGAAAGTTTGCGCAATACTTGTCCCGCTCGCCCAAAAATTCCGGGGATCGTTTCGTGGCAAATTTACCGCCCTACATCACGACCCTTTGTTTTTCGGCTTTTCTCTAATTTTCGCTGAAGCAAAATGAAGAAAGAAAGAAAAAAAAAAAAGAAAGAAAAAGGAAATAAAACCAAGTAAAAATTTCGCCATGCTGCAGTTTCCGTGCAGGCAGATGTTTGCACAGGCCTGCATTCAGAGGACAAAAAATGTCGACACCGCTGCCAACCGCGAACACGCGCATGATTATTATAGGTATATTTAATACCTACTCGCTACTTGCTGGATCCGGACAAAGAATCTATTTTTTATTTTCTAGTCGTTAAAACGTGTCAGTCGTGAATTACCTGCGATGCCGTGACGGCTTATGTAGCAATAGCCTGTATACGCAACGTGGCTGGCTTGTTTATGGGCTCGGATCCCGCCATTACGCTTATATACCGGAATTATTTTCGCATATTTATTTGACGTTTTTGAGCCGATGATGTGTTTCACCTTCCCTGTTATTTATTTTTCGATTTTTATTTCCGAACAGATTGAAATCTTGCTGTTTCTTTTTTTTTTTTTTTTTTTTTGTTTTTTTTGTTTTCCTCTCACAAGTCTTCACACGACTCAAGGGTGTGTAAATTACAAAACGTCTGGATTACCGCGTTCGTATTCGATGTATATGCAAAAATGTATACTTTAGTCGCGTCGTATGAAATATTGATGAATGCCGTACCTGTTGAAAGTCTGAGAGTCTTTTTTTCTTCTTCTCGCATAATCGTACAGATCATACAGGTACGACTTTTTCTGACGAATTTTTCGAATATTTTATACATATATCTTCGGGAGCCTATTTTTCAAAATTACATTAAAAATTTGCAGGCTAGACAGAGAGAAGAAAAAAAGCAGATTTAACTCAAAACTACAGGAAAAGTGGGACACGTCACGATTTTTGTTAAAAAAAAAAACCAAAAAAATAAAAATAAAAAAATACCCATGTCAACGATATTTTTTACTACAAGTGTAGCAGGTTTTACTTTGCACGCAGTGGTTTTCACTGTTTCTATAGAGTAAACTCGACATTTTACGAATTATATTTTATCAAAAAACCTGACGTGTCCCACTTTTTCTCCAGCTTCACGTAAAATCTACTCTCTTATTCTCTTCTTGATAGCGTATGGTATCTGATCTTGAAAAATTTTCAATTTCACGAATCTATCGAAAGGCAGAACTTTTCTTCATATAATATTGAATACGCTCTTAGTAGATTCAACTAATTCGATTCATACAGTTTACTAAATCTATTCGGTGGATAAAGATTAGTCAAATTTACGAAATCATGAGGGTTACTAATTTATTACCGCTATCAAATAATGTGTAACATCGTAAATGTATAAAAAAATTTCGTCGAAGTGATAAAATACAATGAGATGAGCAGTTATTAGGAGGAACTCGAGGTCTCTTTCTAGTATAATCAGCAAAACTAAGTCATTCGTGGTCTGATAACATCGAATCAGCCTGTCAATTGACAATGGTATAGTTCTTTATCATTGTTTGACGTGGCCCAGTTAATTCATGTAGCATAAATTACGATCAAACGATAATTTTTTCAGTTACAACAATTGAACACTCATTGATCAATCCTTACAAAATTTATACATCGTATAATTTAAACTTTAATATAAAAAATTTTGTTTTCTCCGTCTTATAAAATCGACGAAACTTTTTTATTGCGTGAAAATAACGTTTGGTAGGATGTACGTTGACCTTGAAATTTTATCGCCAGAATCAAATTTCGGTCAATACGATAAAAAAATTTTCTGCGCGTACGCAGGCCATAAATATAAACCATCGTCTCCTAGATTTGAACGCCCTCGAATTCCCCCCATTTTTTCCTCCATCGCTCTAGAGACCATATTCGAAATTTTCTCATTACATTCCGACATGTTCTCCATCTACGCATAATTAAATCGCAGTAATTAAACACGTATTGTAATTTTTTTTCAACCGGTGCATGTATAAGAAAAAAAGTAAATGCGGCAAAATAGTTTGAAAAGATATTTTTCACTCATCCGCAACAATAACGCCGACAGAAAGTATCCGGTCTCTCTCTCATCTCATACATTGAAGAAGAAGAAAAGACGAGCTTGACACGGGGTCGGGCATTATTACGTGTGTTTAACCTGCCTTGCCGGTGAGACCTCATCATCCGGAGTATACGCACCTGTGACTAGTTAAATTGAACAGATGTGAAAGGTTAACGGCACCCATTTACGGCCGAGCCGCGGTCTCTTCGAGGTACCGACGCAAAGCGACGCGATGCCATGCAACGCGGTGTCGGCTACAACACAGTGCTGCGCACACATGTGTGGGCATATCGGAGGTCCGTACCTGCTAGGTGCAAACACACTGGTAAGCATCCACGCGACACGTGTCAAACCTCCGAGTCAGTCGAGCCGTGGGTCACTTTTTTAACGACCCGTTCAATGAAGGGTCGCCTACGTTCAAAGGCGGCGCTCGACGTAATTTTTTCACCCATTTTCCGCCCATTTCTTTCCATTCCGTAATCCATTTTATAACTCTTCGTCGTTGTTTGATCATTGTCGAGGGTGGCCACACACCTCGAAAATGTGGAAAACCCGAAAATGTCAGGGGATTTAAAAGTTGTCATGGAAAACCTGGAATTGTTGGAGGATTTTACATTTGGTCACGGAAAAAACTGAAAATATCGGTTTTCTCACGTGGGAGTTGATGAAATGATTTTTTCAGGCAACAAGTTTCATTTATTTCGTCGTGAAAACAAATTGGTTTAAACTGACTTTTCTCTCATACATTATTAACAAGCTGAACGATTTAGATTTTAGTAACTTACTAGGACTGGGCAAATGTCAGAGAAAACCGGGTTTTAGACTCTTGAAAACCTGGAACCGTCATGGAATCCTTTCGCCGAAAATTTGTGGCCACCTTGCTTGTTGAAAAGTTATAGAACGCGGCAGTAAAGCTGATTAAGCGACCCCCGTACCACGTATAATAATAGTAATATAATTACAGGGAGAAGAGGAACTTGATACAGGACTACCTCGTTATGAGAGCACTCGTTATAAGAGTATCCCCCCCTCCGTTCCGCTTCTCCCACTCTATCCTGTGTACCTCAGGTATCTCACTCCACATTGGCGCTGACTCCTCATCGTCAGTATCAGCCAACGAGCGATTGCGTCGAATCAAACGTATTTAGACACCGAATTCTTCCGCATAACTGTGATTCTCTTATAAAGAGGAGTGGTCACGATCATCGACACACTCACGCACGTCCGATTCCCGAACTCTCCAGGCAGTAGTGGGGGTACGCTCCGGCGATAAATTTTTTGTAATCTTATTCCCCCTAACCGCCCTAACACTCCCTTATAACGAGGTACTCTGTATTTGTTGTGATAAAAAATTAGCACAAGAATAATGGTCGAACAATGTTTTTTTGTTTTTTTTTTTAAATTCTTTTATTCAATCTCGTTACGGTGTAAAGAGATCTTGAAAATCTAGGAGTCATGTGGTAAAATGCCTTTTCGTACAAACAATCGCGAAAAAAGTAGTACTTGTATATGGACAGACAGATTCATGTGTCACGTATCTAGATTTTATTGTGCGGACGCAATATTTATCGCTACTCAAAATTTCAATCTCAACGATTTTCCCTGCAACCCTATTCGTTCCGTGCACTAGCCTTTCTATTATTCTTAACTAATGACGGAACCTTGATTCTTGATAAAAAAAAAAAGATGCAGGTTCGTCGAACACAATTAAATGTGTTCGTCTTTTACACTGCGACATTTCTTCTCGGAATTCATTATACTGAAGTTAGTAACGTTATTACGATGATTCCAATCTATGATTCACCTTTCGTCAAAATCGTTATTCCGTTACTAGCTTCAGCTTCATCGGAATTCACTCTTCAAGATAACCATCTTGGATGCTTACTCATCAGACTTACAAAAAAAGTATTCCGACAAAAAATGTAGGGAATTTAGTTTTCTTTAAATTTATATGATACATTTTTGTTGTAGGATCAACCGTTCGGGAATTATTTTGAAAAAAAAAAAAAACAATTTCATGTACCCATAATCCAAGATGGCGGACCGCGCTGACCCCTCCCCCCCTACCAAGGTCAAAATCTTTAATTTTTCATCATAGTCCGGAACTATGTAACACATATCAAAATCATTTCTGCCCTACGTTTTGAAGGGCAAAAACCCCCATTGACCGGACTATAAGAAGTCTCCAAGATCTTGCCACGTAAATTATTTCTCGCTATCGATTTCAAGCACAGGTACACTCTTATAAAATCCTAATTTTTTTTAATCGAGGTTCTGGATATATATTTTGGATCAGTATTAAATTAATTTCAATTAACGCAATAAGCTACTGAGTTTATTTTTTTTTTTTTTTTGCTTTTCGTGTGTCGGAAAATAGATCGAGACTTGTTCTTACGGATATTGGAATAAAATCTCGAAAGTTCCGGGGTCCAATTATTTCTAAGGGAGAAACAAACGATCTTGATCATCAAATCTCCGTGCAACACAAAGAAATTCAATAAATTATCCACTGTACACGATTATACCTCTGAATATGCATAGGAATGCTTAATGTATTTTCAAATACTACCTCTTATTTCAATTCATTAGGTATGCAAAAGAGGAGAGAGAATAAGCCACTTCGGACACGTCCTCTGGTATGTAATGTAACGTTGAACTTTTTTCATTCCGCATATCTACTCGTCATGTTTTATACGTATACACTCGTGCTTCTCGACTCGGTTCATTTTTTCCTTAAACCCCGGCAACCCCAACACGCAGCCCTGATTTGACAGGGGTGACGAGTGCTGGTTCAACGCTGAATCGTCAGATGGCAGCCCACTGCTGAAACCCAGTCTCTCACCTCTGTAAACTTGTGTACGTTACATGTATACCTATACAAGGTGCGCGCTACAGGTAGGCGTCGGAATAAACATTTTTCCAGCCATTGAACGATGTATTTGTATTGATTTATTCATCTGTGTTCGCCCTATTCATCCAAGAACAAATGATTTTCCGGACGCGCGAAATCAGATCTAAAATGAGAACAAGAAAAATCGAAATCGCAACAGAGAATCGAATCGATGAGCGAAAATAAAACAAAATTTGCATATTTCCATTTCCGTCTAGCTGTACTAAGCTTTGAATTCTACATGTTTGAAGAAAAAATTTTTTTTTTTTGTACTTATTGTAAAATTTAAAAAACTAACGAGTATTTATGAGTATTATAAAATATTTTTACCTCTGTTTTTTTTTTTTTTTGTATACGACCTGTATTATTACTATGGTATGATATGTAGAGAGTTACGAATTTACATTAAAGCTGTAAAAAATTGACCGGGCGTATAATCGTTATTGATGGGAGAATAATTAATTTAACTGTGGTTATTTTAATATCGAGAAACATGAGGCAGATCATAGCGAGATTTGATTATTACACTTTTAACCTACATACTTGGCTAAATTCGTGAGAATTTACAGCACCGTTTGCCGAAAATCACACGTACAGGCACGCACTCTCATACACGGACAAATGAATGGGTTCCGGATTCTCATCGTGAGAGAGATTTCCGTCGATTGTATATTGATAATAATCCGAGTATAGACACGTATACCCAAGGTAAGCTATAAAACATACGTATAATAGAAATCGGTCAGTTGCTTCCGCTGCTCACACTTGTGCTTCCATAAATACGCGCATATAATAGGCGGCGAGGTGTTTAATACGCCTGTAACACAGGTAACGCACACGCGTGCTATCGCCCATGTACACGCAGCGAGTCAAATTCTCAGGATGTAATAAAATCTTGAATTAAATTAGAGAATTCTTGGCGTGATGGACGGTGACGCCGTGTTGCTTGCGCACTTACATTAGCTCTGATCTTCGCCATCGGGCAGCCGTGTAATAAATCTGCCAAAGCTGCCGGGCACAACAGAAAACAAAAACGACACGAGAGAGAAGGAGAATGAAGAGTAGAGAAGGACGGGGACAAAAAATAGAATAAGATAATAAAAACATAAATAACCACTTGACACATGCGTGATGCTTCTATACAGCTAATTCCTGTCTTCTCGCTCGTCCGCTTCTCTCTAGTCTGAAAGTCTGAGGCACATCAAAGCAGCTACGAGCTTGCTTGTTGCGCTTCGCAACTTTTCCGTTTTACCGGTTAAATCGCCGATGCGGTTGTTTAACGCAGTTTTGTTCACCCTTGAACTCGCCGATCTGTCACTTTTTTTTTTTTTTTTTTTATATTTCAATTCAAGCGATCGTTTTCGAAACGGTCGAAAGTTGCATATCGTGGCGAGTTGAGTCTATATCCCGTTTCTCGTCACCTTCATCTGCAATAAGTGAAAAAACGAAACAGTGGTACAGCATCGTACTTATCGGACAAAAGTGTTGCAAATGCTTGTAGTTTTTACTCAAAATTTTTTTTGGCAAATATACGAGTGTTTAATCGATTATTCAGATTTTCAAAATTTTTCCAACATTTAAATTGACCCGATGTATGGTTTTGTGAGCAATAAAGGCTCAGCGGAGCGGTAAGACTGTGATATCGTCAGAGATAAATCCAGGCAGTCGCCAGCCGTTTATATACTCTACTTAAAGGTGACCGAGGAGGAGCGAAGCGACGACCCTTAGTCGAGCTTTAAGAATGTTTTTTGGCGGATGTGATGTCGTCGAAATCCGACAGATATACCGGTTGATTAGTTCTGGTTATGCAGAAAGTTATCGTCAAGCTCCGTATGCAAGTTTAAGAATCACGTTTGCGATTAAGGTAAATTCAAAAATCATCCGAGGTATGTTCGAAGCTTTTTAAGTTCGAAAGAGGTTTCGCACATCCTTGTAACCTTGTTTCAGTAACCCGAAAATTTGCATTTCACTCGATATAAGCTTGTCACAATTTATCATATTGAAGTTAGTAACGTTATCGTAACGATTCATGCCGAGGGGAAAGCGTTATTTTGCGATTTTGGAAACCGTAATAAAACAAAACACACTCTTTCACATATCCCGAAATCTTGGTTCATTAAAAATCATTGTAAAATTAAGAAAATAGAAATCTTCTCTCCAATATTTTCTTGCGATAAAATTTCCAACTTCAACCTCGTTACAATTTTGTTCGTTTATTATTTAGTCGCTAGTCTAACCTCCGCGGCTCCGGTTGGAGATCAGGTTGAAGACTTTTCAGAACCGACTGAATTCTGATGCGACGTCTTGGCCAACGGTTTGGCAGCTTTTCATTTTTCTCGTCGAAAATTGTATTACACGTAGGTGCCGATTTACGCGGCCACCGATTTATCGCCGCGCGCACCTGCCCGGTGTTACCACTTGACAGCAAACCGTTGGGACAAGTGCAGGAAAAGCGGGATTGACTATGGTCGCGGATCTTGGAGAGTTGGACTGTACGCGGACCGGTTCAAGTGGCTGGTTAATGCGCGAGGGTCGTTTATTTTAAAAACGTGCCGTTTGTTTGGAAGTAACACGGTGCTCGACGCGACGCGATTTCTAAGTGACTTTTAGTGTCCGCCACAAATCCACCGTTCGCTCTACGAGTGACACGAACCTGTCGTTATAATTTAGCGCGTTCGCTAGCTGTGATCGCTGCGTGTATCTTACTTTCGGTTTTAGTACCCGGACACCGAGATGATGACGGCATAATGTGAACGAGTTGGTATCTCGAACACAGGCCGCATGACCGGCGATTTTTCGGACTTCTCGCGACAGAGCGCCCGGATTCTTCATTTTTCAATTCCGCATCGTGTGGGTACAATATCGTTGAAAATTTTTGACATCGTGAATTTTTAGTACTACACACAAGAATATAATATATCAGTCGCATGAGTTTAGCTCGAAATAAAAACAAATTTTCACCAACGTCACACCTACGACCGGTCGAGACAAATTTAGAAACGTTCTTTCTCAAGACTCGAAAAATATCTCTCTTCACAAGTGTAAAAGTTCACCTCCAGGGTAATAATAAACACAAACGTACCTACAATCGATTCATTATTACTTATACAAAATCTGTGTCCAGGATCATTCCCCTTCCGCCTGTCCTGAATTTCACAGTATATGTAATCGTTTATTACGAGCTAAACTATAAATCTGATCAATCGTCGTACATTAGCAAATACTGCTTGTATCGATGCGATCTGACGGTAGACGGACCTGCATTCTTCCGTCCGTCAGGCATGCAGGGGTAAGGAAAAAGTTCGGTCGGGAAGGGTGAGTCGGCGGTGCGGGGGGAGGGTTAGGGAGAGTAAAGTCGGCGGCGGAGGGGCGGGGGGGTGGGGCATCCGTCACCCGTCGGCGTACTCCGTCTCGACGGAGCCAAGCGTCGCGGAGCTTGCCGGTCGAACGGTGGAAGCAAGGGCGAAGGGGTGGAAAGAAGAACGGGGGGGCGGCGGAACGGGGGTTGGGGGTGAGGCGTAAGCAGGTCGCCTCTCCGTCGGTCCGTCCGTTCGTCCGTCTCCTCCTGACTCGTCTCGCGTGACGGTCTCGTCAGCCGTCAGCCGAGCGGCGACCGGATCGATACGCCCGCCACCCTCCTCCTCTTACGCTCTCCTCAGACCCCCTCGTCCTTCCGCGAAAAGCAATGCACCTACCGACAACCTCCCTCGCGCCCCCCCCCCCCCCCCTAACCCTCGCTCTATTGCTGCCCCATTCCAGCAGCTCCCGTCCGTCGCCCCCGCGGCTTTGCGTCTCTACCCGACACCCCCTCCCCCCCCCCCGCCCCTGCCGTTACCGGCATGGTCTAGTTGAGTTGAGTTGAGTTGAGTTGAGCCACCGGCCGGGTCAGAAGACGTCTGCTACCGCTGCCCGGGCGAGCGACAGCTCTCCTACTACCCCCTTATATACCACCCCCCCTCCCCCTGCCCCCGACCCTCGGCCTGGGGACCCACCTCAACTCCATTCTGCCGCGACGTGCTGCGAGATGGACAGCTCCGTCGCCCCCACCCTCCTCCACCCTCGCCACCACTCCCGCCCCATCTCCTTTCCCCTTGAACGGTGATTCTCGTGTGTACCGACGGCATGTGTATTTGTATGCGTTCTTTGGGGGTGTGTTGGGGGCTTGTACACGTGAGACAGAACCGGCCGAGTCTGATGTTTTATTGGTGTGGGATTTTGACGTGGTAGCCGAAACCTTTACGGAGTATCGCGACGTGTGTGGGTGTGTTTCTGTGCGTGAAAGGTTATCAGCGCTTCTTTAACAATGATGATCCTCAATACATTGTTTTATCCGGTTACGTAGTCATTCCCCTCTCAATTAATTGCTTAATTGATTGATAACAATATAACCACGTTCGGAGTTCCTGTACAGCTGTTCTTTTGTAATTATCTCTCGTTTTCTTTCAATCACTAGTTTCTGCACACGCATTTCCCGCAGGAAAATATTTTTACCTATCAAATCGGAAAACTTACGGATGAGAATGATGATCGGATCTATCGGCGAACGCCCTTAAGTCACGGAGTCCAAATTCGTGAGTACAAGCACACGCGCAAGGTACTCAATGTAACCTGCCCGCGCCTCGCCGCTCGATGATGCAGCTTCGATGATGCAACGTGTTCGTATTATCTCTCCTTTCGTCACTTTCCATTGTCAAAAATGACGATATTCGGTACAATACTCGGCTGTAGGCGTACCTGTAACCACAAGGTGTCTCGGCGACGATGAACTCTGAAAAGCATGTTAGGCAGCTGAGCATTCATTGTCGCTGCAGCAGATCGAAAGGGGAAACCCGTTATACCAATATCCAAAGGTGCACCGTTGCGGCACATTCATTTACAACTCGTTCATTATCGCAGAGCGACGACGTTACCAATAGATTTGTCACACCCTTTCACTCAACCATTAATGGCACCGTTCTCTCGCTGATGCCCACAAGTTGACTTGTTCAAAACTCGATACGCGCGCCCTTTGCAGGCTCAACGTGCGCCTAAGGGTGCGTTGCAGGCTCACCTGTAGGCTAGGAACCAGAACAATGAGACATCACGCGACGCCTTATAACTCGAGGAGAGGGTAGAAAAGGGGGATTCGGACGTGCGGATACACGCCAGTCGATCAGGACGTCGTAGTTCTTTATTCTTGAGCGATCAACGACGACGTGTCTCGTGCAGTCTGCTCGACTCAACGAGGTTAATCACCTTTTATACACGAACGCATCGTCGGAGCATGTAAACGGTGGTGGTGGTGGTGGTGGTGGTGGTGGCGGCAGGCCTGTTAGCCGATAACAATAATAAACTTTATCCTGGCGCCGAACTACAACCATACCATTATACCCATATTCAAAACGCTGCAGGTCCCCAGACGATCGGCCTCCCGGACTAAACTTCTTTCTTCACGTTTCAGAAGGATAAAATCAACCCCTTCTTATTCGATTCTTTCTTCAAGGCTCTTCGTTTCTACTCACGTCAATTTTACTTTTACCCTCTAACTCGTATCATCTATTCTAGATGCCCAGAAATTTCAACGATTGTTGAATATTTTTCAAGGTAATTTGAACAATGTTAATTCTACCTTTTTCAGTGAGTCTGAATATTTACATTGTTTTTGATTTTTAATTTATCAAAATTATTAATTTATAAGGCAGACATGTACATGGCGTCGAAGAGATGTATATATATTATATATGTATATGAGGACTGTAAGTAATCTTTTCAAGAAGAGCAACTTTTCTACTGAACCGACTAACACTAAGCGTGATTTGGGTCAACTGTTGTTTTCTGTTTATTTTTATTCTCTGAAAGTTGTTTTTCAGAAAACAATTAGCTGACTAACTAATGTACAGTTTTTCACGGTAGAGCAGTTCTAGCGAAAACTTTTATCATCTCAGCATTTCAGTGAATTGGGTAAACGTGCCTCTTTCCAAATTAGTAAGTACATGTGTTAAAAAAACATCTCAACACCACTGGAAAACTGAAGTCTGTACCTATGTACCTACATATTGAAATTTCCAAGTATACATGCAACGTTTCACAATTTGTATACAATTTGTAATACTCGCGATGCATTCAGTGAAGAATGAATCGATGTTTAGTTCTAGGTTAGCATGTATCCTGCAGCTAGAAGAATTGGGAAATCGGAAATCTAATTATTGATGATCCGAACCCCGACGATCGTGTCTAAATTAATTCTCAGAAATGGAATTTCATTCCTCTTGTGCTATAGATCCTTATTACCGTTTATTCGTCCAGAAATATCCTCTTCCGATTAAACCGCTTTGAATCTTGGTAAACGAGTCGGTGGACTCGGTTGGTTGAATTCATCCCGGTCCAGCTGTACGGACACGCGGGGTGTTGAAAAATTAGGTAAAAATCTCGGCATCTAGCTTGCAGAGTAGCCGCTGCAGGCGCTCGTGTTCACCGGTGACTAATCGTTCTAATTATTCTCTCGCTCACCGCCTCGTTAACAATAATTTCACCGGCTATTCGTGTATCTATACACCAACGTACCGTGTGTCGGCATACGGCAGGTGTACACGGAAAGAAAAATATTGTAGATTTTACATCTTCAGTGGTGAATATACGGACAGCACTTTTTTGGAATTAAATCTACAGCAATTGTGGCAAGATTTACAAATCGGATAACAAGGGTTATGAAACCAATAGTAAGACTTACGGGACGCTCGGCTAGATCTACCAAAACTGATGCAGATTTTACTCGAAACAAGTGCCGTTCATATATTCACCAGATAGATGTAAAAATCGCACGTATTTATTGCGAGTATATAAAGTTTCGAAGAGACATTTCGTGCGGTTGCAATGCTTGCAAGCTGCTGCATTCGCCCGGGGAACACGCAGCGATGAAACACATATTTATTCGTTACAACACACGATGCGCGACGTATGTGACGCATTACAATGCGCGCACTATATCACGCGTTGTATATCGCGTCGCGCGTCGCTCCGAAATACCAATTGTCAGTTACACGTTCATCGTCAAAGTGTATTATAAACGTTCTCCGGGTGACATCGAACCGTCAATCATTGAACCGATTGACGCGATCGTTGTCGCTCCGTCGCGTTACAATTACAATTTATACACTGCTCGGCCACATGTGCACGCGTTGCCGGTGCAGCGGCAGAGAAGCAGCTGCTGCAACGACTAGGAATGACCCATTGACGAGGACTCAATCAATACTTACAGAATGACTGACTGACTGACTGACTGCTACTTGGCTCCCGGATAAAATAAGACGCTACGGTACGAGACAAGGAGGGAATCAACGAAATAGAGGGAGAGAGAGAGAGAGAGAGAGAGAGAGGAAGGGGGCTGGTGGCGTATTTGGCACGCTGACAGGCGTCGCGCGCTCGCCGCGTTCGGAAACCGGAAGCCGGGAGAGGCGAGAGGATACCGGGCCCTTCGGATTGACAGTGACAGGCTGGTTGGGTGGTTCGGGGTGCAGAGAAACTGACGTTTACCTAATACCTACGAGGTCCGGTTGCGGTCTAGCGTCGTCCGCCGAGCTGACGGGATCTGTTGACGAACGGACGTTTTTCCTCGCCGTACGCGCAATCAATCAGCTCATTACACCGCGTCAGTTATCTTTCCGCGCCCTGTTCCGCTCCCGCATCCTCCGTCTCTTGACGCTGCGTCGTAGCTCCGCTGGTCACCTCCTATAACTTACACTGTTATAAACTGATGAAATATAATAGATTACACTGTTATACCGTGTGCGACTCCATTTACGAGTGCACTTGACTTCTTTCGTACGGAAACGCTGCATGGTCTACACGATTTGTCACATCTTCGCGAGTTGCAGGGTGGTCGGATCGTAGAGTTATAAATATTGGACGGATTATTCAGTGATTAATAGGGCCTGGATAAGTATGTATTTAATTCTGTATAAAATTCTGAAATCTAAAAAAATGTAAAAAACCAAATAAGGAATGAAAATAATTTATTAATAAGTAAAAATATGTATTTACATATTAGTCCGAGTCCTAGTGATCAAGGCGCTTGGTATGCAATTGTGAAACTTGGAATGATATTGTATTTTTGTATGATTGTTGAATTTTCGAATCGTATGGTTCTAGCATATTGGCCATGTTCGATTCACGTTATACATTGATTCGGATAAATTTGTCGTTTTTGTGTCCGTGCAATGGCGATGACTATGCATACCTACCCCGATCACAACCCTGACATTGACTGCCGTAATCCATATTCCATTTCAAGTTCAGGACGGAAAAGGTGAAGGCTTACGCAACCAGCGTGACTTTTATATCTCCGTCATGTCACCCTAGTGGTTGAAAGTGTTTTTTTTTTTTTTCTTTTCGTCGACCCGTCAATCGGTTCTTACTTCCAATTTCTTCGTCGTTCGTCCTTTCTTGTAACTAATAGAGACTCCTCTTTAATATAAAAAGCAAATCACCCCTGACGAGTTTCACGCATCAGGAGCTGGTGTAATTTTTCCGATGCTCGTGAGCGTTGCAGGTAGGTACGAGGCAAGCTCTTAACGACGATCAATCGGACTGCCTGTACGTGTGTATAAAAGTAATTGAAAAAAAGAAAGTACTCCCCCGAACTTCATTATTATACAATCTCCCTGGAAGCGGGGAAATGAAATAATGCTAGCCGCAGCAGATGGGTATCGGATGTTCCGGAGAACCGGAGTGCAGGTCGCGAGGCTGCATCAGACTCGCTGATCCGAGGCCCACGCGATCGGTATCATTCCGAACCACACGACGTCTGAATACCCTGGAAGAGCTATCGCGAGGCTCCGTGCGAGTTGACGGGCGCAGTGACGCCATTTCTGAGAGTCGGGGGATAAGGGGGCAAGGATCAGGAAAAGGGGTGGTGGAGGGGGGGAGAGGATTTCTAATTTATGACGATGGGGAGACGTGATGAACAGACGTCATAAAGCACGCTCGCCCCCGCCTACTCCGCCCCTGTTATCGCTGGCCCCTGTGATTTGTGGCCTCTCGAATTCTCTCTCAGTTCCCGCACGCCGTGACCGACTCGACTCTACTCGACTCTTGGTAAAAGCGTTGCTTCAATTCCAGCCAACGTCCGCCCCTGCAAATCCCCCGATATGCGGCTGCTTGCCTGCCTCTACCTTCTCGGCCTCCCTCTCTCATGAATACTATTAGATCTTCCCGCGCTCGCGAGCCAGCCATGGATATTCCCAGACCGATGGATCGAGGGCCCCAAACCGTGTCGACCAGCTTCTGAGATCGAGGGGCCATCATTTCCAATGAATTTTAGACATTTTTGTCCTGCTAAACGCCGGTGATTAGACCCGCAAGGGGAATAATCATTACCCGCGTCTCGGGCTGCTGCTCAAGGCTCGAGTGGATAGATACAGGGTAATTTTTTTTTTTTCCTTTTTTTCTTTCCTTACGTTCTCTTTTCCTCCTCCTTCGCTCTACTCTTGTTTTCTTTACTTCGTTCCGGTATTTTCAAGATAAAAACTATCTCACGCCGGCACGGTCGGTTGTTATCAAAAAATTCAGTCTGCCCCGTAGCTTTCGGTATGCCTGCAGACCTGGGTTTAGCGTATTATAGCTCACGGGGGATCGAAATTAAAATAAATACCCACATATCGGTAATATCGAGTGTGCCGGAGTGCTAGGGAACAATTCAGAGGAACAAAGGTTGCGTAATAGGAAACTTGTGAGGAACAAACGGAATTTGACAACGCGTGATCTTACAATTAATGTCACGCATCGTGAACGTTCGCACGTGAATGTTTGTTGCTTGTTATACATACTATTTGCGGAGGAAAGTGTGTCGGGGGAGTGAAGTGAAAATCGTATATCGGTAAAGTACTCGAACGCTGTCGCGTGTTTGATACTCGATAGGATATTATATATTTATACCCCTGTGTGCGTGCGCGTGTGTGTCTATAGCGCCGTTTTATACAGCGAGGCATAGAATTTGTAGGATCGCGTCGCCTCCTACGGATCGGTACCTTTGTGAACCTCTGAAAAATCGTGTTATAACCCTAATTTAATTTTATGACCGGCATTACGGTGGATTGTGTTGTATCGTTTCTGGCATAATGGCCGTATATGGCTCCTCTCCCCGTACAACCATATACCAACATATATATACACACATAATAATGGTGGCGGATAATAATCAGTTGTAACGCGAACCGTCGTAAACCGCAAAACAACGAGAATCAAGAAAGCGGAGATGAGCAGAGAAGTGCGGGAGGGAAGCGAGAAGAAGACCGAAGGAGAAAAGGTTACGAAAAACCCCCCTCGAAAGTGAAGAGAAGAAAAAAAAAAAAAAGGAAGCGAGTACAAAAACGAAATACAAACCGCACCCTGAATGAAGACGAAAGCCGCGTGGTTGGTTGGGGGATCGGGGCGGAAAGAAAGAGAGGTCGTATGTGTTTATATCCAAGGGGGTGGAGGCTGGGGGCTCAGGTATCATTATTTCGAAGGCTGGCCAGCCCTCGCTCGTCTGCTCGCCTGTCCCTCTGATCCCCGATAATAGCCGAGCGTGACCGGTTGGCGCCGTCAATCGTAAAACTCGGACACCAATCAACCAGCGACAATTCGTCGGTCGTCTCGACGCCGGTGGATTTTACACGCCTCCGTGTGCGTCGGGGATGCCTGAACGTGAACGCGCACACACGGAGTCCGAGGACCTCGACGTGGTCGTCGTCGCGGTCGCGGTGGCCGGCGAACGGCGGGGAAAAACGAAATTACTATAATACCGTGGCAGCATCGCGTTGGTACCATTCGACACCCCCGTTCCCCAGACCCAGACCCCTGCATGTTCCGTTGTTGTTGTTGTTGTTATTGATTGGCCAACGCGTCTCCATCAACCCTGCCGTTGACTCTGTATTTACGCTGATTCTTGACGAAAAAGCATAAAATTACGATAATCGCGGGGCGACCGGATGCCGTTCGGCTTTTTCGAGGAGATCCAGAAGGTCCCGCCGCCCTTTCTTTCACGATCGCATGCTTCGAAGAGGTCTTTTTATACCGGCGCTTGTGGTATACATGCTGCATTTCTGGCTCGATGATCAAATTTGACCCTCTAAAGGATTCGATGATTTCTGGGTATAGCTTTCATCCTTGGATAGAAACAAACGAATGGCGACTAGTCTGAAATGAACGTGAAATATAAATCAGGCTTCGGTACTGAAAGATTCCACATCGAACGATAGATCGAAGGTACTGGGCAGAAGTTTACGATTGGTTGTCGAGTATCGTCCTCTTTCTCATATTTGGAGTGATTTCGTAAATCGCTGCCTGCAAGAAAAGACTGATATAAGTGCACGAAATGTGCTTTATAGAAGATGCAGATATCTTGTCGTATTTTTTCAGCACTTGATCCTACGGAGTTTCGAATGCGTCTTACGAAATCTTTGGATGCCATAATCAGATCCCAACGGCGTCGACAAGTCGATCCTCGGACGAAAGATTACTCTATCGCGAATGACTCGAGGTGAATTCACCAGACTTGCGTTGCAGCGCGAGTGCTCGACTTGGATTGATCTTTCTCACGACCGAACGAATTCACATGGCACCAAGTGAACGGTCGACGAACTTTTTCACGTACCTAGAACGCCGCTAAAGCCACATTTCTCCGAGTTAGGTATACGTGTATACGTACAAGGCGAGTTCTAATTAACGGATAGTGATTTTTGAGTTATAGCCTAGGCTGGTATTTCCTGATCCGTGAGCAACTCCTCCTCTCGCCGTACGGTTCGCAGGTTTATAGAAGTGGCTGGTTGACGAGGCGTGTAAGTAAGCGGTGGTGAGTCGGTTGCTCGTTCGGCAGGTACTGCGGCACAGGCTGTAAGAAGAAGAAGGGACCGCAGGAGCCGAAGAAGCGAGAGCCAAGAGGTGGAGGAATACTAGCTACAGGGTCAGTCGAGCTCCCTGGTTCGGCTCGGGCTGCCGGCTGCCGTAAAAACGTCAATTAAAGTGTTTTATTTGATCCTTCGTTAGAACGATGAAATGGAATTTTGATTTATAGCCGCTGCGGCCTTATACCGCGTAAATAAAATAAATAGGATGCTATAATTAGCCGGTGGTTATATAGGTCCAAATGCTAACCTAGCTTACGGCTCGCGAGGAGCTCGTAGTCTACGATTCCTTTCCCCTCGCCAGCTCGCGGTATTCGGGACTATCAGTTTTCACTCATCCCGCGTCCATGTCCGTTTATCCGGTGATGGTCCCAGCGCCGACGGGGCCCAATCACTCCTCTTCGATACCCACTTCGCAATAAACACATCCAACATCGTAAACAAACCCTCCAGGCCGGGTCTGCACTTGCACTGATACCGCAAACACTCCCGGATTTTAACGGCCGTTCCCCTCGCAGCGCGATCTTTGTGCGCCTCAAACCGTCCCTCCTCTATCTACAGGTGTTTGTCTAGCTGCTGGGCAGAGCCGCAGTCTATCCTCCGTGATCCTCCTGCCCCTGGGAATCTGCGGCTCTTCTCTTTTAACCTCCCGGTTCTTTGCACCGCGCGGGGATGTGCCTGATGTAGAGATGCTTTTATATGAGCCTGCAATAAACAAACAAACACCAAGAGGAAGGAGAAGAAGAAGACGATGATGAGACGTATAGGTGTGCGTGCACACAGGGTGTTCAAGTTCGAATTGAACGGTCAAATGTTCCTGAAACTCCATGTTGAACCGGGATTTTTATGGCGGTTGCATCAGTTACAGGAAAAATAAAACCGACGGTTAAATTTCTTTTCATGTACTCTGTAACCACCGAAGATAAGCAAATTCTAATCAACGATTTCCGAGTACCATTACACCGCATTCTATTAATTGACACGCGTCGTCTCACGCTTTATTGGACGTTGACACTTGCGTTACTTTGTTCCGTACATCGTGTATCGGTATAATTTGGCAGACATTTGACCGACGTTTAAGGCTATCGAATCGGACACCCTGTATGAGAAAAAACAATACAGCTGAGACAAGATAGATAGATTGATAGATAGGCAGGAAAAAAAGTTACTTCGCCAAAGAATTCTTAAAGCACGCGGTAGAATCGTCGAAGCGTCTCGAATTTGGGCAGACTTCCAGGAAGGGTGAAAAATAAATCCCCAGCATTCTGGTGTTGTCGGGGTGTTACTGTTGTAAGGCTCCTCGCGCCCCGGTGTTGAAGGAAGAACATTTTTATTTCATCGTATAACAAGGACCAGTCGCTAACTCCGTTCGCATGTACTCATTATTACGTTCCTTGTTCTTTTTCTCGTTGTAAATTTCTGTCCCTTTTTTCACGCGTGCGTGTGCGTTTTATTTTATTGTTATAAATTTTTATCCTGCCATTCACGCCAAATTGTATTACGATTTTAAAAATAACCCATACGCGACGTGCGACTACACATCTACACGCCTAGACGCCATGCCAAGCCGTAGAGCGAAAGCTCTCGCCTCGCGAGATTTATATCATAACATATACAAGAATTTCTAAATTTGTGCCTGATTATGTACTTAATTACGCAAATAAATCCGTCTTGTTATAAAAACATACGAAAGAACCTATCTCCGAACGGACTGGTGGCTAGTAGAAAATAACACTAACGCGGGTGACGGCTGAGTCGATTCGTATGCTCGCTGATGCTGCCATACCTACTCGACTTACTCTTGACGAGGCTTCTGCCATGCGTGAGGAGGGGCGCCTTGCCCTCTGCAGGCTTGCTGCAGCCGTCCGAATATGCCTAGGTTATACGTGTTACTGTTTATTGTTACCAGATACGAGCTTCTCTCCGGTGATTTATTGTCCCAGTTTCATACACATGTATAGGCATATGAAACACGTATATGTGACATGTGTAGATACAGTATATTTCGGCAAATCACAGGCGCAGTCGCATCGCGTTACACGTATCCTTAGATATTAACCTTCGTTTGACACCCTAGGGTACAACGACCTCACGCCTCTATTTCGTTAATTTAAAGTACCTAGATCTAAAAGAATCGGATCTGCGGCACTGTGGCAGTTCGTGGTCAGGCATTTTGATACTTTGTTATATAACGTGTACAGTTTGAAAAAGTAACCTTTTAGGTACATTGAAAAAAAATTTTAAGCGAAAATATTTAATAGTTTATTTTTTACAACGATTTTTGTCGGTGGGATACGTACGACCCCAGTGTGTCAAGTATGTGTTTCTACGGAAGTGTGTCGAACAAGGCTTAACAGTCCTCGCTGTGGTTGTGCACTGGTTGTAATATATAAATACACAATCGATACTTTTCATACCTGATGCGTCGTGCACGGTAAAACAAGTGGCATAAAACTCAATTCACAATGAAATATGTGAATCCGCAAGAAGTAGATAGATTTTTGAATCCCCAAGTGCCTTAGACACAATCCGTAGGAAGTGATAAAAAGAATTTTCGTTTTTGCTATGATTCTTGAGATCGGTGATAGGATTCCTTTTCATTCACCCCAAAATTTCATACGAAGTAAAACTTTATGTAGATCGCATGTGGTTACACGTACCTATGTATGCAAAATACGAAAAAACCTTGTCTAACAATAACTCTTGTCCAGGGAGCAATGCAGCTATGGTTGCGCCTGGAAAATGCAACCCCAGAACATTACGGCGTGGCAGAAAAAAAAAAAAAAAAAAACAAATTGTAGTGGCGTAGAGGAAAAAAGAAGAAGGAAATCTTGCCATTTGCAACAAATGTTGCTTTTAACCATAATTATTTTATCAATTGGACAAAAACGTTTTTCCATCAGAGTACCGCATGTTTAATACACATTTTTGAATTGATGCCAAGCAATTTTGTTGACGTCACGAGCACCTTCTCCCGTACTGCGCGGTGATGTGTATAATACGACATTCAGGGATTTTCGCGTGGAACCAACGATATAATTTGATTTCCATTGATAAGCTTCCATTGATAAAGCTTAGCTTTATAGCCGTTGCTTCGTCACGTGTATCGTTTAAAATCACCCGTACAGCTTTTCTTCCCGGGCGAATTACGAGCAGGGCTCATGCGTAAGCACTGGTCTCTTATCTCTTCGGCCTACATGTATACATAAACAAGTGTGTACACACAGAGTTGCGCACCGCGAAAATGTGACAGTGGCACGAGTATCGGAATCCTTCATCTGAACACGTGTTCGGTATACTTGAAAATTCGGAACGCGTTTCACCGACCATGGTGCCATTTCAGGTAACTCTCTGCTTGCATCGAAACGTTCCTTTACCTCACCTTACTCCGCTCCGGCAAATTTGTCGGCCGTGCTAATTATCCGGGTATACAACGTATTATTCGCATCAACATCATCAAGTGTCGCTATCGTAAATCTTGCTCCCCGTTCGATCGCTATGCCAACAAGGTTGACGTCAATCCCCATATTTCGCTGAGAAGGGTACAATACCTGTGAAATACTTGTAGCTGTATTATTTTGCGTTTGTTACACGTATCTGTACGTAACGCAAACCGGTCGGGATGAATCTCTTGAAATTATATTCGCACAACCGTAACAATTGCTCCTCCCAGAATATCGTGAATTAACTAATGATAAAATATAGTTAGCGGTAGTCTGACGGGTTAACATAACTGCAATTGTTGCACGGATCTTATGTACTTATATGTATAATGATGGTGTCCAAAATGAGTGCTATATACACATGTCTTGACACGTGCCCATTCAAAGTTACTTGAAGTAATTCCAACTCACTGTGGGTCACTAGGAAAGACTTGAAATCATTACAAGTCGAAAAGTAATCGGAGTGGTACGAAATCGTCTGGATCTACTTTGTAGTAAGTGTCGATCATGACGAATGACGATATGTTTCATTATTTCCCATTATATAAAAAATCCTCATTTCAATCACCGAATTAGCACCAGCACCTGCATAGTTGTTATGTGTAAAATAATGTTAGAACCACCTTGCCGCTTACAGAAAATAATCCATCGATCATAGAAATGGTGAAGATAAAAAATAGTTCCAGAATAAATCTGTGATTTTGGTATATTTACATATTAGAGGTGTATGTATGTATCAGGGTGTCGCAGAAAAAAATAAGTTACGAATTTCCACCGCGGCATCCCCAAAAAAGTTTGCTTATGTCGAAAGAAAGAGTTTGCGAAAAATATGAGCGTTCTGCGTTATGCGGAAGATCGCGCTCGTTTGGCTTTTAACTTTTTTTTCCACGTTTTTTTTTGAATTTGCGAAGAAACACATCGTCCGGGAATTTTATTCTCCTAAATTAAAAGTATATATTGAATAACAACCATTTTATGAGATTGAATTAATAATGAAAATATCGTCAGATACGTTTCTCAAACATCAACCGTAGACTCGATATTACGAGTCTGGGTATTCTTAGTGACGTAAAATCACGTAACGATTGAAGTGAGCAAAATAAAAATCAAAATGTATTCACAATTCTTCACAACTTCAAAATAACGTATAAAAGTGAAAAATCATCCAAGCGTAATTTTTCCACGAAACGTAAAACGCTCATCCGTTACCAAAACCTCTCTCTCGAAGAAAAACGAACTTTTCAGGGGGTGTCATGGTGGAAAATGTGAAATTATTTTTTCCCTCAAGACCCTAGTACGTACGCATAGACGCTCTCTATCGTACAATCCGGATATCCACAATATCTCTAACGTGATACGTACCTTGTTGTGTTGTAGGTAAGTAGCTGCCAGGTCATCAATAAGCTAAGGGACCACGCTGACGAATAATACGGCGAGACGCGGCGGGAGGTCCTTCCGTTTGACGAGCGAGTCATTCATCCTCGGACCCACCTACGCGCCAGCGGTGGCGATGCCTCGACAAGCCCGAAGACCTCGGCTCCGTAACTCGTATGCGTGTTCACGTGTTCAGCTCTTAAATCTTTACGTGTTCAGCCATTGCGCGTCTATCCATCAGACGTCAGAAGTAACGCCTAGGTTAGACGCCTGGTTATGAAGGGCCCGGAGATCAATCCCGAGGGATCTGGGCTCCTCCTCGATTTCTCTCTCAATCGACACGCAGCTACCGAATTTCGGGCCTCTCCCGATTCTCTGATTCACGCCTGGTATCAGCGTTGTTCATTGTTTTGTTCTTGTTCGCCGCTTATTTGGAAAGAGGTTTGATCAATTTTTCTTTAGCCTTCAATTTTAAACGAATCAATTTGCGATCCCGCACCCTGATGCGCCGGGAGGAGGCCGAGGTGTGGGGAACAACGAGGCGGTGATGACCTGCCAACGGTTCACGCATTAGCTGGACAGATAGCGCGGCGCCTAATCGGTCCTCATAAATTACCAAATTAATATCCCGTGTTACCGGCGCTGCCTCATCCGTCAGGTGTCAGCGTTCCTGCAGATATAGCCGGGCTTCTAGGTCGAGGCTTCGTCCGTACGTGTTGCACGCATACCGTCGACCGCGACGTAGATTTTTCACGCTGACCTTTGACGCTGGTTGTTAAAAAGCTCGCGTTCGGTACTCATCGTGTAAAGTTTCCTAGGACCATCCAGGATCGCTTTAACGAAATTTTTTACAGGAAGAATACCGAGTTCGTTAAAAAGTTCTGGCGGATGCGAAACGGCTTGTGATTTTATAGCTATGCTTTATTACAGTATTAGAAATTCATCGGACATTCGTGCGATGCTCGAGTAGCTGGTACATCGGACGATGCCGAGGATACATCCTGTTTCTTTTATCTTTGACAAAAAAAAAAAAAAAAAACTGTTGCTTCAAGTATACGTAGATTAATACCGTGGTTAGATGAATATTTTTCAAATACAACATGATTATGTCACTGAGAGGAAAAACTATTAATATCATACATTAAATAGAATGTATCTACAAGTGATGAATAATTTGTCACGTATACAGCCGCGTAAATATGTCCCAAGGTGTACAACTATAGGATATATATATATATATATATATATATATATGTGTGTGTGTGTGTGTGTGTGTTGAGTAATCGGTAATATATAGAAATATGGTTACTTAAGACTGTTTGTATATTGGGAAATGTATTCGTCTTATTTCGTATAATATCGTAATGAAAATAGCGGATTTATAGTATAATATCGGAGAAGAACGTTCACACACGTGTGTAATATCTGAAAAATAACTTCACGTACGCGATCGTTTTACGAAATGGTAGTTAATTACACGTAATCCGGTCGTGATACTGTCGTTATAAATCATTTAGTTTTCACAAATTTTTATCGTACCCACCTTTTGTGTAGAAAGATATTCGCCGCGCGCTCTGTTCCTCAAACTGAATAATAAACGGTTTAATAATCGTTACTAAACGAAATTTAATAAATCGCGTTTTTTCCCCGTTTTTTTCCCTTACTCTTTCTACTTTCTTCCGTTTCTTGTTTACTCGTGTAATAAACGCGTTAGCCACGCTCACAAAATTTTTATTACTTCTTGTATATACCAGGTATACTATATGGATACATTACTTCATGCCGCTGCTGCTACCGCTGCAGTTAAATTATCTTGCTAAGATGTAACGACTGTACCTTTCTCGATAATTCTCTGTACGAATTTTTACCCATACTTTTATTTAATCAACTTGCATGCTTCAATTCAAGACTTCGCGAATTACACGTTTACTGCGTAATGTAGAAATTTCTTTATCAAAACGGTATTTCTTTTCCAGAAATTTCATAAATTACCATAGAAAACGAGCATTGAAATAAAAAAATGACCGTCAAAAATTGCTCACTAAAAATATTCAAGCCCTTGACTACTTGTGTTTAATTTTCACCGGACAATTCCAGCGGAGTGAAAATTCACACCCGGAAATATGTCAAGTCACAAAACGTATCTTCGAATCACTAAGTAAATATAAAAGAGACATATGTGTATTACACGTACAACAGCACATATTATACAATATTAGAAAAGGCACGATCGAACATCCGAAGCGTAACCCGCGAAAGTGGAACGTTTTTTTTCGCATGGCTGACTAAGTAGCAGATGTATATGATACATTCCATACCATACCAGCACCTTATACATATACCTACGCCATGATCGAAGCGACCGGCGCGCGACTCGAATTAATAGCGCGGAAGCTATTAGCATTGGCTGCAGGTCACCACCATCTCATCGTCAGAGTCCAGAGCTTATACCACGCATATTCGATGGCCGGCGTTAAATTCGCGAGATGCATGCCAATACGATAATAAATAAGGCTGCAAGCGTTGGTCGGAATATTTTCTACCGATAAAGTAGCAATCCAGATCCGCAACGCATTCGCTGACCCGAAATGTCAAATCTTGCGAGTCTCGATCGGACCGGCGCACTTTAGGCTCGCGATTCGCGCTTGATGCGAAGAACTCGGTGCCCGTAGGATCGATTCTGCACCCGGACCACCCACCTTGAAGTTCCCGATCCTCGACGTCGCGGACCGGACGCGGTTCACCTACGCCTGTCCGCGTTTCCTCCGAACGGCGTCAAGCCTGCCACTTGCCTTTTATATCACGCGAATGCCAAAAGGCCGCGGGTATCGCGGATTACGCGGGACGCAGAGGCCCTCGACGATCGCTCTCCTCTCCTCTCCTCTCCTACTCGACGTCTGTCGCATGCATGCAAGCGCGACACGACCGCCAATTAGCGACGACGACTCTTTTGCAGTTGAAGCAACCGGGAGACTCGCTTATAGCGCAGTTTTCTACGCTTCGGTCGAGATTCAGCGGCTGATCGTAGGCGCTCATTCTTTCAATTCCTATCAACCGACGCCCACGTGTACGAATATTACTCGACTAGCCGTGACCTGCGTCAATGTAACACGAGCAGCGATCCGGAACGAGTTGTTTTAATTTCGGGACAGAATTCTCACGTTTTAGGGTCGAATTTTACGAAATTATGGGAGGAACAAGCGATTCTTATCTCGTGCTGGCTAACATTCGATCTTCATTCCTAACTTTTTCAAGATCAGTGTACCTATAACGATATAATTGACGTTGCTCTTTATCGAATTCAAAATCGCCCATCCGTAAACATTATAGATTACATACTACCTCATGCATTTGTACCCTATTCTAGAAAACAGTGTCACGGTGAGTCAGCGGAGTTAAATTCGGGGTTCAGACAGTGTAATGCATGACCAATTAAAATGCCAATAAAACCGAAAGGAGCCACTACATTATACGCCCGTACATTACGGTATAGCTTGTTTTTGTTTATGTTTTTCTTTCTTTTTTTTTTATTTCTTTTCGATGATGCGGGAGGGGCGCATTTCTGCAGGCATATAATACAAGAGAGGGCGGTGTGTCATATTGGATTACGGAATAACGTTCGCTAATTGCCACCGAAGATAAAACAACGGTTAATAACCTTTCTGTCTTCCTGCGACTACCGACGGGGGCTGCAGACGTCCCTCGGGATTGGACGGCGCAATCGTGTGCCGGACTTGCCCCCCTCTTTATGCAGACCGACTCCAGAGTCCTGCATCGGCACGTTAACTGGCACCTGTAATTGGCGTCACTCTTATCACTCGCCCAGCTCCGCGTAATATAAGGACGGAAGGAAGTTACGGATGGAAATGCATGCAGCTACACCTACAAGTTTGTTTCCCTCCGCATTATAAGCTGCACCCTGTCGTAATTTGTAACGCGTCGTCGGTGCGATTTTGTTTAAGGGTGGTGAAGGGGCGGGGGGGGGGGGGGGGGGGGAAGCTCGGAGCAAGGATACCCGAAGGATTCGGTAACCGGACACGAGGAATGGTACACGGTAACGGTGCAACGCGTTTCAGGCACAGTTCCGATATATTTGGACGCCTCGAATCTGGCCCCGAAGGTCAACGAACGAACCAGTCTAAAGAGGATAAGCAATTATTGGTAGAGCGTGGCCGCTTTGAGCTGCTGCACCTGACGGAGCTAGCCGGCGGCAGCGACGTATCGAGTTTCGTCAAGCCGAACGCAGACTCGCCGCGGATCGCGGATGATCGATCCCGAACGATCGAGTGATTGAAGCGGCGATCAAAATTTGGCGAGGAGAAGGAGGAGGAGGAGACGAGACGAGACGAGAGAGCTCGTAGAATTCCCGAGTGGAAATTCAGAGGCGACGCCGCGCTGCAGCGCGGATTAAGAAGCTCGCGGTAAGCGAAGGGCGAGTCGTAAGTGAGTGAGTAAGTAGTAAGTCTTGATCTGATGGCTGATGGAGACGTCGCGGTTTAAGACAGACGCCGTCTCGGAGGCTGCGACGTTTGACGGACAGGGTTATCTCCGTCCCTCTCCTCGACGTTGTCTCGCGCCAACCGACGCTCTCTCTCTCTCTCTCCCTCTCTCTCGCTCTCTCCCTCTTCGCTTCTCCGGGACCACGGCTTCACAACGACGTCTTGCTCCAGCTAGCCTGGCCACTTATTCCCGCCCGACGTCATTTCATGTTTTTACTGACGTGCCTATAAATAGGCGGCCCACAGCATTCTGGCGCTGCTGGTGCTGCTGCCGTTGCTTCTGATGCCGGTGATGCCGATGCTGATGCTGATGCTGATGCTTATGCTGCTTCTGCTGCAGCCGTCGCTCCACTGGCGCAAGGTCGCGTCATGTCAACGTCGCGGCATTTTCCCATATCAAAGCGAAACGACGGGACGCGACTTCGTCGAGAACGTTACTTTCAGCGCGCTTTATGGCGTTGTTTGTTGCGTACAAAGAAACCCGGGGATACATCCGCGCTTTATAATCGTGCGTACTCTGCATATGTACGATACATACGCGTATATTCGCTGGGCGCACACACACACACATACAAACGCGTATCGATGAGAGTATAATTCAGCGGAACGTTAAGGAGACATGACAGTTTTGAAATTGAATTTTTCATACATTCATTTTCTTCTCATCTTTATATCGTTTGTATACGATACAGTTCCAGCTCCTGTTCTATACTGCGAAAAAAGGCAAGAGACAAAATAACGACAAGATGAAAAAGAAGGGAGGGAGGAAATCACCCCACCGACAGCTACTCGGCACTGACGTCTGGATTATACCTGTTTAATACAATGTTTGATGTGCACACAAGCTTCGAGTATTATCTACTAGAAAGGTTGTCAACGGAATTCTGGCCGGTCGGGTCGGTCTGCCAAGACTGGCACATAAAATTAAACCTCGCAATACCGTGGCTGCTGTACATACATACACCGTTTACTCGAACCGCCTCTGCGGTATGATATCTCAAATTTTTTATTTGCACATTATCGCTACGTTTTTCTCACAGACCGATTTTTTTTTCCCGTCGACTGTATGTATAAAAAATACTCTTTCGAGGATCTATGCTTGATATGCTTTCGGCTTCGAATTGGAGGAGTTGACATCATTGAGTCATTCCTGAATGACAAAATAAGTTATTCGATTTTGAATCCTTGCTTCTCCGACAACGGGGACTATTTTTAAGTCATCGAAGAAACAGAAGACGCGAAAAATTCTTGAACCTAGTAGTTCCAATGTTTAATTTCGATACAATTCTCACAACTGATTATAGCTAGAAGGTCTACACGACGCATGTATTGTATGTTATTTTTGTAACCTTAGACCGGAGGATCTCGGACGGGGATTGACGAGCAGAGAGGTCGATCAGAGGCGATCGGGCGAGATGAATCGTGACGTGCGGGAAACGGTGTTGAGTTGCGGTCTATCCGTGAGGCCGGTTCCCTGACTCTCGTCAGAACGGACCGTGGATTAATATTTTCTTTCCTCAATATTACACGTAAGAATACGTCGATCCAGTCTAACTAAGCAACGATTCCCCGCAAGCGTGTAGCTCGTGTGTCGTACATATGCAGATAGGCGTGCTTACAACACGTCGGTGGAATGTCGGACGATGCAGGTAATCCTTGTACATCATTGCTCCGCGTTGTTCCCGCATATTATATGCATAGGTTCGTACATCGGTGATACGGGAAGCGCTAGTTTGGTGTGGGAATGCGCAGGCTTTACGGCATCAAATAACTCGTTTGATTCCTCGGCGATGTGAGATTATCTCGTTATTTATTGGAAAGTCGAATCAGCCGGCCGTTCGGATGCCTTATTGATATACCGGTGCGCGTGCATCCAGGCGTACAAAAATTACCAAGGAAATCACGCTTGACGAGCCTCGATGGTTACGCGTGGTGCACGGCAGGACCCATAAGGCGACATGGTCACCATTCCTCCCAGTCGTCCGAACGTATCGCGTTCCAATTTTTAAACCGCAATACACGCTAAGCGGGACCGCGAACCGATCACTGACAATGAGTGGCAGCGGTAGAACGGTGAAAGTCTCGCGGCTGCCGCGTGGCGATGTAACACCGGCGATACAATGATAATTGGAATTATCGGTGAACGACGCAGCGGCGCAGCGATCACTTTTATCCGCGATAATGGTTAACGGATTTCTGAAACCAATGCAGAGAGATTGTCACCGCGCGTTTCGCGTGGATCCGGATGACTGCGAGGCCATTGGCGTCTGGCTGTGGCTGATAACGTGGTGTAATAACGAGGATTCACGTTACGGGTGCGAAGCGTCGTCGGTGGCCCGCGGTGTGCAGCTCGCGTTAATTCTCATAACCCGAACTTTGTAAGCGCAAGTTACGCGAATAGCCTCACCGTCCGCTGCAAAGATGTGCGAGAGAGAGAGAGAGAGAGAGAGAGAGAGAGAGAGGTGTGTGTTGGCTGCGGCACAACTTGATATAATAATAAACTGAAAAAGAAGAGAAGGTGAGCGAGGACGAAGGGGGTGGAAGAAGAACGAAGAAAGATGAAGAAGAAAAAAAATATGAGCAAAAGGCGTTTATTTTAAAAGGGAAATGCAGCGCCGCATTTTTATGTCTTCGCCAGAACTTTTCATCTCCGCGCGCTAACGGGGGTGGCAAAGGCGACGGTGGTGGTGTGTTGGCGGTGGTGGCGGTCGTGGAGTTCAGGGTGAGCGCCGCACCGAGACTGAGAGAGAGAGAGAGAGAGAGAGAGAGAGAGGGAGTAAGGAGAAACGGCGGGTGGACGGGGTTAAAACGGGGAATGAAACGGCAGACTGCTGCTGATGAAATTCATAATTCAGATCCAATGCGCCCTCTGTACCTCGTTCAGAATATACCTCGTTGCTATTTGTAGGCAATTTTTTTCTGATTTCTTTCTCTCCCTGGCCGTTTCTCCGGCTTCCATCTTCCTCCTCCCGCCCCCCTCTTCTTCGCTCTTCGCTCTTCGCGCTTCGCCCCCTGCGACGACTTTTTCGCATTATTGTATTATGTACCTCAAGGATAATTACGCACCACACGGAACGGGATTAGGGACCAAAGCTGTTCGAACGAAACGCGGTTATCCAGCTCTCGCGGTTCGTATAACCGAACATCCCCCTTGCACATTCGTCGAGGGGGGCGGGGGCGGAGTTGCACCCTGGAGGTCGGGGCGGAAGGACGGCGGGCGGCGTCCATCGGGTCGAGCCGGAGTGACGGTTTGGTGGCACGCATCCTGAAGAACTGCCCCTTCCGTTTATCGTTCGCTGTCGCGTTTTATCCGGCAGTTATACCATCCCTAATAGGATGTAATATTATACGAACAGTCACGTCCACTTGAATTCGCAGCGCTTAACGGTGACTGGACACGAAACTCGGAGAACACCGTGGCTCCTCGACGCCGCTGCCTCCGTGGCGTTTTCGTCTTTGCCTTTATTTTTTTCTTTTTTTTTCTTTTATCTTCATATGACTGCCGCTGGATGTTCCAGGTGAAACCCGGGTCCACGACCATTGGCCATGTCCATGTACCCAGCGGAATACACTCGTCTGGGTTACAGCACGACCGGCCGTTTCCACCCCCTCGGTTCGCGACCCCAGAGGTAGAATAAACAGCCGGAATGTTACCGAAGAGTGAAGAGTCCGGGGTCGCTACTCTGAATCATGACCTCCAAATGTCCTCTGGGATCGAGTCCTGCCTAAGCTGCAGATGGACGCGGAACATGAACATTTTTATCGACGTGGAATTACGCCTACAGCTTTTATTTTAGGTTAAACGATTATTGTAAGACGAGGTGGAGGATGAATTTCCTTATACTCTCGCTTACACACTTTTGTACAGAGAACTTGAAATTTATGGAGAATCGTTGCAGAGAGGCGGCAAGGAACAAACACGTCGAATACGCGGAATTATACGGAGGATAATGATTTACACTTACTGTGAGAACAGAGTTGATATCGATTACCGAGGGTGAATCTAGGGGTGAATTTTGCTCGTCGGCTAACATATACTTGTTTTTCACGGTACCGATAATATATACTCGTATTATGGTATTGACGGGGGGATGGAAGAGGTCTGGGAGAGCAACGAAACGTACGTCAGAGTCACGAACAATTCCTCTTCGGAGGCGGGTTGAAGCGAGTCGAATTGTATCGCTTGAACATCTTTGTTCGTTAAACATTTGTAAAATTAGAGAACTGTACTGTTGGACACTGCGAGTGTGCAGCGCATCGTGCAATGTCGAGACCTTTTGTCGTTGATGATACAAGGAGTGTGGGTGGATGGGCATGTTCAATGTGCGGCTATTATCTACCTTATTAGTTATATGTACATACATAGGTACCTTGTGAAACAGATTGGAGTTGTTATACCGCGGGCGTATAAAATATAGACGTGTAGTGAAAAAGTGAAGTGACGTTTTTGCGGAGCGGGATTGAAGTTCAAAATTTGAAAAGTTCCGAAAGCGCCTAATTCCGAAGTATTTCGTGGTGAAACTTGCAGCAAAGAAATAAAACTTTTACGAAACAACAAAGTTTCGAAAAGTAATGTTAAGCAACAGCAAAATTTGGAAACGTAAAGTTACGATAGAGTAAAATTCTGAAAATTAAAATATACTCATATAGCGTAGTTTATTCAATGAGTGGGTGTAAAAAATCAGAATGACCAGGATGGTGAAATTTCACCAGGTCAGAAATTCATCGAATTGAAAATCTTCGATAATTCAGAATTTCGGTGCTTCAGATTTTTAAACTCTCCTTTCCGCACTACGGGGAACTTTGTGCGTCGGGTTTCGGACCATTCGAGACTTTGGTGCGTAATCAAAGTTTGATTTCTTTGCCTCAAGTTTCACCATGAAAAATTTGGAATTTCGCGTTTTCGGAACTTTTCAAATTCGGAATTTCCACCCCGCCCCGTATTTACGTTTGAACGCGAACTCGCGCAGTGCACACACAATGTCAGGCATAAACGCGTTACTTTGTGCGAAATTGGGATCGTTAATTATTACCAACTCACGGCTCGCCTCCCCCCGTACGCCGATGACAATTACACCCAGGATCCTCCCCGGTAAGTTGACAAGGTGACAGTAAACCGCGATGCAGAGGCGACGAGGGCGCAAACATATCGGTTCGATTGGCGAGCTCGGTTATATATTACGCGGTCGGAATCGATAGACGCGTTACAATTTCAATTCGAACGGACGTGTGCAGGCACTAAATTGAGAGTAATTGTGCTGACTGTTACGTGTGATGAATAGATCAAAGTCAATTGCGTCGAGTGACAGCTCGGCCGTACACCCGAAGCAGAGAAACGAAACCAATTGGTTTTGCGTCGGGTGAAACGTGGATGTAATATGAGCGGCAGCAGCCGGAGATATCACGCCGGGCAACACACAACCAGCCACCCGAGGTGGAGGCGGAGGTGGAGGGGCGGGAGGAACTCGATGGACAGAGGACGAAACACGCACAATGGAGACTGAAAGCCGATTGCCGCTAGTCGCAATGTCCAGCAGGGGAGACAGGCCATCGATGCAGGTGTATCGAGTATCGGTATACCGAAACTTTGTTCCTCTCTTCTTAGTCGGCGGGTATTTTAATCGGTCCGTGAAATTCCCGGCAAAATTTTGCACTTTCAACGCCATCCGCGTAACGTTGACACGACGTTTTTGCCACAGGCGTATGCACGTTTAATCAAATCGCGGATTCATTCGGTGTTTTCAATCAATTTCACATCGCCAATAAATTCTATCCGGTTAAATCCCTCGATTCATGATCGATCTCCGTACTTCGACGATCGACGAGTTACGCTGCAGCCGCGATGAAAACGGATCACTGGGCTAATCTGAGAGAAATAACTTGGCAGGTTTAACGGGACGCGAATTAGGAGTGATCTACTTATATGATGCCGATTTTACATGAATCGTGTTGTTTGCTCGCGATTTTCAAAAATAATTATCCACTTTCACGAAAGTGCTGTAATAATCGGCATTGTTAATGCAAAGCTCGATTATACTTAGCTAAAACCTGACCCCCAGTGTATTGATTCATTCAATGCTCTTATTTATAATCCAAATTACACTCGGAGGCGAACAATTAACGTCTGTTGCATTGGCGTTAATGCTGCAAGTATTACGATGAAGGTACCGTATTCTGTTGCAAGGATTTTACGTAAGGGGTAAAAATTGGATGGGCGTATCCGTTAGGAGTGTGAAATAGCCAGCGAATGGTTTACTTGTTTTAGCTGTTCGCGTATTCTATAAGATTTGAACGTTTCTTACGGTTTATTTTCCCCTTCGCATTCTTTTCTCCGGTACTAGTATTTTTCAACGTCGGTGCAACGTTATCTACGATAGGTTAGAGGATTTCTGACCAAGCATTTCGTACAATCAGAAATTGTGCGAAACGTGTAAAACGGCTTGGTTTATCTCTTAGTCGGTTTTCGGGTACCTGCAAAATCCCTGCGTGAATGATTAAATCGCGAGGCATCGGTATGGCGAGGGAGTAGATCGTATACATCCGCGATTCATTGCCCATTGTTATTTTCATCATTCAGGTTGGTTCGGAGAAGGATTTGTGTAAGGGGGAATTATGTGCGTGGCGAGGCAGGGCAGAGTAAAGCAGGGTAGGGCAAGGCAGGTAAGGCAGGTAGGCAGACTGGCGGGCAGTCAGGCAGGCAGGCAGGCAGGCAGGCAGGCAGGCAGGCAGGCGAGCATAAATAAGATTACGTTTTGCCAAACGATAAGATTCGTGCCTGAAGTATACGGAGGCGCAACTCGCTGACGAATAGAAAGGGTTGAGATGCCCGAACGAGATAAGAAAAGCTGGTCCATAATGAAACGCATTCATGCCGGTCGCGTACACACGAAAGTGAGCTCGAGGGTTCAGTTCGCGTTTCAGTTTGAGTTTGAGTTTGAGTTTGAGTGACGCCCCGGTAGACAGCTGCCCAAACCTGATCGGTCCATTCCCCGTACGTCCGCACTCTTGTGATTCCTTTTACGATATCGTATAACCGCAGCCGAACCAGAGCTAAGCTATCTGCGTCCGATTTAACCGAGGTGTAAGTGTAAGGTGCTGCACCAGCCAGCGACGCGTCTACCAGACGGCCAATTCCGTGTCCTTCTCTTCAATCGCAATGTACATTCGATCGCAAAAGTGTCGCTGCAGAAATTAATCGTTTACTCTAACCGCGCGGTTTTTTTTTTTTTTTTTTTAGGAAAATTAATCATCGCCCTCGATCCGCTCAATCGAAGAAACTTTCCAACGTTCGTTTTTTCTCGCTTCGTTCCATTTCCATTCATCTCTTGACGTCGCCTTACTCCAGCCCCGTGCGTATTGTATGCGTAATTGCGTGTAATATGATGGTAATTGGGGGTCTGTTTGGTAAAGGGAGTAATTACCGGTGCTCGATGGATACACAGCTGTTGGGTCGAACGTGTGTTTTCAGTTTCTGGCCGGAGCTTTTCTTGGCACATGAGATGGCGCCCTTTATCTCTTACTCTGAAAGGCTATAGAAATCACCCTCTTAATCAACCTTAACTAATTCGAACCCTTGCCTTACGGGTTGTGTGCGTCTTCAAAACCCTTCGACGATACATGTACCTACGAGACTAACGCGAGGGCGTGTGATAACCTTCGGACCACGTGACGTTACTCCTTCACGTTTCACCCAAAAACGTGACATACGAGCGAAATGTTAATTTTGCCCCACGGGTTCCAATAAACATTTTCTTTTCAAACCCATCCGCACGAGATGCCGAACGACGATATCTTAACGTGCGTTAGTTCCGAGTGGTGGAAACTTTTTTTCCGGCTGTTTCCACGCACGAAAATTTAGCGAAAGTTTCGTTCATACCAGGGCGACAAAGTTTGACTCCGGATCTGCAGGGGAGGTCGGCAAGTCCCAGGGACGAGATCGCGAGGTGTTGAATCCCAGGACCCGATGCACGCCCACACGAGACTCGGACACGCCACTACCGGTTATACAGCTGCGAACCACCAACGCAACGAACACCTGGCTGCGTACCTAGTGCTCTGGTGCAGTGAACCCGTTCGCTGGGCGACCTCAACGACGGTGATGCGTCCAGATCGCGTAAATGGTCATCCGCCTCGTTCGGCCTGCGGTGATTGCAGCGTGGATACTTCGGGAAATGGTCCCGGGGACACGATGTGCGGTACGATGAAATTCGGTCGTTCAACGGATGGTTCCGCACCTCTGTCCCAGTGCCGCTTTTAGTTCGTCATCGATCATGCTCGTTCGAGAGTAACAGCAGCTGTGCTACGAAAGTTGGAAAAACGTTCTCCGAAAAGTCGATTAGCTCGTAGGGTATGAAAGGGGAATAAACGAGCCGAGATAGTGACCGACGTGAAAATTACTCACCGAATACAGTGAACTTCGGAGTCGGTCTCGGGCTGCGTATGTCAGGAATCACCGTGGAATTACTTTTCGTCTATTCACACGATTGCGTAAACCCAAAGTCGCGGGACGCGGTGTGGCCCTCTAATGTGGGTTACCCCACATCCAGGATAATTTGAAACGTTTCAGTCGCCGCTGCGACTGAGAAAACTGACCACGTCGAATCACAATGACTCGGCAATCTCTCGAGATAAACTATACGGGGCAGATATAAATCGAGGATTGTGCAGCGAACCCGGACCGTGCGACGACGGAGCGTCTAATTGTCAGTTTTTCCGAATCTTCTTCCTCTTCGTCCTCATCTTCGACGTTGTAACGAACTAGCTGGCACTTATCGAGAATTTCCGAGATCCCCTCGTCAGTGAGCTCAAGTCTATAAGACGTGGTACGCGATGCTCGGTCACGTGTCGTTGAAACAGACACTTGGAGACAGTTTCGAGATACTTCGAGGAGGTCCGGGGGGCAAAGATTTATTGCTTTTCTCTTATAATAGGTATGTACGAAAGGAGGCAAACATCGTGGGTGGGTGTTCAGCGATCCCCGAAGAAGCCCGATAACGGACGAATGCCTCGGTCGTCTAGAATTCGTCGCCGTTGACGCGCCAGCAGCAGCACCACCACCATCATCCACCGCACAGTCTTCAAAGTCCCCATAATTTCTGCCCCTTGGCCTCTCCTCCCGCTTCGTCACTGATTTCCGGCGCGTATATATCTGTCTCTGAGAGTTTACCGCCACCTTATTCAACGGTTATCTTTCTCACTCGGCGCAGCTTCCGGAACACCAATACATGCGACATAAGAGCTCGCGACCCCGACCGAGGATGAGCTTCGGAGCGCGAAGCGGGAGTCCGCGGATCGTAAACGGCAGCAGGGTTCGTAAATTTCTGCCACGTGGCGTCGTCCTCGTTGTCGGCTCGCCAGTCAAACTGACAATAATCCCGACGGCTGGTCGTAGGTCGCATCGCTGCAGGTCTCGCGATGCGGACGCACTCCGTTAACCGAGAACCCTACCGGACTGGACTAGCTGGAAGAGTTTTTGGTTCCAGGGATCACCCAGCAGCGCCATTCACCAGATCCGCGTAACTTGGCCCGCTCGAACGACGCTGACAGAGTTACAGGCGGCTGCCGTGTGGCCCTCTTCTCATCCAGGAGACGCGTCGAACCCCTCGGTTTTAAGGCTGCAGTCATAAATATCGGGGTTGACACTTGGGGGAAAGAACTAGCTGCGCCTCCTCGCACTGAGCAATCCTGTCCAGAAGCCTGCTGCCTCGCAGAATCTACGCCAGCAGAATTGGAAGGCCTTGACGATTACCTTCGAATCTCATCGTATGTCCTGATCAGCGCCGCCCGATCGATTCGCAGAAGGAGGGGCATTCTTTTCTGGATTTCATCCAGTTGCAGCTGCAAAATTATCCGTCCTTGACAATCGCTCGTGATTGCAAGGCAGGCTTAAATCTGGGTGAGAAATAGCCGAACGTGAGCGAGAGCGAGGATCGTGGATGCGGGATTCAGGCGCTAAGGATACGAGAGGAGCCCGCTGCAGCCGGCAAGTAGACCCTGGGCACCGGCGAGAGTGATTTATGCGAAGTTGCTGACGTTGCCAGACCGCGTTTGTTCCTGATCGCCAGCCATCTTGGGAGCCGGTAGGTCCCCGCCGACTGATGGACCGTGGTCACTCATATTTAAGACCTTGGCTTTCGGCTCTCGCCTCCGGCCATCCGGCCTCCGTCTCTCCGGTCGCTCCTTCCTAGATTTACGACGGGGATCTCTTCGGCGGCGGGTCTACTCACCGGACGCAACAATGCAGGTTGCCCATTTGTCACCGAGGTATACGACGTCCGCGCACACACTTCCTATTTCTAATAACCAACCGATCCAGTATTGTGCAGTCATGTTCCCGCCACTTGGTCACAGTCCTTTCGCACACAGCATCTCACCAACGACCCGCGGTGAGGTCGTGCGGACCGAAAGAGAAAGAGAAAGAGAGAGAGAGAGAGAGAGAGAGAGAGAGAGAGAGAAGGAAACTGAGATACGGTGTGCGCTTTCTAGATTCCAGAGCACAGAGTTGCAAGGCATAACAAATACTCCCGCTGCGCACCGTGCGCACTCCCCATGCTCCGCAACTCCGCTGTGCCAATCGTTGTACAAATTGTCACGTTGCATGCCCACGGTCCTTTCATACGGAACTAGAATATGCAGTCCTGAACGATGTCGTCGTTTGTCAGGACCAACTGGTTCTTCGACAGCTCCAAACTCTGTCCGATCATTTCGAGTGTCATTCCTTGGAGATGTTGCAGCTTTGAGGAGTGTGTTTCAGGTTGTACGAAATTCGTATTGTTAATTGGTGTAGTGAGGGTGATGAAGGCTGTGATGCGGAGAGGAGAGAAGACGGGATGACGGTGCTCTTGTACAAGCGGCATCGTGGATGCGCTGAATGCAGCCGTTTAATGGTTCACGGAACCAGCGTGACGCGGCTCGCGTCAACATCTTTGGTAGACTTTATTCATCGAGAGCGTCACCGGGCCCAACTGGACGACTCCTGGAGCTCTTCGTTTTCCTTGTACGGGGATCGAAACCGATAGTATTCCTTTGTGCGCGATGCCACGTCCTCGCCTAGACACTAGACAATCCGAGCTCGGCTCGAGTGTCCCGGCAGTTTGGAATACCGGGAACCATCGACTCCTGGATGAACGTGCACGCATTCGGTTCTATGGGAATCTCTTCAACTTGATGTACGTCCGACTTTATTCTATCTTGAGACAGCCTGACACGGTCCGACCCCTCTCGAGTCATCGGAAGGTCCCCCAACGGCCGTGAGCGACTGTCTTACAGACCCGTGATTCAAAGTTGGCTGCATCTGCATTCTTACGGAAAATTGAACTCCTCTAAAATCAGATTGGATCAGCGTGAAGACTGGCCACACGTTGAATCAGACTCCCTGGGTTGTATCAACTTTGTGTAACCTGAAGTCGCGGTTCAGATACCGATCGACCATTTTCCACGAACGGGTTTAGCTCGTGACGAAAACAATGCCGGGTTAACGAGGCAGAACACCACTCGGTGTTAAAATACCAGCCAAAGCTGAAGACTGGAAGCCCGCGGAGTATCTCCTGGAGTTTCTCCTCGGGGAATTGGATAACCGATAAGGCGTTTAATCTACCGCTGTTGTCGAACTATCTACCGGCTTCTTAAACCCCGGCCGAGTCTGTTGGGGCTCCTTTGCATACGTGTAATAACATATCGTCTGTCGATATATACCAGATTTGTCCAGATTAGATCCTATAGCCTTGGGCCCAGGCGGGTGTCCCGGCTCCAGGGACGTGGGATTTGTAAGCTTATTACCGGCACCTACCTATAACTATTCCTTTTCCCCTCGCGACGTCCATCAGATAGCAGAATTAGTAGCACCAGTCTAACCATCTAACGTTGGCAACCTGACACACCGTTACCTACCAGCCTACGCGCTACGTGCGTGTGTCTATCGCCCCGTCGAATCTACAATCACGGCGTCACTTATTCATAGATGCGGAGTGTAGAACGGCTACTCCGAAAGTGTATCTAGATACGAGTATCAATGAATACTCTTAAAAGTATCTCGATGTTTCGTTAGATGGGTAAATAAGATTGGATATTGGCCACATTGATATTTCAGATGCAATCAGGTTCAGATTTCTGATATCGGAATACGTGAAATGTTTTGTAATTTTTATAATGTCATACTCGTTGTAATATCTCGCCACCTTCGCGATCAGGCTGTTACAAAAAATCACTCGTGCATCTGCTCACACAGCTTGGTCTAGGAGTGACATAACCACGTTTAGAAAATAATCGGTGACGATAATTTGAAGTGTAGAATTATTTAATTATACTGCCGGTTTTTGGTACCGTTACATTCCAAGGACCGTACGCTGAGAAATGGGAAGAAATACCGATGGCATTCGTAATGAGATGTGAAAATATTTGTGAGATTGTCCAGCGAAGCAGCGAACTCTAGCCAGACAGCAATTCGAGCTACAAAGTGGGTGGGGGAAAATCATGATTTGATCAACCGACGACAAGGTACCTTGAAAGCCAATTACGAAGAAGGAAAAACGTTCTTATCCGTTACCGTTCTGGAAAATCGTCGAGCGTCGGGGTCGGGTGAGGCGAGGGTGCAGAGGGTGTGTATAAGCTGCGTCGACTTCTCGGTGAGAGGCAGTCTTCGGGAAGATGCGGAAAAGTTCGATTCGGAATCGAAGGAGCGCAAGGGGTTGGCGACGTCCAACAGACGGAGCGGACAGCGCGCTTATTTATGGCGACCATACCTCAGATATATGAACTGGTTCCATCCAAAGTTTCGGATGCATCTTTCCAGTTCAAATGTATAGAGAGGTGTCCCGCCGGTTGCTTTCAAGGGAAAGATTTGTGAGGGGTCACCTTAATGTAATATTGAATGAGCTTCATTTTTTGCCGAATGGAGGACCGATATAAACTGAGCACTCGCCAATCCGACACTCCTCCGCTCGGAGTCTTTCCTATTTCTCATCTTGCCAGATCTTTTTAGATGGATTCGGCTGACGTGCTGTTCCCATTTTCTTTTTCATATTTCTCTTCCCCCTTTTCTCTTCTCACTTCTCTGTCCATCTCTCTCACTCTCGCTTCTGGGTTTCCGTGCAAAAGGGTTGACAGATTTGTGATGCGGTTTAAAAACAGAAACGAGAATCCGAAACGCCCGGGAAAAAATCACGCCGTTCGTCACTCGTGTGTAAGAATAAATTAGCGAATCGATGACACGTTTATACACTAAACGCGTATAATTCAGCAACGGGATTAATAGACCGAAACTGCTCGTACCTAAATCTAAACCCTGTAGCTTTGTCTACGGCAGACCAATCTGATTTTTTCTACCTTAGCCCAGAGTCGCACGTTCGTCAAAATAAGGACAAAGAAGTGAGTGTGACGTAATTTTTGATGGCGGTCGGACGGTGATGCAGCATGAGGACCCCGAGCGGGGAAGGAGGTGGAAGGAGGTCGGTGTCGTAGACAACGAATTGGCAGCCTCGGGACATTTAAGTCCGTGGCGATAAATCCTGGGCCAATGTATATAGCCAATCCCGTACCATTCCGTTGGCGCACGAAAAACAGCACAGTTTGTCCATTGATGGCTCGCTCCGAACAACCTAATTTATATTTATTCTCTCTCCTCTCCTCAGCTCAGCTCAGCTTAGCTCAGCTCTCCTCCGTATACAGGGATGCGGATGGGCGGTTCGGGGCCGCGAAAAGAGGCTCCGGGACTCCGGTAGGATGGATCTTTGGGTATATCTCACCGCGCGCGCTTCCGATATATTCGGGGCAGAAGAAGAGAAAAGGAGAAGAGAGGAGAGGAGAGGAGAGGAGAGGAGAGTAGGCGGCCGATAGAGGAGCCGGGCAAATAGATAGATGGGCCATATTATAACTCACTGGCTGTCATCCCATTCGGTGGAGTCCGGCTGCTAATCAGAGACCCCGGACTCTCGTCCCCCGATCTCCCGCCTCTTCGGCTCACGGCCCGCTCCTCGTTCCATCGACGAAAAATGGATTTATTGCCATTTGCCTTGGCTTCGGCACGCTATCGAGTCTCCGATCCGTAGAATTCAACCGACAACCTTCAACCTTCGTCCTCGCTGCTCCAACTGAATTCCTTTTCGACCGACTCGTTCCCCGACTCGTCGCGTTGTCGTCTTGCCGCGTCCGCCGTCAACCTCGCCTCCGTCGTTCGTCGGACAGAAAAATAACCTTCGAAGCCTTATCCCTTTACGAAAATTAAACCGTACAAAACCAGCTCCGTCTATCCGGCGTAACTCGTGAAGGCATATTTTCAGCGACGACGCGACGTTCACGTTTTCTATTATATACGTTATCGGTTCGGGGAAGACAATGGTAATTTACGGTCAGCACGTTGGCAGCACTAGATGGTCGTTCGCGTCGTGATCGTATATTCGAAATTAGTGTTTCTCTGAACAATAGTTCAGCTCGTTGAATACCAATTGATACGACTGTGTCAGCTTGGCCACTCGGCGTCCTCTCTCCCGGTATCTTCCTCTCCCTCGCTCTTAGTCACACTGAAACGGCGCATCGAATCGAGCGTACTCAGGCAACGGCTGATTCGAGTTCCCCGATTGTACTTTTGCCTGATTAGAGTACCAGCGTCCAAGTTGACGACGCAACTCGCGATTTCGGATACAGCTCGGTGTCTCCGGTCCATGGAGTCGGAATGTCGTGACGCAACGCGTCCTTCTCGCGAACGTTAACGACAATTAATACCTTGCCGACTCACTTTTCTACATTCTCCACCGAAATTGTCAACGTCGCCGCGTAATTGTCCGCCTCTGAACGACGTGCCGCGGGTAGGCGGGCGTTGCAGCGTTGGTCGAGGTGCGGCGGAGGTTTGCGCAACGCCATTATGCCTCTGCACATAACACACGTACGTCGTACACAAGTCTTAAGGGAATTCGTTGACTCAGGTGGCTACGGCACCTGCGTCCGATAGACTCGGTAATGCGCGGTACGGATACGTACGCGTGTGAACACATGCCGGGGTAATTCTAAAAACGGTTTAATTCACCCATTGCTGGTCGACAGCTATGGGCGCTCAACGTTTCGGACAAGAATCCGTCTCCTTCTCTCGTTCAATTACCAGACAGTGTCGCTCTCTCCTCCGGTGTGTTTGTATTTCGGCTTGAAAGGTGTGTGCGGTGTACACGCCTCGCGTACCTACGTACGTGCGGGAATGAGTTATGGCTCCGGGTGTATCGATGACAGTTGAAACTTATCGTTGGACAGGTAAAGCAGGCAAACGAAAGTTAGGCAAGCGTCGTTACTCGAACAAAAAGTGTACGTGAGTGAGCGCTTTCGTGTTTGTGTGCACGGCAATGGGGGGAAATGGATCTGGAGGACGGAGAGGAGAAAAGCAAAGACTCGAACCGCCCGGAATCATTTCGTCTGGCATATCGTACCAGAGTGTAGGTACGCTTACGGATCTCGTATTACGACGGTTGCACGAAGGGATCATTTCAGCGCGCGCGGGTGACGGTCCAGTTTCGTTCAGCGTCGTCGACTTAGTTACACTTTCTTGTAGACCGCGAGCTGCTCCTGCGGTCTCGTTCCTCGATACACCCGGGAAGTATACCTGGTATAATACGGCGTACAAGAGCGAAGACGGAGAGAACGAAGAAGAGCGGCGGATTCGAAATGGTGAGAAGGAGACGGCGAATCGCTTCGCAGGCTTTCACCGCGATTCGAGTCGACCAAGGGTGAGACCCTCCTCCCCCTTCCTCTCTCGTCCCAATGCATCACGCACTTCGTGACACCCGCTTCGGTCTGCATGGCGTGCATAGATCATGCTGACGTCCGGACTGCCAGCCCTGGCTGCCAGAAGGACTCCTACCACTGCTCCGAGGGGAACGAGGAGGGAAGAGGGAGGCAGTGGCCTAGCCAATCTAAGGCCATGCCGGGATCGAGGGAGGTGGGGGGAGGGAATAGCGGGGGTTTGCTTCTTTGCGCTCTCAGTCACAAACCTATATACGGAGGAGGAGAAGGTGGCGGAGGAGGAGAGGACGAAATACGGAGGTGAAGCGAAATGGAAGAACGCAGCAGTTGCTTCCTTTGCCCCCTCCCTTCTTTCCTCTTCCCTCATCCGTGCGAGTGTGTGTTTTTTCAACGAGATTTATTACCGAACTCCTAATGCTGCTGCCGGAGGAGGAAAGTGGATGGAATGGTGACGCTTCAAGAGCGAAGAACCCGAGTGAGGGACGTGGTTCAGGGGCAGAAGATTTCAGGTCGGGAGAAGCCAGCGACACATTCCTTTTCCTTCGATCACGAGTTACTTTCACGTTGCTATTTCACCTTGTATAACTGTAGGGTAATCATTACATCGGGTATAAATTAACTTTGAAGTTGCGAATTTTGTTAACGTTGGAATGTTGAGGAAAATCACGTTCGAGTAACGAAGTCACGACGTTTGAAGGGGAGTATCATTTGTTGCCAACACGTTGTCAGTGCTTGATGAACCGTTGACGGGTTTGAGCAATTTTTTCCGCTACGTGGCGGCGTCGGAGTGTCGAAGGAATTCAAACCGGTTGGAGTGAGAAAAATTCACTTCCGTCATCGACACTTTAGCCTCGTTGAAATGGCATGCGTACGTCAAATCATGATTCACAAAGTGGAAAAAAACTGAAAAACAAGCAGACACGCGGCGAGAAACTTGGCATTGAATCTAATGTGATTTATATTTTTCAAAGGTAAACGCGAATTGGTTAAAGAAAATGAACAGTATCCTTTGTCAAATTTGCTTCTATAAGCAAATAGTTTTATACATCCCGTGATACATCACAGGTAACTGACCTCGGAAGAATCTGAGTATACATATATATATTCACAGATCCAAAAGTTGTCGTTACGAACGACGTTAGTATTTGTCCGAGAAACAAGTATCACGAGAATAACAAAATAGCGTATATAAGATTTGACAAAATGTTAACGGTCGACGGGATAGAAACGAGTCCAAACGATTGTTTAGTCAACGAAATCGTCTTGGTCATAATTATGGACGGTCATTCATCAGACTAGGCACCTAATATATTCCGATCACATGGAAGTGACCTTTGATACGGTAAATCGTAAAAAGTGGCCATGGTACCGGACGGTTCGGCATGACCGGTAGACCGTTGACTGGTGCACTCGTCACGTATCATCGATACAAGCGTCCGCAACGTAATCGGCGAAAGAGAGAGAGAGAGAGAGAGAGAGAAGAGACTTTACCCTCCGGCGAAGGGACGCACGGAAATACGGAACTAGAATCGGGGGGTCCAAAAAGTTGTCCAGAAGTTGAATCCTCCTTCCTCGGATACGTCGCGTAATGTTTTACCGCTTTTCCTCGCTCTGCGCGTAGCGAACAGCCGCCCGCCGTCCGAGTGGATATGTCTAACACACAACGAAGGCGAAGGCGAAGGCAAAAAGCAGTGCCTGGTTATATGGGATAGGGGTGGGGGGGGAGGGGGGCACCTGTGTGCGATAGCGAGATAAAAGAAGAAGCGAGAGGGCAGAGTGAAGAGAGAGAGAGAAACGTCGGAGCGATACACACCGACACTATCGTGCGACGGATTCGCGGTGTTGGTGCCGGTGGCACGGGGGCGTGGGTGGAACGGCCGCGGGGGTGGGGGGTACGCGACCCCAGCCCCCCTAGCCCCTCACCCCGCCCCCGGTCGTTCTTCCACTCTTCCTTCTCGACGTCCATCCATCCACTCCTCCCTCCCCTCCCACCTCCTCCTCCTCCTCCTCAACCTCTCCTTCCCTTTCCTCCCCTCCCCTCCCCGCCCCACCCCTCGCCTAGCCGCGACGCCGACGCCGACGTCAGCCGGGGGTGGGGATGGAGGGACGAGGGGGACGCAGTGAGGGGAGGGAACGCCAGCGGAGGAGCCGTCAGTGCGCCACGTGCTGTCGACGCGGGAGGGTGCGTGTCCTTATCGTGTGTTTAGTGAGATAGCGGTGCAGTTGTTTTGTTGTCACAGCATCCTCGGCGGTCTTGTAACGCGGTGTCGAAATTATTACCGATTGATCGAGATAGAATCGTTGCTGCAAATCTCTCGGCTCGCGTTCGCTTCAATTTTATAGTCACTGTGTTTCTTCAACGTTGTACGCAGGATTGTAGGCCTTTACTACTGGACTCCGCGATGACGTGAGAGGAACGTACCGAAGAGAGTTGAGGTGTTTGGTTACACATGGTATTACTACTAGACGCGATGTCAACGGATTGATGGTGATCTATTCGAGAGTATAAATGTAGTTTGACTGCTGGATTTTGGAGTGCGAAAGAGGATCATGACTAAGAGCCATCGCGTGGCTCTGAACAGGCTGTTGCCGCAGGTGATACACGCTGAAGAGGGATAGGCGTGACGACGGAGGCTTGAGTGAACGAACGTCCACCGCTTGAAAAGAAAAACACACACACACACACACACACACGCACACACGCAGAAAATAAATTCATCAATTCGAATGAAGTACAAAATGGTGATTGTTGTAATTCGGTTTGATCTCTGGTTCGACGAAAAATACGTGACGTCAAATAAAAAGGCTGACGATGAAGCGGTTTGTGCTGCAGGGATAATGATCGGTGTTAAACCATGCACCGTTATCCTTACCGGACGTGATTACTCCAGTTTCAAGTGTCACTGAAGGATTATCCCTCGGGAACCACTACTGCGGTGAGTCAGACTGTCCGCATTTTTTAACACCGTTCCATGTCTTCGCCAAATTAAACGCGCCGCGTCAATGAACTCCAAAAACACGCGCTCGACGCCACGCCACGCGACTCTGTCGTCAGACCCTCAATGGACACCTCGATTTCGGCACTGCGGGTTGAAACAACCGCGAAACATCAGAGAGAGTAGGGTAGAAGCGAAAAGTCTGTATTACATGTATACCGCACACTGGCAGGACCGTTGAAACGGTGACAAAAACCTGCTGCGAAACAATCAAGGCGATCGATCCCTGTCCCTGGGTGTCGTATCGACAATGCGAATCATTGAACCCAACGAGTCACGTCGCCTGATCGTTTCACAGAACTCGGGAACGATATTATCTCACTCGGTTATACTCTCGGCTGTCGGTTATTCGTCTTGTTCACAGTTCTTTCCCGTGACCGGAATTGCAACCAATTTTAAACCGCGCACCGAGTACCTGCAGCATTCCTTGGTCGATCGGACAAACTGGACCAAAGTTGTAGGCCATCATTTTATAGTATCGATACCGAGAGGTAGAGTGACTGACAGTTCTCGATGTCGAATAAGGTATATACCTAACCATTGGGTTCCTCAACGCGTTTCACAGTCGTGAGATCGAAACGACGATTTTCCTGACTTTTCGATTGAGAGACGTTGTTCTCGACGCTTGGATGGAAATTTGGCAATAAATAGGATTAATCGCCACGCACCCCGATCATTTTACTTTCTCCTCGTAGGCTAGAAATCACAACAGTATCCACATGTCGTCCTGGTATCGCAATTGAGTAAATGCTACACAAGAACAGATTCCTCAAGACAAAGTTGTAGGTGTACTCGCAACGCTTCTTACAAGCTCGGTGTACGATACGCGAATCGCCAGAGCGTGGAAGCGTGGCCATATCGCAGGCCTTCTCGCTCCAGCGTGTGAGACGAATCGGTGAGAGAGCGAGAGAGACCGGATCCAGCGAGATGAGTGAACGCGCAGAGGGAGACGGAGAGACGGAGAGAGGAGAGAGGAGAGGAGCGAGGCCAATGAATCCTCGGTCAGAGTCGCAGAGTCCAGTCAGTCGGTCTATTTATGCCGGTGTTAATTGTACGAAATTAATGCGACAGTCGTCGTGTATTTGGAACGGGGCTGTCAAGGTTGAATCAAGAGCCCGCTATCTGTATCGAGAGACCGTGTTCCTATCCGAGACCAAGACGCTCGGACCACCTCGCGACGATGACGATCTCCTCTCGCTGGAATCTCCCTCTCCTGGAGGGAGAATCAGGCCAGTGGAACACGTTACTTGTGCCCACTGACGTGCCCGATACTTGCTCTTGCCGACCGTCCGTCAACGCCGCGCCCTTATACACAACACACTGTCTTTCGGGTCATGATCCCACGTGCGAATTTTGGAAATCGATCAGCTCGCCCCTTCTGCTCTCGTTTTCATCACGCTTGTCGCGTGGACCGGGAAAAAACCTTGATTCATCAATTATCGGTACGGTGAGTTAGCTCTGTTCGCTTTTTGACCTATCGCAACTGCCGGAAATTTTTTACTGTATAAAAGTTCTGTAAGTAATATTACAGTTTCAAATCATGTGCTTATACGTACTTCTGGTTAAAAATATGAAGCAATGGCGACTAAAAAAAATTCTCTAATGAAATATATTTTTTACCGCATAATTTATAATCAGGAAATGATTTAAGATTAATCATGATGACTCACAGAATGTGACCTCGAAGGATTCTAGACATTGTAACTAAAGTGTTGAAGGGGTATCTCGGTTTGTATAATTTGGTGAGAGTTGCATCTACTTGCATTAGGGATTTGAAAAAAAATATTGGATTCAATAGCTTCCAAAATCCAACGTCATATACACGTCAGTTTAGCGCCAGTGTGAATCTGGAAAGGACGGAGAGCTTTTAATTGATCACTGGAATATTTTGCTTCCAAATATTTACTTGATTCAGAAACTCCTTCGTAAAGTCTCACAACAGTAACGTGAAAGTTTTCTTTTCCTTGTATCATTGGATGGAAATCAAATTCATTGATGTTTTATTCAAAAAATAATTTAGAGTATACGTTCGGTAGTATAATTTTGCATCGTTCTGCAGCTATAATGCAACGGTACGCAATTTGCCGAAAATTTCTGGAAATCCACGAGATAACTGAAATAAATTCCCGACTCTGTCAGTTGTGACACCTGAAAGAAAAATTACTCCCATCGTTCAAACAGCGACAAGATTGACAAACTTTTTTCCTCGCCTTCCTCCTCTCTGTAACTAAAGATTAGAAAGATTGACATGGGTACGCCGATACCTCGGATTGATTGGTCAGTTTAGCTCCTCAAATTAACTGTATATACAATCCTTAAACCTCGCTGCAAAGCGCATTTGTCTCGTCAGTGAAGACACGGAGAATAATACGCTAGTTCTGGTCCGGCTATTAATTAATAAGGGAACAATGAGACTTCTTTATCGTCGAATGTAGACTAATCGAAGTTTCTTTATTCACGGCAAAGCAACACTTGTTGATGTGTGAATTTTGCTCGTGATTTTTGAAATCTTTTCACCGAGATGCACTCACAAATTCCGAGGACGTTACGCGTTATGAAATAAAATTGTATTGTCATTCTGAGGCGGTAAATTAGAAACAATTATTCTTCCGCGAGTATGTGCACACGAGATATTTGACTATGTTGGAACACAGATATTTCCAATACGTTATCTCTCGATAAATATCGTTATTAATGTAGCACAAAATTTCGCTCCAAGAGCCGAAGCGAAGCTCTTTCCGTCTAAACCGAAATTATCGATATTAGCGTGGGAATAGAAATTAAATGTTCATCTTCACACCAGTTGTTGTGATAACATTTAACAGATACAATTAATCAGCCTCTAATTACCCACATTCCTCTGACATTTGCCGATAGTTAGTGAATAATAAATAACGAAATAATGCCGCGATTGCAGTGCTAATTCCATCTACTTATCGTTAATGGTTGTAAGCTATTCGGCGTAAACATTATATTCGGTACGAGATCGTTACTCGTGTCTGACAAGTGAGGAAACCGAATTTGATTATCGCGGAGATAAACGCGTTGTACGTAAAAATAAATTTATTTTTGCAAAGTAACAACGATCCAAATAATCGCGAGTTACACGTTGGCTACTTGTTTGGATTAGAAAACCCGGGAAGAGGTGATCCTCGACGCCTGATCGTAAACGGAGCTTTATTGTCGCGTCGCGTATTCGACTTTGGAAAATACGATAACGCCTCCGGTGAAACGAGCGAGGTTTTGGCCGAGTGGGTTCGTTAGGCAGCCGGATAATGCGGAATAGAAAAGCTCATGTGGCTCTCGCTGCTGCCGCAGGTGTGTGGAGAGGATTCGCGAAAAGGGGGCGAGACGAGGCGCATCCCCTGTTCCACCCCGTTCCATCCCCCCCCATCATCGCCGTGATCTCGAGCAGAAGTGGTGTGCGTGCAACACGTATAGGAGGCTATTGAAGTCTCTGATGACGGAGCCCGTCTGTCAGCAGATCAAAGCAGAAGTAAGCTCTCTTTGTAATGCCTTGCTCCGCTCGGCTGGTATTTAATTATGTATGAGATCGATATTGGGGCCTCGGGGTCCGCTCGCGTTTCCTATCGCAAATATAAGCTCCGGGCATTCCCCAACCCCAGCGCCACCCCCGCCTGGTCCCATGCCCACCTTCCCCGAACCGGAATCACTCGAAAAGTAAAAGAGCCCACTGCTAATATCCGCGGAGCCGTCTACACGTGTTTACAGCCTTGTACTGTCGGCTTTTTACACCGTACGTTTTTTTTCTTGTTTGTTTTTGTTTTATTATTCGTCGCTGTACGTGCGACAAGTCATTGATCATACAGGTGCGAAAGCTGGGCTCCGGTTTTAATCCCCGGTTTTGACGTCTTCCATTTTTGGCGATGCATTCCATTGCGGACCGTTGCACGGTTCCTACTTACCGTGATTGAGAAAAATTCTGTGCATGTATGTTTCATCGTTTGCTTATTCCATTTTTTATTATTATTAAAAAAATTTTAATTTTCTCATGATTTTGTCGTACGAATTTCTTCTTCGAAAACAATTTCAGACCAGTTGTTTTCGACATTCTGCATGACTAATTAAATTTAGCGATCGGTACGTCGCACTTGATCCTTCGAGTTGTACACAAGATACAAGTGTATAATATAACAGTTATACATACAATATGCACGTGACGCGTACCTGTAGACGTATTATGATAACCCGATCCGACAGCCGTACACAAAAGTGAAACGCGAATTACCTCGCCGCGGTTTGTGACGTGATCAAACTTGAAGTACGCGTATCACGAAGCCTGGTGTACGCACACACACACACAAAAATACAGACGCGATTATAATACAGTCGACCTCGCGCACCGTGGACAAGGGGGTTTGTTAAAACGTTAACTGGCAGCAGGGCGGCACCGATCGCATCCAACCCGAACCGCTTCGTATGATAAAAAATGCCCGCGAGGCTTTCGCCTTCGATTTCGAAAAGTCTGAACAGTGTCTCTCCTTTTTCAAATATTTTTCTAATACCCCTTCAGCGTCACTCTTACACAATTACTTGAAGATGATCGTCGAAAATTAATCGTAGCAATATCGCGTACCACTATCGTAATTCACCAGATTGAAATTAGTAGGATTCGCATGTAACGCAGCGGCAACCCCGTTGCGTCAGGGTGATTACGGCTGGGCGAGCGATTTCGGAGGATAGCGTCGGCGGATTGGGTTGTTCGGTGCACCGGACACGGGATTGGAGCTAGCGATGTGAGATGAGCGAAATCGCGATCCTGCGGGGAAGTGCATCGGCCGGGTTTCCACCGGCGGGGGATCGAGAAACGACAACAACCGCCATCGGCACGACGCACAGAGGGTTGAGCGCGGTTTGATCACTGGTACAGAAAATTGTATTTTCGAAATCAATTAATATCCGGTGAGCAATAATAAACTGGCTATAATGACCGCGAGCTATCCACCACCACCACCAGCTCGATGGTTAGCCCAGGGCGTTTGCAATTAGCTGTACGCCTGCGTTTATCCGCCATGTTGCGGAATAACTGACGCTGGATTAGAACGTGCATCGGACTTTGACAAATTTAGCGAAATTGACGAATGTCGCTTAGCTACGCGCGACTCGGTCGCACCTTACGGGTGTAGTAAGGACGTCGTTTGAAACGAGCCGCTGTTGCACCTTGTATGACCCCTGCAGCTCGAGATCTGTACAACGATTATGCGTGGCGTGTATTCCACAGTGCTGTGAACGCGTGCGTTGCTCATCTATACACGGGAAATGAACAGCTGGCTTCACCGAACAGAATAAATTGTGGCAATCAATTAACTTTAATTAGTTGGATAATTAATTGAGCTTGAGTTAGCATTCGATCTATGCTGTATTGGTATCCGTATCCAACTGCTTTTGCTTGTTATATATCGTCTTCCACGTCTGCACACGTGTCTATACCATACGTACCTACCTGTTAAACACTCGCCGCGGCAGCTCAACTTTTCATACTCACGTTAGTTGCCTTTTCTCGACCAACGCTTTTGTTTGACAGCTCATTCCGCACTCACTTGCCGATATACCTGCTGGATATTATACGTTGCACTTGCCGTGCGGCGTGTTTCGTTTTGTTATAAATAAAGAATTAATTATACTGAAAGAAATTGTATTACACGTACCGAATAAATATAACACTGAGAATGTTTTTTTTATACATTACACAAAATGTGAGTAACTAAAAAAAAAATAATGTACGCATTAACTGATATTACAGATTCGACACGTTTGTTTCTGCGACTCTTTTGACGATTTATTATGTAATTAAGTTGTACCGATCAGTAATTTGTGAAGTTGGGTTTTATAGAATTGATTTTATGGTTTTTTCGGACTCCTTGGAAGAATCCATCTCGTGCGCCGAGCAAGTGAGACGAATGTTTAATTTATGCCTCTGGTTTACACTTTACACGTTGTCGGTGACCGTCTGATGTTTCTAAAAGCGATTAATTATTTTAAAGGGCTGTTAAACGAATCTCGGCTGGGATAACATCATTGCAAAATATTTCCCATAAATCGATATACGAAAGATATGTATAATTCATGCTGATGTATAAATACCTGGTTATAAATTCACAAGTTTGTATAGCGTGTCCGCGTTTCAAAATGTCAACTTATCTACGACTTCGTTTGATCGTTTAACGTGCGATTCGCGATGTGCGAGTCGATTTCATCGATCGCCGATGAAATTTGAACGGTATAATACGGCTTCGATAAAAAAAAAGTCTCAGCCGCCAGTGCCGCCGATGAATCGATATTTAACCGTACATCGGATCGTTTATCTCGAAAAAAGAAAGTAAAATATCAACGAGTTTATTATGTCGTCTACAGGCCGCCCGAACCGTGGGACAAACTGACAATACCATTAAACTGGGATAATTGGCCGCATCTAAATCACTCGATGACCTTTCGAAACTCGTCGATCTCGCTTCTTGTTGACGATATTAAATTTACTGGATCTTCGCGCTCGTATTTGCACGTATACGCATGATTGTGTGCGCGATGACAGAATTAAATGAGAACCGCTAGACATCTGCTCCGAGATAAGTATCCCACTTGTTACGCGGCATTCAAAAGTGTGCAAAAAAAAAGAAAGAAAAAGAATTACATTCGCGCCTTTGGAGGCACAAAAATGGCAATTCGATCCTTGGTTTTCCGAAAATACGCGGTCGCTTGAATTATTCCGGTTCTTCGAAACCGTGATGGGTCCGATCGTGACGTAAAACTTTGTAAACAGGTATTTGCCAGGGCATTAAATCACCTCCAAGGTAATCGCCGTGCTGGCAGGCAAAGGCAGCTTCGTCGATACCGAAACTCGTAAATATCGAACCCGGAGGTACTTCGGAGACGAAATCTTCTCCTCGTACCTCTTATTCGACTTCGGTTTCAGCCTGGAGAGACGTGGCCGTTGTCTTAGGATGAAATCATCCGCATTCGCGATGAATTTTGAAAATTCTTTCGGCTCTATGATCCGCGTAACCGATCGCACCGTTACGGTACGCGAAAGCTCGCTGCATGCAACGAAGCTCGCGCGATACGTACACGCATGCTAAACGCGATAAGGTTGGTCGACTAATAATAATTACACTCGTTACGTCACCGCCGGATTGGCACGTTCTCGACAAACTTACAAGCTGGATGATACACGCCGTTGCGTAGGTGTGCGTAGGTCGGCGAAGACGCATCTGCATGCACACCGTGCCCACTTTTCCCGCCAAACTTCGCAGAGTGATGAAATTATCGGAATTGCATCGGGATCGTTGAACGATCCTTCTTACAATCGAACGCAGCATCGGACACATCGCGTGGATTGAAAAGTAATTTCCACGTCAAAATACGCCCACGCCTGTAAATTTCGCGCTGATTGCCGAATGTTGAATAATTTACCGGCTCCTCGATTCGAACCTCTTAATTACACACCGCGTACCGTTCGCGATTCGGCGGAAGCTGGGTAACCGCGTGAATAATCATACGAATTGAAAGGCTGCACCGCGCGTAGCATTTTATCGGGATACAGTGTAGCCGGCGGTGTGGCATACACGGTACGTGTCTCGGAAGACACGTGACCGAGTGGCCAGTTGATTGATTGGTAGGTTCAGTGTTTGCACTGGATCCGAGCGCGAACGCTTCAACTGAAATTGTCACGTCCATCGATTATTTCTGACATCGTTGATTGATGGCGGCATGAGCGACCGATTGATGACTCCGGAGGTGCCGCGACACAGTTTCGAGTTACATATCGTGCATGCACTGTAGTCCGACGTCGACGCCGGTCAATTTCCTATCTCTCTATGATTATTTTTCATATTTATAATCTCCGCATCGTTTCACCGCCAGTCATACTTACGTACTAAGTTAGCTGTACAAAAACACCTCGGAATCCTTTCTATTTTTCTCACACACCTTGTAATATTATATATTATATATATATATGGAGGTGAATATTTTTGCACACTGTATACGAAGTGCGCGCCAACAAGAGATACCTCGCTGCTGGTGCTGCTGCTGCTGCTGCTATCTGCTGGTGTATCGGTATCCGACGACGTCGGGCAGGTAGCGAAACGCATTTTTTTTCTTTTTGGTTTTTGTCTCACTTGTTCATGACTCACCGGTCTGGCCTGCGTCGATATAAGGTACGGACAACGCGTCGCATCGCGTTAAGCACCTATCAGCGACACTTTACACGGTCAAAGTTCTCGAACCAAGAAAGTACGAGGACGTATCGCCTCCAACAGTCGTTTGCAAGAAGATTATCTTCGGGAATTCCTCTGTTTTTGTCTAGCCTGATTTCAGACGGTCCGATATATCTGCATCCTGCAGGGCTTCCGATCGGTGCACGAAAAATTAACGGTTCGTATTTTCACTCCCAAGTTTGGGCAGTCGATGTTGTTTGTAGATCGACGTCGCTCGCACGATCCAAGTTTATACCGAGGGACAGGTGTCGGCATTGATTACGATGGATACCGAATCCAAATGCTTACCAATCGAATGGTTATAAACGCAGATGGTCGACAAATGATTCAATCGTATTTACAGAAATACTAGGAATGTAGAATTGGCGAAAATTTTAATACAATGACTACCGATGCCACAATCCGTTCCATTATAACTACTTCACGTGAGATTGTCTTGAGTCTTTGATAACGAGGCTGCTTTTAATTGAAATTATAGTCTCCGACGATGTTTTTAATGGTTATTAATGGTGTATGAATTTCGTATTTTACGGTAATTTAGTTTTCTTACTTTAATTCGCCTCGCTAATTTGAGCTGATCTCATCCTGATTGATTCGAGGCAATCATTCACGCTCTAGGAAATTCATTAAGAACGTGTCTCTCGTGTATTTGCGGTGCACGCGCTGCACGTTGCGTTGTGCAAACCAGAATCATCCGCGATAACGGTAAACCGACGATGCGTCAGATTCACTCGGCGATGCTCACCTCGTTGGCACATTCGTCATCGACGTGTGACGAAGTAAACTTGAGCAATTAGTCGTTGCCTTTTACCGTCGATGAACACGTATGCTCGTAACATTCTGCTTATATTTGTACACGGTACAAGTAGAATGAGACGTATAAGAAGCAGAATATTGTGAGCTTTCGCAGTACTAGTAAAAGCTGATTATAACGGCTGACACGGCGTATCCAGAATTCTCTCTACTTTTTAACGTAAGCTAACGCTGCAATTAGACGCAGCCTAATGTAAATAAACATTGTTATCTGTGTGGCTATAATTTCCCTGTTATAATTATTTCTCACATTATATCGGCGGATTGGAAATTGAAAAAGAAAAGTCAGAGTGAAAAGATCATTCTCCTCGCAATTATCGCAGCGTATAATCGATTGGGGTATATCAGGGTGTGAAAGAATGTGGTTAACGGCTGGTTAAAAGTTCCATAATTGGAAGGAGTCGCGAGGTTAACTTCGTTTACGAGGCATCCGAGAGGCTTCGCATTATCAACTTGAAACCTGCGAGCTTAAACCTCAGCTAAGGTGCAAATGAAACAGCAGGGACTAAAACAGACCGCATTATCGTCGCAAAAAGCACTTTTGTACGGTGTACCTATTTTTCTGAGGACGCAAACCGCGTTGTTATTTGTCACTTTGACCGCAGCCTCTTTAACATGATTTCGAGTTTTGTACAACGCATTGCGTATATGTGTGCGCAATTTCATCCAGCAAAAAATACGACGCTCAGTCTTTCTCTCCCGCATCCGTCACCTGCGCTTCAAGCCACGGCGATGATTCTTATGGTGTAACGGTGGTCCCCGTGCATTTTCGACGCGTGCCGCGTTTTATGGTGGAGAAAAATACACGGTGCAGGTCTAGGCGCGTATAGAACTACCGTAGAGTACGTGCCTCCAGAAAGGCAAGCCGGTGTTGCTGGTTCACGTGAATGGCTCAGCGGGCTCGCCGCCGCCGTCTAACCCGACCTACCTCAAATACTCGAATCCTAGCCCACTCCTAGTATACCGCGCCGGCACTTCCTCTCCAACCCGTGCCTCGAGAGAATCTTGAATTATAACGACCTCGCTCTTCTGCACAGCCGGCAAGATGTGCAGGTGCTCTTTCGAGTTCACACCAAATAACCGAAGCCCCATTTTCTCACTTTATTTTCTTCCATTTCGTTTCTTTTCCCGGAAGCTTTTTTCATCTTGGGACTTTTTACGACTTGCCGTTACCGAACCAGAAATGCGTCGTGGCTGTAATGGCCCGACGAGTCTTTTTCAAAGACTGAGCTCTAATAATTTGACGAAAAAAAAAAACATTCTCCTCACGTGTTGTACAGCAACTTTTTTTGCAAAATTTATCAATACGTGACTGTAGAGAAAATCGGGGATTGAATCTGCAACGATTTTTTGCCTCGTGGTACAGAGCAAAGTAGATGATGGACCGAGGTCCTTGCCGATTCGATCTTGGATCGATCGGGCTGAATTTTTCAAAGAATACCGCACTGCTCGTACGCAGCCTACACGCCTAGATAACTTTTTGCGCTACGGCTTACCGAACCACCCGGTTCGAACCTGTTCAGCTTTCCAAAAAATGTCTAAGCGGCTCGGGTGAGGCTATCCGCGTCCGGCTCAAGGATCAAGTTGCTCCGGTCCGTCTGATCTTCGGGGGGCCCGGAGCGAGTTCGTCCTGCGTGAAACGCCTATGCGCTTCTCGAATGCCCGAGAAACATTAACCGCTTAAGCCGGTGATTTTTCGACTTTTCTTTACACCGCGCGCTGCGTTTCGTTTCACCGTGCACGCACGGTTCCCCAAGTCCGGCGCGTTGCGAGAAATAATAAAAAATGGCGAGGCTGGAAGAAAGGTTCGATCGAGCTTCAATTTTTTCCTCTTTTATTCGTCAAAGTTTTTTCGATTATCGAGAGTAGCAAAATCGGCGTGCGATCGCGCCGCAGCAGAGCAACGTTTTTAGGCCCTCGTTCGCCAGCTCCTCCGATTCGGGATTAGCCGGTCTTCTCCAGGCACGGAGAAGCTGCCGCTTCTCTGCGGAGTGTAAGGCGAACCGTCGAAGGGAAACGGAACGCCGATGCCTCCGCGACGGATCGCTGAGCGATAACAGGTGATTGATACGGTATATGCCTACAGATACTCGCGGTCGTCGGCTCGGCAGGCCGAGGGTTCGTTTTGCTCCGTGAAAGAAAGGGAGACAGGGAGAAGAGAGAGAGAGAAAGAGAGAGAGAGAGGTTCTTGGTCTCCGAGGGCCGGTTCATTTGCGAGCAACCGAGCCGCGAGTATTCGCCTAATCACCGGGTGTCCGCTCGGAGATATAATTACTAGCAGATTTATGACCGGAGTCATTCGCGCGCCCCCGAAGCCGCCGTCCAGGCCTGCCTGTCTCTTCGTCGGCCGCGTTCGTCTCGGTGCTGCCGCTTCTGCTGCTCCTCTTGCTGCTGGGCACGAAATGAAATCCGGTTCGGCGTCACGACCAGGAATCCCGACGACTCGGACGCGTCGCCCACGACCGGCGACGACGTATCGACGAAATCGTATCTGGATGAATTTCATCTCCGCGCTGCTACGACTTGCAATGCAGTCTCGCCATTCGTCGGACTCTCTCATACTTGGTGGTCGGAGTTGTTATGCGAATTGAAGCGTAATTTGCGGAAGAAGCGATTCTTTCCCGAGGAGAAAGTCTGACGAACACGGAACGGATATTTGTTTCGCTAGGCAGGGTTGTTACGAAAAAGGAGCTCTTATCGGAGGTTAAAAGCTTAAAAGCTCGATCAAGTCAACATCCAAGATCAGGAATTCGAAATTCTTGAGACCAGGATGCAAACGCACGTATGGAAGATGAAATTGAACGGCACAGGCTGGAGGCTGAGTTAGTCGAGTGTGTCTCGGGCTGTCGGGAGATGCTGTAGGACAACGAAAATAATCCAACTCGGCTGCTTACACCGTCTAAATCTCATTAATTAACGATCCTGCTGTCCGTAGGTACGTTACGTATGTATAAATTAGAATTTTTGCAGAGGAGCAAAAGTCGCGTAGGCTTTGTTGCCGCAATGATGCTGAGGCAGCGCGTCGAGCGCTCCGAAGTCTCGGGTCGTTAATCAATCGGTTTCTAATGGGATCATCGAGATGGAGTGCGCGCCAAACGAGGACCGAAAGTGTCTTCGTTGTTTTCGGAGATTCTTATCTTCCGGGTTGCTCACCTCGAAATCCTGCCTGTCTCCCGAAGACAAGAGCTTGACGAGGTTATCCTCTCGTTAATTGAAGCTGACCTGCGGGTGATCCTTTTAATGACTAAAAACCCTCGCCTTTCTTCTCCTTCTTCTTCTTCTTCGTCTCTCACGAATCCTATATCGTCATTCCTATCGTAAACTCTCGTTCCAGGAACGGCATCCACCCTGCAGCATTGTGCTCCTCGACGCGCACAAACCCAACCACATGTAGAGCCGAGCGATCGATTGTTAATATAGACTCTTACGGATCAAATCATGCCGTTGAACGCTGGATTAATTGAGTGTATCCCCCACGCTCGATTCACGAATTCATTCGGCCAAGAATGGTTATCTTCAATTAATGCAATTGACCGATCATTCCGAGTCTCCTATGGTGCAAGCTTTTGCAATTGGTCGACTTTCTTGGGATGAAAACCACTTGGAGTATTAAGGGAGAGTTCGTTTCGTTCGAGGGGCAATTTTGTCCGTCCGACAAAAGTGTAAACCGACATTCGAAGCTGTCTGAAATGCCTGCGACGAGCATGGACGAGTGGTTCGTGGAGGACGAGGATCGAGGCGTCCTGCAGCACGTCCGGTGGATTGACGGACAGACGTTCATAGTCATCGTGAGGATCATCAGGCGGTTCGTCGTCACGATCATCATCATTATCATCATTGGTAGGATGATTGGCCGGCGTGCATTTGTTTCATGACGCAGCAAGGCGGCGCAGGACGCGGGGCCAATATCCAAGTCGCCTACCTGGGGTGTTGCTGCGTCACTGCCGGTGTACCCACAACAACGGGGCCCCGTATAACACATCCACGGGAAGAATAATAAATAATAAAGGAACGGGGAACGGCGACGCCGTAGAGTGGAGAGAAGAGACGAGAGACGGGAGATGGATAGCTCCGCTTGACTGACGGTCCATCAATCACCTGCGTACGCTCTCTTCTCCAAAATGAGCGAGTATTGGTAGCATACCTGTGCTCGCCGAACACGAACTCTGCACCACCAGAGAGAGAGGGAGAGAGTGAGCTCGGCTCGGCGCGCATCGTGACTCCTCCGTATTGTTACCATCCTTATTATTCGTTTGTCGTTGTTGTTATTATCACCATTATTGTATCCAGCTCGGTTATTATTACCTGCAGCGTACACACCGGGAACGATGAAACAGCCCTCGGCTACGGCACCAACCATGACCGTCTACTCGTAGCTCGGAGTGCGGCCGCCTTTTTCTGCGTTACCTCTCTCGCCCGGGTCCCGATGACGTCGCGCATTTCACTCGCAGTCATTCCGGGCCCTTTCACTCCGTACCAGTTTTCTTCGCCGACCAAGGCTACCCGCTCTATTAGCCCTCTCTCACAAAAGGACGAAACCGCGCCGGAAAGTGTAAGGGAAGCAGCCGCCCGCTTCTGTACCACCGTCACTGGCCGATACCAAGGGCCGGTTTCCGCTACCACCGAACCTGCACCGAGTCTCGGTCGCGTGTCCCGAGAGCCTGAAAACGCTCGCCGGTTAAGACGGGCCGCGGAATGTCCTAAACACATACACCCAAGGCGCGCACCTGCGTTCGTTGACAGAGTCAACACTCCGTCGCCGTGCATTTTTCGGACTCGGACGATTCGACCAAGTCGATAATGGTCAGCATGCGTGTCTCGCGACGGTATCGAATGACCGAAAACTGTTAGAACTTGTGCATATTATACTCGAGAAGTCGAGACGGGGCCGTGCCGAAGAGATCGGGGACGACTGCAGACGAACGGACGGATCAATCAGTCCGTGGATCAAGGATAGGATATAAGTTTCCCCGATGTGGTTTAGTCGAGGTCGGCTGTCGTGGTCAGTTTCGGATTGCGACGATGTCAGTGACAGCTGTGTGCGCGCGGAGAGAAGCGGGCGTGCAGGAAGAAGAGAGGGATACTCGACGATCAGAGACGCGGGGGAAGCGAGACGGGGCGGGTAAGCTCTCGCGTATTGAACTTGCACCGAGCCGTTCTCCTTTATACTCGCTCACTCACCTCGTCCCCCTTTCGCCCCCCTCTTCCTCCCTCTCTGATTGGTTCCCGTCTCGTGATCAGCGGACCGGTCAAATAACGACGTTAAACCGACGAGCCCGGAGCGGCCGGGGAACGAAGGGGACGGGCGATGGTCCTTTGTGCAGTCCGCTGATTCTAATACTAAACCCAAACAAAGGTGAACCGATGACGTGGGTGTCGTCCCGCTGCTTGACGTTCGTTCGGCGGAGGGATAGGAGAACGACGCCGCCGTCACGACGGTTCCTCTTCCTCTTCCTCTTCCTCTTCCTCAAACCTAACCTGCCTACCTTGCGGGTCATTTCGATTTGGATCTTTGCCAATACCAAAGCTCGGCCCTCCCCTCACAAATTTGTCGATACATATCGTATATTATGTAGACGGAACTACTTTTTACCTCTTCCGCAAGTTGTGATTTTGATTAGGATTCTCTTCGTGGTTTTATCTTTTTTCTGTTCTTTCTTTCTCATCTTCAGTTTTCAAGAAATGGTCAGGTAACTTGAGTATGATTCGGTTATTCCTCGTACAACACCTGTTCCGCAAAAGTACTTGAAATTGTTTATAAGATGGGTATTTATAATCCGATCGAAGACAATGGAAAAACATTTTTCCTAGTACCGCGCGAACTGAACCTACATATTCCAGACCATCTCTCCGCAGGTATCTCGACCTGATCTTTCTGATCGCATTTACGTCGAGCAGACGTTGGAAGTAAACTCTGTCCAGTGGTATCCTGACAAGCCACGAACGGAGTAAAATAACTCGCTCGGATTCAGATCCGGTGAGGATATCTCTCTCTTCTCTGTTTTTTCCTCACTCGTTCGTTCGGCTCTTCCGCACGCGCTCCGCTTTATCGAACTCGAGTGGTATGAGAAGTCCGTGGACGCGGAGAATGACGGTGTGTAAGTGTGCTCAGGGAACAGGCAGTTTTACCTCCCAATTACTTGGGATGCGAGGTTCGGAGTATCGCGACTCGCACCCCGACTATAGCCGGGCACCCGGGCGAGGTGGTCTAACGGTTTGAAGGAGGTTTCAGAGGGTTGAGTGCGCCATGGCGAGCCGAAGGTACCGGCGAGGAGGGAAGAGGAGACTGGATGCTCCGCTCCGAGACGATCGTCGAGGGACGCTTCAACGCAACGACCGTCTTATCTCCGCCTCCGCCTTCGCCGCCGTAGTCACTGCCTATCTGGCGCTTCTCCGCCGCTCCTAAGGGGCGCGCGATTCCCCCGCAGTCGCATAAACCACGTGTGGAGGATCCCCACCCCCGACCAACCCCCCGGCAGACGTATACTGTATCTTAATTATTTCCCCGCTCAATTCCAGCAGCGCGGGGGGCGGGGGGCGGGGGGGGGGGGTGGAAATCTCTGCGGCAAAATATTCCGACCGCGCCCTTCGTCCGTTTGTTTCGCCTATTCCGGCGTCGTTAGCACCGGAGTACGATTTTCTCATTGTCAGCGGATGATAATGCCGCGGATGAAACGCGGCACGCAACATCGGTGCGGATTCATATAGGTGCGTAGATGATCCCTGCCGCATTGGTTCTGCTGCTAATGCTGAACTCTGCCATGCTACAAACACCACCTTTATAAATGTCTCGGGGCAATAAAGACGAAGGATGGATTAGCCGGTGGCTCTGCATTCCTCCGCGCCGAATCTATTCTGGTGATTTGAAGCGAGACACGCGCGTCCTATGAATCAATCACGTGCCATCCGGCCGTCTGTCCTTTTCCTCCTCCTCTTTCTCTCCCTCTCGGTCCCGCTTTCCTCATCCTCTATTTGGACCTCCCTAATCCGCGCTCGGGTTTTTCGACGCTCTTCAGCCGGCTCGAGGAGCTGGGGAAGAACGGCAACGCGAGTGGAAAATAAATTTTCACAAGACCGAGTCGTAGCCGTGCGTATCGGCGTTTTGCGACATCCATTGGCGCACCCGTTCGTCTAAGGATACGCGATCGAATTCTGCGATGTTTAATTGGGTTACATTTCCGCGTTGTTTCCGGTCGGGTGAGCGACGATTCACCTGAGGGTTTCAATTCCACGGGCATTGTTCTTCGACGATCTCGGGTTTTGTCTTTTACGACGCTCGACTCTCCTTCGCTCAACCTTTTCAGACCTTGTAACGACCCTTTTTTTTCCCCGCTCCCCCGTGTCCTTTTTCTCTCTATCTCATCGTCAGCTCTTCATTTTTACTCTGCAATTTCACTTTTTTCTTATCCCTTTTTTCGCGATGTCCTCCGCGGGCTCACAAGGTGTAACGACAACCTCCGCAGTTCTGTAAATCGAGCACCGTAACTCTTTCTTCATAATTTTTAAGTGCCGGTTTCTCAGGGCTGTAGAATGCAGTGATACCGCAGTGTTTTGATATTTTTTCACCACGAACTCGACCCCGGTCATATTCTCATGTCAGTCCTTCGATATTCTTCACTATCTACAAACTTTAGATTATTCGAAGTTGAGGGGGTAAAAGTGTATAAAGTATTGCGAAGATTCCTTTTTCGGATTCTGAAGCATTCGGTATTTTGAAAAACTTACTACAGTAGCAGTTTCTTAGCTACATAGTTGTGGGCAAAAATTCTACACCTTTTTTCTTTTTTCTCTTCGCTCTCTTTTGCGGACGTACCGGCATTCACGTCTAAAGATCACGAGGCGCTATTAATATCGTTGAAAAATAGAGCGTTACCGAAAACGCCGCGATGTCACCAGTTGGCTAATTTCTTTAGGGATGACTGCCAAATTGTCAGCGATCATCAAGAAGAACAGTTCCTGGTATAACGCAGCACGTGTGTCGTGGATTTGGTAGCCAATCGAAACGGAGGATCGAATTTAGCGCCGAACTCGGAGCGCGGCTAATACGCCACATGCGAATGGTTCCGAATGACGTTGCTGAGGGAAGGAAACGTACGGCTTGGTGCTCGTAATTCACAGACCGAAGTCTTCGCTGCCTTCTCAGTTTCCCGGCGGTGCCTCTAAATGCCGAGTGACAGACGTGTGCCTCGCCTCGCGTTCCTGGATATCTCGGCGTCTTCTGCTCCCACCGATTCACGTACGACTCATAAATACTCGCCTCTACCCCTGCCACTGACATTTTCCAATATTCCGAACTGCACTGATTCCATCTGCGTCCCCCGTCGCACTCTTCCCATCGCCTGGCGAGACGCCTCTCATCTCACGGGTCCTACCCTACTGATTGTTTTATCAGCGAGTATACCCAGGTTCTCTCTCTAACTTTCCTCGTATATACCGAAATGATCTGGACCGAATGGTGACCCTCGAATTTACATACATGGCAAAGTTATCGTTATATCATCCCTTGAGGGGAATACTTTCTTTATTTAAGCTGGAAGTTCGTTTCCATTGACATTCTTGCGTTGTTACAAAGACGATGAATCGAACATACTGTGCCATATTTATATTTCGAGACTACAATAACTCTCTATTTCCTGATCAAACAGGATGCAGGTATCGAACATTGTCTCTTGAATTGTCTCATCACGGAGTTTGTTTCGTACAGTGAATCGCAGATGACAGACAAATGCAGAATTCGGGGCGTATATAAATCGTCATCCGTATTGTCAGTCTCGCGGTGTAGAAATTTTCTGCCGCAGTCTGTAACGCTGCATGAGAGAGAGTATAAATTGTCGCCAATAAATAACAACGTCGGTGTAGAAACGGCACGAACAGGGGTTGCAGGAGGTTGGTTGTAATTTTAATTATACGCTGGGTTCTCCCGCGTCTCGTCACCCGGCTTACGCCTCGCGGAAAAGCCGCGAGTTTCAGTTTCGCCCTAGGAAGAGGTTAGGGGGTTGCGGGGGTCGGGTCGTTGGGTATCCCGCGAGGCAAACTTGGCCGAAACTAGTTGGCGCCAAACACAGGCTCTCCTCTCTCTCTCTCTGTCTCTCTCTCTCTCTTTCTCTCTTTCTCTCTCTCGACGCCGTCGCATCCTCTGCGCTTGCGCAGCGCGTGGCGCGCCGGAAAGCCAGATTTCCTTGCGCCCTGTGCTGCGTTTTTGCAGGCTCAGCGGCTGAGGCCACGAAAATACGCTCTCGTGGTGCAGAGGGTCTGGGGTCGGACGCTCGGCTCTTCGCCCGCCGACCTTTACCCACCGCCACCGACCCTCCTTGCCGACCGTCAACCCTGACCTGATTTATGGGACTCCAGAATCGTCGCTCCCGGTGTAGCAGCGCATGCAGTGGCAGACAGCTGGCTGCGCGTCGACTCCGAGAGCGCATCGCGCGCACACCCCGCATTTTATGGTCACGACGGACTCTTCGTCGACTGTTGTGTTGTAGGATATACGGGAAAACCTGGAAGAATGAGCGGGTTTTTTGCTTACCGTTCTTTTCCCGCATTATGCTCCGTGGAGGAATTGTTCAACTTTGGAAATAACCCCCTCGGCAATATTGCGGTACGGTCAGAGTCAAGTGCGAATCGAACGTGTTGGACAAGTTTCTTCGGGTCACGGGTTGTACCTGCTGGAAGCGTGCGGATTGACGGGTATTACAAGCTTGTCGACGAAGCATGGGGAGGAGAAAAAAAAGTAGAAAGCGCAGAAAATAAAGGAAGTAACCTACCACCCGTCACTTCGGAGAGAAATCAAGAGGCAAAGGGACGGGAGCAGACAGAGAGAGAGAGAGAGAGAGAGAGAAAGAGCTAAGCGCCTCTCTGGGTGATTTGTGACGTGTGTCATTCTTTTGACCGTGTGGCTGAGACTCCCGGCAGCCCGCATAGTGAAAGAGCGAAAGAGAGAGAGAGAGATAGAATCATCGTAGGCTGCAGCACTGCCGTACGGCGGCATGGAAGGGACGTGGGATCAGACGGGGGTTGAGGGGCGGCGAGGAAGCGGTGGGGGTGGTAACGTGCACCGTAGATATGCCTGGATAATATACGAGCCTTGCATCTGTTCCCCGAATGACGCAACGGCCCGCCATAGATCACACCCAGAGCTTTTAGAGAGCGAAGGCGACTGAAGGCTGTTAAGGAGAGCCGACTCGAGCCAGGCACGCCGGGGTTTGGGGGGGTGGACGAGGGGCGAAATGCCCTCGCCGGAACCGGGGAACGGGAGTACGTGGCGGCTAGAGGGAGACGGACCGATGACGTACTGTTACCGTTCCCGTCGCTCAGGAGCCGCGGCGTGTGTGTCCCTCTTTCCATCCGATTATCGCGCCTGAGTTGGACAAGGAACGAGCGGTGCAGGCATGCTCTGTGGTAACTTTCAGCAAAAGGAGAGGGGGTGGTGTGGGTGCACGTATTACGGACACGGTGGTAACGAGAGGTCCGCGTCTCATTGCGGGGGTGGGGTGGGTTTTACCGTATCCCGCAAGGGGGTGGTGGGGGCAGGTAGAGCGGCGAGTCGCGCACCCCTGGCGGCGAACGACGTTATATAGTAGAGCCGCGCGACCATTGAGAAGAGATATACGAGCGCGAGTTTGTTTGCGCTTATGGCCCACGTCTGGGGACGGCGGGGGTTATCGGGGCACCCTTATCCCCATTATTCCCCCGCCGCCCCTCCCTCGGCAGAACCCCTGCAACGGGTGACGCACCACGCGAATTAAAACGGCTCATAAATATCTGAAACAAAGGCAGCCGCTTTCGAGGGCGTACGCGGCTTGAGAGATATACGACTGTTACAACTGCCTCTCCGTATATACCGACGCAATGCCGGGGGTGGAGTGGGGAGAAGGAGAAGGCGAAATTCACCCGATGAGGGAAGACCGAGGGTTGAACCGCTGCTTCGCCTTCGCGAAAAATTCAGTAAATTCTCCTTCCCCCCCCCCCCCCCCCCAACTCACCCTAACCGTGTTACTGCAGGTTTCTACCGTGACAGGATTTTTTCACCCTCGGAGCTTCACCCCCGTCGGTGAAATATATAGAAAGAGATAGAGGAGAGAAGTCGCGGAGTTACCGATTGTCTTCCACTCAGTTTTTCACCCTTTGCTTGAGCCTGGCGCACTTTTATCTCATGTACACGTTGTCGCCCGTTGTTATTATACCTGCTATATTACAGGAAGGTGTCGCAGGCGTATTGATAGAAAGAGATGCGCGGTTGAGGGGATTTACTCTCGGGGGGAGGGGATTGAATAATTAACATGACTTCTACAATGTTGTTTTTCTTTTCTATATGTTGCAGGTAAGTAGTGGTCTCTCCGATCGTTTGAAAAGCGAAGTGTCGAGTCCTCGAGGCGTCGAGTCCCCGGGCCCTACAGACCGGAAACATGCGAAGCAAACAACAGCCGAGGCCCTCCTTCCGGTGGCCCCAGCAACGCGGTGGCGATAACCTCACCGGTAAATACACTCACACACACACACACACACACACAGAGAAACAACATTCACCTCTAACACCGACACACCAACCCAGAGAACGACTCCGCACACAAAATTTTTATGAGAAAACCTGCGGTGGTTGTAACGCCACGTTAAAAAATCGTTGCGCGCGGATCGCGGCTCCTCGCGATTATCCCTAATTCGCCGATTCTCCCCAGCTTCCATAAGTATAAGATAATTATCATCTCGCGCTCTATGCCTTCTCTCGAGCTAATCGGTTATTTATCGAGCGTACAGAGAAAGAGAGAGATGGAGAGAGAGAGCCGGTCACAGCTTTCAAATCAGCGCTTGCGACGTTCCGTTCGCCGATCCTCGTCCCCCGTGCCTCCGGCTCTTTTACACTCTGATTGTGAGCCGCGTTCCCTCAAAGTGATTTACCGTCACTCCCCGTTCCAGCTGGCGCAAGAATCGCCTAATCAGTACCGAGTGCCCTGCATCTCTGCACGTCTACCTGCCCTTGCGTGTTGTACGTTCCAACGGTGAACGGTACTGCAGTTGTGAGAGAAAGAGCCAGCGTCGTAACGCGCCGCGAAACGAGATTCGCACGCGGTCCTTTTCATCCCCACTACGCTGACATCCCGCGAGCTCGAATACCATGTACGTCGGTTTAGTCTTTGCATCGTCGTAATCCACACGTGAAACTTTCTTTTTCTTTTTCTTTATTTTTTTTTGCCCAATAGACAATGATTTTCCGGTTAAGTTTCCACTCCCGTTAATGGACTGGTGCAAGGGCTTGTTTAACAAGATTAATCGGCGCATTATACGCACTATACGCTAGCTGATATCCTCCAACAGAGAAACATTTCAGTGGGACAATGCAGAAGGTGCGACATTTTATTATCGATCGTTCACCTAACTTTTTTTTCATCCTGGAATAAACTTAAATTTTCCATATCTCATTACATGCTTACGGATTCTTTTAAACGTGGGAATTTTACGAGAATCGTTGCTGAATATCCTACGTAGCGCGATTTAATTTTGATGCATTTCATTTATACGGTGAAGCGAGTCAGTGGACAGTGTGAGATTCGTTCGGATGACGGAGCGATGGACAAAGGCAGTTTCATCCCGGCTGTCTGGTACCTGCTCATTCCCGTAGGAGTGACAGGATTACAATGAAGAGTCTCTGCGTCTTAGAATCTAGCGTAGAACACCTATATCCGCGTCCGTGACCCAGCATATAAGATACTGATTCTGCACGTGTCGCAATTTTTACGAGTTCTAACAAAAAAAAAAACAAACAGAAAAAAATAACCGGAAATCCAATGCGAACAGTGTCGATTTTATCAGTCGTAGACCGCTTCTGGTCTTCGCGGTTTTATGCGTTTTCTAATGGTCGCTGGTCGATGTAGTAGCAGATTTGATGTGAAATTTCTAACGGCTTATCGGTCATTTGATCTTGCAGTCGATTCTTATTACCGTCGGAATTCTCTTAATCAGGAACAATTTATCTATCGGTCCTCGTATTAACACCAAATGTTGGTGTTGAACTTTTTGAAAAAACGCTGCTACATACTTGGTGCTAAAATATATACATGATCTGTTGAAGTTTTATTGATTGTTAATTCAGTTCGATTCGAACGTTGGATTGAAAAAATATGGAAATTCACCCGGACGTTACAGTCCTTGACGATGAACCCGAATAACGGCTGGATCGGACGTTGCCGTATCCTGGCTCGTTATGAGATCAGAGAGAAATCCTCCAATTCATACTTCTAACGCTGATTTAGCATGGAACACATTAATTCTCGGATAAAGCGCTCGATGCCCTCCTTGCCACAATACCTTACGTACATTTACCTTTTACTTCAAAGGGAGCCCTCTTACAACCGAGGTAAATTCATTTAAATGCCTGTCAATACGCGAATCACGAAGTATGGTAAGGAGCTTTAATACCGACGCTCCCGCCTCAAGCAACTTCATCTGCGACTGCAGCTTTTAACTTTCGTCAATTTTTCTGTACGTCGAAAAATAATTCGCTGCAGCCAATCTGTGATCACTATTTTTTCACATTTCTTTTAAAGGTCAATCGAATATCGGCTTGTTGATTACTTATCTCTTGTTATTATTTCATATCAATTACCGTTAGGTCGTAATTGCTTGGTGGTAAAAATTCGATTATTAACGTAATCTACTAAGTTTTTACGCCCAATCGCGAGTGATTCGGACCAGAATTAATCAATTTTCAAGCATCTCTTCCCGCAGGAATTTCCGTATCACATTGCACACGCAGCTTAATTACTTGCCAAAAATGATTTACATAATGACAGTTGGCGAACAATTTTTTTATACCGAAATAACTTTTGCTGTAGGGATTTTTGGCCCCACTGTTAATCAACCAAAAATTGGCCAAAAACCGTTTCGTCTCGTTATTAAACAACCGCTCGGCAAACTCAGCGGACAAATGATGGACAATGAGTGCCCGAGACTTGGCGAAGAGGCGACATATTTCAGTCGAACTCCACCCTCCTCATATCTCCTTCTCCTTTCTTCTACCCTGTTCTCTCACTTTTCCATTTTCTCTCTTCGTCGCGTCCAGCCACCCGTCAAGTCTCTCTCCCTGCAGCGAAGAAGCAAGTAAACGCACTTGAACCCGGTGAGATACCGCAGATCCTTCCACGTGGCAAATTGAAATTCAGATAAAGCAGAATCTTGAACGACGGTCACGAGTGCAGGCAGCGCCGCTACAGCCGGGATGGTAATGGATACCATCCATAATGGACTTGCTCGCGGACTTGGACCGGCCGGCTCGCGTTGCTCGATCAAAGAGAACCACTTCGTTTCAGAGAGCAGCCAACACGGTGGTGGTCTGCTTCCTGCTCCCTGCGTGCCGTCCTTTTCGTCCTTATTTCATCGTCTAGTTTTCGTCCGTGGGATGATATTTGAATGCTAACCGGGATCTTTACGGCCGGTTAACGCGCACCGTAAGCCGGCACGCTTCCGGTTTCATCGGTTTTTATGCGCTTTCTCGTCCGTGGAAAAAGAGATCAACCCTCCGATATTCCCCTCTCGTTGACCCCGACCCTGCAAGACGACGCGTGGCGTCGCGACTCGGACACGGGGTTGTTCATAAGATCCGACCCACAGGCTTACCGGCGCTCTCCTATCGCTCCCCGTCATTCGTCTATCCTCGAGGACAAACTTCTTTGCCTTAGTCCCTTTGGCGAGGAGTTTGACGGGCAGGAACTCCTTGAAGACGTTAAGCCCCAGTTGGGGGTTCCAGCTCTTTCTTTCCGACCAGGTACCTTCGAACTCTAGAAAAGTGGCAATGCACGCCCTTCGCTTCTTCCCTCGTCACATATTTTCCTTGTTTCTTATACGCTCATGAGTGTCTAATCGACGCTGAGTATCGTCGAGGCACAATCAGCCGAGCCTCGTCCATCTCGACGCTCTCTTCCTCTCCTCCGCTCTCTTCGAGCCGTTCGAAACACACAAAGAACCCGATTCGAAGATCGAAGGTGATGATAACTCCAGCGCGTCACATGGAACGTCGTCGTTACGGATCAATTCCCGATGCAAAATCTGATCCTCTTTGACCCCTCCGAAAAGGCTTCTCTCCAGGTCTGCGCCTCTTATTCACGATATTCGACGCCGATGCCTCGCAGTTTACAGAGGTCATAAAATTTGCCATTATGATTTTACCACCGGTCGAGGACCCGCTCTGACCGCTCCTGCGTCGTGCTGCCGGCATTGCTTACTTGACTCGGAAATTATACTTTAACGAAACTATCCCCCAGGGGAATCGAAATCTGGCATATAAGTGGAGAATCTGGTAACTTTTTCAAGAAAATTCCTAACATGTCAGCTATTTGATTTGCTTATGTGATTCTCAAATTTTAACTTAACAAAAGATTGGGCGAAAATCACTAGGTTCCAAATATTGGGTGACTGAAATTACCAGGTTTACAGAACACGAGTATCCTTGTTACCGGATTTAAGAAACTCAAAGTTGCAGAATATCAAAAAAATGTTTCACAAAAATTCATCGTTACGCATTAACGCTGCAAAGTCCAAATTCATAATTAATTCTTACTGATCGTGATATGCGCTTTTATTTTTTACCAGCTGTAAAAAAGCGAGGTAAGTAATCGCATACAGTTTAAATTGGAAGTATAAAAAACCGTACTTCGGTATTAATAACACGAAGACAAGAAGTTGCGAAGTTTCCGTGTCAAAATTTCAGCAAACACCGGGAGATGTTTGCACCCTTCAACGCGTAATCACCCCGCATTGCGGGATCGAGGAAGTTTGGGATATCGTGGTGAAATTGCTGCGTCGCGGAGGCGGAAGACGGAAGCGGAGTTGATGATGTCACCCTCCCCTCCCCTGATCCTCTCTGCGTCCCGAGTCCCGACCTGGACCAACTAATATTTCCTTCTTTTGTTGTGTTTCGCGGCAATTTGCAGCCTCGACTCGCAACAAATTTCGGGGGCTGATTATTCGGGGTGGCGGCGGCGGCGAAGTGACGTCGTCGGGTGGATTAAAATGCTGCTGCGAAGAGTTGAGAGCTCGAGCCGAGCGCCCCGCGGTGGGTGAATCGGAATAGAAACGGGGGTTGGGGGCGGAAGAGGCCGCCGCCCCGGGGCAAGAGCATCAGCAGCGCACACTTTGCTCTCGGTGGTGAGCGCGGTTTCGCTCTCGGGTGCACGTGATATTTCCGCTACACCGCGAATTACCCGCGTGCGTGAAAAGACGGAAACGCATCAGCTCGCGGCGCGCCGAGGGGAACGCGACGTTAGCGATATCTTTTTATAACGTTTTCGATAGGCTTCTATAAAAACATCCGATTCGGTAATTCGTCGTTGAATTTCCGGATTGCACGTATCTTAACGCGACAATTTCTAAACGGCTTGACCGCATCGAATCGCATCGCATGACATCGCCTTGGGTCCAATTAATTACGAACGTCATGTCCTGACGAACGAGCGGCGGTTTTCTAGCTAATTTCGTGCTGGTTTCAGAGGGAGGGATCAAAACTCGCGTACGAAGCACGTACAAGGTGTGCATTAAGTAACGGAGAAGTAAATTCATTACACATTGAAATTGCACGTTATTATACGAACTATGCGTACGTGGGTAATTATCTTATCGTACAAAGTACTAATTTTGTAACGCATTAATAAAATCACTAAGACATTGCGATCATACGCATTACATGTATAATTTGAGATGAAATAAAATCAAGCTGCCGCTTGTAGCTCGAGGTAGGTACGGGCTGATTTTATACGCGCTGAAAAAGAAGAGGAAATAACAACCTGGAGAAACTTACGTATGTATGTATGCATGTACGCACGTACGCCTGTATGTATACGGAGTAGGAATTAGCGACGGGCGCTTGGCGCGCTGTCTGCACAGCTCGTTTTGCGACGTGTCTCCTGTCAGATGGACGACTGGTCCTCTCTCGTCCGTCCGTCTCCCTGTCCACCTTTTAAGTCTCTCGCACCGTAAGGCTAACCCAGACGTATGGGTCCGGGCCGCCAGCGCGGATTCCGTTGGCTCCCAAGGCGAGGCCGAGCTGTCAGTCCTCGCCGATTGACCGACGCCTCCAGCGGCGAGGGACTGGAAGTTAAAGAGTTTAAACTGCGCGGCGAAGCCCCCGCGTTTCCTTCCTCGTAGCATTGTCGGGAAGCGGTATCGGAAACGAGATCACTCGAAGTGCCAAAAAAAAAAAGTGAAATCGTAACCAAGGGGTTGAAGTTAATTCGGAGGAGTCGCTACGGCAGCTACACCGTCAAGCTCCAAGAGTCGCGACTCCGGGGATGATCGCCGTCGAATAGAAGGCAGCGGCAGATTGTCCGCTTCTCTCTCCTCCACCTATATTTTTTCATCCCCTCTCCCACCGGTATTCTCGCTCTCTCACGGGAGCGACGTTGCCGGCCGATGAGTGATGCTGGCCCATTCTTGGAGACACCCTCTTGAGTAACGAGCCAAAAGAAGTATCCGTCATTTCTCTTGTCTAAGCGGACGGTTGTGTGTATAGGCGGTATACACCTGCGGGGTATTTATATCAACGTACAAAAGGATCCGGGAAGGGTTGAGGGGCGGGGGATGCAGGTCGAACAGTGACCGCTTGATCACGTGGCTACGGCGGTTTGCGTGTCGCGGAAGATTTATATCCGCCCGGGTGATAAGGACACACCGAATATAATGCAGCCCAGCGGGGTATCCTTCTCGTTTTTGTCCTCCTCGTGGATGGTCAGTGTGGCGGGATACTCATTTTTAATTCCCGTCGGAGCAACTAATTCGATTAGATAAGATCGGCTCGGTCCGCCTTACGTACCGAACTTACCCCGTCCGTTCGCTGCCGCCCCTATCTTTCCCCCGTCCTTTCTTCCCCGAAGATACTCGGCCCCGGGATTTTATTTTGAATAAATAACGGAGAGGGTTATTTGTCGCCTACGAGGGAGATCCGCGGGGCTGTCAGGGCGCCGCGGGAGGCGAAGAGAGAGAGAGCTACCGGGGCTCGGGAGAGAATTTGATTAGCCCGACAGAGCTAACGGCTAAGCACGTTAGAAGGCTGATCGAACCGTTCGCTAATGGATTCGCAATTCGATGGTGAGCAGCGGCAACCGGTAGACGGACGTCGCCGCTCGCGCCACGCGTTGCATTAATAGCTTTGCGACGGTTTCCTTCACTCAACCTGTCTCGCCCCGCGAAAGCGCGCGAGAGCCCGCATCCCCGACCAATTGACGTTTTAAAAGGTTTTTATGCCGAATAAATGAACCTTTATTAAGATCGTCCACACCCCCTGAGACGACGAGAGTGTTTCGTTTTACTTTATTTTTATTATTATTATTATTTTTTTTTTCAATTGGCAGCCGCCAAAATTCGCCTGGACCGTTCCGGGCCTCGGGAAACGAAGTTAGGGAGAATTTCAAGCCGCGAAATATCAAGGACCAAGTCTTCGTCGCGGCTGTGAACCGAGGGAAAAACGAATAAAGTGTCGAAAAGAAAGAAAAAAAAAAGAAAAAATGAAAACAACGATTTCTCTCACTCGATGCTCGGTCCTCTCAGCCCCCCCCACCCACCCACCGTAAGTACAGCTCTTGTCGTCCGCGCGCGGTTCTTGATTGCAACGGGACAGTGAAGCGCTCTCGACGTGAATTCGCCGTAGGGTGAGAGTCGGAGGATGAGGGAGGCTGCGCAGGACCAGAAGGGAAGGAAAGTGGACTATCTGTCTGTCCTGTCCGTCACATTGCCGCCGTCAGATTATCGCTCTGACACTTTTCGAGTTATTCCGGACGTCGTAGTCTCCGCTCGAGATCCGCGACTGGCAGCCTGTGTTGGTACCGTCACACCGACGACCCACACGACGTCGAGTCCGCGAGTGCAGACGACGACGCGTGTGCCGCAGACGCTCTCACGACGCACTCCCTCATACGTGTATACGCGTGTAGTCGAGTACCAACTCCCGCGGGCACAGACGTTGGAACCGTCCGAGCCGAGGCCGGATGTTGAACCACCCGGTTGAACGGTTTGATACTTTGAGTGTCAGCGTCGATGAAATTTCATACGAAGGTGATCGACCAAGGCCACGGACAAAGGCTCCTTCTCGAGTTGGGTGAGATTCTTTCGCTCATTCTCGCCTGCTCGTGCTTCTCCGGTCGAAGAGAGGGAGCTGGCGATGTGCCGAGCGAAAAAGAGGCAGGGAGGAGGAAGGAGGCCGCCGGCACTCGGCTCGCCCGGTATCAATCATCGCTCACCTGGTGGAACGCCGAGGTACTAATTGCCTGGCAACGAACCTGTATGTAAGAAGGATGCGGACGCGAGCGATTCTTGCGGACGACCGTTCTCATCGACTTCCGCGATGATCGACCGCTCCGGAAAGCTACGATGAGGTCGTCTTTTCAATCGGCTCTGTCGATGAGCAGGACCCTTCGACCTCCGATACTACCTGCTGATGTACAATCGTTCGACGAGATGGATTAAAAGACAGTCGATGAACATTTTCTCATCGTCATCGGTAATCGGAATGTCGTACACTGATGCATCAAAATTACTTCCGTTTTTGTTTTTCACATCCTATACACAGTTCTAAAGAGTTGCTTTTCCCGCTGAGTACAAGGAAAAAAAAAAACAGTGGCGGAAAAAGTCGTAGAGAAGCTGCGTGACAAGTGATGAGAGTAGACAAAGGCAGAGGTGCCGATTAGCTTGCGAACGGGGCACCTTTTTGAGAAGGAGGGAAGAGCCTCGCAATGGTTTAGGTTCAGAACAACGTTTGATGTCATCGGTGGTTTCGACGAAGAGGGGGACAAAGACGTGGAGGGCGCGGGGTTAAAGCGCGGCGCGTACCTTGGGCGTGGAATTACGAGTGCAAGTCCAGCGACGCGCGTCATTCAATTAACAATACAATCATTGAATGTGATTGGATTATTTTCGTTGAAACAAGAAGAGGGAAAATGAAATAAAAATTTGAAAATTTGAAAATAATGACAAAGGAGTAAAAAAAAAATAAAAAAATAACAACGAAAAACACAACTACATACATTATTAGCGACGTGGTAATTGAATAATTTCAATTTTGTATCGCGCTTTTGATCTGGAAATGATGGCTTGATATTTTGTATTCGCTCGGTGGCGTTTCGGCCGCCCACACAGCTATGCCAATAATTATCACTCGTCCCCTCCTGTCTGCTCGCTTCCTCACTCACTCGCTCGCGAAGAACGTTACACTGCTAATCGACCTTGCGAGCTTTCACTTACACCGTCTCACCGCTTTTGCCTACTAACGACGTCCCTGTGACCCTTATCCATATCAATTCTCATCGAATATCTATGGGAGCCGAAACGTGTTCAAGGATTTATCAATGCCCTGTTCAATCACTTGTCAGAGCTTCGAATCGCAGGACTATCGTTACTTGCCTTACAAAAATCTTGACAGCTAGTTTTAATTAGGAAGTCCAGTGACAGGGGTCATCGAATCTCTACTCGCACTGTGTGCAACAAATTTTAAAGCTGGTTCACCTACTCTAACGATAAACTTAGACAAACGAACCATGTTCACGGAATCCTTGTACTTAATACGCAAATTTCTTTTGTTTCAGGTAAGTGGTTCGATACTACCGTATTGGCTTGGAGATTGAAGGCAGTGAGTAGAAAGGCTGTTAATTTGTATAGACAGTATTGTTCATCTTCGGGTTGGCGCAGCCGACGAAGGTTGCCGTCAATTTGTCAAAATCTAGAAAGCATCTATACGTTAAATCGAGCCACGAATAACCCCGACAAAAACTGCGTCAGACAGTATAAATGCCGGCCTATCGGCAGCGGGTGCAAAGGGCTCGAGACCCTTCGGATGAATTAATATTCCCAAGCGTATCTCCCCGCGGAGCATGGGCCGTCATATTCCGCGGTGCTTCTCATCGCGACGGTTGGTCGGTTGTTCCTTCGGTAGGCAAAAGCCCGGCGCGTTGGCTGGGTGCGTGCGACGTCACCTCGTGATGAAGTTGACCCGACGTCCAGGACGCCGTAATAAGGGACGTAGCTGGACGGAAGAACGAACGAGCGGCCAACGGACAGGCGGACAGGAGGACAGGAGGACAGGGGTGAACGTTGACACGTGTGAGTCGGGGAGAACGTGACGCGTCCGTCTTGCGAGCCACCCCTTCCACCCCCGGCGCTACCCCTGCACCGTCGCGATGCCGGCGACCGCTATTGTTGTTATTATTAAGGGGTGGAAACCGGGGGTGGAGGACGTTGACGGAAAGGAAAGGCGGCGTCTGCAGGTGACAGATGAAACAGCGCCTTCCCTTGCACCCCCCCCCCCCCCTCCGCCCCCCAGATCTCAGGTCGTCAGTGCGGGTCGCGCTGCCCTTCAACCCTCGCCCCGATCCTCCACCTACTACGTACACGTCCCACCCGCTCGGTACACTCAACTCTCTACGTTTCTCCACCTCCTGCAGGGACTCTCGCCATTTAACTGCACACGACGTTTCTACCCAACGCCCTGCCGTGAGGGTACTGTCAAACTCCCGACGCGACTCCGTTCGACTGACCACCGACCAATCCCGCTCTCTCGGCTCCGCTCAAATCCAAGCTTTTTCTACCCGCCCCCACCACCTCTCAAGTTGCTCACCGATTGTTACTCCTTTGCTCCGCCAGCTCCGCGTCCGAATTTGAAAGTGACGTTTCTCATTTACCCGGATTGCCTCTGACCACCACTGCAGCTCACCTTGGACTTTTCATCCTTCTGCAACTGGAAAATCTTTGAAGCCAGCTTGCGAACTGCGAGCTTTTTCGCTCTTCGCAGTTCGTTGTGTGTTTAAATATACCTTTCGCATTTTTCTCTCTTCTCGTTGACGAACTCGCGTTCGGGAGAGCATATATTACCGTCCGAGAGGCCGAGAGGATCGGTCGAGGACGTCAGTGGTGGCGGGAGAAAGTCGAGGACGACGAGATAGGAATGCCTAGGAGAGGCGTCTCGGTCGTCGGGTCAGCCAGCAGGAGCAGCGCGACGTCTCGGCTTGAATAACTCGGCGTCACCCACCCACCCACCCTTCCCGGGGTTTTCCGCTAACTAAACGTACTACGTGGACTCGTGCGGGGGTCGGATTTGCGTGCGTCGTGGGGCAACCGGAAACCAATAAACCTCCGGGTGATATCCAGGAGTCAGAAGTCACGGGACCCGGTTCGGAGTGAGTGGCTGGCTGGCTGGCTGGATGCCGGGATGAGGAGGAAGCGCGGAAGGCCCGCGGCTCGTGGCTCGCCGCTTCTCGCTTCCCTCGGGATGAAACTCCCTGCAGGAGTTTAAGACGAAATCCTCTCCTCGCCGGTCGCTGAATATTCAATGAACCCGAACCGACGCGCGTCCGAGCGACTGAGAACCGCGAGTCGTCCGCGGAACGGAACGGGAACGGCTCGCGTTACCCCGACTTCATCTCCCTTCCCTGAATGGAACATATATTGCGACGCGTCAATCTCACCGCTTGTCTCATCTAATTTGTTCCGTCCCCGTCTCTTCGCCGTTCACCCACAATCCTTTTATACCTACTACGTCCGGTTGCTTCCAACGCACTCCTACGTGGAAATCATTTCACACGCAACGAAGGGTAGAACGCTTTATTTCCATTCAAGGAATTATCGCTGTACCGCTTTGTCCCTTACAGACATCCAAAATTTATACGATATCTTATCGTTCGTGAATTTCATAGTACGATAAATCACGTCGTATGCATATGACAGACTTTTTCACCATCCGCAAGGAATCCGCAAACCTCTTTCTAATGCCCTGTTAACGAAAGAAACTTTTTTCGAAATGAAATGAATTAAATTTTGGTTTTGATAGCCAACGATTCAAATTTTCATTAATTTTTCCACTCTTGATTAAAAACAGTGGTTGTAAAGTGGTAAAAATATCTGCAACGAATCACCGCGTACCAGGATAAAACAAAAATATATAAAAACCGATTCGACCCTGGGAAACTGCTGCAGCGATAATAGCTTGGAATTATCCGCTACGCATCGTTACAAAAGCGAAAGACCGATGTTCACGGGTAGTTGTTTAAGGAACAAATTTTCTTGACGGATATGATCAGATGCGAAGGCTGTCGATTCTCGTCAATTCCTTCCCCTACGGGAGAAGTCGGCGGCCGCTCAGGCGTCGCCCCTGACGGCATTGATCTGTCGGACGCGGGAGTCTTGATATCGCGACGGAAGGGGTAGTCGGAGGTGGGGGACGGTGAAGGGGGGTGGGGGTGGGGGGGTGGGTGCCGCTGACGTGCGGAGAACACGGCGCGCCCGGTCCAGCGGCCTCGTCACTCCGGCTGGAGACGGCTCGTCACGCCGCGCGACTCCTCCTCGACTCATTACAAGTCTTGCAGCAGTTCTCCCGGACTACCACCCCCTCTGCGTTCACGCCGGGTCTGGGCAGACGGAGAACCCCTTCGTGCGGCTATCGTCGCCCTCCCTGCAGCCCCTTCCTTCAATCTGCCCCTTGGCGCCCGAACCACTACCCCTACTCTCGATTCTCGGCCTTACTCCCCCGCCCCCCCCCCCCCTCCCTCCATTGCCGAGATGCTGTTGACCGTTTCCCCCATCGTCTGCATCCTCGCCGTACGAAAATTTTCCCTTTGCGCAGGCAAAAACCCGGAACCCCAATTACTCGTTTGAACGAATCGCGTGAAATGAACGTTTTCGAACGGTTTAAAAGAGTCGAAAAAATTGTTCCTAATTGGCTTCTCGCATTATATAGTACGATCTCGCGGTCTCTGATCTGGCGTAAAGGGTTTTCGAATCCTTCGGATCGATGTCTCAGCTTTTAAATCTGCAGTTCTACCCTCTCTCTCTCTTTCTCACTCACACGCATCTTTCTTGACGGGTGTCCCTGTAATCGACGGTTGACGAGACATTCTATTATACGGAATAAGCGACTTCGGAACAGGACTTGGGTGCTCAGGGGAAGAAGCAGAAAGGGGCGAGCGACGGCGAAGCCGGGGGAGACGGGGGTCGGAACTAGCTACACGGTGGTGGGGGCGGTTCGGTCGTCGGATGGCTGACCTGGTTGACAATCGATTGACGGCTGTCGCCCAGACCTCCTGTCCGCTCCCCTCGCCTGCAACACCCCCGGCCCCGCTCCCTCTGCCCCTCGCCGACGTCGCCGTCGTCGTCGCCCCCACCTCCGTCAGCCTCGCTCCTTCGTCGCTCGTCGCCCGTCGCGGGCTGTCCGTCAGGGTGCGTCGCGTCGTCTTATATATGTATACGCTTGTACACCTACGCCCTGATCGTTGCTATTATTGTGCGACCCCTTCTCCCTCGTTGATTTCTTTCCCCCTGCTGCTCACGCCGATCGCTTCCAATCTACGGGACGAACGACATCGCATCGCGTTAATTAAAGACACGGGTACGTGACGAGTTTAGAATTTTAACGATTAATAATTGTTTTTACATTGTTGGGGATATCCGTGATGGATGAAAGATTATGCGAGACACTGGAAAACTGGATGGAAACAACACCAATAATCATTTACCGAGAGTCATGTTGTAGCGATCAGATGTTGAACCTAAAATTTATCTACCATCAATCGATCCCTCGCTTCGAAAGAGAGACGAAGAATAAAGAGACGGGATGTGCGGGATAATACCGGGATGGGAATTTGCTTTACGACCCTTCGGCCAGTTTCGTTGAACCGATGCTAACTAGACTCTTCAAGCGGCGTGTGTCAGGAAGCCGCTTTTACGACCCCGTATTGGTCTCCCAATTTCATTTTTTATTTCATTTTTCGTTCTCGTCTCATTTGTCTCGTAAATATTATTCTTTCCCAATCAATTTTTAGAAACATTTTTCAAACCTCGGGATGTTCATTTTCGCTCAACGAAGCGCTCACCTCGCGGAAAAGTAATAGTTTTCCGGACGTGCGATATGAAGCGGCGTGCAGCGGGTTCCAGTTGCTGGTTCCGTTCGTCGTTCCGGGACGTCAGTGGCGGTCCGGAAGGTGTGCATGCACCAGGATGTCGGATATACGTCAGGCGGAGGTGGAGGAGGATATTATTTGCCGAGGACAGTGACAAACGCTCGTCAACGTCAGCTCGGTGCCGTACCCAGAGGCCGTCGGCACCGCGCCGCGTCTCGACGGAGACGTGACGAACATATCTAGGCCCTGGACCGACTCGTCATCTCTGTCTCCCGTCAAAAGCGACTGCCAGTACGGTCGCTGATGGTGCAGGAGGCAGCGGAGTGACGTATCGCGGCGTCGTATCATCCCGTCTTAGTCAACGGCGTCCGTCACGAGCCGCCATTCGTCACTGCTCGGCTTGGCCGACGCTGCCACCCCTCCTCTCCTCTCCTCTCCTCTCCTCTTTGCCCTCTACTTTTTGCTCCTCTCAATACCGTCGACGTTGACGTTTGCGATTCTTTCGCGTGAATTATCGCCACTCGAAGACACTCTACGTGCGCGTATAAATGCAGCCTGCATATCTGGCGCGAGATCTGGTTACGCGTAAAGGGGCAGCACCGTCCCTCTAATTAATTATTTTGTCGCGTGTGTAGATGCGTAACGGTTCCACCGACGAAGAGGCGGTTTAACTCTACCCGAGATCCGGATGGGCGATAACAATTGAAACAGACACTTGCGTACTGACGTTATAATATCCGCACTAATCGTAGGCGCAATCCTGCAATGCGTCCCGCATTTCGTTTCATTATTCTACGGTTAAATCCGCTTGTTCACATGCTGTCTACTCTCTTAACGCGGTGACGAACGTTCCACTAATTTAAACGCCGGAAAATCTCTGCTGCAACTGATTTGTAGTCGGTGGTGCAAAAATTTGTCTTTTCAAAATCAGGTGAAAATTGAAAGCTGAATATTTTAATTTCTCTACCGCAGTTTTCACAATTCATATAAATTTTCATGTGCTATTGTCGGAAAAAATATTGTACAGATGACCGTATCATACGTGTTAAAAAAGTTGAAAAAATGGTGGAAGGCTCGAATTCCAAATCCCAACGTTTACACGCCGTCATCGTATCCTTGTTGTTGTTTATCATTTCTCGGCTTTCCGCGTTTCGCGGCTAGTTTCGCGTATAACATAACGCAACATTATGCATACATACAAAGCAAGCAGCAGGCTGCGAGTCTCCACCTCCATATATCGCGTGCGAAAGGAACGAGAATGGCATTCGCGTTTTCTCATCGTCGATTAGCTCTCGGCGTATAGTATCGGCCAGTCAAGCATCGTCGTTACTCAGTTATCCGTACTTTATACAAACCCGGGGGGGGGGGAGATTTATTACTTCCGTTTGCCACTGTGTTTTGTTTTCACGCGCGGTACGTTAGTCAGCACTGCTCGATCAGCATACCTCCGCCTCCGCCCCCGCCTCCTTTTAAAAATCCGTCAAAACTGAGTCACCGCCCCCCCGCCTCCGCCTAGATCCAACACACCTGTACGATACGCATTAAACGCGCGCGGAGTGCTGCACTGTAACTTGTCGAGGCACACGATAGCCCGTGTCTGACATGTGACGTATATCAGCTTGTTCAATGACGGTTGATAACTCGGTTGTGACGGTCGCGGCCAATCCCGCGAAATGAATAATATAATACACAACATTTATACACGATGCGACGCCAGCCGCGGGTCCTCGTCGCGACGTTGAGGTGCGGCAGCGGTGGCGGCGGGGACGTCGGGTATAATACGAGGTGGAGGAAAGGGAATAGAGAGGAGAGAGCGAGAGAGAAAGAGAGTGGGAGAATCGAGGGATACGTAGGTAGTCATTACATGGGGGGGTTGGAGGAGGTGACGTCACTGACGGTGACGGATGGCCTCGCGTCAGGCAAGTATAAACCCCATGGTAGCCAATAAATTATTGCAACTATAAATTACTTCTGTGCTCACAATATAATACTACCACCGCCATTGCTGCCGCAGCGGGTGGGGAAAGGGAGAGGAGAGAGAGAGATGAGGAATACGGGGGAGGGCAACAAAAGGTGGTCTGCTCTGTTGGTAAGTACGTTTACAGAGAGAAAGAGAGAGAGAGAGAGAGAGAGAGAAAGACTAGACGCATTCATACTCACGCTTCTCGATTTTTATATCTTTCTCACAGTATACGCACACGCCTTATTCCCTCGATCGGAACGCTAGGGGCGATTCAACCTCGCGGTCTTTCTGCAGTTTATAATCTGGCCTACGCCTAAATCGACATGACCTTTGGAAAGGGATGCATCCCCGCCCCGAATTTAACGGGTCAATCGATAACCAGGGATCATTATCGCCCCGTCACATACTCTATGCACTATTCGTAAATCCAAATTGTCAATTTTTCTGTGAGACTGTTTTTCGAAAGCGCTGCCTGGGTTCTGTGGTGTTGATTTTACACTGTTCAGCGTGCTTAGATTCAACGTTATTTTGCAGCTATCAACGAAGTCCAGATACGGGGACTCTCGATGGTCGAAGAAACATCGGATCTATCTTACCCGCAGACATTGTTGAATCTATAAACTCTGAACCGAGTTCACCAGAACAGAATTCGTGTAGTATAACAGAATCAATTAATGGTTCGGTAAATAAGTAAGTCATATGAGATCAGAGTCGAAACCAGAGTGTCGTCGTTGGCTTTCGTGTTCCAAATGTATCCGGAGATGAAATATGGATGCAGGTATTCCTGGAATACAACAAAATGTGGGAGATAGCGAAAGGGTGCGTGTATGCCAGCGAACTTCATACGTGCATCACAGACACCAATCAGGTCCTATGCACGGGCGATTCTCGGAGTCGTGTGGCACGTTTCTCATGTACACGGTACACGCTAGGCGTTTCATTTTTTGTAGCTGAAATTTGTTGATATTACCAAAGGGGCTTTGTTTTATCGACCGATTTATGGAACCGATAAGAACCACGAGCGTGCGGTGTATATACGCCGGTCAACGCGAGCCTGGGAACGGGAACTTTAAACCGCTCCAACTGGGAACTGGGAACTGGGAATTGGGAATTGGGACGTCCGCCACGGAATTCACCGTACAGCATAATGTGTCTGTTATTTACAAGCGTTCGTGTCGTACATGGTTATGTAACTTTGGGAAGTGGAGATGAATGGGGATCGATACTTGAGGACGTGATATGTTGACCGGATATAAGAATTGTGCATTTTCTCACTGCTTTCGGACTTGACCCGATGTGCAAAAACTCGCATATCCACATCGAAGAAGGGAACGAGAAGAACAATTATGATGTTTGAGGAACGTGAGAAAAGTATACCGTTAAATTCTTTTTCACTGTCGATCAAGCGCTCGTCGTTTTTCTGTGAAAAATCTCCGTTGCTCGATATTGCTGCTCTCTGTTATCTTCACGTTCTTAAATTTCGTTCACGCATCATCAATCAACTTCGACTTATGGTTTAAGACTAATTTTCTTCAACGCGTATTAAAAATCGTGTGTCAAACATGTCAATGCACAGCTACGAGGTTGCTGTGAATCAGCGTTGTTGTTAAGCCTCGTTATCTTTTTGATCGAACAAGACGAAAGTTACGATATGTGTAGAAACCGAAGAAAACCGTGTATAAAAATACTCCGGAACATATTCATCGTTTCGATAATCTGTCGCACACAGTTCTGACAGATATAAAAGCAGCCGTTGAACGTCGATTAACTCAACGCAGCTTTGCGCATGCCGGAATGGGATTGAAAGTTCCATTGACCGACCGAGTTCATTCGCCTCGGGTGATTAACAATCCTCGGACCGAGTGCGCTTCGGATTTCGCATTACCTCGACTATGACGAGGGGAGACAGTCTCTCATCTCCCGGTCCGGGTCTAACGCCGCGGTAGATTTGGCCTCGAGAGAGGCAGAGAGGACGGAACGTTAGCGCGAGTGAGTTACACGGCTTGCCGCATGTGCGTCGCATAAATCTGTTCGGTCTAGGCTCACCCAGCCTCCACATCATGGACCCGGTCGCTGATATCTCATCCTCTCTTTGCCTCGATTGCTTCTTTCGCTCGGCCGATTAGACCGCTCGTGACACGGCTTCCTGCTCCGTCCAATTACCAGATCTCAGTTCGGATTATAAATCGAGTCTATCGGATTTATACACGTGGTGGGGGATCCGCGGCCGCCCAGCTATGAATAGCTGCTTGTTTTTGTAATATTCGAATCTCGCTAGTATCATATACGCTCGTATTTTATAGGTCCTTAGCGCCGTTATTTACGGCTTGTTGACCGTCGAGTTTCAAGACGCTTCGTCCGATCTCCGGGAATCATTCTCTGCATCCTCTGATCCCGTTGGCGTTCCGCAAGAGTCGCCCGAAGATCGGGCTTGTTTGCCAATGCAGACGAAAATGGACACGAATGAAAACTTTGCGCGAATATTATATCCGGGATAAAAAAGAAACGATGGGTTTAATGGCAAAGGGAGGTCGCCTTTGCGATTCGACAGGAATTTACCCAGCGGCTGAACAGTGATCGATGGATGTAGTAGCCGCACGACATAAACCGTAAACCGTATTCGTGTAACATATTAGTAATTCTATTCCTGGCCCGCAAGCTAACGGCGGATTTTCTCCGCGTTGTGGGACCGCTTCTGCCGCAGGGGTTGCGGGGGACGTCGGGACGCCCGCCCTTCCTCCGTCGGGGCGCACCTGTCCTCCGGTCCATCACCAGTCCGTCACAAAGCTGGCGGACTCTTCGACTGTCGCTTTAGCCGGGGCCACGACGCATCACACTTATTTATGTTGACACAGAATATTTATTAGAACGGATCGAGCGTCTCGAGAAGCCCGCGCCTATTTTCGGGCTCACGCGTCGTCGCGACGACGAGCGTCGTTCGTTCACCGCAATCGCATCTCCATCCACGGACACCGGGAAGCCGTTTCGGGGTCGGATGCTTCTCACTTTCCAAACTTTTGGTAATAAACCCAACGACAGGAACGATTTATCGACCATGTCGGAATTTCTGAATCGTTTTAATTATTAGATTTCAGCTACGAGCTGATTGACATTTGTCGGAAAGCCGTTCGCCGTAAAACGACAATTTTTATTCCCAGTTTCTACTTAGTCAGTCATTCATTCATTCATTCATTCATTCGTTAATTCAATCATTTGGCTTCTTCTTCACTGGTTACCGGACAATTTAAAGACCGTCACAGCTATAGCATACTTACACCGAGTCGTTAAACTGTCACGTTCTCCGCGTGACGAGTGTGCTCGGCTAATTCATACGCGTGTTCGTGCAGGCAGACCTGCCCCTGTACGTACGTACGTTTACATGTACAGGTAACTTCACGTCCTGTGCAGTGTGTATTCCACTCCACCGTTTTGTTATCGAGAATCAATATTTACGAGTAGTAGCAGCCTAGCTGAATATTGCGTAGACGGTATGCCTATAACTTTGGCAGTTATGTTACTTGGCGCTGTTGCCCAAGATCGCGCGCTCCTAGACAGCCAGTCAAACCAGTGGTGAAAATTTTATTCCGGACATGACGCTGTCACCTTTTTATCCTCACATCTCACCAAGCGCGAATCGTAATTGTAACCACTCGTAATTATACCCACTCGAATTTCACTATCAAAAATCGCCTCCCCTTGCTTCACGAATATGATCGAAGTCGCATTCGTCACAGAGTTATCGTTTGTTTTGCCACGCACAAAAACATTGAAGAGACCTACACGGTCAACGAATCGATTAATTGATAAACAGTGGTTTGCCTTGTTCTTCTTCAGTTTGATAAAACCAACTTTTGGGAATCCTCGTATTCTAAAGCCAGTGTTCAGCTGTCGATTTACGATTTATATGTGCGTAAAAGACAAACGGGGGAAAAACAATTTCTACCAGATTTCAGCAGCCTGCTAATATTTCAGATATTTTTAGAAATCAGCTTGTTCGATAGAGATGAAAAAAAAAAAATTGGTAAAAAAAAATTGTAGAATTCTGGATGAAAAAAGTCACGCAAAGTACTTGAGAACGTCGTTGTATAAACGCTGTCAAGATCCCCTGCGGCATTGGACACTAAATATAGTGCAGACAGAAAAACAAATAACGGCAGAGACATAATACATAAAAACAAAAGAAGTTTGCACGGAGTGGAGGGGGAATTAATTTTATAAAGAAAAGCTCGACGAAGAGGTAAATTGCGAGAGAGAGAGAGAGAGAGAAAGAGAGTACCTGGGAGCACTTGAGATGTAATGACAACCGGTGGTACACTTGGCTAGCCTTAGCGCGGTGTATCTGTATTTATGGTAAAGTATAAATAGGGATATGGCCGTGTCTCATGTCGCTACTTCGCTGACAATTATTGTTGTCACGGAGGTGCTGACATTCGGCCTGAACTGACACGCCGACAGATAGGTAGTTGCTTGATGGGAAAGCGTGTGTGTGAGAGAGGGAAAGAGAGAGAGAGAGAGTCGAGAGAAGGAGGACTGGCGTGGCGTCGAGTGACGGACGTCGCGCGGTGATCACCCCGTCGCGTCACGACGCCCTCGTGCCCTAAGTGTTTCGATCGTGTTTGGCTACCTTCTGCCGACGCCGCTGTCACGTCTGCCAAGACGGCCATTGATATCTTCGCTCTTCTGCCTCTCCGGTTTCTCAAACAGTTCCCAATTAACCGTCTCCCCTCCCCCCCCCCCCCCCCCCTTGCCGCTCTCTCACCATGAAATAAAGAAGCAAGCCGTGAGCTCTCGTTATACCTGCACACACACACACACACACACACACACACACACACACACACACACACACTAATAATTGCTTCAGCGAGACCTTCGAATTTGATCAGACGCGTCGGCCGCCTGCGTTATTGAGTATAGAATTGTTGAAACAGGTGCTGCTTGCAACGAATAAAATTTCTGAATGGATCGTTATGAGTCTAAATAGCAATTGACTTCATTACCGTCGCCTAATTTAATCAAGAACAACGTGTCGTCATCTCGCCACGTTCATCATTCTTGATCTGGTTTTATCAGGTTATTGATGGATTGTTCTGACTGAAAGTTCTCAACTGAATGCTAATGCGAAAATAAATCAGTCCGCGATTATCTTGACCAAACTGATATGGTTAACAGAGACTGGGATCTGAATGCATCACGGTATTTTCGGTGGTTTCTCTTATAACGTTGACGGAAATTCAGCTGTACTCAATCTGTTCTACATATCTATAATTATATAATTCTCTTCGAGCTGTGAATTTCATCTCTCGTACCTGATACATTTTTCTGGAAACGATAACTCCACCCTACCTAATTGAGTGTAATTCGGGTGGTTTTTCCGTTGGAACTGTGTTCCGTGTGTGAGTCTGGCGCGGCGATCGGTGCCCAAAAGGTTTCGAGGTGCATGGGTAAGCACAGGAACGGGATCGGAGCTATCGGACTTTTTAGATACTCGAGCAGCGCGCATCGATCACGAGCGTCGCCTGTTGCGCGACAGATGGACTGACGGGAGCCGACATTCATCCATCATGCAGTCGCCATACCCGCCAGGACTCGGTCAGCCGTGCATGTCCAAGTATATGCCTACCTGAGCTGCCGTAGCGAGCTGAGAAAAAGGCGTCCACGATCGGCTGATTAGCGGGCAGTTCGAGAAGGTGACTCGACTCGCATTCTGTCCGTTGCTCGTTTTTTTCACGCGCAGTTATGCTTTCGCATTCGATCCGATCCCCGTCATCCAGTTTATTTTCGCCTCGGTATGCGCGTCACGGGATAAAAAAGACATATCAAAGATTGTCAGAGAATCAAGAGCTTTCGAGGCATATCTGCTTGGCTGGTGTAACCTGCGAGCAGGTGAGTGGAGAGGAATTTGTGCGAGGCGCCCGCGGCGTGAAGAAGAAGCAATCGCTATATTCACTCGGAAGTCTGCGATCAGGTCGTAGCTTTGAAACGGACGGGCGTTGGGTACATGCTAGTAGTATTCAAAGAGAATCGAGCGAGTGACTTTTCCGCGGTTCAAAAGCCCCCAGCAAATTACAATTCACCGAGTCTTTTTTTCCCCGCCAACCGCGACTCTCTCACACGGTTTTCAAATCTCGCAGCAAGAGAGCGAAGAGAGATAGCGGCGAGAGGGATTACCTTATCTGGCCTGTATCCGTTCGTAGAAAGTACCAACACTCCACCATCCGGGGCCGGTGCAGCGTGCACGCGGCGTCGTGTTTAATTGAGTATATCTATCCATTTACCTCAACTCGGAAAGCTCGATTCATCTGCAGGAGCTCTCTCCCTCGGTGAGAGAGTGGTACCGCGGTGCCTGAAATTTCTCTCGTCAATCTGGCCAGTGCGCAGCGTCGCCAGAGACGAGGCCTTTCGTTCTTGACGTCGATAAGACTGGACAGGGACACTTAAATCTGTGCGTCGGACAACGGAAGATTGGTGATGGAGCCAGGTGGAGCATAAGAGGAGAAGAGAGAGGACAAGGGAATGGAAGTCAAGGTGAGGATGGAGGGGGGAGTATGCAGGCAGTTGATGGAGCGAGTGTTGACTTAGGATAGCCGCTGCCTCATCAGTCAATCGGTCAGGTAGACTTAAGGAGGCGGGTGCGTGTGGCGGCAGTTTAAGTCCAGCGTTCGACGCGACGCGACTCGGCTCAAATCCATTCGAGGTCCCCGTTTTGTCCCGACGAACGTTCGTCGAGAGGGTAACGTCGTAGTTTTACGGCGGCGAATTTCACACGCACGCGTTTTACCTGTTGCTTGAATCCACGACGTGAACCCGGTGCTCGATCCATCAGCAGCCACTTCTTCGGCGGTGAGCAGCACCATCTGTCCAGAAGGTGAGTATCCATGGACCGCGGCGTCGTCGCTCCTGTACTCTTTACTCTTAGCAAAGAGGTCAACGGCACCTAGACCGGGGAGTAGGTTTGTTTTGAACCGTCATCTCCGTCTCCCTTATTCTCGGATTGCATTAGACGCACGTCCCTCGAGAGATGTGCATTCGTTCCGAGAAACTCGTCCTCTGTGACTTTTCCGTCTTGCCGTTCGAGCGCCAACGTCTCGGAACCTCTACCGATGCTCGTTTCCATTAGCCAGTGTTTGCTCAGCTCGAACGGCAGTGTCTAGGTACTTTGCGGGGACAACATCATCAGGTATATCTTCAGGCTGTTCGTGGATACACCAGAACAAAAATCGGGTCATCGCGACAAGGGCGAAGAGTCAGGAGACAACCTCTTTCGGCCCGGATGGTTGGAGTTACAATTACCTTACAGTGATGCGTTGAACCGCTCGCGGGTTCGAGGGCCGCGGTACTGGCCGTCCTGAGAGATGAGCGAAGGAGAATGAATTCAGCCGTCAGTCACTCACTCGCAGACCGCAAGAGAATCACAATGCAGACTTCTCCTGCCCCCATCCCTATTCCCCCCGTTTCGCCTCCGTCCGCCCGTCCATCCGTCCGTCCATCCGTCTATCCATCCATCCGTCCGTCTACCGCTAGGTACCGTCAGTCTCTTCGTCTGCCTCCTGTCACGCTTCCCTTCCAACAATCTCCCATCAGAAATTCATCACGCCTTCCCTCTCGTCTTTTATCACTCTCTCACTCACACTTGTTCACCGATCACTCTCCGTCTCTCGCCGCCGCCCTCAACGCCTCTCTTTTGTTCCTCGCCACCCATCCGTCCCTCGCAGTTATTATACAGTATTTTTTTTCCTCGTCTTATGGCCGCTGGTGGATGGACCAGACGACAAATCGCCTAGCGTATCAGCGTCCGGTCCAATGGAAAAAAGAAACTCCATGCTGTATTGGCACAAATTTACACATTGTGGAGACGCGGCAGGTGGATATACGACAACGGATAGGCGACGCGTGATTTTAACATGGTCGACAGAGGCTGGAACACAGGGAGGCGATGGGGACACAAAGCGTGACTGGGACTGTGAGAGACACGGGGGAGGCGATGAGGAGGCGGCGTAGTTAGAGATATCGGACAGCATTCGTGCATGCAGCGTCTTGACAGGGAAAGAATCAGACTGCTAGTCACTACAAGGTACCCACAGCACAAAGAAACATCGTGCATGTGTGGCGCAGTAGAAGAGACTGGAAAGACAGAAAAGGGTAGCGATAAGACTAATTATTGTTGTGCGAGCAAAGCTGGTACGAGACGGGTGTACACCCCGCATGTAGAGAGGGGTCCGTGCTAATATACCATGTACTGGCGAAGAGGGAAAGGAAGAAGAAGAGAGACGAAGAGCGGTGAGAGAGAAGCCGAGTGAGTCCGAGGACAGAAGGTACGCGTATCGCGGTAGCGCATCTCCCGGAGTGTCAGGACGCCTTGTGCGCCCCGGTACACCACGGGATCTTATTCCTGCTTAAATATATCCTCGAAGAAGAAGAAGGGCCTTGTTAGTGGCCACCAATAGAGGTCTTCGGTGGTACGCGGCCAAAGTGTGCGAGTGAGAGAGAGAGAGAGAGAGAAGTAGAGATGGAGAGGAGCAGTAGCCGCTTTTGCATCTGCACCGGTGGTGGAGGCGGGTTTAACCGCGAGATAAAGGGTCGAGAGGATGACGCGGTCCGGAGCAAGCTTCTCCTCGGCGTAATTAAACAGGAAACTGACCCCGGAACGGTGGACCAGGATGTCTTGACGGAGAGCTTTTCCAATTACCCGGATGATCAGCGTCCCCCGATGAATAATTGGCACTCCAGTGTATTTGTCGGAGGGGCCAGTGTCGCCGGCTGACTGGCTGGCTGGCCCAGCGCACCCTTCAACCGAGAATCTCTTGTCAATTTCAGGAGCTTGGCTTCCAAGCACTACCGAGAACCGAGAGGTACGTGGCCTGCAGTCACCGTCCTCCGATGAAACCCGCGGACGTCGATACGGCCGGTTCTCCTGTTCGTCGCAGCCGTGTTCCTACGCGTACGCGCCAACTGACCAACCTAACCTGAGGATGGCAGCGGGCGGGGCTGCCTCCCGGTGGTCCGCCCTGGATCGCTTGCACTTCTTGCTATCGTTCCCTCGCACCCCGACCAGCCGGGCGAATGCTCGGTAGGAGACAATGGACAATGGGGACATAAATCTGCGTAATTAGTTGCCGATGCTGGAACGGATCAATGTGCGATCTCCTAGTCTCCCTCCCTTCATCTTACCAGGGAACAAACGATTCTTGGTTGGTCGGATCGTCGGCCAGAGGACGGTGCAGCCCCCACTCGCTCGGTCAATGCCGAAGACGACACTCCCTGTCCTCGGAGGGAATCGCTGGACCAAGATGGCGGATCGAACGATGGCTGTGTCCTCCGTGTCCGGGAGCAGGTCGCCGGTACTATTCGCTGATTATTTACATCCCGCACCTGTCTGCGACCTCTTTCTTTCTTGGTCTCTTTCTTGCTCGGAGACCGTATCTCCATGTTCCATAACCTGGTTGAGTCGCACCATTCACGTTGATCCTGATCTTAGCCGAGCTCCCACATGTGAAAATATGCTAATCTGAAAAGAAGCAGCGATAATGATGTTTACCTGCACTTGATAGATTTTCACGAAGGATGTATAAGAGTCAATGATCTTGTTGTCAATAACTACTCATGACTTGATTAGGCTGATATTGTACTAGTTTTCCGTCTGGATAATCTTCGGACACTCCAATTCTTTTCACAGCAACGTGATCAGTATCAATATGGACAGTTTCACTATACGTACAGCAGAAGTGAGGAATCGAAACAGTAAGGTTATCGGTGCTGGGTTTGTTCACGCAGTGCGATTCGCACCTTTCTCCGTCAGATGCATCATGGAATGTCAGTTTTGCAGGATCCTCCTGAGAAGCATCCCAAGTCTACATGTATACCGTTAGTCCACAAAGAGATAATAGCGTTACTCGCAAAGACAGAATATTGAATGTGAATGTTCAATTATACAGCGATAACATCCCGCCTGAAACGGCAATGATTTGATTAAAATTCATAATGTCGATGACGGAAGAGTCCTGGCGGCCACAATGGTTTTGTCTTCGATCCTTCCCCTCGACTCCACGCTCAATCCTTGGTCTAACTTGCTCCCCGACCGCCACACCACTTTACAACGTCGAGCGTCGACAGTCGCGGGGAGCCAGACGTCGTTCGCTGCCTCTCCGCGAAAGCTGATAAATGAACCGATAGCAGACATTGTACCACCTGCACCTTTATATCATTCTCATTCCTTCCCGGCTGAATACTACTTGCGTCGTTCTACGCCTCGTCATCTTGTTACTTGGTTCGAGAAGAAGGTAGACGGTGGAAAGGAGCCGCCGTTTCACCAACCACCCGCACTCTCCAGTCTCCAGACCCCAGACTCGGCTGGCTGATAAACCCATCCCACCATGAGACCATGATGCAGAGTCCTATTTCTTGATGTGTAGTGAGCGAGCCTGAACAGCGTCGACTCACCTTGGAAGTCGTCTCTGCGAGCGTCGCTTGTCGCGAGTAATTAGCGCGATACCCGGAGGGTTCTAATTACCTACCCACCGTTGCGCTTCTTCAGCCCTTTAGCTGGAAGCGAAGCCCTGAATATCTAAAACTGCGAATTATGCTAATAGTGCCGAAAGCAGCCTCCTGAGCCGGGGCCAAACGGGGGCGAGTGCCGAGGCCACGTCAAAGAAAGCCCAAGAGACAGCCGGGTATTCAATCTCCTCATCAGTCACCTGGCTTGTCAGGCCGCAAGAAGCTTGCGCCCTCTCTTTAACCGCGATAGAGTTTTCCCACCCTTCGCTTACGAGCTCAAGGACGTGTACCGAACCGCGTAGAACCGCAGGGTCGACGAGTGACGTGCTATAATCTGTGTCTTCGCCGCGTTTGTTGCATCATTCCACCGACCTGCCAACCCCGAAAGCTTTGGTCTACACCGCACTATTTGTCTGACTAATCTTCAGCCAATCTAGTCTTTAGGTGTAGTTGGTTTATTAACCATATCATAGCTGCTGCTGCTGTTGCACGGTTAACCTTTCACCAGATAAGGCAACGCTGCGGTGGCAGATCTTAATCCGCGTCTTATTGCGCCAACAAATCAGATAACCTTAGATAAAGTTTTACGAATCAACAAATCGTGTGCAATTTGAAAACACTTCCCTCTCTCCGTCGCTAACAAGAATGAGAGTTCCCGAATTAAATCTTGATTGATTTACGTCCGGTACCGTTGACGTCCGCTTACGCAACCTGTTTGATTCGTCGTTGACGTATACATATAATGTAGTGATACCCACACCAATGTGAAGAACATGCTTTGGATCGATTTCACCGCGGAATTTCGAGCTGGTGTAATTAACATCGTTACAGCTAATTAGACACGGCTCGTATACCGGTAACCACCTACGTATCTTGTTGGTGGATAATTAAACGCGTGCTAACGTTGTAATATAACAACTTGCGCCGAGTTCTACTTCAGACTCCGTTCCGATTGCTTGTAATCTTTCGCGAGGTCTGTAGCCAGTCAGCCAGCCGGCACGGATGGCTGAACGCAATTGAAGGGTATGATCCAGCATAAATGTATAATAATGCCAGAGTCGGTGTCGTGCTGCGTTGATGATTCGACGTACCCTCGACCTCGACAGTCAGTCTGACAATGAGTGCCGACAGTGCTCGTGAAACGACGTGTGTTTCACCGGAACTGTATCTCTTGTTTCAGGGGAGGACGGCGTGGAGGGATCTGGTCCAGGAACGGACCTCCAGGGCGAGGAGGGCGACTGCGCCGATGAAGACGGCCCCGTGAGTCCCAGCGACCGGGGCTGCGGTGTTCCAGCCAACAAAGAAGACGAAGAAGGATCGCCTTCGGAGGAAGACGACGAAGACGAACCACCGACTTCCACTCCACCTCCAGCTGCGTCCCCCTTAACGTCCACGCGGCTTAATCCCGCAGGACTGAGAGACACCGGACCCCCCGACAGGTCAGCAAACCGTTATTCTTATACTCAAATTTCATTTGGTATTGTTAAATGGAGGTTGATGTAGGGGTCAAACTCCAAAAGAGTGCCTAAAGAACGAAAAAAACTCTTGCTAGTATAGCTCCTGTTTCCGAAAATCTAGTTCCTCCGCGAATCTTCAACGACTATAATTGTTGGGGATAGTTTTCTCCATCTTTCTCCATCTTTCTGGGTCTGAATCTCGGCATCTGAAATTCGAACTTGCATATCGATGCTAGTTCACAGTCGAATCCCATGAGCGATCCTGGATGACATTTGATCGGGCGAGAGAGGAAAAAACTTCATTTTTTCTGCAACTTATAATCCTGTATACCTAATCTCAGTGACTCGAAAATTGCCCAGCTGTAAAGTAGCCTGTACTGAAAGGGGTTTACACAAGGAGCTAGATTGAAGTTTGCGCATTTAGGCGCGGTTAATCGCAGAGGAGCAAATTCTCGTCGGTCGATAACGACCGCGATATCAAAGGACGCGGGTGGGTCTTTGAAGTCGGTCGGCTTGCGTCGCGTTACTTTATTGTACTCCCGACAACAAATTAGGCCCTAAGACGCGAGCACACACCGCCGTCCGTTAACGTTGGTGGTGCCTTGAGAGAGAGAGAGAGAGAGTGACGCCGCGTGGCCGCCGCGTTGTTGATACGACGCAAAGTCACGCGCGCGTGGGGCGGTGGGGGCGGGGGACCGGCGGGCCGGGGGCTGCGGTTGTTCGTCGTTCCTCGTTTCTCGCTCGGCGCTCGGCGGTGGCGTCGCGACGGTACCACCGCGGCGCACGGCGTCGGTGCTTCAATAGAGATACCGACGCGTGTTGCAGTTCACCATCCCCACCCCCGTCCCCGTCGCCCTCGCCCTCGCCCTCGCCCTCGTTCTCGCTCTCGCCCTCGCCTCTTCCCCACTCGAAAGCTTCCCCTGCTTGCGTACGCCGGGAGCCCCTTTCATCAGGCCGCACGCATTCGGCAATTTAGTCAGGACGCAGTTCCGACTCGGCTGTCGACAGGCGTGCGTCGTCGCCCATCCTACGCCCTGCAGCTCACGTATCGTGGCCTGGCCCTTGACCCTCGTCTCTTTCGACCAACCACCTTGTGCGTATCGGCTGTGCTACTTCTACTATATCCTAACGTACGAAGATTTTTCTCCTCGTTCACAATCAGAGCCGGTCAGAGTCTGTTATGCGTAGCTGAGGCGTATCAAGGTATCTATACGGACACTCCGACACGTGCTCTTCTTTTCAATAAAATTGTATTGTAACATTGTACACGTTTGCATGTATACGTGTACAGCATACGCTGATTGTCGGTTCTTTGAACAAATTTCGTAGGAGCTCGAACCTTAATTTCTTCAATGTTGACAAGTTCGCCACCAATAATCTTTTTTAGACATCCATTCAACTGATTAATTGAAAAAAGTTTACCTTACTAGATGGTTACAACAGGGTGTACCAAGATATGTACTCGAAAACATTTCGGAAATGATTTCCGTTGTAAAATAATTACAGAAGAGAGCAAGTCGCAATTTGAAGCGAAAAAATTTACGCCGCTTTAGGTAGCTCAGAAATGCAATTCTACTCTCGTGAAATCACACCGCTGGCTCTTATGCCATTCGTATTCCGCGATACGATATCAGATGATGTATTAACTTTTATCGGACATTAATCGTCGTTTCAAATTACGTTGAGTAACGAAAGCTTTAATATTTGGGGTGTTTCTCGATCGGATCGAACACCTTGTGCATAGTTTTGTCATCGCAGTCCTGCTCGCTCAACCTGTCCATAGTGGACTAGGCAACTGATCTTCACGATTCTTCTTCTTACATTCAATTTTCTCTCCAAGTACAAGTGATTTATAAAAACCGAATCTTGGAATCAGGAAGCACCGAATCCTTGAATTCGTAAAAGATCACGATAACTCGATTTTGGACACTTCTCTTGGTTCCCGTTGAGTTTGAGGAATGAAAAGACTTGCGAACTCGATCGAACGCGCGTCAATATAGTGAATTTTCTGTTTCAGGGATCCAATGAGTCCCCGCTGCCCGTCGAGAGAATCGCGGGAATCGTCCGGTCCAACAGCCGGAAGTCCTCCCCTCCCGCCGCGAAGCAGCGCAAGCCCGGTCAGTCCTACCGGCATAGTTCCGCTACCACTGGGCGCGCATCCCCTGTTGCCTCCGCATTCGGCAGCGGTGATGGCGGCCTACATCCAGCAGACCCATCAGCGGCTCCTCCTGGGACACTCGCCGCTGTCCCGAGGTTCAGTCTCGCCTTTGGTCTCGTCGTCCTGTTCCCCACCAGCGGCAACCCCGGGTCTCCTAGTGTCGCCGAACAGCGGAGGCGACTTGTCACCAGGTGCGACAACGCTGCCAGCAGTGCTGGATTTCAGCACAAGAAAAGCGTCCTCGACGGAGGAAGAGGAGGACGACACCGCCCTGAACCTCAGCAAACCGCCAACCCCGTCTTCCTCCTCGGAGACGAATAACGGACCCCTGGATCTCTCGGTTCCGAGTCGGAAGCGACCGGGTCCGGAAGACTCGCCGCCACCACCGCCGCGGAAGTCCTCAAGGTTGGCGTCAACGACGAGTCACCAAGAGTCGTACGGACGCCCCGTGGTCTCTCCGTGGACGTCGCCGGTGGTGGCGTCCCACTTTCCGTACTTTGCTGCCGCCGTGGCAGCGGCAACTAGTCAGCAACAGCTATCGCCGAAGGCCTCGGGGGGCGTGGATCACCAGCTTTGGAACGGCAAGATGAAGCCGCCCGCGGCACTCGAGAAGCCGTACCAACCGAGCGACGCGACCAAAGCGCTCGAGAAAATGAGCGAGCTGAGCAAGATCGGCGGCGACGACCTCTACCGGCCCGGAAGCGGGAATTCCGGGTCCGGAAACGCTGTGACCGGCTCAAGCAGCCGGCACAGCGCGTGGCAGTCCCACTGGCTGAACAAGGGCGCCGAGCAGGCCAAGGACGTCCTCAAGTGCGTTTGGTGCAAGCAGAGCTTTCCCACCCTCGCGGCGATGTCGACGCACATGAAGGAGGCCAAGCACTGCGGCGTCAACATGCCGGTACCTCCGCCGCCCTCGGCTCTCCACCAGCAGCAGCAGCCTCCCCAAATGCCGAGCATTCAGGCCCCCCAACACCAGCCTCAAACATCGACCAGCGCGAGCAGCGGCGGGACGCCGAGCAGCAAACAGAGCCCCTCGGAATTGAACCTCTTGATAAAGGAGACGATGCCGTTGCCGAGGAAGCTGGTCAGAGGCCAGGACGTGTGGCTCGGGAAGGGAGCCGAGCAAACGCGGCAGATATTGAAGTGCATGTGGTGCGGTCAGAGCTTCCGTTCCCTTGCCGAAATGACCTCGCACATGCAGCAGACCCAGCACTACACCAACATCATATCTCAGGAGCAGATAATCTCGTGGAAATCATCGGACGAGAACAAGGGTAGCGGTACCGGCGGCGGAGGCGGGGGTGGAGCCGGGGGTGGCCCACCGACGGGCGGAAGCAGCGGTCACCCCGCCGGCGGGGGGCCGGGTTCCGGGGCGACGAGCAGCCACGTGAGCGCCGTGCTTACCTGCAAGGTTTGCGATCAGGCGTTCAGTTCTCTGAAAGAGCTGAGCAATCACATGGTGAAGAACTCCCACTACAAGGAGCACATTATGCGCTCGATTACGGAGAGCGGAGGCCGGCGTCGGCAGACGAGGGAGAAGCGAAAAAAGTCACTTCCGGTCAGGAAGCTACTTGAGCTCGAGCGGGCGCAGAACGAATTCAAGAACGGGGACGCGTCGGGGGGGCTCGGTCACACGCTTGGAAAACACGCGGGGCGAATAACGTGCGAAAAGTGCGGGGACAAGATAGAGACGACGATATTCGTTGACCATATACGCCAGTGTATCGGGGCCGGGGTCGTCGGCATGAGCCAGAGGAACTTCCTGAAGAACGCCCTGATGTCGAACCACGCTCCGCCCCCCAGCGGGCCCCCCGAAAGCGGCAGGAAGAGCGTCAGCGAAGACGCGTCCTCCGTCTCTTCGAGGCATCACCGGTCACCGTCTTCGGCGAGCGACGCGACTACCCCCGGCAAGGAGACCCCGACCCCGACACCGACGGAAACCCCGAACTCCTCACCTTCCGTCCTCAACGCGATCGAGAAGCTGATCGAGAAGAGTTTCGACTCCCGGGCGCGGCACGGCGCTTCCGGTCTCCACCATTCCCAGGCCGGTGCCCCGATGGGATCGAGCATCCTGAAGCGCCTCGGCATCGACGAGTCCGTCGACTACATGAAACCCCTGGTCGACCCCCAGTCCATGAACCTGTTGCGGTCCTACCAGCAGCAGCACTACAACGCAGCGGTCGCCGCGAGGCGGGAGCGAAGCGGAAGCGAATCGAGCTCGATATCGGAGCGGGGCAGCGGGCGAACGGACGTGATGACGCCGGAGCGTAGATCGATGGATCTTTCCGGAGGCCACGAGCGACTCTCCCACCCCCAGCATCACCACCGAGTAACACCGGACAAGCAGCCGACGCTTCCGGCGCGGCTTCCGCACCCCGAAGAGTCCGGTGACGAGGAGCAGCAACCGGTGATAAAGAAAGAGCCTCGGGAGGAAGACGGCGACGCGACGCCCGAGGAGAACCTCGAACAGCGTCGGGATCGCGACGTCGTCGTGAAGAAGGAGGTTCTCGAGGATCGCGAGGAGGAGGATCACCAACCGGCCTACAACCACCAGCAGCGGGGCAGCCACAACGACGCGACAACGACCGCAACCTCCGCCGAGGACGATCGCGCGGCCATGTCACCCCCGGTGAACCCGCCAACCCCGAGACCTAGTTCCGGAGTCGAACAGGTCGCCAGGAGTCCCTGCAGAAACAGCACCAGCAGTCCGACCAGCAGCGATCGCTCCGTCACTCCGCGCGGAACACCGGACACCAAGACCTCCAGTAGTCTTGGCGCGCTCTCGTCGATGTTCGACAGCCTCTCCGGCGGCGGAGGCGGCGGTCCTGGGGGCGGGGGGTCGGACGCTCAGGGTAGAAAGACGAGCAGTCACCCGCTAGCAGCGCTCCAAAAACTCTGCGACAAGACTGAGACTCGCGGCTCGAGTTCCGGGGGCTCGAGGAGCGGCGCCGGTACCTCGTCGAGTCACGGTCAGACCGGAAGCGGCGGGGGCGGCGGCGGCGGCGGGGGAAGTTCGGGGGGCGGAGGGGGCGGTAATTCGGGGGGTGGAAGTGGCCTGGGACAGGCGCCGGGCTCGACGCCTGGCGCGATTCTCGCCTTCAGCTGGGCCTGCAACGACGCCGTCGTAACCGCCGATTCGATAATGAAGTGCGCCTTCTGCGACACGCCGTTCATATCGAAGGGTGCCTACAGGCATCACCTTTCCAAGATGCACTTCGTCAAGGACGGCGTCATCCCCGACCCTATGACCGTAGGCCGGTCACCGTCTCAGGCCCAGTCCTCCTCCGGGGGCCCGGGGCATTCCGCCCCCTCGCCGCCTTCGCAAAGGAACAAGTCGCCCCCGATCGCCCAGCCCAACGGAAGCCCCTCGCAGCCGGCCCCCTCGCCCCTCGAGGAAAGCCCACACTCCAAGTTCCTCAAGTATACGGAGCTCGCAAAGCAGCTTTCGAGCAAGTATGTATAGTCCGGGTCGTCCTCCCTCAGATCAGGGCTAGAAGAAAAAAAAACAGAACGAAACAATTTCCCCTGTACATAGTAGTGTATTTATATGTTATTATAGATATTGCGATATCATTGTAAATCGTCGTCCGATATTTGTGTTTTTTTTTTCTTTCTTTGTTTCCTCATTTCACGGTTAATACACTACGCGACAGGTACTCTGGTACCGTGCTGTAATTGTGTTATAATAAGCTGCTGCCTATGCTGAACAGGCGATGAAAGTGAGAGTTTTTTTCCTCTTCAACGCCTCGCAAGACCCTTATGTTGTTATACCTATACCGTCATTATTACGATTACGATTTTCGTTTTTTCTCGTCGGCAATCGCACAGCCATGCAGCCAATTAAACACACGCTGCATACACAACACACACACACACACACAGGCACGCTAATCACTATACATACATATATATATATATATATATGTATAACGCTGTGCAAAACTGTAAATTTGTATAATTTTACCATCGGTGCTTCGTGTGCTCCGCACGTCCTCCTCCGTGTTCGCTCCTAGCTTTCCCGAATTTTTTCCCGATCGGCCGAGAGACTGTAACTTGCCATTTTCATTTTTATACGTTAAATTATTTCGTTTTGCCATCGTCACTAAAGTCTTGTGTAAAGAGACGGAGGACGGCGCGGAAATCGCGGCGCCTCATACTGTCATTCCTAAAAGACCGCCGCGGCCGTTAAAAAGTTGCGGCCGCGGTTTTGGGCCGAAAAATTTATAACGCGCGCACGTGAATTCGAGTCTCGTACTTTAGTATATATATATAAAAAGAGTGTAAGTATAGGTACCTCGACGTATTTGATATATGCATACGTATATCGTATATAATATGTATGGAGAAAGAGAGAAAGAGAGAAACAGTTATAGCTGGAAGTGAGTACGAGAGGAGAGACAAATAGTTGCGGATGATGTTAAGGAAGATAAGGTTAATTAATTATTGTGATGCCACCATATCTCGCGGCACTGCCGAGTCCGGGGACTCGGCACGCCAAGTTTGTGATTTTATAATAATTCTTAAGAAGGTTAATGATAAAGTAATTGATTAATTGAATAAATAATTAAATGAATAAATCGACAAGTAGTCGCTTGCCGATCGTCGGTCTCTCGGGCGGCGATCGGTCGTCGCATGTATGCCCCTTCCCCCCCCCCTTGCCCAATATTATTATTGATATAAGATTACGATTATCAAGTTAAGGCGTAGTTTCTATAGGATAGGCTAGGGTAGAGTCTCTTGTAAAGGAATCTCTTTGTTGATACTTATATATATTAAATATACTAAAATATAACAGCGCTATCATCGAGTAAATAACCATTTACTGCAGGACGCCCGTGTGTACTGTGTATACATACATATATAATATACATACATATACATATACGTGCATCACATACTGGACACAAATAGGCATACATACGTAACCTTCCGCGTTGCGCGTACGCGTTTAAGATGTTGTGTAATAACGTAAAGCGTTCTATATTATGATAAAAATCGGTTACGACGAAACTGCACGAGAGGTAGAGTGAAAAGGGGAGAGAAAGATACTTGAACAAAAAGCCACTGAAGAAAAATCAAAACAAACTACAGCACACATTGAGTAAGAGTAAAAGATATAATAAAACGGGAATGCACGCGAGAGTGCAATATTGAAATTTATTATTGCAATTATTATATATATATGCAAATATATATATATATATATATATAAATATAGTATTAAAATAATTAAGCGAGATGGAAAGGAAGAAAAATTGAAGAAAAAAACAAAAACGAAAAAAATTCTGTAGACAACATTGTAAATTTTTATTTGTTTAAAATATTTATTGCGCAAAAAGAAGGAAGATGTGAGGAGAAAGACGAAAAAAAAAAATTTAAGCCATGCGTCATTAAATGTAAAATATTGTCATTATTATCATTCGAGTTATATTATATAATATTGTGTACATTATGAATTATTATATAATATGAAAAAAATTGAAATTGAAAACGAAAAAAAATTAAGAAAATAATAATAATAATAATAATAATGCAGTGATATCGAAAACGGGACGCCGAAGCGAATGGATGAATGAACGAAGGAATGAATGAACTAGTTACTAGAGCAACGTGGCAGGGGAAAAACACACCCCAAGAGTGAACCGGTGAAAGAGCGAGAGAGAGAGAGAGAGAGAGAGAGAGAGAGAGAGAGAGAGAGAGAGAGAGAGAGAGAGAGAGAGAGAGAGAGAGAGAGAGAGAGAGAGAGAGAGAGAGAGAGAGAGAGAGAGAGAGAGAGAGAGAGAGAGAGAGAGAGAGAGAGAGAGAGAGAGAGAGAGAGAGAGAGAGAGAGAGAGAGAGAGAGAGAGAGAGAGAGAGAGAGAGAGAGAGAGAGAGAGAGAGAGAGAGAGAAAGGGAAGAAGACAAGAGAGAAGGATGGTGGGAGAGAATGAGAGTGAGAATGAGTAACGCGCTAACCCCGAGAAACACTTGTATACGTATATATCTTGTAAACTCTAATTCTTCCATCGCGGACTTTAAAAAGTATTTATCAAACATAATAATAATATTATTATTGTAATTATATACGACTGCTGAAAAGTGTGATGAGCGAACACGAATCAACACACATATACACACGCACACATGTATACACAATTAAGACGAGAAAGAAACAAAATTAATAAACAATACGAACTATCCAAGCAAAACAATGTAAGAACAGAATAAACGATTAATGATTAAAAAGTAAAAGAAGCAAACAAACAAACAAACAGACAAAACACATGAAGAAAAAAATGAATAAAAATAAAAGTAAAATAATGCATCATGTATACGCGACTCTTGAAACCATTTTACCAGATTTGTCATTATTTAATTATTTCGGTTGTATTTTAAAATGCAATTAAAGCTCAAATAAATATATATGTTATAAACTAAAAGTAGCGAAATTTCAATCGACCCATACACTCCCGATGTCTCCAGCTCCCTCATATCTTTTCGATCGAGTATTTCCATAACAGCCGCAAAATCCCGTAAATTACGATTTGCTGTGTAGAGGATGCGGTTAGCTTCATATATTTATGCCGCACTGATGGAGTTTCGAAAGTAAGAAAAATAAATAGAAATAGACGGCGAGAGTCTCCTGCGGCGGCAACGACGCGACACATTCACGTGCATTGAATAGGTGAGGATCAGGCAGTGCTATTCGCGCAAAGTCGTATCACATTCCAAAGTTCAACCCGCGACGACGACTATTTATATGCAAAGTAAATTAGGTATCACAGATGCAAGTCTCGCCTTTTTACGTTATTCCTGCATATTATACGCATACACGCTTCGCAGCCTACACGATCCTCGAAGTTATTTCACTATCCCGTACGTGGATCCCGCACCTCCTTACGCAATATGGTCGGTCGTCTGCTGCTTCCTCCGACGCCTTACGGCGCTGCATCTAATCGCGTAGACGTTTACGTTTAAGTCTTTAGTCGAAACAATTATCGGCTCACCGTGAAAATCGATCGGCGGAGAGGAGGAACGAGGAAGAGGACCGGTACCAACGTTCAAAGGTAAAAGGTTCTGCCCTCGAAGCCGTCGGGCGACCGGTACCAGCAAATCACGGTGAAGGACGATCTACGGCTCGACTTCCTTCGGTGGAGGAAACCGGTCCACCATCTTTTCGCTCCTCTGATCGACAAAGAGAAGAAAGGAAACGAGTAAAAAGTACTTCTCGCATGCCGCAGGCATCTTTGCTCCTGGATCCGTAATGCGCTAATGAATTGGACCCGAGATCTGCACATATACACGGCTCCCAGTTAGACCGACATTGCATTTCTGTGTCCTGCGAACGGTGCGTCCTTTGGTCAAGAAGTTTCTTACCATTATCGAAACTACATATCCTGATTAATTCAACGACAGTCGAATGCCAAGGATCGAGGATGAGCGCTGGGACGTATCGCACGATGGATATTGGCCTAGATTTTTCTAGCTACCTCTGCGTATCCATTATGTCGATATACTCGAGGGCAGCGATATCCAAAAAGGCACAAAGCAATATGATTAAATGGACTTCTATCATTGCTAAACTACGTTGATTTACAGTTTATTTTATCGTTTTTATCTTTTAAGAGTCTTATGCAATTTCCTTAGGAAAGATATAATGTTACTCACTTTGATAGAATAATAATTATAGACATCTTTGACTACATTTCTCATTCTTATCAATAAAAATCTATGCAAATCAATTAAAACCAATAGAATTTTTGCGAAATTTGAGCAACAACTGTAATTTTCAATAGCCTGATGCTTTAAAATCCCCGCGCGTGTCTGCAATTTACATAAATCAGTAGTTCGTTACTCTCGAATATTTGGTGACTTTTTAAAATAGACACGTTTTATAACGATCTATGATGCGCGACAAGACTTCATCAAAGTTTAGAATGATGGCAGTTATAGCGTTGGACATTTTTCGAACGCAAGGACTAAGGTCCTTGACTTGAAATATCAGCACGTGTCTCCGATTAACACAAATTATCAATTAATCTTTTCCAACATCAAACATCTCTTTCAAATCGACACGTTTCATGTCCATCCATGACTGGGCGAATATTTTGTCAAACACCGGAATGGAAATGAAAGTTGAAAGTTGAAAGTTGAAACACTAAACTCTTTTCAAACGCGCAAACAATTTCTCAAAGACGCAGTAACGTCTCATGTACACTAATCCTAAGTATTCGTGTCAACAAGCAGGCGTATCCATCTCTGCTGGTGAATTCACAACAGTAAATCGATTCTCGAAGTACACAAACATACCCACCCACACCCAACTTTTGTGTACGCTCCGCCTCGTTGCTCGAAGTTCAGTATCGAAATTGATCGCGTGATGAACGGGCGTCGCAAAATTCTCGTACATGTTGTGAGAAGTGATTAATGCGTCCAGACGCAACCTTAAAGTGCGGTGATGTGATTATGTGAATAATCATTTTTTTCCGAAAAGCTTACCACACTGTATGCAACAAAGCGTCGTTCATTCGGACGAGTTAATGGTATTCTTGTGACGCTGAGCGTGCCTGTTAGTTCTTTTGTGTAAATCATGTGTTGTTCTTGCGTAGTGCTTGCTTTAGTGACTCTGAACTCCGTCTCTGGGAGGATCGACGATGGAAATAGGAAATCCTGATCACCATGGCCCTCAAGGTAATCAATTTCTATTCGATAAGTCTCATTTATCACCTTCTGAAGATCGTTAATCTATACGAACAGTTTCGTATTGGTGCAAATTGTCTAGACGCGAGTTATCTTCCAGCGAGAAATTAAAACAGTTTGAAAGGCAGGTTCGATCCTTTCAATGATTCTCCGATTTTCGGCAATGTGGCTAATTAGCGTTTATATGGATTTTTCAATCTGAAGGAGACCTTTTTCTTTCGCGATTTCACGAAATACGATTCTTATTGTTTACGGTTACTCGTACTATATTTTCTTGTAAGTACTACGATAATTTGACGTTAGTCTTATACAGGAATAAATTTTTTTCAAGGCCTTACACAAACGAAAAATTTAGTTAACTGAACGATCATATTTAATGTCGTAGTATTTGCATAAAATGTAGCCCTAACAAATGTAACCACACTAAATAGTCACTGAAACCACATTTTCTTATAATTCCGGCAAAATTTAAACTAGCGGCTTACAATAAGTTACTGGAATAAATGAAAATTTCTCCGTGTATAAATCAGCTAGATTATACGTAGTATTTACGTCGTTGCATATTAGAAGAGGGGACTTAAAAAGTGTGGTGTAGGTGCAACCGAAAATTTAAAGAACAAAAACGGAGAAAAATCGTGTTTTCTTTGTCGTTTGAATTCGTCTTTTGAAACAAAAACGACCCAACCTTTTCGATGATCCTCTTAATTTATAATCGGGTTTTCCCGAGTTCATGCGCACATTCACGTGACCGGCGTCGCGTCTAGTAAGCGTCTGGCATAAACGCGGCGCTTCAAAGCGTATAGCAGTGCCGTTAACTTTTTCTATTTTATCTAAATTGACGCTCACTAGCCGGTATAATACCCTCGTAAATGGCGACGATACATTTCGGAGGAACACGTATAATTGACTATTTGAATAATCACGGAAACGGTCATCGACGCGCCGCTGGCTGCCCGGGGGAAGTCGAAACTTCCAACCGAGGCGAGTAATGAATTCGTCTAATGGGTCGTAAGGAATGTGATCTTATGGGGCGGATGGGATAAAATAAAATACCGAAAGAAGGACTACCGCCGGCTTCCTTCTGTTTCAGAGTCGAAACTGACGCGCGTGACACTCTAGCTTGAGTAATAAAAAAAAGAAGAAGAAATTTAAAATTGAAACGAACATTTCCTCCGCGGTTCGACTGACATTGTTTCCCGCTCCCATCACAGCTATAGATTGGCTTTATTACTCTGCATATTCATACCCAACTTTTCACAGCAGGGTTGACTTTAATGAATTTCTTAAACGGACTTGGAATCAAACTCGAAACCGAGTCGAAGTTTTAGGGCTCGTTCGGTTTTACTAGATTATAAATGTTACGCGCATGCTTTCACTTTTGAAATTTTTTACATACATGACGCATTGTTTCGTTTGCGATTGATGATTATCTTGCAATCAGCTTACCGAGAGAGGATAAGAATTTAGAAAACGCGATCAAGTCTCGGTAAAGAAAAGTGTTCCAAAAATCAATTCAAAGAAAAAATACTCGCCGAGATTAATGGTCAGATCTTGAGGTCGAATGATTTCGTCGGTGTTCTACGACCATCTTGAAATTCAGCTACAGAAAAGATAAAATCTGTAACACATAACCAAATCCGTGTAAAACAGGATTTACAAAAATCAAATGAAGAAGAAGCCACAAGAAATATTCATAGAGATTCTCACGATAAAACCGTGGGTCGGATCACATTTACTACAAAATTATACCGAATAGTTAGATAAAATTTTTTCACGCGTGCGTCAGTTACATGATTTGAGACCAAAGTTAAAAATCGCAGCGCGATGTCGGTGCGTCGTCGAGAGGGTTGTAGGGGGTAAAAATAAAAGGACGCGGTGAAAAATAGGGCGAGGTGAGGGGGCGGGGCCTGAGTTTGGCGGACGTGAAAGTCTTTGGAGAACGTTGTAAATTCTCCGGCAATACGGGCGCGGGACGAGAACTCGAGGAACACAAATCTCTGGACGCGTCGCTCGACTCGCGCGAGTTGCGAGTTGTGCCCCACGCCCCGTCCCCCCTTCACCCCCGTAAGCGCCGTCCGTCTCGGACACGTCCGGGCGTTCCTGTTCTTTATGTGCCCAGGAAGAGGTATGGGGTCTCCTCTGGTACTATCTGCACCGGCAGCTCGTCCCTCGCTTCGCCGTCCTCGGACCCCTTCGTTTTCGGTACGTAGGAGCTGCCGGGACGAGCGTCCACCACCACCACCGGGAGCCCCGGTCCAGATCCCGGCTGCAGAGGCATTAGAGCGGCCAAAAACCCGCGGAGATCTCGAGATAGCCGAGATTTGTGGTCCTCGTCCAGGTCACCTTCCTCTTTCTTCTTCTTCTTCTTCTCTTGCTTCTTCTGCTTCTTCGCGACTGTCGAGTCCGCTGGAAAACCGGGACCTGAAACCTGGCCTATTTTACGCGAGGAGGGATTTCTACCCTCGATGAGACGGGGGATCTCTTTAAGATCGACTCGATCCTGCCGAATTTTCGAACCGATATCGGACGGTGGTCGGTATCCACGGAGCAAGTGTGCGGGGGCTACCAGATGTTGGTTATATGATTAAGACGTCGTTGCTGAATGCGTGGGAGAGGCAGATGGTGCCCCGGTGTGCCGCGAAATGTTCGTGGGTGTTCCCTGTTTGCACCTTCGTGTTCAACCGCCGCCGTCACCGTCAGGCTTCCTGCAGCTTACCTACACGTAAGATTCGCGAATCAAGATGCTAGCACCGCTCTGACTGGACCCGAGTGTGGGATGTTCTGCGGGAAGCGGCTCCTGGGAGGATGGAAATACGTCGAGGCATTGTGCGGAGAAGCGTGGCAAAGGGAAACCTTTGGGCTTGCAGATCACCGGGAACTCATTTCTTACATCAGGTTATTCTTTACCGTAGATCTTTGTATCGCTTTTGAGTACCTACCGCGTGACGCGTTGCGAGACGATTACCCCAGAAATTGTGACAAGTTAGAAACTTGGTCAATTGATGTTTCTTTCCAGCAACGAAGTTCGGTTTAGCGGTTAATTTCAACTTTAATTAAACGAAATGTCAGAAAGTCTGATGTGTGATTTCACTTGAAAACAGTTGCGCGGCTCTTCTTGCGGTTTGAAAAAATCGGATCACTGCAGCTGTCATTCGCTACTGATGCTCGCTGAGTCCTGGATGCGGGGGCACGAGGGGTTACGATACAAATATGACGTACGAATGTTGGGTAAACGAGGTGTAGGTGTACATGCACGTAGATAAACGTTGGGGGTCTTGCCCGGGTGGAGAGTGACTAACAAAGTACTTTTTCTATCGGCAGCGTTCCTCGTCCGATATTCGGGTTAGGATAACATCGTAAAGTTGCCGGATATAAGCAATGCGCGTGTAGATCGAATGCCCCGCGCCTTCCCCGCGCCTTCCCCGCTCGGCCGTTATTACTGTATCAATCGAAACTGGCCAAGATTTGTAAATAAATGAGGGGAAAAAATACCTGCGCCAACGCGGCAACGGCCAACCATCGTTAATTATTTCCCTATTAAATATTTGCCTTGGCATTATCGCATTAATTTATTGTACAAATATGCCTAAATCTCTCAAGGATCTGTGTGTATAAAGATGAACGAAAAAAACACCGCCTGCAGAAGCGCTCCGATATCTCATAACGCTGCCAAGCTTTCAACCCCCGAACCACGTGACCGGCGCTTTTCTACATCATCTCTTTTCCAGACCTCGACGATCCGGCGGCCATTGATTTCGTTCCCAATTTATGTCGTATAGCTCGGAATTATTCTATTCCTTCCGTTTTTACCGCAAACTATTTCATACGGAAAAGACAGCGGCCAGTTCAGTTGCGATACTCGATTTACGAGAAATCGGTTATCCGTTTCGAAAAGGAATAAAACGAAAAATGAAACTGAAGTAAGTCGAAATGAAAAAAAGGGACAGAAAACAGAATCGTCGAGATAAATGTATAGTTATAGAAAAATTATGAAATTTTAACTGTTACATTTTGACTTTTCTGTCTTTCGAATCGTCATTCCCGCCCAATTCTCATTTCTTAAATCTCGCAGCGCAGTCTTACGCTCAATATTACGACGCCTCGATTAAGTCTAGTCCGTACAGAACGGAAACGAGGTAAGGAAAGGTAAAAACGGCGTGAAAATTGTGTGAATTTTATTTTGCCCGGCGAGTCGGAGGGTACCTGGGTATGTAAAAACTAAGGAACGGAGTAAAAATGTTGAGAACGTTTCCGGCAGACGAAGAAGTCCTGATATATCGCCGCGGGAGAGACTCTCTCGGATCTCACCGTGACGTATAGCTCCGGCGCCACGCGGCGCTGCACTGACGGCTCACTCACCCCGTGATCTACATCCGTTTGGTACAACTTTCCGCCACACGGACGTGGGGACGACGACGCACACAGGAGGTGGTTCTCGACGTCGAGCGTCGCGTCGTGACGGAGTTACGAGACATGCGCACACAAACCTGAGGCCGTCGGGCTCCGATCCCCCGGCATCTTCTCTATTTGGGCAGTCGTCTCGGTAGGAAACGCGGGCCGACCGACCCGGTTTATCCTCCGCCACGTCGTAATTTCTCTCTTTTCTACTCCGTAGAATACGGCGGACCACCTTGCGCGCCTAATACTATCCCGGACGTGAAATAGGATAGGAACCAGTCTCCGCGCGATGCGCGATGGGTTCAACTTCACACGACTCTTCTTTATATCCACGCTCGTCATTGACACTTGCGTCAATTATACAGCAGCTGTTTCGATTGTTTGACAAGTTAGAAAAATTCAACTCAGGCACGTCCAAAGTCAAGTCCTGCGCATCGTTCTGTTACGGATACATTAACGACGCAATTTCAGATTTTATTCTTGGGAGATTCGGATTTCTTTTTAAAGTTTAATCGGTATACCAGAGGTTAAAAATATTTTCAATATAAAACGCAGGAGCAAATTATATTTAGGTCAAATATTTTTAATTCGGTTAAGTTTTTATTTTTTTTCAGGTAATCACAAATTTCAAAATTCATCTCGTTACATCCTCTAATTACGTCAGATTCTACGTGAGAGTACACGTGTACACGATATACCTACGGGATTCAGGTTTATTAAAATTGATTCGAGAATTGAATATTGTCAAGGAGATTAAAAAGCCGCGTTTGAATAATTCGTTACGAGGGATTTTCTTCGACACGATGCACGACAAGGATCCGTGAAATCGTCATGCCCTGCCTACAAATCGAACCCGCCGAAGCGCTTTTTGACTATAGCTGTTCTCGTTTAGGCAGTAATAAACACGAAGCGCGGGACTTTGTGCCAACAAAGTTACAGAGAATTTCTCCCCCCGGATCCAGGGACATTTTACGACCCGATCACCCCTGTTTCCGAAGAATATTACAGCTGTATTAAAAGGATTTTTAATTACGCGAATCGCGCCTCGCGATCTATGCAAGCTGGCAGCCTCGTTACACCGTTTTTCTCCTTCTCTCTCTTTCTCTCACGCGAAGGTGGCGGGATTCGACTGTCGTATCGAGGGGGGCGGAAGGGGGGCGAGGATCTGTCAGGGCTGCCACACTCCTGCAGGGATTTACAGGGCGGCCGGTTACTTTACGACACCACAAAGTACCGCGCGCCTTCTTCGCGCCGCGCCCCCCCCCCCCCCTCCTCTCCTTGTCCTGGGCCCCGTTCCCTTCACTCGGTTATAGACACGTCACGGGCCCCGTTCTCGCCCCTCCACACCGCCCAAACGAACCGCGTTAATAAAAACCTCGCAATGCTCTTGCGCACTGGGATAATTATCAAGATGACAAGGACAATCAGGACCTGGGCCACAAATTAGAGACGTCACTCAGGCAACTTTGCCGCAGCAGCTGCGTAGATTTTTGCCATTGTCAATCAATCTGTATCCATGCCTTGTAAGAATATAAAAAAAAAAAGTGTAATTTCGATTTTACATTTATTGTGATGAATATATGGACAACACTTTATTGGAATCAAATCTATATTACTTGTAGATCTACCCAAGCATATTGTAACTCTTGACATATTGTTGATTTTGTCACTCTTATTATCCGAATTGTATTGCGGTAGATTTAACTCGAAAAAAGTGGTATCCATATCTTAACAACAGGAGATGTAAGGTATTAAATATTTTTCTTTCCATGTACCTTTTCGAGTCGTCTGCGCAAAAATACCGCTCCAATGCTCGTCGGTTTTTAAAACGCCCGGAGACGGTAATAAATGCTACGAGACTGGAACTCGAGGAGTAAGAAACCGGACGTCGCGTCGGCAGGATCTTGCAACGTCTTTGCGAATTTATAGTCACTCGATAGCGAGAGTAAACTGGATGTTGATTTTAAATTGTTATACCGATAGTTAAATCGCTTGGTTTTTTTTCCCCGCAAACCGTGATGTTTATTATTAGACGATACGTTGATTATCCGAGAGATGCGAGGCCTCTCCTCGCGTATGTCGAGGGCAAACAACAAACACACAAAGTTAGGCACGCATGCACCGAGTATGTTACACATGTATGTACGTAGGCACGTTGCGGCACGCACCTTTGTAGTCTGCAGGCGCATTAACGTCTGGCCGACAATTCAATGCCATTTACACTCCGCGCCGTGAAACTGCTACCGAGGTTTCTTTTTTTTATCACCTATAATATAAAACTGGGATGTAATTTGACTCCTCGAGTTGCTCGTTTATAATTCCCCGAGATCTTATCCGTGGAGATAAACAGGTGAATATTGGACAAATAGCGGTTTGATTTACATACCGCGGTATTAAGATCTACTATATATACTCCCGGATTACCAGTTCACGTAGGATGTATTTAATACATATATTTTATATGATTAGAATCACGATATAGACATTAACGACCCAATTTTATTGCGCTTTTGCTAATAAAGAAAGAGAGATGAGCGCAAATCGTTGACGCTTTATTGCTGAATTGATGAATATTTTTTTTTTCTTGTACGTCATCGAGAGACTTCTCAGAGTCCCCTTGCAAGAACATGAGAAAAAGAAATTACGCGTGAGCCGACACAGTCTCTTTGCTACTAAGAGAGGTCTACGACCTATACGGCGATATTATCACTTAATTGTTTCTCTCCTTTCACGATTAACTGCGAAATTCGAAAATTTCAATTAAAAATGTGGGTTCGAAGAGCCTTCGTTTAAACTATATCGCTATGCAATCCGTGAGCGGAGAGCTCAGATGTACAATTTACTATATTTCTGAGCTCGTCAGCTCTCTCAAGAATTTTCGTCTACGTCGTCTTCAGACCACTTTTTATTAAAAGTTATATGCGCGTAAAGGTAACATAGAAATGTTATCAGAGATTGGTCGATGGTATAAGAAATTTGTATAACTATGAAAATAACATAGAAAGTTTGTCAACCCATACGAAACTTACATTAGAGCCACTGAATGTAAGAAATGATGATCTGCAATCATTGAATACCGTTCACACTGTAAAATACATGAACATTGCGACGCAGAATTTGTAACGAGTAAATTCGCTTTCTTATACATGTCACAATGACTGCAATTTCAAAGTCATGAAAACTTAATTGCTAGAACAAGCGTGATAATCGAACGTGCGTGTGAAAAATTTATCAGATTCATCTTACGTGAGAGAAAATTTGCCGATGCCGTAAGTTTCGAAAATTCATTTCACCAACAAGTCTGACTGTCCGACGAGTATTTTCAGTTTGACGTAAGAAAATGCGTATAACGCAGAACAGCGTGCGTTTTGAGATGTATTTTCATGTATCAATCACTAATAATCATGCAATGGGATTGTTGCTGATACTTATTTGTGCAAGTTGTCATTTTGGTGGTTTCTAAGTTGCAAAATAAATTTTTGTTCGTAGTTTCCACTTCAATGTACCTACTTGTGTAAGGTTTTACGCACGTAACGTGTACTTTGGGGTAAATCTCATCTGAGAAAATTTAGGCAATAAGTAATCTTTCCACACGGAAAGATGGATATGAACCGCCTACATCGGAGTGGATTTTTATTAACCGACAGAGGGACGTCAGCGCTCCTGTTACTTACTTATTTTTCCCTTCTATTTTCGATCTATCGAGAAACACGTTTTGCGGTAGGAATTTCGTACAATTTGCACTGAATCGAGAAAAATGTAAGGTAATTATCTTTTCTTTGATTTTATTGATTACGATCCGTTCTTTAAATACGATTCATTTCCATGTACCTCTTACAGTAGCTTATGTTATTTGAAGGAAGGATCAAGTAAAAAGAGAATCAGTGTAAAAAAAATTTTAAACTAGTACACAAGAACATTTTCGAAAATTAGAGACCTTGCTGATACCGCAGAAGAAAATTTCATACCTTTATCATTCCAGAGTGGCTACTGAGCAATATTTTTGATTCAACTCCTCCAATGATCGAGGAATTAGATTTCGTAAGAAAGGGCGGCGTAAAAGAATTACGTATATCAGGTAACATCGTTAAAAAAAAATATCGTAAGTTAGCAGGCTGAAGAGCGTGTTTTGTAGGTACACGTTACAATGAGAAAGAGAAAGAGAGAGAGAGAGAGAGTGGGAGAGAGAAAAAGCGAGAAAAGGGGCGGAAGGGAGTGGGAGAGAGCGAGCGAAGCGTATACACAGTGACAGGAGAGTGCCTGTATCTGTTTTGGCGCATGTGACATCGTGTGTGGTCTGACGAACGTTTCCTGTCGGCGCTATCTAAGACCACTTCCGGCTTCTCTGCGGCATTGCGCTGCGCTAAATACTGCCGTGGCACCTGCGGCCTGACGGGGCCCGAGGTAAGGCCCCGAGTTAATTCTGATAACAGGCCCTCATGGTGCACAGGGCCGCCTTTATTCAGCGTCCGATCTTCCCCCTCCGTTGTTGACGCGGTGTTCTCACCTTCCAAATATGATTCGCAGGTGGATGTGGATGAAGACGGCGTGAGCGGAACCGGAAGTGCCGAGCAAATACCGTCTTCCAAAACTCGAGCTCTTAGATTATACGCTTCGGGGCTGCCGATGCAGCTGTGCAAAATATCCGCTACACAGGTGACGATTGGACGTTTTACACGCTTTGCTTCGGGCTACTTGAATCACTAAAAGTAGACAACTTCTTCGGTTTCACTTTTTGCTCAATGCATCGTCTGCGACGTTTCCTGTATCGATTACACACCTAGACCTTGTACCTGCAGTATTCCATCACTTGTGTAATTCAGATCGCGGTGATTACGACGACTAAGCGGATACTTTGTATGCTTTGCTCTGCCCCAGGGGTCCAGTTTCTTTAGGGTGAAACGCGAATCAAAGCCTCTCTTCGTATATCACTTGCATCCATTAGTCAGACAAACGTTGAAGAACCTGAGCGATCTTCCAGTGCGAAGGTTCAGTTTTTTTTCATTCACATTGCGTATTGTTTACACGCTGTAGGGTAATTTCCCGGATAGAGGTAAAAACAGCAATTAGCAATTTTCGTTCTATCTTCATTTATTTCTACATCAGACGTAAATATACTAACGAATGTGCAAGAGAAAAAAAAAATCTACTGTGATTTCAGTTTGCGGGGGTGACTTTTTTTACAAGTAGAGAATTGACTTACCGGGTGTCAAGAGTTTAGTTTCAGATTTCAAATTCATACACACTTATATGGGACGGGGTTAAAGTTCCGAATTTGAAAAGTTCCGAAAGCGCTCAATTCTGAAGTATTTGGCGGTGAAACTTGAAGTAAAGAAATCAAACTTTTACGAAACACCAAAGTTTCAAATGGTCGGAAACCTAACGAACGACTCAAAGTTCCGAAAATTCAAGTTACGATAGAGTAAAATTACAAATATTAAAATATACCCAGCCAACATAGTTTACTCAACAAGTGGGTGTAAAAGATCAGAAAAACCGAAAATCAGAATGACCAGGATCCCGAATGTAAAAATATCAATAATCCAAAACAAAGGAAGATCAAAGTGTTGAAATTTCACCTAAAAATCAGAAATTCACAAAACAAAAAATCTTTAATTGTTCAGAATTTCGATGTTTCAGATTCTTAAATTCTCTCATTTTCGCACTTTCGGAACTCTGACTTGCCGGAGTTATGCCATTTCGGCATTTCGACTTTTCGGAATTTTGCACTTTCGGAACTTTGAGCGTCGGGTTTCGGACCATTCGAAATTTTAATGTTTCGTCAAAGTTAGATTTCTTTAGAATATGTAAATTTGAACAACTGGTAAATTTGAAAAATTAACGACGGAGCCAGGAATCGAACCTGGAATCTAGCGATGCTTTGCCGGAGACTTACTCCACTAGACCACCTAGCCGCCCTGACTCTGTTGTCTTTAATTTCTCTCATAACCAGCGAGTTCAAATTTGTTTTCATGTGCCCGATTTGTATGAGTAAGAAAGTTTTCTTACTTAGATTTCTTTACTTTAAGTTTCGCCCCCAAAAATTAGAAGTTTCAACCCCGCCCCACTTACATGTGTTTTATAGAATGGAATTTATGATACGAATGCTCGCATAAAATAAAATATAACTAAGAAATTCAAAAATGGATTTGCAACTGATCAATATCAAGTAAAAATAATTTTTTGCTGTCCAGATTCAACCTGGCAATTAGAAAACTGAATTTACAAATGATCCAAGTGAGCAGATGCGCGCTTTTCAGGTCACTCTCGGCTGGACAAATTTACCAATTTGGTGCCAGGTGAGTAGAACAATTTCGAATTAATTTTTTTCAAATCCAGGTTCATTGTCAGCTTTCGCGTACGTTTGCCGGTCGTGTATATGCCCTGCGATAGACGCGCACACACACTCGGAGTGCGCAGGTATGCGTATACTTGGCGCCTGCACCTATCGGTCGATAATTGGACATTACCATTCTCCTGACGGCGTTGGCGCCCGCGTTGTGGAGTAACGGGCCCTAAATTCAAATCGCTGCTTAGGCGCTCGCTCCCTCGCTCTTCCCCCTTGCCTTCCCGTTCGACCTCCGCCACCTCCTCGGCGTCTTTCTCATCTCGTTTCTCCTCTTCCACGGCACGAAGTCCGTCCTTGATTCGTGGAAAAGCCGACGATACGTAGTTTGGATTTTCGCAACGCCGCTGCACCACGCAACTTTCGCAAGTCAATCGTGCATCGCCCGTCTCTAAACTTGAATCCTGATTCGCTTTCCCCCTTCGCACGTGACTCAAATCCACTTCCTGCTTCCGCCGCTCTTCGCGACAATGATCCCGCAAGAAAGTCGGGGCGAACTCAGTGACCGCAGAGAAACACGATTTTCGATCCAAGGATCAACCGCGGTACATACGGATAAGTTATAGAGAATCCGAGTGAATATAGAATTTAACACTTTCTCATAAATATTCAGCCCTTCTCCCCAGTCTTCCTCTTCTTCATCTTCTTCTTCTTCTTCTTCTTCTTCTTCTTCTTCTTCTTCTTACTCTGGCGGTGAGTCACGGCTTCGAACGACTTCGAACGACGGCTGCAGGGCCCTACGTGGGGGTGCTTCGGGCGGTAAGTCGCGTTAAGAGCGCTAACGAGCGACCCCTCAGCCAAGAGCGGGTCCCTCCTCCCTCCCTCTCCCTCTCTCCTCCCTCTCCTTCGCGACGCCCGCGTTCCTCAAGGCGCCAGGACTCTCGCGAGCAATCCTACGGTAACCGCGCCGCGCGCTGAGTTGTGCGAATTTGTTTAATTAGAAGTTAGGCCGGCGATACATTAGCAATGTAAATACCGGGGGCAGGGTGAGCGGGCAAGCGACGCTGCCACCGACGCGCTACGTGATTTAACGTTTCTGTTTTGACTCGCGCCCATTCTCTCTCGCTCTCTATCTTCTCTCCTCCTCTACCTCCGTTCCTCGCTTTGCTACCCCGGTTTCGAGCGATGGGGGAAAGGTAAAGGTGGGTGGGTACGGTAGAGGCAGTCAGGCCCGCGCGACCTCCGTGTACGTCCGTTATTATAATAATGATTTATCACGTTTATATCGTCTTAGTGATATAAATTCAAAGTTTGTTGCCGAGCGACGCGCCGTGCTTCCAACTCGCGTATAACCTACGCCTTTATACAGGTACCTACCTACTTACAGTGCTAAACGAGCAACGACAACCTCGGTTGCGTACCCGCTCACCTTGCGATTCTACTTGTCAACGCCTGGCCAACTCGTGGTCTTTAACAGGGGAACAAAACGCGCTTTTCAAACACCCGACGATTACCTACCTCTGCTACGTCAAGTTTACCGCCAAGCCGGATACTTGAGTGTTACCCTCGAATTCTGCACGAAATCGTTTGAAAAGCTCGAAAATTCATAAAACGTTGGGAATTTTTATTATGCTTAAAAATGGTTTATCAAGTACGCTACATTCTTAACTTGAATAAAAAGAGAAAAGCAGGATCAGTACGTACTTGTTGAATTACAACCGATGAAAAATCTTATTCCAATATCGGAGAAAATGATTTCACTCTATGAAGATCTGATTTAACAATAACAACCAGATCTCTCGAATTGCGGTAGGTATCAAACTTTCCGTTACATAGATTTGAACTACAATGATTATTTTTTCCTGTATAAAATAATACAAGTAATTTTATTGGCTGCATCGTTACAACGTGTTGCGGGTCTTACATTGATTTCAAAATTGAATGACCGTGCAACAATTTCGGTTCTATAAAAATCAAACATTCTCCTGGGAGTATCCGGGTGATAAAACGGCGGTAAAACGTATTCGGGGTTGACGCGGTGGTGACCAATAGCGGCGATCTTCAAACGACTTGTAACACGGTCGGGCATGTGCGATGACGATTTGAAAAACTGTTGTCCACAAAGCGTAAAGGAAGCTTGTTGTGACGGGACGCGTCGCGGCGCAGCATCCACCAATTATGCTAAACAGCCCTTCTGGCCAAACGACACACCCTCCACTCCCATCGAACGTCAACGCATGCAAGCCTCCGACTAGAAGTCTCCAATAGAAATAGGAGCAGTCAGGGTATAAGAAATCGAATCAACGCATCTTACCTAATTTAAAAAGTAAAAAATGCATTTTAAAGCTGAAAGCTCAACTCGTGCGGTTTAATCAGGGTAAGGTTGAATCGAGGTACCGCTAACCACGGCGCAGTCCTTGTTCCTGCAACGGTTGGCTGAGGAGCGGATGACCTACGGTTGACAGTTGCTTCAGGACGCGTGAGTTACGTCCGCTTATTGTCTTCCCGCGTCCGGCGTCGCAAGCTCAGGGCTACGTCCATTTTTCCAGAAGGAGCGACGTGCTCGCGAAGCGCGATGATCCGTTTTGGCAGAATTCAAGCCCGAGCACCCGGAGATGCTGGGCGTTATTGACGACGCAATGACTCGTGCGGTGACTGCCGATGGACACCGGAGGGACACACGGACTCGGACGGGGTCGGTCTTCGCGAGATTAACACTCGTAACTCATTCGAGACACGGCGTCGTGCGTCACTCGGGAGTCCGGCCATAATTGCGAACATAAATCAATCGCCGCGCCGTATGAGATCATAAGCCCGGCACGATACGTCGCGACGGTGAACGAGAGCCGGAGATTCCGGAGCGGCCATTCGGCCTGGATTATTCCCGCACCTGCACGGACAAGAAATTACGATCGTAACGGACGCGTGCGGCGTTTCTCGCGGTCAACTATTCCGCCATGTTCGAGGAGCGTTCAATGAGAGATGATTGGCCCAATTATGGTCAACGTGGTAGAAAATGAGGGACCGAGGCATTTCCGAGAAGCAGTCGACGTCTCGGACCCGGTGACGGGGTCGTCGCGACGCCCTCGTACGCTCGGGACGCCCGGGTCTCCTCGGGTCGTCCACCCGATCGTCGTCCCGATCATCGCTCCCGTCACTGCCTCGCTTACAACGATAAGATCACCAGTCGTGGGTTAAACCACCTGCTCACTCCCATCTTCATCCGGGTTACTCCTCGACGTGCAGCGCGAACCAGCGATCAGACATCTGGTTAACGCCCTGATCCTCGGGGGAATTCGATAACCGAGATGTACGCTTCGCGAACCGATACGTACCAGCCGCCGAGACGTACCTAACGCGGAAAACGCCTTAATGGAGAACTTACATCAACAGCTATAAGGATCTAGATTCTCCATAATTTCCGGAACTTGATACGGTCTGTTGTTATAGGTACGGGTCGAGAATAGAAACGCAATGATCCTTCTTCAAGCTGACGCGTTGCCAAGTTTCGTTAAACCTTTCAGAGTCTGTGAAAAAAGATTTTTTTTTTATAACAAACAAATTTACCAGATTTCCGAAATGACTTTGGTGTGGACTCATACCCAACTACAAGGAAATCGGTGTAGCATACAACAAGGTATTTACTTTTTAGTACGCCTATTGTCGAAGGATTTGACGTGAACTCTACCCATATGAACAGCACTTCGAAACGGTTTCTTCCGTCCAAGCGAAACGAGCAGAATGTGAAATTTATCGGAGTGCGAAATACCGAGCGACTATTCGCCAAAGGACCCGATACTTCGCGTCCACTGTTTGTTCGACCACATGCCCATCGTCCGGTGGAATTTCGCGGTTAGCGATGCAGGGTGGGGGCAGAAATCGCGTCCTCGGTAGTTGCCGGTAGGGAGAGGTCGGCCGCTGCGAAGGAATCGGGAAACTCCTTCTGGAGGAGTGCCGGACTGTAAGGCCCCCGTGGTTTATCGCCGGTTCCCGCCCTGGAGAACGAGCGTTCAGCGATGCTGGTGGGGCCCGAGAAGTCCGGGGTCCCCAGAAGTCCGAAGTCTAAATATTGAGACGACGTTTATTTAACGGGGAGATATATGATATGACGCGGACAATATAATGCATTGTATTCAAATACGGGAGCTGCGCGGATCGTGACCGGGAGCGTACAGCACCCGAGTGGCCGAACCGGCCGAACCGAGCCACCACTCCACCCATATAAATAATATCGCTTCGGATGCCGCGGGATTAGACACCGGCTGCACACGTGTGCGATGGAACCGAGTCCCGTCCGCCTTAGACGTACACGTAGTCTTTTACCTTGCCTGACTCTCCGTGCGGCCGTCCATTGCGTTACCGGCGAGTAGTAGGTACAAGGTGCTCGCACGGCACCCACACTCCTTCAACGATCGCCTCTGCGGGTATGCACGCACGGCCGAGACGCCCCGGAATGCGTGCCGCGTGCGCGCGTGTGCCACGGGACTCGGGGAAGGCGGGGGCAGAGGCACGTGAACGTACCTGCCTGCCTCCGTGACAGCGCTGGCTCCGCGTACGTTACTCGCTATCTACGGTCCATATCAAATGCGCGGCCCTCCTTCGCGCTCCGACGTTGCATCTACCTGTATACCTATCCACTACCATATGCTCCGGCAGTAGCGCGCGTTTTCAGGATGCAACAGGATGACGGGTGCAAACCACATCCCTTGCTCCCAGTCTCCTCGTCTTATTCTTGGTCCACGCTGATGGTATTCGCCTCGTAGATCGTCGGAGAACGTATCCTGTATCCTGGGTCATAGGCTTCGAGTACCCATACTATGACCCTGGAGATCTTTAAAGCGATCCGAATTAGCCGCTCGACATCGTTGTTGCTCCGGCAACGTGGAGTGATTTGAATTCCTGATGACCGCTTGGAGAATCGAGTCAGCTACTGAGTGCATTCGTTCGACTACGGTTCTGCGATTACCTACCCAACGCTGTGGGTCTGTAGTTCCAGGTATTCCGCGTGTCACTCTTCTGGGCGTGGACGAGGCTTGCGACAATTGCATGACGATCAATCCGACAGTCAGCGCGCAACGTTGTTCAACCTGCGGGTACGCACGACCGCCTTGGCTGCCTTTGTACGAGGTAAAAGAAAGCGCAGATATGACGGTGGTCCTAGCTGGGTGGGCTGACAAGCGTTCGTACCAGCGACGCATCACGCGTCGAGGGATCAGTATGCAGGCCTCGGAACTTGCAAGCAACAGTCTCGACGGACGGGACACGTGCCCTCGACGTCCGACGGACTCCCAGGTGCGCGAAGGAGGAGAAAACGTCTAGAGGATTGACGCCGCTGTTAGACAACTGGCAAATGAGGTCGGAGTTACCTGAATCGGTCGCGGGGGTGAGAAAGGTCGATAGAACGAAGCGACCAGCCGGAACCCTTCGGCAAGCCGAGGTCTGACGTTGATAGGTGTATTACGATGGAAGGATACCGTTTACCAATAACCTCGAGAACTTCCTCAGGTCCAGGGCACGGGCTTCGTTCGCCTTATCACATTCTCGACAGACGTCATCGCTGTGGTTCCCTTCCAGCTTGACATTCGACCTATGGATCACCGGCAACGGGGTCGCTGGCGGAACGGCTGAAAGGACGAATCGGTGCTCATCCGCAGCTCCGTATCGTCCAGGACGCGGATATCGCGGTGTGCAGGACACCGGGGACGAGGGGCGTTGGACACGACGTAATATCGCCCCCATCGTCGCGGATTCGGCTCAGTCGGCTCGATCCTTCGATATCGTATTGTATATCTTTTTCGCCTCGATACTTTTGCCTCGGTAGCGGAGCGGAGCGGCCAGTTTGTTATTGTGGAAGGAAGAGGGAAGGCGAGGCTCTAGCCGCGCTGATCTTGAGAGGGCTGAATGTATGGATCGGCGAGAATCTCGAGGACCGCGGGTGGCCGCCAAGCTGCTCCGCGGAACTGACAAACTTCCTATCTCGAGGAAGGAAAGAGAGGGAACAGGGAAAGAATGGGGGTGGGGAAATTCAGGGCAAAGTTTCGTCATTGCGAAATGACACGAGTGGTCTTTATAGCGCGCCGCCGGCTGAGCGGCTCTGTATTGACAAAAGTGTCGGTCGAATGCCTCCGTCGGAGCTGTTCCGTCGCGCCATTCTCCGATATTACCGCCGAGGGTGGCGGCGATGGGGTTTCGGGAGTGCGGAGACGGGGACGGGTGATTGCGACGGAATCATTGCGAGGAATAGAGGAGGTGCCGACGTAGTTGGAAACTTATAAGACGTAAACCGCCTTATACCAACTGAAACAACTCTAATCAAAAAATGAAAAGTCCGGATGAGCGTAATCTCGCGCTGCAGTCGGAACCTATTGGAGATTCCTTACAACCGTTGTATGCGTGCGTGTGTGTAGCGCAGAATTTTGCCAGAGTTGAATTCGCGACTTTGTTATTTTCCAAACCTCTTTGATACCTCGTCCTGCTCGTTCCGTATCCTGCATTGCATAGAGAATCTGAAATTTTCCCTCAGCTGCTCCGTTGGACGAATTGAAATAAGTCGGAAAGAACAGATTATACTTTGAACTACGACGGGTCGATGATATTTCCGAAGCTTAGTTTATTATCGGATCGAAAATCGGAGGTGAGGAATATGTGTAGTGTTTGTTTTATCGACGATGTTAGATCAACTTTAAAACGAATAATAATCAATAGTTATAAACCCTTCAACACGCCTATACGAGAAATGGAAAAATTGCGTAAAGTAGCGTGGAAGTAGTTTTCGGTTTCAATATGGTGGGCGACCTAAAGTTTGAATATTCCGGATATGTATGGACTGGAATGAAACAAACATAGTCGTAAAATCTATTCCAATGACACGGAAACTCCGGAAAACTTTCCGGAACGTATCTACTGAATGTCCGGAACTCAATGATTCAATATCATGTTTGCATCTCATTTTCCACCCACTCCGGAATCTGACAATTTAGATTTTCCCAAAGGAGAAAATTCTCTCAATTTCTTATTACGATCTAAACCAGTTTTGTCGCAAGTAACGCTCGGGTGATTTGAATGATTTATTTAGTGGCACTTTATATGTTTGATATTAAAAAAATCAGTCCCTACTCTTTGCGTAGCATCGATCTTCAATAACGCGAAATTGGTATTTTTCGATACTTTTACCGATCAATGATTGGAATTTTTTCATTGCATGAAATTTTTTAAATCCATGTATCTCTGAGATTACAAATACAAATATATCAGAGTATTTGGTCGGGTGAGAAAAAAATATGCATAAAAAATATTGCAGTTTTATCAACATTTGGCTGCAAACTTCAAACTTGGGCTGTATTCAGTGGTAAAAAGAGAAAGAGGAACAGAACTAGAAGAGGGTAAGAAGACGTAAGTTGTCGAACGTAAGAACGTAATCGAAATACGAAGGACATAACGAAAGAAAGATGAGATGAGAGTAAGAGAGAGAGAGAGAGAGAGAGAGAGAGAGAGAGAGAGTGGGAAGGGGGTAGTAGTGGATGGGTGGGTAGAAACGGTGTATTTTTTCTCTTTACTACTTTAGGTTCTCTTCTCTTTTTTTTTCCCTCCTTTTTGCAGCCACCTTTCAAGATTTGTTTCAAAAGATTTGGAAAGTCATAAGGTATCGGAAACGCCCGAGAAGGCGCGGCGGAAAGCGCAGGTTCGTATAGAAACCGGGACGGCGGTGGAGAGGCGGGGAGGTTGGGGACCAATTTACGAGTTCCATAAGGTGATGGTGATACGTGACCGTTACCGCATCACGCTCGAAATCTGGGGAAAAATATATACGAGGGTGAAAATGTTGGAGAGGTATGGATTATTAGTATTGGCACTAAGGAGGAAGGTGGATCTTTCTCGAGGGGCGGCTGGAATCGCTCGGGATCGTCCTGCGGGATCGCTCGGGTGGCCAGATCCACCGCGACGCATCGCATCGTATGTAATACACCTACGTGCCCGCCCGAGGGAATGGCATCCTGATCCTGCTTCCTTCGGGCTTCCATACTCGGCCTGCCGCATCGAGGAAATAATATTTTATGCGCCCCGAAGATCACGCCTTCGCTTATCACTTGTCAGTCGCCTGTTGCGGGCCTGCGTGCATTGCGATAGGATGAAATCGCATCTTTGGCTTATCGTGAGTACCGGAAATGAATTAAAACTCATTCTTTTTCTTTTTTTTTTTCTTTTGCCTGCTGATGAGTTTACCTACTTTTTGTTTTTTTGTTTTTTTGATATTCTTGACTTCGATATGACGACTTTAATGCGACAGTGAACACTTTGTCGCTTTTTACGGAAGACCGTGACGAGGCGATGATGGTGAAAATCTGGAGTTGCTGGCTCGTGATCCTCGGTTCCAGGTGATTGTGCTACGCTTGTGACCACGGTGCCGCATTCCTTCTCGCTCTGGTAATCCTTCGTTTCAACCCGTCCCTTTCATTCCTTCTGATTCATTCGCTAGTCAACTCTCCGATGATTAAGCAAATAGATAAAATACGAAGTTTAATTAAAAGTTGGACGGCCTGAGTGACATATTTGATTAGCTCAGAGTTCAATTAATCATTCCCTCGAGTGGTTCGATAACTCGCTCAGATTTGTATTCGAAAATTATCTTTTTCTTTCGTCACCTCTCTCTCCCCCGTTCTTCTCTTTGCTTTCCTTTAATATCCTCACCCTTTCCCTATCTCTTCCTTGTTATATATTACACGCCCTTCGAAAGTATACATATATAATGCAGCACAAAGTGCGATGGCTTTCGTTTGCGACGAGCTTAATTAATTCGCAAAATTATTCATTCGGATTTTATCGTGATCGTGAACACACTATTAAAATTGAAGCTGAAGCTCGACTGACTAAGTTTGTAACGCTCGACGGCGACGTTCGTTCATCTCGACGAACGCGCTCGGCAGGTCCGCCATTGAAATCGTACGCCAGCTCACTCTCTCACTCACATTCGTAAATATAGATACACGCACACTTACGAATGACCACGTCCGTCCTGCAGCAGATCCGAACGAAGAGGATTGTAATTAGAGTCTGTAGGTAGGAGTTAATTTTTCTCTAATTTTTTGCCACGCTCCTGCAGCAGCAGGAGCAGCAGCATTCCGTCCGTGTAAAGAAACAAGTTTACGATTGTCGAAGGTGCGCTCTTGAATATTTGTCGGAGGTAAAATAAAGAATGAAAAATCGGCAAGGACGAGAGCAACTAGAAACGCGTACAGAAATAAAGGACTGAAAAAAGATTGAAATAAAAGAACCGGCACTTCATAGCCCATTTGAACCACGGATGAAGGGATCGGGAAAAAGTTTGAAGCCGCGGAGAGTCTTCTCGCATCTCAGCTACCGTTGGATAGTTAATTTCGCTCCGGCTTGTCGCTTAATGCTCACCTTGTCGTACGACGTATTCGATTAGTCGATGACTCTTAAACGGTAAAACATGTGAAAATTAATAAGATACAGCAGCCAGTAGTGTTGCAGTGACTGGAAGCATCGCGTGTCACGTGCGCGCGGTTGAAACGATCAACCCTTCCACGGCAAAATCTGTTAGACGCGTAAGGAAGTTCTTCTTACAGTTTAACGATTCCGAGTCCCGATCGGTTAATGTTCCGTAGACCGTGATTCGCTCACGTTCAATAACTCTTCTGAACTAGGAGTTGCCATGTTTTGCAGTATTTTCCTCCCTTGAACTGCCACAATCGAGGAAAAGGCGCATCCAGAAAATGATCGCTCACTCAACAGAGAAAATCATTTGATTCACCGACTCAACCGTCCGCCCGTAGATCATTCGGTGAAGGAAACCTGTTCATTTTTAATCAACACACCAAGCCGAGCAACGTATGAAAATGATGATCATGGGTACGTTGCAGAGACACGATGCACTCCGTGCAGCTTCAGCTTCAGCTGCTTCTTGTTCCTTTTATTTATCTTTTTCTTCTTCGTCATCAGCTTCTTATTCTCATATAAGTATGCGCCGCGAAAGGTCGGCTAATCATGTAAAATAATTACGTTTTGTTTTGGCGGCGCGGCGCCATGCAGTTAATAGACACTCACTCGCTCGTCACGCGACCGGTCGCACGGTTCCAGAAGGAACTCGCGAGCCTGGCAGAAGAGGAAGAGAGGTCGCGAAAAAGGAACGCCAGTTCTTGCTGCCGAGGGGTCCGGGGAGAGGAAGAGAGACTCCATCAAGGCCCGTCACGCCGACTCCGGACTCATTCACCCGAAGTGCGCTCCACCAGGTACCCAACCGCACACACTAGAAATTATTCCGATGATCTCTGTAACCCGCGTGAGTTTCTCGTACACATCGCCACGTTTCCTCCTTCCACAAAACACTACCTCGATGCGTCGGCGTTGCGTTGTTGCAACGTAATTCAACCGCAATTACGGATAAGCCAAGAAGACGACGAATAGAAACTGTTGTACCCTGTGACCATGATCTTTCGGAGCGTATCCGTGATTCGGATCAGCCGGTTCTTTTATTTTTGATCTGTCATATTGGTTCCCCGCTGTTAATGGAAGTTTACCGACGAACAGAAAATTGTCTCTCGTGTTTTTTTATTTCATCTTCCGCAGAGTCTTGACAGAGTGATGAACATCCGAGGGATCGGGATATTTCACCGGTGAAGTGCACCGTTGTAATAATGAACGACCCAGAGGTTGTCCATCACTGTCAATCAACATGAGTGAACTTTGATAGACGCGGAAGATTCAGATCGCGTCAGTCGGTTACGGTGTAATTATTTCCCGAGCGACTTAATTTACTTCTTTTATTTTCATCTTCCACGAGGAATTGGAGACCGTGACCGTTGAAGACTGCAGACCAACGATCATCCGGTCGAAAAATGGTCGCGTCCCGGCTTGTTGATGTTAGAAAAAAAAGTTTTCATCCAAAATCCGGAACGTGTTATCGGTGGTGACAACCCCATCCATTTCCTCCCCTAAACGTGCAATTTTCAAAAAAAGGGACGACGATAAAACTTCTATGCGTTTTATCGGAACCGCCTGAAGGTCTGATCTCAAGAGGTGAATCGGATATTTGAAGGTACAGTCGAGACTGACGACATGCATCGAGAGTTATGGGGGCTGGTCCGAGTTCTCTCACAAGCGAGCAGAAAGGCAGAGGCATTGAGTGAAGCGGTCGGAACCTCTCGACCCGAATCGGTGTTGCAGGCGCTGCTATATCGCAGCTCGAGTAAAGGCACTGCACCGGCATACATATAACTTCAGGTATATCCACTGCCAGTAAATTATACGCAAAGTGTACGCGGAGGCACCCCTTCACCCCTTTTATTCCACCACCCTTTTTCCGCCCCCCGACAACCCTCTGCCCCCCTTCATCGCGCTCAGCCGGTCTCTCCGTCGCGGCCCTCCAGAGGCCGCGCGGCTGCCTCACGTACATCATTATGATTGATCGCTTCACCTTACTTTGTAATTAAAACTAGTTGCCATTGTGCCCGGCAGCGCACTCTCTCTCTCTCTCTCCCCCCCCCCTCTCCTTCTCTGTCATTCCCTCTCCTTCTCTGTCATTCCCTCTCTCTCTATTTTGCCCTCTCGCCGTCGCTCTCCGCGCTTTCTTGCCGGCCCCCCTTCGCCCCGTTAAACGCTCTTTCTCTCACTCTCTCTCTTTCTCTCTCGACATCGCGAGCCGTACCTCGGCCCGCACATTTACATACATACACAGCAACGGCACCAGCAACAGCAGCAGCAACGACAGCGAGTGGCGGCGGCGGCCTATCTCGCGGACCCTCATCCCCCGGACGACCCCCGGCACCACCGGCACCCAGGGCACCCCACCGACCCATTGCGCCGCCCCTGTCTCTTCCCGGAGAGCCATGCGTCATAGTTATCTATGCTTTTTGCTCGAGACTGATTTAGAGCTGTCTAAGGACCGGGCCCTACGAAATTAAATAATTGCTAATTTATGGCGCAGTCCGCTGTAGATCGTGCTCGATGTGCTAGCGCTGAATTTGGAGGAACAACACCGTCGGCGATAAGGCGCATGTCGGATGATTTATTAGTACCGATATTAGTCGTCGTCGATGCCTCATCTCTGCCTTTTGCAATTGCGTTCTCACGCCCCAAAAGTCTCTCATACCTATCGTGGATGTATCTTGTATGTACGTACGTATACTTCGGTAATCTCGTCGCTTCTTGTGTAATTCTTGTCCGTGGAATCTTCATCCCTTCGAACTTACCCACCCTGGAAGGAAATCGAATACATCATTTTATGAACTGGAATAACCGGAGTAAACTGAAATCGAAATCTTAAAAACTGTATGATCCGAAGATACTGGTGAAATCATCGGTCTTTTGAACCGAAATTGAAAACTTTGAAACCATGTAAATATCGGCGGAAGACGTCGAGTTGATAATTCATTGTAAAAATTAGCCTCGGAATTGTCGAAAATAATATAAATGTGAGGGAATTTCGCCAGTGATCTTGGAAATTGATTCAATTCTTATGGAGATGAAGAATATTTCTTCCAGGTCGTGTTTGTTCAAGGCACTGGCCTGTATGCAGGCAATCGGAAAGCCTGGCAATTTCGCAGTAGATTCACTCATTGGTTTCGATCGGAGAAACGGGGAATACGCAAGCAAGAAGAATCAACGCGTTATCTTCTTTTCCCAAAATTCCCGCCAACCACTGCAGTTTCACAAATGCTTGTCCAGCATTCGCGAATGGCTTGTATAAATTAGAGACAAGATTTATTTATTTTTTTCCCCTGCTCCGAGGTAGCAGCCGGGCAAAACCGTTGAGAACGGAGAGACCAGAACGATCAATTCCTTTTTCACGCGTATATACGCTTCTACGTCCACGCTTGTGTATTTTTATTTTTGCGATTAGGCTCAAGCCAACGACAATTGCTGCATACAGGAAGAAGTGTACACATGCAAAGGTAATGGTGACGCGGTTTAATTCGGCAATAAATAGAGGCTGCCCTTGCACCCGACGCAAGCGGGCCATCACTCACGGTTTCTTTTTGTCACGTCATATACGTACGTGCATACACACGCGCATACGTACACACACGTACATATACACACCTGGGAAACGCACGGATTTATTTGACGTGCTTCAACGATATTTATGGGTCCGGTTGTATTCCGGACTCGTTGTAGTAGGTCGGTTGGCCCCTGGTTGTTACTTGGCTTTTTCTTCCTGTCTTTCAACGTTTTTATTTCACACAAAACCGCGTCAGCCCAACGTGCATATCCATAACCGAATAGATCACCGCTTTTGCTCTCGTCAATCCGCTTCAAAGGTCACGGATGTACAATGAACAGAAACTGAATTACTATGCACATTTTTAATTTCATACAAATTATCCAATATTATTGACCGGATCGAATTGAAAATTGAACGTAGAAAAAGTTGAGAGAAGATGAGCAGCTTGGATCACGATTTTCCGGGAACAAACGGACCCGATGATCCATGGATCAGGCGCAAACATCGCGACGGGTTTCCCCTGCACGGTTCGCGATTCATTGTCCCGGATCAATCGGTGTAAAATTCGGTTGACAAATCCCGCGGCGTGGTAATCGGCACCGTGTCAAGTGTGAACGTATAATATCAAAGCCCTGCCGGTTCCGCCTGCAAGAGCAAGTCGACGGGGTCGAGAAGTTCCGCAGCTCTCGACGTATAGGTATTATTATAGGAGCCGTTAGCCCGGCAGTCTGCTAATCCATAAAAAATAAAATTTATTGGGAAAAAGAAAAGAGGCCCACGGATATAAATCTCGGGTATTATAATGGGATCTGTCTATTATTAAAGAATGAGTGATTTAAGGAGGGGTGGAGTTGAGCCGTGCTGGCGTGTGGTGCTCGTGCTCGTGAAGGTCCACGCCGGATCCCCACCCCCCATCCCCCGAAACCCCCCTCTACTCGCCTGCCCTCCCTCTCTTCACGATCAACGGCGGGGAGGTGAACCTGGTCCTTTTGCCCATGGGGGTGGTGAATATTTTGATAATCGTTCCCCGGGGGGTTTGATGCAACGAGATTTTTCGCAAGTTTCGCCGCACGTGTTGTCGGCTGTCTCTTTTTTACGTCGCGCAAGTTTAACGAATTTTTTACACCGAACGGGTAACTCTGTAATACTCGCATCAAATTTTGCCTAGATCTCGGTATGTACGGTGTATCAGTCATAATTGTAGGACAGACGTGATTTTATAAAGATGATAGAAATATTCATGTATTCACGAAGTTGTTCGGTAGAAATCAACTTGATTATTTAACCGTAAGAAGCCACGCGGCGTTATTATACCGACCGGGTACACCTACTTGTTGAGGAAATGTTGCCGCACAACTTCCACACGTCGTATAACTTGAAAAGGAAATATAGTTATTGACTTGCGAACGAATCGATTAAGCCGTCGACTATAAATATCGTGTTTTACGATGCCGTCCGGTCAGGGACAGGCGAAACACAGCTTTCATAATATTTTGTCAACTTTACGATCAACCTCGTGGGCGGATCTCCATCATCATCGAGAATCCTGATCGCATCGCCGATCGCACACGCGTATGCGATACCCGTAAGATAAACTTCCGGATGAAAGTGACGAATACGGACGTGAGATTACGGAGTCGAAGATGTCGCCTCGCGCCTCTCTAATTCGCACCTTCGTCGGCGCCCCGGTAAGGAAGCCGAGATAAGGACGACGGGGGGAAAAAGCTCGGCAGGTCACATCTACCTGTACCTGTGTTGAATATAATCTCTGCTCGTGCCGAGCGACCAGTCGTCGCAGCGAGTCGTCGTCGGTGTGTAACACCCATACGTCTCGGGATGACGTTATTTATTGGCAGCAGCTGACATTCAGACGGCCCCCCGTAACCCCCCTCGACGACCCCCACCACGCCAGTTTCTCTTCTCTCCCGCTGTCACCAATAAGTCAAAGTTATCCCCGGCGGAGAAAAATGCCAGGCGTTTCCCACCGACCGGAGAAAGGGCAGCTTTCTCGGAAGCGTGATTTGTGGCGACCGCTCGGCTCGTTCACTTGCCGCGCGGCAATGAGTCGGTCAGTCGTAAATATCCGCCGGACGGACGGACGAATGGACGGATGGACGGGGGACCGACAGCTTCCCTTTCCTATTCCCATTCCCGTTCGCATTTCTATGCCCGTTCCACTTCGTTCTACCCCTTCGCCCCTCCGCGCACCAACCGCCAAGGGGATGAAAAAAGGAACGAACCACGAATCGTTCGGCGCATCAACTCGAATAGCTAACGATCTGACCCTTGTAATCGTCCGTCTCGTACTCGCTCGTACACAGAGAACGATAAGGGCTGGTCGGTCAAGTTATGCGTGAGTAACGATTGAACTTCTCTCTTTCCGGAAAGATACCGTTCCTTACCCCCAACAAAGAACCGTGGTGTAACAATAGTACGCAACTTTTCGGTTCGTGCTTTAATCTTGGATCAATTCTTTCATCGTTGTTGATCGTGGATCGAAATTGCGACAGGTGATATTTATCGCGTTCACTAACCGAGGTACTTTCTCGCACGGTTACAGGTACTCGAGACATTGTCTGGTTGTACGATTCATTGTTCGATCGGCCGACAATGAGATCCAATAATTCAAATCCAAACGAGCGGCCTCAGGTGAGTGACACTGATGACGGTGTGCCAGCGGTTCCAAAGTTCCGAAACAGTGGCCTAAGTACCTTCCTGCAATATAACATAGGATGAATCTGTTCGTAAAGTGGTAAAATTTTCCATAACAGAATGAACGAACGGACCGACGAGACTCGTTGGTATCCCTTCCTTCGTTCTGGGATCAACTAATTGCGGGTAAGTGGAGCAGTTACTCTGCTTCGGAAATGATTGAAAAGGTGGTCGATTACGATCGCGGTTAATTAATGAACCAGCTAGACAGAGCGGTAACGACGGCTAGGCGAGTATAATGCGCGGTGGCCTAACCGATCCCGGTCGGTCGAGGTGAGCTGAGGTATCGCTCGAAGTATGGGTTCGTACGGCATAGACGTCCCAGCGCGGCTACCTGCAGTAATAACTCACCGGCTCGCTATCTGCGGGTGAACATGTTAAAATAAGTGAGGTATCGTGGGAAAGCTTTCACCCAGTCCGAACCTAATTGGCACGACGCGACGAGACCAGGACCACGACGGTGAGTGAGTCCTGCCAAGGACCTCTAGGACATTTTCATCGTGTGCGGATGGCTTCGAGTCGATTTCGAATGATTCGCAAAACCTGGAAACCCAAAGAGCCGGGACGTTCAGGGTCACGTTTGCCGCCTTGATCGGTTGACTTCTTTTGTAATTTCCTTGAAATCGGACCAACTAACAAAGCAGATGTTCGGCATTGCACTGTCCTTGAGCAATGTTGTAAACGCGTGTGTGTGTGAACTTTTAAGATTCTCGATGAAGCTGACGTGTCTACCTGAATGTGAAAGAATCTGTAGATCGGCCCGACGGAACATCTCGCGAGAAAGGCAGAACGCCCTAATGAGAAACCAAAAAAGACGATTCGATTGCGGCATTTTTCCAAGCCCTCATTAAACTACCATAAAATGGTCACAGCGCTCTGAAGCGTCAGAAGTGCCGGAGAAAATTCAATCGGTCATGGGGGCTATAATTTTTAATCAAAGCTTGGATCTTTTATTATTTTCGTCTCCATCTTTTTACTATTTTTTCTTTTCTTCCGAGCATCGTTTCAGCTTATGGGAAATGCTTTGAATGATCAATAATCGCAGTTTGTATTTTGGTGCGTTCGGTTCTTGTTATTATTGTATACTAACGAATCGGAGTCCGCTGATCAGGCAACTATCAAGCGAGATTTCTTTTCACGGAACAAAGTCGGGATCGCGTGAAAATCATCGAATATTTTTGCGTAAAATTCGCGAAACGCTTTGGTGCCGAGGCTGCAGAAGCGAGTGTTGGCGATGGTTGGCATCGCATAAATCACTGCAGTATCTTCGGGTGCGGCGGGCCGCTCATCACGCCGAAGTTCTTGTCGTGCCTTAATAACGCTCGCGGTCTCTTCCCCCCTTGCCGCCCCCTCCTCCCCCCCCCCCACACCTCTGTTCCTTTCCACCTCCCCCGCCCCATTCTCCCATCTCCAATTCCTACTCCACCCGCTCGCTCGCTGCGCTACAAATCCTGATTATACTCTGCAAGTGACGTTATACCGTAGGGGTGCGATGGCGGGTTGAAGTCTGGTTTTTGTTGCCCTCACCCCCGCCGCCGGTTACTACGCCTCCTCCACCATCGCCAGGACCGGGGTCTACCGGCTCTCGAGCGCGCTTCTCTCATCTTTACCCGACCGACTGACAGCCTGGACGGCGTAAATCAATTTTCAATTACAGCTTTAGTATGTAGTAGGTCGTCGGGGCTGGGGCGGGGGCGGGGAGAAGGGTCAGGGCGCGGCGGGGCCGAGGGGAGCAGCTCGACTCGTTCGCTGGTGTGTTTCCGTGCCGTGTGGGTGAAGGCGTGTGTGAGTCGTTGTGTACGACGTGCCCGCTGCTGCGAATGTGTTTGCGTGCGCACGTACGTACATCCGAAGGTGGCGCGGGTAGGAGGCGAAGGTAGGTAGGTAGGTGGGATAGGTAGGTGTACGTATTATTATACTTCGCTACAGTCATATTTATAAATCAGCGATATAGCACAGCGTGCCGCGGAGACGAAGAGGGATGCAATTTATAGCCACGCTCTCTTCCTCGACCCCCGTTCCAGCACCCTTCCTGCAAACCTCGCCGACGTCGACGTCGACTACGACGACGAGGCGACGCACGGAGAGTGCGCGGGCACCCAACTGCCGGCCTCGTACACATGAGCTTAGGTCGACATTTTCCGTCCTCTTTGGCAATAAATCTGCGAGTCTTTTGAGTCGGGCGGGGGTCCCGGTTCCCGGGTCCCGAGGTTCCGAGCCTCCCGGTCCCGTCGGCCGCCTCCGGCGAGGGGCAGGGCGGGGGGCGCCTCGCCTCGTCTCGTCCGTTCGCCGCTTGCCCGCGCGTCACGGGAATGTATATAATTAGCAGCATTGTGCTTCCACGGACAGATTTACGGGTCGTATCGCTACCGCGGCTGCATGCATAAGCGCGGTAAATAAGTATTTATCCCTCCCGGGAGGGGCGCGCGGTTCGCCCCCGGCCGCTCCGTGACGGATAGATAGAGAGACGCCGACGCCCCCCCCCCCCCCCCCCCCATCCCCACCCCCACCCCCGCACCACACACCCTCTGCCTCGGGGAACTTCGTCCGCCAGGTGGGGCGCGATCGTCCGCCACCTGAAAAATAAAGTCGAGGAGAACAATGGGATGGTGCGGCGCCGGGTGCCGGGTGCCAGGCTGCATCCATCAGCGCCCGATCGCACCATTTATCAGTCGACTGCCGCGTTGTGTCGATGTCACGCGCCGCGCCTCGGATAAAGCGGCGCCCACAATGACCCGCCGACTCTGACACCCGCACGCGCCTCGACGGGGGCCCGGCCCCCGGGCTACCGGATCTCGCCGAGAGGGAGGCGTCGCGGGATTCCTTGACAGGACTCAAAAGGCTGACGGATGGTCGCTACGGGACGGAAAGACAACGCGCTCGGATCCATCATGTCTCTCTTCCTCTTCTTCTTCTTCCGACGACCCGACCACCCGATGTAACGCCAGACTCTCTCCCACTATTCTCGCTTCTCGTACGACGCTCCAGGTACGTACGGACCTCTGTCCCTCGGGGTTGAGGAGATTTTATAACCCCGTTCTTGAATCACGTCTCTGTTTCGTACTCTTTTGATCAAATGTCTTTTACCAACTTGGACAAGTTTTCTGCAGATACAATTTTACTCTGATATGTAAGTTCTGACGAATGGATTAATTTTTTTTTTTTTTTGTAATGTTCAATTTCGACAGTGTAAAAGGGTTTGTAAAAACAATTGAATGTCATTTTTTTTTCTCGTCCTTCATCCCTAAAAACTGATTATTACAGTGTGAGATCATCTACCTGCTCGTGTTTGACGATCTAGAACTTTCAAAGATTATCAATTCAAGCTATTCACACTATCCTTTCCTTATCGGCGTATAATAAAAATCTCATCGCACCGTTTCTTCATCTCAGACGCACCTCGAGTCAGAAGTGATGAAGAAACAGCCGAGTTTCAGAGTATTCTGCAGAGTACGCGAAGGACGGTGACACATATCGTCAGGCTCTCGTCGTGTTTGGTGCAGAGTATACCTATATAAAGAGACGGTCTGGATCGGCGGGGGCGCGGTTCGGGTCTTCATCCGGGTCTCAAGTCGAACTTCCATCAGTTTGTCTCATTTCCGGAATCCAATCTCTCGGCTCGGCTGCGCATCCCCGGCAGCTCGACACCGGGACGAGCACTTTACCGTTCCAGAGTCTGGACGAGCGACCTGGTCCAACGGCGTTATCCTTATCCAGCCCGAAGCCGAGGGTCGGACGGGAGAAACCCAGGCGGGGAATGTATCGTTCGAGTTTATGCGAGCAGGTTCCAAGGCGGACAGGCTTGACGAGGAAAACTTTGTCCATTTCCATCCTGCGGGAACCTGCGGGGCACCCGGACACGTTGATCCCCTGCACCGTCTTCCGGGGGGGGGGCCGAAAACCACGTCGACGAGTTACGCGGAGACAACCGAGCGTCTGGATTTCCTCCGGGTGAAAAAATACTACGATGATCGAAGAGCTCTTACGCAATCGCGAGTAGGTATATAGATGTTATATTATTATGTAGATTCCTGATAAAAATTTATTGTGCTTCGCCACACGTTTTGAGAAGTATGCAAAAGTATTGGTACGCTACGCAGGCATGCACATATCGTGTAAATTAAAATGGTGCAGGGGATCGTTATACTACACTGCTGTAGTTGTCTGCGATCGTGAAAGTTTTGAATAAATAAAACGAAATGTTCATTAGAGCGTGGCGCGAAGGGAGCGGAGGGTGGTAAATGTGTACCTCTGTGATACTAATCAGCGGAATTTCCGTGCAATAAATAATTGAAACGCGAAATGTGTGGCACGTGGATTGTGCACGGCTAATATTGATATGACGTTGCACGGCTACCGAGTTTTGCGTTTATGGTAAACCGACGCGTGCGTCGACTGTATACACTTGTATTCGGCTCCCCTCGTAAATCGGTGGAATTTTTCGCCGAATTAAAAGTTCATCGATCAATAAACAAATCCCCGTATTTCTGCCCCCTACCCCCCAACGATCTCTCTTTCTACCGCACGGTGTTTAAAACATTTTCGAGAGCGAGTGAGAGCCTGCAGAAACAGACCGATAAAGCAGCCCCCTATTTTCCCAAGCGTGCCGGGCCGAGTTAATGAATGCACACGCAACTCATTACAACCTTTGAACCCCCCGCGGCAAACGGCATCGAATGACAGTGTAAAAAATTGGACTTTATCGCAGGGTATTTTTTTTTTTTTTCCGAAAAATTAGCCACGGCCTTCTAATTCGCGGTGAATCGCATAATCGCAATATCGCCGGCGATTTCACGAATTCGTGATCGTCGACGTTTCGCCCCAGGCCGGTGATAAAATACTACGAAGAAGGAAAAGAGAGCAACGGAAAAAAAGCGACAGAGCGGCGTCTCCGCAAGATACGCGAAATAATTGGCAAAATCGAAATCACGACCGTATTTATACCTACACTCGCGGAAGGAGCGAGACGTCCGCGATTGATAAGGACATTGGTTAACAAGACGGGACCGTTTCGTTCCTGGCGCGATGCTGTCAGTTGTCTAATTGCACGCTGGACGGTCGGTCGGTCTTCCCGCCGAAAGTAATGAATGTAACGAGCCGCGAGACTCTTATCTCTTTGCTAGTATCTCCGCCAGTGTTCAGGCGTCTCGGTACCTGCGCTGAGATCCGCGGCTCGAGCTGGCATTATTTGATATTGTACGAAATATTATCGGGCCCCGCAACAACAATACATCGGAATACGCTCGTCACGGGGTCGTGGACCCGATGCTCCCCCCTCGATATCCTCTCTCGATCACTCGTGCGTGACTCGTCGTGGTTCGTCTTCTGTCTCAACTGTCTTTCGAATGTCGCAGCTCTCACGCGCCGCGACAGAATCCAGGGCCGCCTGCGCGGGCAGTAAGGCCCAAAGGGGGCGTACGGCCGGGGACCGGCTAGCGCGCCGCCTCGTAAACTCGTCGGAGTATCGCAAGAGTGAATTATGGCTTCGCGGCGTTCAACGATCGCGGTGCGCAAAATCCTGAGGTAGTTGGATTTCCGCGCGATCGGCGCAGAACGGGCCTTCGGGGCCCGAGGACGCGCAGCCCTGTGGGTCCGAGCTTTGCTCGTTCGGCGCGGCTGGATCGAGCGGCGGCTTTGTGGCCCCGTTGATTGTTCTTTGAAATGAAATATATTGATTACCGTCAGTCAATGAGCACATCGCGTCTCGACGTCCGTCGATGATCGGAGGCCGTATCTCTCGGAACGGATCTTATTATTTTATTTATACCGCTTAGGGATGACTTGCAACGATCATCTGTTTCGGTCTATCCCCGTGCAGACGGAGCTTATTGATGTCGCCGCTTATTCTTCGATCTCCCCTATCACCCCGCTCCCTCGAATCACGCATCGGTGATCCTCGATGCGCCCGGACCACCGACTACAAAGCGGGCCCACAGGCCCAAATACGCGGCCCGCACGTGGCGGAGGAAAGCTGAGATAAAAAAACCTCCGGTCAAATAATTCGTGGAAGCTGGAAAACAAACCAAGGACCGGAAACCGCGACCGAAACATGCGGTCATTGGGGTCGGAGGTGCAGCAATCGAGCCGTTATTGCGCTTCCGGATCACGACGGATCGGATAAAAACCGCTGATACTCGCCCGCCCCGCGAATCTGTATGTATGTACGTACGTATGTATGTACAGGAGCGTGGTGTGGTTTGACACCGTGTTCAGCGTTGTGCCGCCGCTGGCGGAGGGCCCGCTTTTTTCCGGGCCAACTAATAGACTCCGCGTGCCGCGTACCACCTACACCCTCGTGGACTCGGTGTTAGCGGCTCGCTCCTCTACCCTCGTTCTCCCTTCTCCCTCCAACCACCCCCGAGCTCTCTCTTGCGCAAATAAAAGTTTGCCATGACCCGGCGACACCTGTTGAACCGGTGCCCACCCGACCTCGTCGAACCCCACGCCTGAAAAAAATCAGCAATTAGCTTATGATATCCTTCACCCACTCTGTTCGCCAAAACTCCGATTTTATGTATAGCCGCGTCAGCCTGAACGCGAAAACAAATTCTCGGCTGTTACTTTTCGGTCACGGGGACGTCGACGCTCTTCGGTCTTTGAGTTTTTGGTTCGAACTGATGAGAAGTTGAATTTTTTTTTAACTAGTCTGAATTTGGATCCACATTCGTCACGGTAGATTGATATCTAGATGTTTACCTTCAGTCACGAGAAATTGTTTTCTTTTTTATGGGTAATTTCATCGAATTCTATGAGATAAAATTCAGAATTATAATCATAAATTTTCAAATTATATCGACATACGTTTCGTTAGTGTTCTGGGTTTATCAGAAAATTTGACTTCAACAAGATTCACTTTGATAACTTTCGTTTCATTCGATGTTCCAATTCACAGTTTCTCATCTTTCACGAAATATTGCGAATTATAGGTACGTGATAGAAATTTTTGGCGCATTATGAACGCTTCTAGCGACGCAGTTCCTGCAACGGAAGCCAGCAGCGTTGGACAACGCGGAGTGACGGACAACTCTGGATGATTGACGGAAAAGCGTGCTATATATTCATGGAGTAAACTGAAGCGGTGACGAATTGCTCTCGACCGTTTCGCGTCGCGTCTGTGTTACGGCTATAGCGACGTCCGTAAAACCAGGAGCGTTGTAATCGGAAATGAAATAGACAGGTGGTTTTATCTCGTTCCGATATGCGTGCTATTTTGAAAATAATAATTCCACCGTATGCGGGCGCGGGTATTCACAGTACACAATTTGCATTTTTTGACGAGCGTTACGCATCGCGTCCGTGTCGAAACGGACGAAGTTATTTGACGCGCGTATAATAGGTGTAGGTACGCGGTTTCTGGTCGGTTCTAAATCCTGGTATTATTTAAACGCAGGAATTTATAGGTGGAGTGGAATTAAACATACCGTTCAATCGCGTGTTTCGAACGCACGGTGCGTTGTCGTTCTTCGGTCGATTGGTGTAATTCCGTGGCGAAACGTATAATTACGGAGAAGCCGGCTACCGGTTTATGAAGATCCGAAAGTCTTTCGGTGCCTAATGTAATCGTTCACGTTTGAGGTTTAGGCGATGAATCTTTGATTTTTTTTTTTTTATTTCCGATTTAAAAAACATTTTATTACATTTTTTCTGCCTGATTTTATCTTCCATTTTCATAACCTGGCAGCGGTGTGTGTTTGATATATTAACAGTTTTGAAGTTGTTCGAGAGAACGGTTCGAAACGTATCGTAGATTCCTTCGTGCGTGAATATTCATGTCCGACATAAATCATATCGACTTTCACACTTACGCTGCAGTCCCGCCTCTCTTCGTGTAATGGGGTAGTTAGACAATTTTGATAGAATGTGCTTTTTTTTTTAAATGATTTTTATTTTCATTCCACAATGCCAGAGTAACGACTTCTTCGTGATAATTATGAAGAATGGATAGCACTGTAATTACGCTCCCGCTGAACCATCGAATGTCGTGACGTCAAACCAGGCGGAAAGCGTGAGAGTGACCTCAATCGATTTCGAGGAATCGTCATAAAATGGCAAAATATTACGCGAAACGCGGAATGCGAGAGAATTTCAATTGAGAAACCTAAAATCGAGTACAGCGGTAACGTTGAACAGTAATTGCTGGGATTTTCCGCGATAGGTGTCGTGATCGACGTGACGTCATCTGCACGAAGCGAGTCGCAGGCCGTTCTATGAAAGTTGCGGAGAATGATGAAAAATTGATAATCGGTGAAGCTTAACGAGGAAATTATGCGACGAAAGAAGACTCTCGTTAACGAAGGAATCTGTATAACCGATGAACAAGAATCTTCCAAGCTCATTTCGCGCCAATTCGTGCTAGTTATTTTTGTTTCCTGGAAAACGATCTCTCAGCGTTTTTTAAGCCGAAGACAAATGAATCAATTTCTGTCGGACGGGGGCACGGATGAAAAAAGGACTGGAAAAAAAAAAGAATCAAAGAGAGAAGAAACGTGTCTCGTGCGTCCTGACCACACGCGATAAAAACATCGTTTAAGGATAGCGGGGACAAGAAGGCCGACGCGGCGTCGCGGCGAGCCAAAGGACGGGCTGACAGATTGCGCGACGGAGATGCAGGGAGCGTCGCGACGCTGCAGAACTTCCCCAGGCCGAGCTGGCGGCGGGGTTGGGGTCGGATTCGGGGGGCGGGGGCGGGGGTATGTTTATTGCTGGGAGCTATCTCTTCTGGCGAGAGGGCGATGCCGAGGGTGGGTCGCCGCGTCCTCTGCGTCCTCCACGCGTCACACGGAGTCATTTTCATAATTCGGCCGTTCGTATTCTCGTCCGCCGGTCGGGCCGAATCGAACAACAGGCCGGAGGCCGCGGCAGCGCTGCGCGAGGACGCCACCCCCCCCCCCCCCTCCGCCCCCGACCTCCTCCTCCTCCTCCTCCTCCTCCTCCTCCTCCTCCTCCTCCTCCTCCTCCTCCTCCTCCTCCTCTTCCCCATCCTTCCCCTGCCGCCGTCTAGTTCTTCTTCCGTCTGTCTTTCGCTCTCCGGCGCTGCCACGTCGCCTCGCAGGGTCCAAACGCTCTCTTCGTTCCGTGGCAGCTCACCTCGACGCTCGTCGTCCTCCGCCTCCGTAGGAGCGCGGCTTCCAGCATGGCGTCACCGTCTCCGCTGATCTATTGCCGTCCGAGTTCACGGATCGATGTCGGCCAATCAACCGCCGCCGCACTCGTCGATGGCCGTTCCTGACCACCATTTCACCTCCAGCTTCACGGATCCTTCGGTGAACTCAAAACCTCGAGCCTTGTTCACCGAGGAAACGGTCTTCTGTACCAGACCACCACTCGGACCTCTTCCACTTGGACTTGGTCCTTATACGATCTTAACTTTGGATCGAGTGGATCATATTTCTCAACCTGTAACCGTGTTCAAATTTATTCCAGATAACTGTACAACGACCGACGATCAAACTGGATCAAAGATATCTACTGGCTTCATTGGTGACCTAGAGTTCTCTGTACACCTTGACATGTTCCATAGAGTAATATTCAGCCTGAGAAGATAAAATATTCGTTATCGATCAAAGAACAGTGATTCGGTATTGAAATTTTATTTCAGATAAATCTGGAAGATTTTATATACCGACCGATTTCATGCACTGGTCACCAAGTCTGCAGCTGCTTGAAGGAAATTTTCAGGTGAATGAAATTTCCGATCAACTATTGAATCCGTTTATTTTTGGGCAGATTGAAGGTGTACCTACAACGAAGGATGGAAACCGACTTGGATGTATCCCGGAAATTTTTAGGATCTGAGGAATATGCTGCTTCGTTCAAGTGATGATGGTTATAATGAACACTGTGGTGCATGGTTTGTTCAAAGAAACCCTCGTTTTTTCATCCACCCAGGGTGCCGTGGTGACTGAGAACGCCGTTGGCTGCAGGTACGACCACGGTGAAGAGAATGAGAGAGAATGAGAGTGTCCTCGTTCCCTGGCAATTCCCTCCTTAAAGCTCCTTTCCTCTTTTCGCTTTTCGACAGTTTCATGGGCTCTGGGAACCCGGAAGGTGGTTTAGTTGAGGCGGGGGGCTCACGCCGCAGTCAGAGTTAACTGGCAACGTCAACTTTGTCTCAGGGCGAGCCCCTCCACTATATTAACCCTAATGGCTCGCGCGGATATAAAGCACAGCCCGCGCATACACTAACTCGTTATTATTGCGGCATAAATAACGCGATAATCCCGCAACCCGGGCGACAGTGGGAAGAGGAGGCAGGGATACGGAGTTCTACTCGCTTCCGCGTCGAAACCCCCGCACCTACCTACCCCAAAACTTATCCCCTGCCCCGCCCCGGGCTCCACATCCTCTTCCCCGAAACCCTGCCAGTATAGATATCTACCCCTTAATCCATACAACCGACTTACACCCCCGTAATAGGTGCTTGGATCTCAAAATCCACCCCATTTCCACTATACCGAAAACAGAGATCGCCCTTCTGTTCCTACTCAGTGCAAATTGACAAAAATTATCGTAGTAGTGAAGTACGAGGAATTAAAATCGTTGACGTTTTTATCCTTGGAATGATAATTGTCGTACCTGAGACAATTTCTGTTCCAATATATTTCCTTCTTCTTCTTTTTCTTTGGATCCCGAATGTATCGCTACAGTGATTACGATCGAAGGAAATAATTATTTCCAATCTGAAATCGTGACAATGGTTTCAAGGCGTAATACGGAAGAGAAATAAAACAAGTGTGACCATTTGGCTGTACACACCGAATCTGATCATATCCTGGCAGCTTCGGCGTCTGGCTCGTTATTAGCAGCCGTCTCGTTTCCGGAACGGTCGGTATCACGAAGCGTTGCCGTTTCCACTATTTTGGCCGCGCGTGGGGGGTTCAAAGTGCGAACACGTTTCGATAGTAAAGTTTGTATTCCGTAGTTTGCTCCGCATGTCGGAAAGAATGTAGAATATTGTAGTTGAACCCTGCCGCCCTAGATGTGAAGAACAAAAACAAAAAAATCCCAAAAATTCAACCCCTCCTCAGCAGATAAACGATATCAAAGTTTTTTTATTTTTTTACATACCTACCTGCTTCTCACAATATTGCACGTCGTCCGATCGAACCCATTCGATCGAAGGTTTCCACCTGTATTTTGTCCGATGGATGGACACCCTCACCTACGACGCTGCTGCGTCAGGTTTGACGATGGCCGAAAGCGAGGCTGAATAAGTGAACGAAACTGGTCCGCTTATACCGAGACGACTACGTCGCATTTCGCGAGACTCGCCCCTTCCACCCACCCTCGGACCTATAGGTTGGTACAGGGGGGGTGGAAGGGAGCGGGGCCGACTCTCCCGGCTCGTTTGAAAAACGTAGAGGCTTTTCCCGAGGAGGTATCGCGTTAGCGGGCTCGCGTCAGCATCGGTGACGACCAAGGTGGTACCCAGGGGTGCGACCCCGGCAGTTCAAGGGATGGAAGACGCCCGGGGAGGAGGGCTCGCGTCAATAAGCGTCCATCAGCCGTAATAGCAGGCACCGCCACCACGGATGCATTTAGATGGCTGTTTAGCATCGCTTGTCTCGGTGTGGCTCCCGCCCCTTTACTTCCCCCCGCCACCCTCTGCGGATGCTGTATCTCTCCTCTCGCCGTCCCGCTCCTCGTTCCGTTCGTTCCGTTCCGTTCCGTGCCCTCTATATCTTCTCCCACGTACAGCGTTATAGTTTCACCCGTTTCTCCCGCAGCCTTCTCTTCGTCCGTTCTTACACCACTTCGAGACCCTGCCCTCCTCCTCCTCCCCCCGTAAAAAACTCATCCCCACCAGCGAGTCCCGTTCGTTCCTTTGCAGCCGCTGATGGGGGCGCCTGTAACGTCGAGTGGTAATTAGACAGACTCCGGTCCCATTTTACTGCCTTTTAATTAATTTGTATAAATTGTCTCGGTAGCACCAATTTATACTCTATATCTTCGCTGCATCTCGACGCTCCTGCTGTTACCCTTATTTTCAACAAAAGATAAGAAAAAAAAAATAAACAAATAAAAGAAAGAATGGAAAAGACCGTCCACTTTGACGCTGGTACTTAAAAATACTGGAACGACTTGCCGCCTTCGTCTACTAGCGCTAGAACGAGATACGGGACGACCAATTTGCGCCGCAGCGCTTGTCGTAGGCGAACGCTGCTTTGGGCACTCCGAATCCTCGCTCTTCGTAGCAATACCTGTGAAGTCTGCATTTGCACTCATTTTTCTCAGTCTGAAGGCGGTTTTTAAAGTGTGGAAGCGACCAGAAGCCTAAATCGAATTCTCGAAATTGATAAGCGTCAAATAATTTTTTTTGTCGAAAAAGGTTCGATTGATCAACGTTCAAGCTTTCGATAATAGTGCGGGATAAATGATCAGAAGTTGATCTGATATCTGCGGACGGACGATCTTCGTTTACCGGCCATCCGACTCTAATCCGAAACGCTCAACGTGCCGGACTCGACGGAGGATTAAGAATCGCGGTTTAAAGGTATGCGCGTTATTAGCTTCGACGTGGGTCCGACTGACGGTTTATGGAGCGGAGGATCGAGTACCTACGTTTCGATGGAAAGTGAGAGCCCCGATACACGGGTTTGCTCTCGTCGAACTGGCGGCTCTACTTATGGCGGTACAGGAATGCTCGGTGATAAATACCCGGAGGATCGGGTGAGTCGGGGGGCCGGTTAAGGACATTTAAATAAAATAAGCATTTTACGTTTGGACCTTGGTGGATTGAAGCCGATCGTACGTGTTCGGAGCAGACGGGTGGACACCGGACAGCCGTGGCACCTAATGGTAATGATCCGTTCGATCGGGGCGACTCGTCGGTATTTACATTTACTAGAAATCAATGGGGAATACGAAAACACAATTATAAATCACGCGGGAGGGTCCCTTCGGGCCCCTGACTCTCTCTCTTTCTCTCTCTCTCTATCTCTCTCTCTCGCTCGCTCTCTACCTCTCTCCGGGATAGGACGAGATAAGGCCGAGGCTAATGAATGCTGACGTCCACTCGGCCCCTCGACCAGGGTGAACTCCTGAGTGCGAGTGCGATCGGTGCGAGTGCATGCACGCGTTTTACACGGAGACGGGATAAAGCGGGTAAATTCGTTCGCTCCGAGAATTCCTCGGTCCATTCGTCTGTCGACCGGGCACCAATACCTGCGGCTTCGACAAGTTCTCCTCACCGACGCCACCCACCGATCTTCGTCCTCCGCGGGGCCCGGTTCCCTGAATGTGGGTCGTAATGTATTCCGTTGACACGGCCGCCCTGCGCGACGCCGTCGCCAACACTAAACAATCCGATGGACCGCGATATCCTGCCACCGCCACACGTCACATCGGCTATTTCTATAATGGGGTGTATAAGGACGCCTGCATACGGAGTGCCGACTCACCTTCGTCGACGGAACTCATTCCACTCCACCTTTCCAAGGTTCTGATCGCTGATTTATTAATCGAGGATTTACACGTCGTGCCTGTACGGGTATATTTTTCAAGGATCAATTCTTGGGTACTCCGAACCGCGGTGATCGGGCAGGTCTGGAGATTTGGGAAATGTTGGGAATCGGTTACGATTGCGTTTTTCTTGTTGGAATATCTAACGGGAAATTTAAGAACCAGCTTTTTCAATCATGCAATATAAATGTGGCTGACGGCAATTAATCGAAATCCATTAAACGCGAATGACGGTTCTTCGATGCTGTGAAAATTTGAAACAGTTACATGGAGCCCACATTTTACAACCGATGACTCGTACCGTAACAAAACAAATTTTCCTCAGCTCAAATTTCCCGGATACACATCTCGTGATACATTGCTGGATCTGATGAATTTGCAGATATGACGGTGAAACTGAAATTACGTCTTTTTGCTCGGAATTTATCACCGAGTATACTGTCGAGTTAATTTTTGATGCCGGTGGTAAATTCAATCCGGTAAAAATACCGGTAATCAATTTACGATCATGATAAACATAAAACCATAAGGTGACTGCAGTTCAGGATTCTTGGTCACATTTACTGTACGATACGATAAAAGGAACGATCATCGTTGGATTTAATTAACTAACCGACAAGGCATAATTAATATCCGGCACCGATTCAAAGTGCGGCGGAAACGTCGAGGGTAATTGAAGTACAGCCACCGTTTTACTTATCTGTCACTTAATCTGTCACCCTTGGTATCGCTTCTCGATATCAGAAACACTCAAATCACTGGGTTCAGCTTCTCGAATTTTAAGGTTGAAACATTGGGTCGGTGGACAGCGGAGATTGGAAACCGACTGTCGAGAAAGGAAATATTAACCTGCGAATTTCTGGCGCGAGTATGTGGAAGTCACGGGGAAAAGGAAAGGCACCTTGTATTAACGGCGTGAGAGTCGAATAGAACCGAGTTGTGGCTACAACGATGATTTACCCGCAGTTTTAATGGAGCTATAAATACTGGCTTTTCAATATATCTCCAGAGCACGGGATACGGAGGCACGGTCAAGTCCTGGCGAGCGAAGGATTCGCCGTCCCTTGCGTGCCAAGGATCACAGGAGCGAAGTTGGACGGTGATTTTTACAAGTGTGGAGGAAAAAAAAGGGTCTGAAGAAATTTCTGCGCTGCACGAAATCCGAAATCCTTATCCCTACGTCATTTACTCTGGAGTTTCTGGGGGGCTGGTAAATCGAATTGATCAATTCAAACCGCTCGGTGATGTAACTCGCGATCGCTCCGCGCAGAACTCGAACGACTGTCTCAATGTTTCGGAAAATGATAAAATACGGCGAGATAGATGCCGTGTGTATCTGCACACATCGAGGCGGGGAATAACATTGATTTGTGAAAGTGTGCTCTGGCGAGATTATACGGATTGAATCGAGCGAGAAATTGTCAATAAATATGCTCCGCACCCACGCGACTTGTCAGATGGATTGGGATAAGCTGGCGGAGACACTACGGCTCGATACTGAAGATACAAGCTGCAATTGCTGTTGCTTATTCGAACCCGAGAGCCATGAGTGGCACGAACATTCCCCCATCCTACCCAGGTGAAAAGCGAACAAAAAATCGTCCGATTGGTCACCGTTGAACATTGCTCAGCATAAAACGTGGCTTTTGAGCTCAGCATAAACGGCTTCCAACGATGTTTGGTAATGTTCACAAATTCGTTCGAAAGAGGTAAGAGGGACTGCTTCGATGACTGTGAGTGATTCGTTACCGTGCCGAGTTCGGGAACTACTACTTTACAACCGGCAAGGATCGGTGAGGAAGTATTGTTTTCCTTTTTTTTTTTTTTTTTAGTTTCTCAAAACTATTGCCGTACTGATTCAAGAAGTCGTTCAAACTTTCTTTCCTTCGGTCCAGAACGATTTCTCGGAGAGGATCCGAGCCGTTGGGAGTTGATACAGCCAACATTTGGGGAGCGTCACGTCCGACGAAGACATACGAATAAGTCACGTCGAATCGAAGTTGTACCTACCAAAAACGAGAAGGTTTGAAAATGGCTGTCCGCATGGATGGTCGGCCAGACAACGGGGAGCGAAAGAGAGAGAGAGGGGTGGGGGGGGGGGGGCGATAGAGAGACTGGTATCACAGGACGCGACCCTCCCGCGGCGCTGCACCAACACAAACATTCACACTTATCTTAACGCCCGTAAATATTGCTCATAGAATATTACAGGGCCATAGATCGTCGGGCCGCGCGGCACCCTCGGGCTGCATCGCGGTTCGGGGTACCTTTATCAAATAAACGGCTTGTATAATCACCTCTCTCCTTTTGTGTGACATTCGTGAGTCGATAAATCGATTTCAACCCCCGCCGCGATTCGACGCGCTTTACACCGCTCCAGTTTAAGCCCCCACCGCCAGTTTCGCGATATGTTTCCGTTGAAACAGCTCACCACGGTCACCGTCACACCGTCTCCCCAAACGTTTTCGGAAAACTCCTTATCGATCAGGATTCGACGGAAGAACGCAGCCTGGGATCGAGATCGAGAAGCTGCGGCTTAATTCCTCGGAAGCCGAGAACGGCCTAGACGGCGGAAATCGTCCGCTTCGGATCTCCGTTAGGGGACCGGATCTCTTCCTCGAGGCTCCCTCGTAACGTCGGCTCCGGGATAAGACGGGCCAAAGTCCGCGGGCTCTTGGAGCGCCTGCGTCCCTGGGACCCGGGCCAGCGCGCTATCGGCTCTATTTAAATACATGTCCACCGAGTGAGTTATAGGACGGTGCGCGTGATTTGTGACGAGCTCGCTCTCCCATTAATTACCGCAGCATCTTTCTTCGCCCTTCCTTTCCGAGCCTCGCCACCCTGCCTCCCTCCGGCTTCGACCCCCGCCTCTCGCCTCGCCGCAGCTCTTCGTAGCTCTTCGTACGTACTCGCGCACATCTACAAGGATATGGTGTGTGAAGAAGAAACGGTCCGCGCACCGCGTTCTCGTCGTCGTCACATGTGTAGAGCTGCGCTCGCTCTTTCTCCGGGTTTTTAATCTCTCCATTAATTGCTGCCCTTGTGCGTCCGTTCGCCGGGCCCCCAGCCTCTGGAACAGATTGGAAACGCGTCTGTGGATGATGGACCGCGTTCGTCCGACGCGGACTTGCGATCAACCGAAGCGCCGCGTGTCAATGCAGGTGCGGGGAAGCGATTTGTTGAGAGGAATTATTCTTATCGAGGAATTCATCGCGTCGAGGCTGATCATTAGGGTGAAATAATTATAACTCCGTTTCAGTGATCCTCCTCTTCGATTCCATGTTCCAATTGTTTATTCCCTTCACGCCCTTTTCTCGGATTGTGAACAACGCGCGGGAATCCGAGAGCCGGTTCGAGTCGAAATTGACGGTTTCTTATTTTCAGCGCAAAGCTATGCGAATCGGGATTTGAGCTCGGTGCCATTCAGGCGAACGGCGCGGCTCAGAGAAGCTCTGATAAGTTGAACAAAGGCGCCGGTGCGCGCTGTAATTTTGAACGTCAACGACGCTTTTCATTTTCTCCATGATTTATCAAGCCGAGCTATACATGCCCGCACTGTGTACAGCTTTCGATCCAATCACAAATATCTTGCTACAATCCCGATGAAAGTCTCGTATTCGAGACGCGCGCGAAAGCTCCTCACGACGAATAGGACCTCCATACTGTACAAGGGTTTCATCCCTCGATCAAACTCCGGGAGTGGCGTGAAATTGAGCGAGTAAACTTTTACAAAGAGCTACTTGATACTCGGTAATTGCGTAACCGTACGAGACATACCGTGAACGGGAAACGAGATACTCTGGGAAAAAATAATTGTTGTCAGGATGAAAGACGTGCGATGACGGGGAATCCGGAAGGTGCGGTAAATGAGAAGTAAAGAAGAAACATCCACATGGCGGAACGAGTATGGTCGGTAATTTGATACGTACGGTGTGGAGAATCGGCAAAATTATGCACAGTGATATACATGCAAAGAGGGATAATTATTTTACTTTACATTCTGCTTGAACAATTTTTCTTCATTTTTTTCCCCATGCCTCCTATCTTACTCTTCTCTCAAAATAACGAACGTAATTGATGTTCGAGTGATTCGAGGGATCAGGCGCGTTGTCCATCTCTGCCTGGGTCTGCAGGCCTTGCCACTTTTATACATACGTAGTAGGCGTGTATGCACGGTGCTGCATGGTTACTGTAAACACAAAATGTTTATTTCTCTGCTTGGCACTCTCCGACAGGCCTGCCTGCGCCGCGGCCACGTTGTATATCAATCAAGGTTCGTGTAATTTACATCCTGGTTCGCGCCCGGAGCCTCGACCATGCTGCATAATTTGTCTTTTTCACCGATCATCGTTTCACCGAAATTCGGCACTGCATGTTTATGAACAGGAATTCCACGATTTACTCAAATTCATGACAGTTGAATGAAAAAAAAAAAAAAAGAATCACCCCTCAAAGCGTTTTCTTGCTCCCTCGTAATCAGTTATTTATTATAAAACAACTTCAATTCTCATCTAACTCTTCGATTCCATTCATGACCAGTCCATATTTTAATCATTCCGGAGGAGGGTGAACGACAATTTCTCTCGCCCGTTGCAGCTGTTGCAGGCGGTTGAAAATTCCTGACATTACATAACGAGTCCTGTTGATGCCGATCGTGATAGGGTCGGTAATAATTAGTTCTGTTCGAATCGAGGTTGTGTGCTTCGTAAGATAGTCAAAGAGACCGTGAACCGTAGGCGTGCAGCCGCGACGCCCGATCCGCTCATCCATCCTCCGGGGTGTGTAATTATCCCCTAGATTCTCGGCGAGCACTCGCGTTTCCTGTATCCGATGCCACGAACTCGCCTTATGCGAAGGTCAAGGGGTCGCGACCTGTTCTGCACCCCCGCGGAAGGCACCGCGACGCGTTTCCGGATTAAGTACCAGCGCTGATTGCGAACTGGGGAAAAAGTTGGCACGCGTCGATCGCACCTGCAGCTTTGACATTTACTTTCGCCCCTTATATATACGCCTTGGTGACATCGGGAATATCTCGAATCGCGCGGACTTCGTCAATTAATGAAAGTGTCGACCGGCTTCGGCCCGGCTCAACCTTCCCGGCTAATTACTGACGAGCTGCAAAAGGAGGAAACGGGGAGAAAAGACCGGCTGATTGTCAAAGTTCCGGAAGTCACTCAGTCATCTGCTCGAATAATCACGCTTTTATAATTAGCCAGCTTGGTGACTCGCCCCCCGTTTTGTTCCAATTCACGTCGTTCAACGGTGCTGAACGTCGGTTATACCTACGAGGCGCTGGTGAGTGGACGGAAAAATAATGATCAACGTATAAACTGATTTTAATTCGGAATTGCTGGAGGTACAAATCTGTGCGAGTCAACCGAAAATTCACCGATATCAGTATGTCATCATCGTTGATAAAAGATATCGATCACTGAGACATAAAATTATTTCGGTATCTCGAAAATCGTTCGAGACCCGAAAGTATCGGTTTTTGATAATCAGTCACAAGTCGTCGGATGAAAAAATAATTGCCGTGATTTTACTCGTTTTGTACCACGCGCACGAAGATTCGACCCCATGTTAACAAATGAAAAAGGAACGTTTTGGAAAAATCCGTACCGATAATCACAACAATTGCGAATGACTCGGAAATCATCCGAGGTCCAGTGCGAAGGTTTACCAGGCGTCACTCCGTTGCACGATGACGGGTCGGATGATATAGAATAAGATCGTTGCACTGTGTCTATTAGATTCGCCGGTATCGATCAGCCCTCTTTCCCGTTGCCCGTAGCTTCAATGCCGGTGTGTATATATAATAAAGTTTCCGCTTCACCGCTGGACCATTGTATTCCGGATGCGTTTGAAGGAACCGCAGCGACCGTTAATCTCGGTTTGAATCTACTTGTCAAGTACAACACAGAGAAATAGACAGATCTAATTGTCTGAAATTAAGATGTCCGAGATACAACGATAAGGAGACGGCTTCGATTCGATCCTCAATCTATTCCCTACGACACTCACAATCAGTCCTCTCGCGATCACTCCCGCGAATTGATCCCCGCTAGGCTGTACCTACGAAAATTCGCCCAAGCTTTTGCACGATTTATTGATTCTGCCTCAAGATGTTAAGAATCGTTTCGCTCAGGACCTGTTATGTTAAAATCAAAATTTACATTAAAAAAAAAAAAAAAAAAAAAATTGAGAAGCGATATTCATAGAAATTTTCGATTTTTTGTGTAAATTTTGACGAAACGTCGTCAGCAAATATCTTACGGTGATAGGTACGGGATACACGAAGAGTTTTAACGGCCGCCGGTTTAATTCCTCGTATATGGTTAGTACTGTGAAGAAACAGGGATTATCGTTGTTATTAATATTGTTATTATTTTTGACAAAGTGCTTGTCGGCGCAACGAAACTGTCCAATGAATACATGCATGTAGATATTAGTCGTTGGAGTGAGTATGAGATGTATTGTAGTCGTGTTAAGACGAAATTTTTGGTAGGTTGGCGGCACGTGACGATGTTTATAACGATGATTTAACGTGATAATTATTCCAAATGAAGTCGCGAGTTGAAAAAGGAATGGATGGACACACGGTGCGTTTTACGATAAAAATCTTCCTTCGCGCACACCGTAAGTTTATGCGTAGGTGTGTACGTATCTGTATGTATATGTACCTAGATGCGATCGTTTCTCCATGGCGGGAATGTTAACGTCAACCGCGGCATTTGAACTCGCCGGTTTGTCATATCGGTTACGTCAAATTAACGGCATTTATCTTAACCACTTGGCAATTTTTTATTCAAAGACGATATTTTTCTCTGTTATCGCTTCGTACCGCGGCTTCTTGACGATGCAATTTCTTAATTTAGATCCTCATTTCCGATGCGCGAGTTATTATACGTATCTATAGACGCAAGCTGTGCGTGAATCCTAAGTTTTCGCGTAAGGTTAGTTTTTTTTTTTGTTTCTTGTTAAAAACATAACGAAAGAGTAAAATGACAGACAATATAAACCGTTGTCAAATTTTTATACAGGATTCTGAACCACGAGGAAAAAGAAGAAGAGAAGAAAAAAAATGGGGTATAAATAAATGAGACGCTCGACTATTTCGGTTGCGCGGTGCGAATGTTTATTGCTTTTTAACGGAGATGTTAATAATTTATAAATATTTATCGGACGCGAGTTGCGTAGATTTATTAATCCGAGATTTACCACCATTTGAAATATAAATCTTCGGCTAATTTTCTACCGCTCACCTTTTCACCTTCTCACACCAGGCGCCATCTCTTCGCCCACGGCGAAACCAACCAACAGCCTTAAACTCGCGTCCCACCTGCAATCAATGCGTTACGTATAGGCGAACAGAGCGCGCCTCTTCGTCTTGGCACATTTCTATGCGTATAAAAGTGTTTTCCCATTCATTCCGGTATTCCCGGTGCGTAAAGTGACGAGACGAGTCGACGGACGTGGGAAAAGCGCACGCGCGGAAACATCGTCGCATCAACGCATTGGCAAAAATAATTTGCAATATTTCGCACGAATGTCGGCATAGCTTCTGCAGTGGAGAAATAATTTCAATAATAAATTACTAATTAGCGGAGAGTGACGCGTTCGTTACGATTTTCCTACCCCCCCCCCCCCCCCCCCCATTTTATCATTCGCGTCGGGTACCTATAGATATAGAGAAAAATATCGGTTCAATATTTAAATAAATAAAACACGTTACGCAAAATCCGCAGCGTGTACGTACCTACGTCATTGATTATTCAATATTTATCGGCGGCGCCCCCGCGGCCTGCACAAACGCGAGTTTCAATCAGTGCATGAATTTGTCCAATCGTTCGATGATCGTGCTGATTAAAAGCCGCACGAGAATATATAACCTGAGTGTATTCAACGTATATTTCTACGATTTCTAAATGTGCCTGGAAACCAGTTTCTCCCGATAGTTTATGGTACCTGTAACAGACAAGCTCAAGTTTCAGTCTCTCACATTGAATCTGATTATAAGAAAACCTATCAATCGGTCTGTAGCTGCGGAATCCAAAGCTCTGGCAAATAAACTAATTCAATCACGAAGATGAGGCAGAAGCAAAACAAGAAGATATCGGAGAAAAACGAAAGCAAATGAAAAATTACAGTTGTTTTAAAAGATACGTTACAAAGGCGAGAAGGATTGATTTATGGGGTGAATTGGGACCCGAGTCGAACGGTTGTTGCCGGTTCGAATCTAAAAATAGCAAAAATCAATTTGTCTTTTAGAGTGCATTCGTCAAGCCGGTGTTCATAGTTAATTGCAGCAAATGCGACAGCTGAATCCGAGCGTGTAATTACGCGACAAATCGCGTTCAAATTTCCCGCGCTTCTGAGGCTACTAGTATCGCGCGTATCCTCGACTCTCTCGGTGCCTTTTTGAATTCCAGAGATTTTCTGTAAGTGTATTAACTTTTCCTTTAGCTTGTTTTTTTTTTTTTTTTTCCTTCTAGTCGTTCCCCGGCATTCTCTTCCCGACCGCGCGAGCCGTGCACGGTTTCCGTGATTCACGACGATCCGGTATAACTGGGACTCTCGGTGGCGCCGACCTCTGGGCCGCAGGTCCACGATGGGTCAGTGGGATAAGGACTAGGTCAGGTAAATACCGCTACGTCGTCGAGGTTATAGTTATATTAGCTGGAACTATCTCGAGTCCCGCTTCTGTCGGCGCGCCTAACGAGCCCGTCGACGATACGCCGTCCACAAATAGCGTGTAATTATCACTGGGCCGGGGAGCTACGCGGCATCCGTGTTGGGAAGAAGGAGCGTGTCACGGACGCTCGAATCCCAGGCTAACAACAAGTGTATCGGAAAATCCCGCGTCGCAGAGGAGGTGCGACGGTGGAAATCCGCGGCCGTTGCAAAGATCGAAACAGCGCAGCTGCAATTTGTCCGCGATGCGTATCTTCCGTCAGCGTTTATAACGCCTGCATCCCGCGCCCCGCGAGAGCTGCTTAATGTCCGCCATCCTTCATCCCTCATCTGCTTCGGCCTCAGACAACGGTCCGACTTCCTTGATCGACGACGCGCATCACGAGCTGTCGTCAAACCAGACCCTGCAGACGACGAGACGAAGACGTCGGCCACCTCTCGGTGACAGCCGACATCCCGATGGAAGGATATTGGCGCCCCTGGCGTCGAGGTGACGAGGTCGGACTTTTACATCGACGGCAAATCGGAGGACGAGGACCGAGGAGAGGAAGCTCGGTTTTCACCTCCAGAATCTTATCGGGTACTGATTTCGCGTTATACTCTAGGCAAGGTGGACAGATTTTCTTAGTTGAGAGTTAATCTTTTTTTAACGGGGACTAAAATTCTTCGCATAGATGTAACGAGAACTCGAGAGATCCAGGATCTTGACAAGGTTTCGTGAGGATACCAATTCGAACGGCAACTGCTTCTACCTTCTCAGCTTCATCCGCGACTGGGACTGTTGACCTCTCAGATATGAATACTGAATTCCATTTGATTATACTCAAAAGACCGACGGTCAACTGCTGTAGCGGAGGATCTTGTTGGAATAAACCCTAATGAGGTACATTAAGTAAATATGATAGCTAGAAGTAGCCGCGGGTTTTAAGATCGTGGATAGTTCAACAACGGGAATAAAGAGTCGAGTTTACACGGATTTTGAAAAGAGTGTTTCGAACTGTGAACTCACAGTAGAAAATAAAAAAAAAAAACAGAAACGCATATAAAGTCATTCTTGGATAGTTCTCCCCAAGCACCGTGCGGTACGATCGCTTGGTGAAGTGGTAACTGTAGGTGGAACTGAGAGAAACGTTTTTCGAGTACAAGACAATTGAGACTTCCGGCTTGACTCGTGTAACCTGCCAAAGATAACGACGTCGTGAAGCAAGGAGGAGCAGTGCATTCTTAACGACCACGCGTCAAGCCGATCCCTGAACTCCTCTGCCGTTTAGGAAGATCCCGGTTCCTCGAAGACCTAGGTCAACCGTAGAAGGCAGCGAAGCGCAGCAGTATCGCGGGGGCGTCCGGCGATCCGATCGGAGTGAATTCGGGAAGGATAGAGGCGTTTGGGGGGCGTGACGGGGGCCCGATGGCGTTGCGTCGCATCAAGGACACTCGTCAAAGGGTCCCAGGATCCCGGGGTCCGTATCCACCTCCGTGGAACCGCGGATATGTGTAATAAAGAGCGCGATGTAGTGGGCATAAAGTAGCGTTGGCGACGGTGGCGAAGAGGCCCCGCCGGTGACGCCCGCGGTCGGTGTTGCATTCCGACGCTCCCACGGGGACGAACACGCCGTCATCCTCTCACTCACCGCGGGCCGAGACAAGCCCTTACTAATGGAGGAAATAAATTCCGGATTAAATCGTACCCCGGCTACTTTATAAGGCTGCCCGGCCGGTCCCGACATCGCTGCAGCGTACGCTGCACGTGTGACCGGCGGTACCGCCGCTGCGTTTTCTTTCCGTCGGTCTCCGCGTCTCTGGTAAGTCGAAGATACAGGGGGGGTCCTGACTGCCATGCCGGTTCGGAGGACCGGGACGTATCTCAGTCTACGAAGAGTCGGGATGAGAGTACACCGAAGAGACGGAGGCGGGGAGAGACGTGCCGCGAGGTGGGGGGGGGGGGGGGGGGGGGGGAGCTTCGAGGAGAGGAGAGCAGAGGAGAGAGGAGCAAGGTGGAGCGGAGGAGGCGGAGGGACCACGCTGCGCTGTCCCCCATAAATCTATCAACCGTGGTTGTATAAATACGACTCAATGAGGCGGCCGTGAATCACCGTGACGGGCTTCATAAGTCCCGGGAGTTTATTAAACTGGTGAGCATTTCTCATGTCTGGGATAAGATCAATACGGCCGCCATCCTTCCAGCCTAGCGGACCTAAATAATAACGTAAATAATACCAAATAATCGTACCAGCTCGGCAATACCCCCGGTGCAGGATCCGAGGTCGTTCCCAAGCTCCGTTCGCCTCCGTCTGCAACTATCCTGCGAAACCATCTCTGTTCAGCCCAGATGCACCAGAGTGTCATCGACACCTTGGACAGCCGACTCTTGCAGCTCGATCCTTCTTGGTCGTACCACTGCAGCCGACCTCTTGATCGCTGCTCTTTCCTTTACACCTTTGTACACTATGCTTATAATTCTGAAACCTGGTGAACGAGAAACGCGGCGAAGGCAATGTTGCAGATATTTTGCAACGTCAAGCCCATTGAACCTTATGCCTTTAAATCGGTTACATGACGATGCGAAGCTCAGTCATCTTTGGCAGTTAACTGAGTTTAAAGATTCTTCTCAAGTACCTACTTGGATCTCCGAAGAGTGATTTACTGGAACCTTTTGAGCTTTGTTTAATAATAGCGTACATGAGGAGTGCTTTTCAGACCACATTACATGATATGAAAAAAAAAAAAAAAATCCTTTTTCGGCAACTGTTGACAAGTCGAGTGTGTCGTTGAAATTAGGAAACTTGGAGGTCTCGCTTCATGCCGATGAAAACTCCTTAGAGACGTTAATTTCACTTTTCCTTTCCCACTCGGTGAATATCGAAAATTGAAATTTCCTCAACTTTCAGCCGGACATTGTCCACGCGGAGCGGTGAGATACCGTTCCGAAAGCAAAGCATTCACCCGGACGAAGGAGGCCTTAACCGATGCTGGAGTTGGCGGTCACGTGGGTGCGAGGGATCCTCGGTGCGGTCATTAGTCAAGAAGTAAGAGCGTGCTCCAGGCAAGCAAGTCTCTCGGCCCGGTGTGAATGTCTCCATTACTTGGCCCCCGTCTGATCCGCGCACCGTTGCAGGCGGCACCAGGGATAGTGCATCGGTGCGCTGCGTGCGCGAAGCGTCTGTGAATCCACTCACGGTTAAGGCCTCGTTATAACGTAGACAGCGGTGCACGTGGGTGGCTGTGTGCGGGATTATTGGTCCAACGGGCTGCGACTACGCGATCCTGCCGTCCGTGTGTGAGTTGATTATCAGTACCTGCCGCGTTCTGCGCGAGATTCATAAACTATGCAAGGTTAGTCACGGCGCTCGCGTCCTCGCGATTCGGATTATGGCAATTGAAATTCTCTTTCGACGCGATATTCTCCCGACCGTGCAGGTATTCTCTCCGATATATATCCCCGTGCACCGCGCTTAAGCTTGTTGCGCTATTTTTGGAAACACCGCGGAATAAGCCCGAGGTATATATGCGATAATTTTGCGAATTAAAGCTTTTCTCCCGCAGTATTTCCTCGACTTAATCAACGGGGTAAAGTCTGGTATTACCGCGATCTTAGGTGAAGGGTCGTAGGTACGTGTTTTACTGCCCTTCTGACAGAATTGCAATGTCTCCGTTTCACTATCTTCGGCTGGATTTCATCAGCGAGTATAATTCCGTCGCATGTAGCGATTTTTGAAAATTGTTCATTTGTTTTACATGAAAGCATAATATCTGCGACCCTTAAGGTAGAAAAAAGTTTCTATGGTCATAAATTTCAAGTTTTCCGAACTGGACCTTTCCGTCACACTTTCCAGACTGATGAATACCGGGCATGAGAGAAGAGAAATAAGAATATCATATGTTACATTCCGTTTTCGAATATATCCAACGATAAAAATCACACCCCCATCTCTTCAACTTGTCGTCTCGAGTAATATTTTCAAGTTTATTGTCTTTTGGGGAAATATATTCTGTATGTATAGCAATTGAGAATCGTGTTCAACCTTTCTTTAAAAAAAATTACAACACAACGTAAAAATTAACTGCAACTCTAAATCGACTTTCATAATCAGCGGTATACAAAGAACGAAAACCGTTGGTTACAAATTTCATGGAACGTAAGACTCAGAGCTACGTTCAAGGGACTCTGGTGCTCGATAGGGTCAGAAGTTCGAACGGCAATTAAATGCCTTGGAGAGTCAATTAAGCCGAGATTTATTACGTGGTTGAGTGGTGTAGGGTATGTTGGTCCTTCGTGAGGGGTTCCGGCTTTTGGAAGTCGTCACGCGTGTACAAAGAAAGAAGAAAGAACGACGTGCTGATGCAACGGCAATAAAAAAAATTATTTCCGTGTACAAACCTGCGAAATATTAATTTCAGACAAACAGACTTGGTTCGATTGGAATGAATAACTCATGCTGATCAAACGAAAGTATTTTTTTTTTTTTACATCTAAAACGCATGCATCTGTGTTTCGATGCTACTGATTTTTCGTATCGGGTGACTGCGTATCTGGTGACGTTACAGGGATTCAAACTCACCCGTATGAAATTTCGAATATTTTAATTTCGTCGTAGCATGTACACAACGTACGTACGCTCATAGGTATACATTAGGTATACATATATATCACCATGCAGGGTTACTTCGTCCCCGATTATCTACTAGGCCGCATCAGTAAAGTTATATGATTTAGTATTTTCCGTGTCGTTAATTTATTGCCAAGCCTACCACGTTACGGTTAAACATAGTTCATTACCGCAAGCTGTAATTAAAGCATATAATAACAAGTCGTAACCCTTGGGCCCTCCAGTCTTGTAAATCTTCCAGCCGACAACCCCGCTCTCTCCCTCCCCCTTTCCTCCTCCTCTCTCCCAAACTAAAACGTCTTCAAAATCTACCGTGCTGCAATTTGACGTATACATCATGTTTACCGCCGTATCCGCGTAGCCGCATTTGCAGCTCGTCTTTTCCCCCTGAACCAGCTCCTCACATCGACTGGAACTCACCCCCGTATCTGGAAAAAACTTCGCGATCGGAACGGATGCAATTAGGGGTAGTATTTAGTCGGGTACTCACAGTGTCTGCACTCTCGATGCGATAGGTGCGTCTCGCAAAAAGACTTTCAGCTGGGTGGTGGTGAGGAGGGTGATGGGGAGAGGAAAACGGAGGGGAGGTTTCAAGACTCGATGGAAGAGGTTGAATGTTTCTTCTAGCAGGCCGCTGCTTCGCGCGATTTATGGAGCGAAGTGACGGGAGGTGTTTATTGTGTTTATTGTGCAGCATCTGTTGGGTTACTTCGCTCCGCTGCCTGTCTTGCCGCCCCGCTCGCTCCTCGCGCTTCTTCATCTTCCTCCGCGTCCTCCTCCTTTTCCTCTTCTTCTTCTTCTTCTTCTTCTTCTTCTTCTTCTTCTCCTTCTACTCCAGTACCAGACTCGTCCAAGAACCAGCCCCGACGCCATCATACATACAACAGATGCCCCCGATTTATAGTTTTGAATTAGACGGAGTGAGAAAGGTCTTGCGCTATCGCTGCCGTTGGGTTTTATAAATTCTCACCTCTCCCTCCCCACAACGGGGGGGAATCCGGTGGCACGAAGAAGCCCGGCGAAGACGGTTTTGCTCCCGTCTTCCGCGACGGGGCTCGAAAATGAAGGTGTAAATCCGTGGTACGCCGGCGAGGCGTCTGTTGCCTGGTTTCGCAGGATCCTCTCCCCCTCATCCTCTCATATCTCAAGGAACCTGACTCAATCTCCGTTCAAGATCCTACGGAACGCGCGACAAAGATTGTCCCAAGAAATCAAAGACCCGCTTGAATCTCATCGACCGAACGATTCGACTCTCCTCAGCGTTGCCGACGATTCGAAATTAGTTCGCTGGTTTATTTTGGCGCCAGGACACCGAAGATGAGGGCGACGCGACGCGCAGTGTCAAGTGCAGCCCGCGTTGCACGGTGACGTCAGCGACAGCCAACAAAGACTGCGGACTCGTGAACGCGGTGAGCCAGAGGACGTCAGTCACTCATTCGCCCTCCCACCCCGTCCCAGGAAAGCGTAGGACCTTTTATGTTCCCAGAGCCGCACCCACACCCGCAAACGGGTAACGCAGGCGAGCGAGTTTATACACCGGGAGCTTGCGTCGACCCGAGGCACATAAGCCTGTCAGTCTCTTGTCACGCGCAGCGCAGTCAGTCACTGTCGCCGGCAGGCCGACTGCCACCCTGTGTAACAACCGTATGTCTGGATGGCTAGCTATCGTCGTGTAACCCTCCGCCACCCTCTCACCCCGTCACTGTGCTCTGTACTCGCTGATGTACTTTACTCGCTGAGCTCTCTCCTTTACGCTCAACTTCGTTTTACATCCAGACTTTGCTCGTTTTATTATTACCACGAACGTTATTTATTACACTTTAATTTAACGCTCCTCTTGATTTATTTAGTCAAGTTTGCTCTCGTCGCGATCGTAAGGGTCATTTTGTTATCGGGACTTTGAAAGATCGGTGACTCGCGATACCGACGATTTTCCGTAGTTGAAGCAGCTTGTTCAGCCAGAGCTGAAATTGCTTCTCCGGCAAGGATGGTTATGTTTTTTTGTATCTCAAGGCTTTCCATGTCATCGATTTTTCTTTGATTTTATCACCGCTGCGCGAATTCGTGTTCGATTGCTTTAGAAATTAACAGGTATACGGTTATACTTTCAACTCTCACAATTAGACAAATTGGTGAACATTATCACGCAATCGTGTTGATTGGCATTTGTATACTCATAAAGTTGCGGTGAAGTAATCTTAATACGACATGCAACGGTGAAAATTACGAATAAATAAATACAATTTCTTACCCGAGGATGAAGTTGTATAATTTTATACAACCTGACATGAACCGATCGCGTACGAATCGTAAAGTTTGGTAGGTGTGAAATCTCGCACGCAGCCCTCGACTCCCGCACGATCGGAAGATCGATTTTGACTAGCAACGTGTGGGGGTAAGCCATCAAATCCGTCGAATGCGGGTGCTTTTCGAGGGTGTACAATAAATTCCACCCTATATTCCAGTATTCCTGGCCTTATCTGAAAACTACGAGAAAGAGAGAGAGAGAGAGAGAACGAAGAGAAAAAGACGGCGGAGGGCTGCCGGACTCTCTTTCAACACTTTCGAATCGAGTCTTAATATCCTCGGATTAGATCGATCGGAGGATTTACGAGACTATTGGCTGCGAAAGCGGGAAGACGCTTTTCTTCGCTCGGTTAAAAGCGCAACGCGCACATCTCGAAGGAATTATTTTCCGCTTGCCACGCTTCTGCGGTACGTTTCGACCGGCGAATTCAAATCGAGTCAGGTGTCGCCAGAAAAATAATCAGCAATGACGCGGCACGTTCAGACTTTGTTTGGCTCTACTGGCGATAAATTATCCGGCTTTACGGCTCCCCGAGAATCGAAGGGTAACCGCTTTGGTTGACCAATGGTCAGGCGGTTATTACTTCTCCGAGTCCTGCGGGGGTCGCGATATCTTCCTCGGGAGGCTCCGCGTGCCTTCGTGTGTCTGGCTATACATACATATATAACGCACGTGTAATATTCTAGGTGAATTATTGAATTAGCCGGAGTCCTCGGCGCGGTTGGGGGCTGACAGTTTCATCCCGAAGCGCGGAATAAAGTGGAACAAAAACTGCACGCCCCGCCAGAAGCACCCTCCGATGTTACGTGATCCGGATGTGTATGCGAAGGTCCTTTCCGAGGGGCGGAGAGGCGGCGAGGGGGGGGGGGGGGGGGGGGGAGGGAGGGCAGCCGAGCCGCGTGAGATATGAAAATGAGAACGAGAGCAATAAAAGTGATGTAGGGGGCTCCTCAGAGTCGTTTCTGAAGGCGCCACAAGTCACTCGTCAGGTTTATGCGAAGATGTCCGTCATCCTCTTGCCCGGCTTCGCGGCTCTGCCTCCGGCACTACGATCCGACTCCGACGCTTTCAGAGGGGATCAGGTCCTTGGCCCTCCGTCTCCTTCTCCTCCTCTCCCTCTCCTCGTCCCTCAAGTCTCGGCCGACAAAAGGCCAGGACTCAACTCCGGTTACATCCTGGTTTATGCGTGTTGATTTGCTGCAAAGAAATTCGAGACCTGCATGACGGTAATACGCGCTCGCAGGATTTTTACTACTTGTTGTAAATCAGATATTACGCTTTTAATCTGCCACTTTTTTCAACCCGTCACCGTGTAACGTTATCTAGTTGAATTTTGAACTCTGTTCGCTGACAAAGAGCCTCGTTGTCATACGTTTGATTGTTTTCTGCCTCACCATTTTTCTCCACGAGTTATACAGGCTTTAAATTTCGGTTCCTGGAGCTGCAAACGCAGACTGGCAGTAAAATACCCAGCGCGAATGTTCGCTGAACTTTTTCCACGCATTACCGATTGCGACTTTTCGCCGTTTATTTATAACGCGAAAAAAGAGCTCTGAATTATGATAATAACTCAGCTGGTTTGACCCCGTGGTTTGGAACACGGATTTTGGTATTACACTCGTCGTCGGTAGCGTACGAATAAATTGGAAGAGCGAAAAAACATCTTTTAACGTGTATGACATTTTTTTTTCAGATATCCTCCAGTCTGTTTGATAATAGATTAATTAATACACGTGAGTAATAAATCGACCGAAGATCATTTTTCAGAGTTTGTAATACAACGCAAAGAAGAGAAGTGATCAAAAATTTATTTACGACTTTGAACATCTTCCGTGCACGGTCGATCGATTAACCGAATCGGAAGCTCAGACGTCTACAAGTGTTAAAATGAGGGTGCAATTAATCTCGGCCTAGGGGGTGGGGGAGGAGGCGGGGAGCAAAGAGACGTCGAAATAATAAAACGGATCGTTTGAAGGGATCAAGGGGTTCTGGGTTTACTCCGGTTTATTGCGCAATTAAAACAGAATTCAAAATTGTTAACAGATGTAGGTATATAAGAAGCATCGGCCGGGATGTAGTTCTGACGCTAACGATAAATCGCCACCAGTTTGTCCGCGGGAAAGACCAGAAGCGGGCCGCAGCTTTCTTTAGGCCGCTCTCTGCCGGGATAAATCGAGTTCCCGGCGTTACGAAGCGTCGCGGAAGCTCCGGGATTCGGCTCGACGGTGTGAACGCCGCTTCGTCTTGCGGACGCGAAAAGTTAAGTAGAGATATGCAAGCCTGACTTACGTGAGCGGACGGCGCGAGGTGACTGCTTGATGGACAGGGAAGCCAGTGACCCGAGACTCGGTTCTCCGACTCGTTTTGGTCTCGTAGTCGGTTTCCCGCTGCCTTTGCACGCGCGCATCTCGGCCGGCCGGGAGACGACGTTTCTTCATCTTAATATCGAGGTGAAGACGCGAAGAGGCCATGGACGTAATTTCCTACATCGAATGACTCGGTCATTTTCAGTCAGTGGAATTCGTAAGAGGAAATCTTTCTTTATTACACTTTTTCTACCTAATTCATTAGACCTTTCCAGCAATGATGATGTACATTTTTTCATGAAACTTGTAAAAACTTTGTAAGGAAAATACAGTTGCCATAACGGAGATTAGTTTCAGCATTTGAAACTAACCCGAGAAAATGGTACAAAATTTATAACGAATGAACGAAAAAGCGATTTTGGTTTTATATTGAAATCGGGAAACTTGTCAATTTGTGAAAAGTTCAAAGTGTCACAATTTATCGATCAAACGTGAGGAGGGGATTTGAAAACTGTTACGGCAGATTCTACAGCAAAAACTTGATGCGGATCGATCGAATCGTTCATAGGCATATTATTGCTGTAAGGTTCGGAAATATACACGATGAAAGAAACCTGTCAACGAATTAAAAAATAAAATCAATTCTTATTCGAAGCTATGAATGAGTACAGATGCTTTTGCAGTCGGGAAACGAGGCACTCCGTTCCATTTTGAGACGGTTTTCCCAAACAGAGTAAGGGTAAGGTCTGAAAGGATGAAAGGGATGAAAGGATCGAGATGTCGGCAGCAGCCTCACACTCATCGGGCGGTAATGACCGAACTTAGGTAAGCGCGGTAAAGTCAAAGTGGAGAAAGATAAAAGAAGACAAGAGAATAAAAGTGTAGCATAAGGTAGGAAAAAAAGGTAAAAGAAATTCCTCGCTAATTATACAGGCGAAAATGACCGGGGGTATCCGCATTGCGCTCTCGTCTCCCCGAATGCGCTTATAAACCGAGGTAATTAGGGGAGTAAAGTTATCAGCGCAGCGAACCACGGGTGCGGCTAAAATGATCAAGAGCTTAGTGACACACTTAGTGGCTCCCTGTCGCTGCCCTGCGAATTTTGATCGCGCGCCCGTCGCTTTGTGCCTTTCTGCCTCTACTCGACGGCCGCAAACTCCGACGAGAAGCCGCGGAAGTATTTTCGCAAACCGTAGGGACAAGTCGACGCCGGTAGGTCGGTACGTCGGTGAAACGAACGGCACGAAAATCCGTGGATGCGGAGACTCGGCGACAATCCGAAACGCGACAGTTCGACGCGGCCACTTGTCTCTATATCGCGTTGCAAAACGTAAAATTGCGCGAGGATGCCGCCGCCGGAGGCTGGAGCGTGTGCTTCACCTAGAGGAGAGCGACGTCTCGGGGAGCCCTGGTATATTTACCGCCTTCTGTCATCGAGTGGATCTTGTTTGTATCACACCGCCAGTCATCCGCCCCCGCTCTCTCCTCCCCAGACCTCTTCTTCGCCGCTCCTTTCCTTCCGTCCGTTCGTTCTCTCTTCGATAACTCTCCCATCTCTCTCTCTCTCTCCCTCTCTCCCCCCCTCTCTCTCTCTCTCTCACTCTCTCTCTCTCAGTCCCCTTGCCGACCCGTAGCACCGTCTCGCCCACCCCCCCTGCCTCCCCCCGAAATGTGTCGCGACTGCTGAATTTATGTTTCCTCCGCCGGCGGATTGATCCCTTTTTGTTGTCGGGACGATGCGGTGCCCCGCTCCGAACACGGAGCAGCGTTTAAACAGTATCTCCTACATCCAGACTCTCGATCCTTTCATTTTTCTTGTACCTGCCCACTTCTTCTTTTTCACCCGCCTCTTCTTCTCGCACCTCTCTATTATCGACGTCGCTTGCCGTGAATTATACGACCTTTGTAGCTTTCCTCGACCGCTCTCGCGCAACGTCGAAACAATGATTACGATCCTGCACTTCTTGATTGTTACAACGCCAAATCGTTTCGACTGTAATTGAAATATTTCTCCGCTTTTCATTATAAGCTCCGGCCTCGTGAACTTCTCAATGAGGGAATTATGCGCGAGCAATTGAAACGAATCGCTATCGGCGCGAGCCGTCTATTGAGGACGATTAATGAAGAATAGGTTCAGTGGCTCTGAGAGGAAGAACCCAACCCTCCGCCTGACTGCCGCCACTTTGGACAGCCACTAAATTTTGTCGTCTTCATTGAAACGTTTAGGCCGATGCACGAGCTGCTGGAGCCCTAAAGACGTTTTTCATCGGAGACGTGCAGTTTATTTTTTCTTCAAGCGAGAGCGCGTCCATCCCCGGCTTGCTCGCCCCGTAACTTTCCGCTCGCTAACTTCCCGCCTACGTGTGCAAGAAGTCCAAGCGTGCAAAAAAAAAAAAAAACACTCCTTCAAGAAACTTGTCGTAAGCGGGATTCGATGCAAAGTGACCGATTGCACGGTAAGTCGAGTCGGGGAATCGTCTTCCTGCGGGAACGGAGGCCGTACGCCTTTGAATCGTCTCGAACCCTCGGTGCCGAATTGTGGAGCGGCAATCCACCGGCATTTGCACGCCCGGCACGTTCGGCTTTTAAACCTATCTACACGACACGCAGATCGCGCGGGCAGCCGGACGGGCAGGCCTGCACTTTCGAGTTACGACCGTGGCAGTTTCGATAAATGCTAAACACGAACATGTGAGCTTTCTCGTTCGGCTTTACACTTTATTGCGGTTCGCTGTCGCCCGCGTCAAACGCACTGATATAGGTGCCCACGTCCTTTCCTTTGCAGGATAGCGCGTTATACGCACCTTGCGCTAACGTGTTCGTTATTTTAGCCGATTTATTACATTCGGGTCAAAGTCGACTCTGCGAGTATCCTCCATCTCCTCCTCAACTCGAACTCTTACTCATGTTTATTAATCCTGAAGCTCGGGCTGCCTGCATCCGTAATATCCTTCCATCTTGCGGCGCGGTACTGCACGGCTCTCAAGTACGCGATAGAAGTATATCATTTCACGAACGATCTCTATCTTCGACACAGTACATATATATATATATATACATATATATACATATATGTATATATATATATATATACACACACTGTCGTTGTTTGGTGTAGACTAGACTGTATCAAAAATATGGATCATTTTTTTCGAAACTCAAGTCGAGTATGTTATTTCAAGGGACGAAAAGAAGTTTCAGATCTCAGTATCAATATTCAGAGGTGCCTCATCGCGATTTTCTATTTCCCGTTTAAATAACGTACGAAATTTTTGTTTTTTCAACTTTGGAATTTTATAACTCGTCAATGCATTCGTCTACTGATAAGACTGAAACGTATTTTTGTATGAAATTGAAGGCTCTACAAAAAAGATTTTTTATCATTTTATGATAAATCTACTCTTTCAAAAGTTATTTAAGGTCAAAAGTTATTTAAGGACCTTTTTTAAAGTTATTAAATAACTTTTGAATGAGTAGATTAGTTAAGAAATCTTTTTTATAGAGCGTTCAATTCCCTACAAAAATACATTCTGGTCATATCGCTACACGAATGCATTGACGAGTTATAAAAATCCAAAGTTTGAAAATTTTTTTCCCCACGTTAGTTAAATGAGAAATAGAAAATTACGATGAAGCATCTCTAAATATTAATATTGAGAGCTGAGACTTGGACAGCATCTTTTTATCGTTATTTGGAACAATATTTGCGAGTTGAATTTTGAAAAAAATAGTCGATTTTTTGATACATTTTACTGTACACATATACACAGGTATGTAGATGCCGCTGAATGTGAGCTTCGAAGGATACGGTCGTTTTTGTTCCTTTGGCATCACTTTTCATGCAACTTATAACCAGCTACTCAGAGATCAGACTTGTGATCGCTGTCTGCGGTTCTCGTCTAATTAACAAGTAGATCTGGTTCGACAACTAAGTACGCGTGCTCGGTGGTGCGTGGATCGACAATTTTTTCCTCACCGATACGTCGTCCAGGTTCTCCGATTTTCATCGCGATACAAGTCGGAGGCTTGGAACAGGGGTCGAAATTCTGAAATCAAACTTTCAAAACGCGGTCGGACACCGATTGCGATTGTCACAACGCCTGGCAGACTGCAACTCCGTTGTTGTTGGTGCATCGGGCTTGCAGCCAGTTGACTGACTGCGACATGCATGTACGGCTACAATCTTGGGATCGGAGCATGGGGATTGCGTAAATCGTTTTACCACAAGGTAGGAGGAGCGGTTCTTAAGCGCATGTTCCTCTCACGCGAGTCGAGTCGAGCAAAAGCGAAGTGGCCTAGAGGCTTGCATGACGTCGTGTTTCCTCGTATACCTACTGACAAGAAACACGTGTCATCGATTGCGCGCCTGATTTCATTAGAATGTAACATTATACAGGTGGGCTGCGCAAGCGTAGATCTGGCTGTTAATCACTGAATTCGGAGTAAGAAGTTTCCGGAATGCGATTTTTGCACGCGTGGTTCACCGCCGATGGAGCAAGAGGGGGAAAAAACACCCTGAAGTAGCGGAGAAACGATTATTTTTACCCGCGTAGATCTCGGCGCCAGGTGAGAGGAGGCGGTAGTCATCCGGAACGAGATCGCGGACCGTTCAGGATTACCGTTATTTTAAATGCACAATAAATTAATCTCTCGCGTCGAAGACTCCGCCACGGTTTATGAAACCAACCGCTGGTGCTTCGCTGAGCGTGAGTTGTGACAGCGAGCGTGTTAAGAGATCGGCCTTTGATACGATCGCGCTATTTTCCCTCCGCGAGTCCCGTCGTGACGGTAACGTCGACGCTGTGTGATCCAATTTATGATAATAAATCTCCCAATTTATAACCCTCTTATAATATAGATACAAGATTATGGAACCGCTCTCTAGCCAGCGCGATAAATTTAGACCTCTCCGCATGTCCAAAGTGCCCGACGTTATTCACTCTGAAGCTGGACGCCGGGTGACAAACGCAATTAGGGGCGCAAGCGAGTGCTGATAATTATCCTTTGAATACCTGCAAGGTTACCGCGATCCAAGTGTCTGGTTCGAATTGAAACTATTCGCGAAAGATTCTACCGTGTTAGAAAATTTACCTACCTAGAACCGACTGTCGATATCGATTGCGAAATTGATGAGCTTCAACGGATTCGGGAAGAGGTAGTGAAAGGAAATTCAATTTTGGCCAATTTGTGTCGAAAGCTTATTTTATGGCTCCCCACCGGATGCAAAAGCGCACCGAGTGTGAAACAATCGATTTTAACACCCGTTGCAGCAGTAATCTCCACGGCTTGTGTACGTTTTCAATCTAACAATAAGTATGTACACCGCGAATTCTTTAGGACAAATACACCAGTCTATCGATTAGGATTAAAGAAAATTCATTTAATTATTATTCTATTAAGAAATACGTCCAATCATAGAAAACGAGGCTACGCAAACAACATATCAGGCTTTATTGATCCGTGTATTTTTCAATTGGTCAAATTCCAAGTGTTTTATATTATCTTACGTATTCTAAACTGAGGTTACTCTGAGTAAAAAACAGTTCGATCCAAATCAATATTTATTCGGAAAAAAATTCTTCACCGTCAATTTATTGCTCTGAAAATACGAATTTGTTTTAATAAATTAAAAATAATTTCGCTTCTTCTAAGTTTGTCTCATTCCAAATAGGCAGATAAACATTTCAAACGGTTAAATATCCGTCAAGAAAGCTGTTGAAATAAATGTGTTCCAACGACTTTTTTTCAACGAACATGGGGGCTGAAAAAATATATGGGTTTAAATCGTTGCGTCTTATTTTGATTCTCGACTAGATGAAAAATATAAAAATCTGCACGTCGCTCAAGGAATGATAATAAAATTTGTAAATTAGCATAATAATCAACCTTTCATGAATGATTGCCACAACCCTTGCTCGTTTCGCAAAACTGATCAATGAATCACAGTTAGGCCAAAGCTGCTCGCGGATTCCGCTAACCAGATATCGAGGCACCAGATAGCGAACCATGTAACGCATCTCAAGGTAGCCAAATACTCCAGTATACAGCGTCGGCTAATCTTGGAGAAACTTCGCACTTAAGTAATCGGGGATGCAGGTCGTAGTTATAGGTAAGCAGTTAATGCGGGCCTGTCGGAAGGCGAGGGGCTCTGGTTGTCGGCCGGTGGCGGCGGACAGCGTCGACAGGGTGCTTCGAGGAAGAGTCTATCCGGCCCCACTCGAGTCCCGAGTCTCCTCACCCTGCAGCACGACCACCGAGGAACGGGAGCCGATCCATACCTGCTCCTCCTCTATAGCTGCGGCTAGTTGGCCGTCACCTCTGTGTCGGCGGTCCCTTGTCTCTTCGACTGATTCAATTTGCCCCGCTCGTGGCTGTTTAATTACTGGCCCGCCGGAGTGGACGCCCGGCGTCGGCCGCGTCCGGCCGCGGTCCCGCTAAGACACTAACGGAATAACGGAATAACGCCGGGGGCGCGAATGGTGGTGGAGATTGTTGTTGATGCCGAAGTAACGGGCAGCCCTCTGGGGCCGCCGCCTCCGCCTCCGGACGCGGGGAAAGCCGGGCGTCGCCGAGCTACCTACGTGTCTTGTGAACCAAGTGACCGCCGCCCCCAACCCCCGTCTCTCTTAGACGCGACACTCTCAACCACTGCCGACGTTCCGAACCCCGCAATCGATATGCCAAACAAGGGTGCACACCTGACAAGTTCATTTCTTCAACCCTAGATACGCAAAAACATAGCTTTGAAGCAATGAAGGCCAAAAATCCAACAAGTCCGAATTGCCGAACCCGTTCAAATTGCCAAAAGATCAAAATTTCAATTTTTAACTACGCATGACCTTGTTCAATTCGAGTTATAATAATCATTAGAAACTTGTATACTTCGGACTGACAATGAGGTCATTCAACGTTGTGATCTCGGTGTCTGAATATTCATCAACAGAAATTTCGACCCACGCCAAATCCTTCACTCCGCGGTGTAACGTTGAAGTGAGTTGGCGGCTATTTTTTTCAATAATGACAACTTGTCACTTTTTGAGTGATCGAAACGACTTTAACGATCTTACGATTAGCTTGTCCTTGACTGCTTTGATCATTTAAATAGCTGTCGAAAATTCGGAGAATCGATTGGTGTGAGCAAATGTCCTTGTGTGTCCGGGTGAATTGAGCAGACATTTGATGCTTGACGAGCGTCCAAGAATCATTTACCAGAAGTCTAGACGGTACGACAGTTATTTTGAGTAGACTTCTTCCAACTCGACTAATACGGGTTCTTCTGCTTTTTATACCGGTGTCAAGATAACCGGAACACTGATAATCGAACCGGGTAGCGACATCGGCTCGAACGCGGCTCGGAACAAGTTCGTCATAACGTGTTTGGCTGGCCAAGTCGAAGCCTGCCACGAGGTGATGGATTGATATTGATGGTTTGGCATGCAACAAAATGTTTCGACCAAGCATACCTAGACTCGATAGAGGTGGCAGACATGGAACAAAAAATCTTTCAAAAGCAGGAAAGCTACCGTATACATGTGCATGTGGTGTATAAACGCTACGTGAAATGTCATTTGAATATCAACGCTGATTAACAGACGCATTAATTGGAGCTGACGCGTCAATATGCTAATTGCTTCGAAACTCGTTCTTGGATTGTTTTTTTTTTTTTTTTCTTATTCCTTCTCACAACGAATGGTCACCGCGACGGCAAGACGGCGATCGACGTATAGACAAACTAGTCCGATGGCATATGCATAGAGGATTTCCTTCCTCTCGGTTTCCTATTACTCGGGATTCATTCAGGGCTTCCTCGTTACCTAGGTCTAATGAGAATATAACAGCTGCTTCTATGCTTCGTTCGGAGTTTGTCTGGCAGCCTTCTGCCGCATCAACCTGACACATAAACTCTTATTATACTACACATTACGAAACGGGGGCTGGGGGTGCTAATGGAGCCACAAGTCAGCGCCATATCGCGGTAAGCCCCCACCACCCGCACCCTTCGCTCTTTCGCGGCCCGCCGGTGCACCCGTCTCTTATTTTATATTTAACCGTTGTAAAGAACGAGCTACTTACTGGATGGAAGGATATTTAATAATTTTACCCCTAGTCTCTTATGCCGTAAACGAAAGTCGAGAATAACAAGAAGCAAAGAAATTTCACAGAAAACTGAAAGAATCGTTCCCAAATCTCATTTCCCGGTGGCTCAGGCTGAAAAAACAAACTTACGTACCGAGGATCTTCATTTCTAATTTTTGTTTCATTTACACTTTTCATATCTCTTGTTCTCAGAATCTTTTCTCGGAACGCTGAATCGCTCGGGATGAGCTCCGATCCAAATTTTCGAGTTACATTCTACTAGCGAAACCTTTTCTACGCTCTTGAGGCGCGCGTACTGGCCGTCCTTAACGGAACTCTACCACTTAAACCGGCTTACTCAGCGACGAGCTGCACGCGTCTCTCACCAATGATGGTCAAATGGAGAGGATATAATTCACACGTTTCCGTTTTGTGGGTGCACTTCGCATTTTCGGGAAGAACATAGTCTAGGCTGCCGGCTGTATTCGGAATTTCAACATTCACGGAATATTGACTTCGCAAAAGTTTTTTCAAGTAATTAAATCGGTGGTGAATATACGATAACGCGCACGAGAACATGCGAGGATATTTCGATTTTGCGGAGGGCTCCGAGATCCTTCTCTGCTCCGTAGAATCATGGGTGTATACATATATGGTGTAGGTGAAGGTGATTATTTCCATCGGATGTAATGCCCCCGAATCGATAATGTGCAAACGTATCCATAAATTTCGCGCGTTATAACTGGGAGGGGAGGGAGTGGCGGCTGGGGGGGGAGGGGCAGGGGGAGGGAGGGGGGCTGTATGAAAATTACAAAGCTATTAATTATTACTACCATAAATTAAACAGGGGGGGCCATTATAGAGCGAGCGGCGGTGAATTGTTGGTAAACTTGGACCGAGTGCGCAACACTGGCCCCCGTAGTCTGCCGTTTCTGGTGGCCGTTTCTGCTCGGCTTGGCTCACCGGCATATAATAATGGTTGGTTAGAATGCTAATATATGTCCGGGCGAGGATGCCGCCGGCCGCCAGGGGACCTTGCATCATCGAGGGACCCAACTGGGCAGCTGGCCGGCCACCTTCTCGCCGGACACCATCTCCGTCCTCGTACACTTACCTACATAATACATGTCGCTCCTCGGCGCACTCACACCCCTGCACCCATCTCCGCGTATAATCGAGGCGTTGGGGTCACGAATAGACCAGCAGTGACGTCCTTGCCTCCTTCAACGCTAAAAGCTTCCGCGGTGGTCCACTCAGCGTTTCCGGCGCCTCGTTCTCGCTGAAAACATAATTAGATGCCCTCGGTTGCAGTACACGAGGTTCCAAGTTCTAACTTCACTCTGGTACACAGGTCAGAGTCTCGGTTTGATCCTTTAATTTTGTTGTCTTCCTGCAAAGACGTCAAGGGTGGAGCATGGCAACGACCGTTCCCTTAAAGAAGACGTCATTGCGGATGTCAAATCATCAATATCCTCTCTTTCGAGGACGCCTCTACTCTCGGTTTTTCGTATTGTATCTACGATTGCAAGTCCGGATGGACTGACGGATATTTGGAAGTGTCAGGAAGGGCTGGAGGGCTCGTTTCAAGGGCAAGAAGAAGAAGATTCGGTATGCTGTCAGCGGCACACGCTGAACTCGGGATCCAGGACTCGGAATTCAGGAGTCGGTTATACGGCCGTCGCGGAAGGGGGTGGCGGTGGTGGTCGACAGGACAATGTCCGACCCCAGGCATCACCCCGGGTCCTGCGGAGTCCAGGACGTCGTTGGGAGAGTGGAGAGGAGGTCACGGGACGCTTTGTGCTCCGGTAGTCCTAAGAACGGCAGGCGACGGTTCGCAAACACGAAACGGCGGCGGTCGTCACCCGTCAACACGACACCTGACACGTCCACCGTTCCGCCCTTCGCGGCCTATTAATTATCCGCAGAAGTTCATCCCCGAGTTTCGCTTCCCTCTCATTCCTCCGTTCTCGCCTGCGAAGGTTCACCTCGAGGTCACCACCTTCCGAAAAAGCATGACCGTAGCTTCTCATCTTCACCGAATTAACAGGTCACTAGCCAACCACGGTGATTGCATCGGAATCACTGTAGCCCATTATGGTCAGAAACCTTTGTCGATGTTAATGCAGAGACTTTGATACAAAAAAGAACGATGATCCATTTGTATCGTGGTACTGTCAGAAAACAGGACGTCATTGATTTCGGCCTGATGATGGTACCTTTGAAAAGTACTTGGGTATCTGACTTTATCGAAGCTCCAGTAATCACCCGTACAAGTGCATAAAGTGTTTTCATTGGAAGGAAAAAACGAGCACGAATGACCATTTTGCATTGCAAGAAAAGACGATTCCTCATCTTCTCCATGCCAGTTAGGAACTATTCGAACGTTGAGTAAAGTTTTGAACCGTCGTTCCGACTGCAGCGAACGTAAAGGGTTAATCGTGCGGGAGGATCGGGGGTGTCTGGGTATAAGAGTAAAAGATTGATGATTAACCGGTGGGAATGATAACCGAAAATGCATGCATCGGTTGCGTGCGGGTGGGACGGTACCAGGCATGCGGATAGCTACGAGGCGAAGCGAGGCGACAGGACGCATAATGTAACGGACGTCCATAAATTCACGTGCCAGTCAACAATGTGCATAAATACTGGCCCTTGTAGTGCTGCCGGGGGCTGACGTGGGGCGGTTGGGAGTCCGGGGGTCTCGCCGCCGCCGTCCCTCGACAGACTTGGGCAACAACTATGCGAGAGAGCTACCTCGCGACGCGGTTCCATACTGCAAGGAGACAGCCTGCGGTCGTGCCTGTCAGGATGCTAAACGCCGCCCACTTCCTTACAGCAGTTAATTCTATACTCGCGAATTTTCTTGTAACCGGGGGGGGGGGGGGGGGGGGGGCTTGTAAGAGCGGGCTCCGGATGCGGGACAGAATTCGTCGAGGAAAATAGAGAGAAAGATATAATATTCCGCAGCTTCAATTAGCGCGAGTCGAACGGAGGCTGTTTCATCTCGCGAAACTCGGTACGAAGACCGCATGCTGCCTATCGGAACTCGTTTTTAACCCACCGGTGGCTTCAATTAAGGGATTGATAAGCGAGTGACGAACGACCCTCGTTCGCGTCGATGGCTGCACGCACTATCAGGGTTAACGTCGAGTGCAATCCGAAGAGAGGTGGTCAGGCAGTGGATGATGCCCGGTATTACAATGTGTAACCTGCCGCGCTTATCTCACTCGGTCTGTGACTTTTTGCTCTCTTACAGGTGGTCAGGAACACCGGTTGGTCAAGTCGAGCAATCAAGCCTGAGCTTCGCCGCGTAACGAGTATAAGATTACAGTTTACAGCCGAAGCTTAACTACACGGGGTGAGAATAACTCACCACTCGACAACGACGCCGCTGCAGAATTCCCTCAAGCAATATCCGGTGCGTTCGTACGTTTCAATTCCGAACGTAATCTAGGACAGGGTGGCCAAGTAGCTACTGGAGGAGGGAGTGGAACGGTATTAGAAAAGTTTCGGTGTAGGTACCGCGTTGCGTCGTTGCGGACGGTTTAGTTCGGATTTGGGGACACGTTAGGCACGCCTGCAACAAGCCATCGTCTCCTGGAATCCCGTTCGGCGTTATTTCAGATGCCGGAGCGACGATTACCACCGCTGGACGGGAACCAGGAGGTACGGCCGAGCGGTAGACGCGCGTTACGGGGGCCCCGGGATCCCGGACTCCCCCCGGTGATACTCCGACTGTATCTCAATGTTTTCTAGTTCGGAGATTATCTCGGGCCAAAGGAGCTAGGGCCCACGAGGGACGGACGCCTCGCAATCCTATCCCGTAGGTTGGTCAACGGTCACCCTGAGGACGAGTCCGGCAAACGTCGCTCCGCAACCTTCTGGGGAACCGAATCGCTGCAGAACTCGTAAATAGTTGAACCAATACCGCGGTGGGCCTCGAAGGATATCGGCTAATATTCCTGGAGACGTGAGCTCGCTCGACTTGTGGGAGCCATCGCTGCCGTACCGCAGATGCCAACCCCTCCCCCACACCCCCAGACCCCGGACGCCGCGACAACTCTACAATATTTATCCCAACTGGACACTCTGAGTAACATGGACATGATTGCAATCCCGTTCATATATCTCTCGCTCTATGGCCGATCCCCCCCGTTCCCGTTACGCCACGCCGGGGACGTATTAACCTGGACATGGCCCTGCCGCTGCGGCTGCTACTCGACGTCTTCGTACTGCTTACCCAACCTGCTGCTTCTTGCTCTTCGATTTGATTGGTACGTTACATATAGAATAGTGTATACGATTTACCGTGGGTTACGAAACAACTTTTCTTATGGAGCTGGTATCGAAATTTAAGCATGACAGAAGTGACATCGGTGTGAGATACCTGCAAAAACATGAAAAGACACCATATTTCGATGCGTAACACGATAAACAGAAGACAGAAAACTAACCGGTATCACTGAAAATTTGTGATAATAAATTTGCATATTCACTCTATTATAAGAGCAAGTCCAAGTGGACATTCCATGAAACTATCGTGTCATTTGTGAAAACAGACCATGCCAGCCAGCCATAAATGAATGACAATTGAGTAATTTTCTTAGATCGAAGACGCATCCGAGTGCAGAGAGGTTCTTGTCTTATTGGAAACTTTACGACTTAGTTCATCGCTGGCTGGAAGTTTATCTCTTTGTTTTCACTGCTGTGGTCGAACGTTCTGCACGCACATAGGTACATTAGAGCAGCGTGTTTCACCGGCAAAGTCTTGCGAGTTTCGATAATACGATCGGTGGAATGTACCGATTTCTCGGGACAAAAGGGGTGCGGTGAATTTTGGGGAGAATAAGAAAGGATAAGGAGAGTATCGGGCGGCCGAGGAGAAGGGTAGGGTGGTAAATGAGCCGGAGCCAATCGTTTCATTGCATCAATAGTCGCGGAGAAGTTATACCAACTTTCATGATAAATCTCGGTTACTTTGCGCCATAACATAACTTTAGAGAATCGGAACCACGGCCATGGAAGAATTGCGATTTGTAACTTTAGATGAGATCCGACTTTAACGGTATTAGACCCCGTAGCGAACCGCCCCTGAGCGCCCAGCTCTGCCTGTACACTTCTGTACTTGCACCATTGGGCACCCCATAATCACCGGGTGACGAAGCAACCCGCGGTCTCGGTTAATCGCCAGTTTGTACGATATTCGGTAATAGAAGGATATTCCTCTAACGGTTGAAATTTCCACCAATCCCGCAGACTCTGGATCTTCTCGGATTTGCCGCGGGTTTGACGCCGCGTGTTTATGGCGATGAGAAGCGTCGGCGAAGATTTCATAAAGACGGAGATAATTACGAGCGGCGTGGTCGTGACAATGCTCGAGCGAATTGAACGCGGCTCTAGCCGATTGGTGGGTGAAGTGCCTCGGCTCAGCTTCTTCCATCTTGAATAAACCACCGCGCGATCCTCGGGAGAGCCAATTTCTCGATCAGTCCGTCCGCTGTCCTCGTCCGTTTGAGGAAAATCCCCGGGAAATTAGCATTCTTTTGAGTTCTCCTCGTGTGAACCGGGCATAGCCTGACGTTACATGCGGCGACGCGACGTAGGGTGAATGAGACCCGGAAACGGGGCAACCTGGTTCCGTTCGTATACCTATATCTGCGGGCACCGCGAAGCCCGATCTCCTCCGGCAAACGATCGCCCTGGCCTCCGTCCTCCGCTCCCTTATAGACACCCTTCACCGTTCTCCCGGTCTGCGTTTCACCGGCAGTAGCAGCATTGTGTGCGACTAATTAGTCGAAGCGCGAGATCGAGCAGCGAACTGCTTTAATTAACATTCCGCGTTCACCCGGCCCGATCCCCCTCCCTGCCCTCCCTCCCTCCCGCCCCGTCGTCCTTTATCTCCCGTTCCTCTCGCCAATCCAGCCACCCACCTTCTCGGAAGAGGCAAATTGAAGGCTGTAAATGTCGGGGAATCACTAAATGGTCGCTTCCAAAATTAGACTTGCTCGTTTCGTTCGTGCTTACTCTCTGCAGCCGCGGGATTCAACGCCCAATTTTTATCCACGTCGGCGGCTCTCGTCCTAACGGAGCTACGACGACCCCCCCCCCCCTTGCGATTTCTAATTTTCCGCCCCTGCTTGAGTGCCGTGACCCCCTGACACTCCGCGGCTACAATGACACCTACCCCTGCATATCGTCCTTCAGCTGCGGTTTTAATTCATATAGAAACTGGCTGTTGGCGGAGAAAAGAAAAACGACGGCGTTCTCCTCGACCCGGAAGAGTCGTCGATGTGGCGTTGATGATATCCTTGCTTCAGAGGGTAGTGAAAAAAATCCCTGGACTTATTTTCCAACCTGGAAGATTTGACTGCAGATCGGGCCAGATCTGCTGGCTTCCACATTTTGCGATTTGATTTTCATTAGATTGCGGACACTCTGTGACGGTCTGAAAATTTTGCACGATAAAAGCTGTGGCATGGTAAGCGGACGTCATCACGGATAATAGCAGCAAGTTAACCGAGACGAATTATTTTGGCTGAGAGGGCTGAGCAAGTTAAACGGATCAAACGAATCGATCGAGTAAATCAAGCGATGTTAATTTCGGGAGAATAATTGCCTGGGCGATAAGTCGAACGAGGTGGCGAAGGAGAAGACAGTTCGCCGCGGGGTTGGCGCAGAGTCTCGAGCCGTCTGACTCTCATTCGTCTTAGAGTAGCTCTCGGAGATACACCGAGGGCCGTAAGGATCATCGATTTTGGTACGGGGTGCGGTGATGCTAAGGAAAATTAAATGATGCAGACCCCCTTTCCTCCCTCCGTCCTAAGGCGGTTATTTGTCAAGACGCCGCCACGAGCCGCGCGACCCCTCGCCTTCTGATCCCAATGTTTAACCCCGCTGAACCGCTATTTGTTGCGAGTCTATTATCCGCATTGAATCCACCGCCGATGGGGAAAAGGGGCGGGAATTCGTTCCGCGATGAGGGTGTAACAAGACTATATGCGGTGAGAAAATGAAAAGTGTCTTTCCTGCAGGTATTACGCGCGTTCTGTACACGTAGGTAATTCATACCCATTGTCAAAGGAGCTCTGACCGAAAGAGCCCGCGTTTTGCAATTAAAAGTATCGTCGACATCGACGAGCTTCGATTAAAATGTGCAACCGTGATAAACTGGTCGGAAAACCCGATTATACCCCCGCTACCGCTCGATGACATGGCTCGGTGCACCGGGACGCGATCGTGTTCCCTGCACGGGTTTCGGGGTGGACGGGGGACTCGAAAGTGGGGCACTCGCTCTGGCGGCATACCGCGACGATAAACAACGACGAGCATCGAGTGAGGGTGTACCTTCCAACTCCACCCCATCCCCCATCCCAACCTCGTGTCATATCTGTTCGAATAAATTCACAACACTTGCGAATAACTGGCGAGCGTTGTTAAATTGATGAGGACATACCCCGGGCTGGCCAAGAACGGATTGCGGAATAACAATTTTTTTAACATTTTTATCGTTTTTATTTATATTCCCTTCCCTCTCCCTCCCGCTCTCTCTCTCTACCGCTGATTTTCTCCTGCTTCCTCAAATTACAATACATTGTTAGTCCTAAATTAGAGCCACATGGTATTGTCGAAAAGTGGATATAAATTTTTCACATACGTATATTTGAACAAAAAGTAAAAAAGAAAAAAAATATTCGTATAACTGACATTTTGATCACTGAATATTTTTTTTTTCAACTCGCTCGAGTGAATGACCTCTGTCCTTGACTCTTTATAAAGAGAAATTTGGAACATTATACTTATACTGACGAAATATCTGCGGTTCGAAAACGTGGCGCACGATTGAATATCGTCAATTTCTCAAGACGGCGTCAAACCGAGGCACCCCCTGCACTTTTTTCTTAAACGATGGGTTATCACGCCGCATCGTGAAATGCGCACATCTGGTAAAGAGAACGAAGTGAAAATGGACGAAGGACTCCGCGACTCGGGCGCTGCTCAGATTACGCGGTGGGTACCGGCATTGGTGATGCGGATAGAAAAGAGGAAGACGGCGAAAAATCGGGGAGGGGAAAGTGGATACGAGGTAGAATGAGGCAGGGAGACGACGATGACGCGGATGTTATTGGCAGCGTGGCCATTCGTCGCGATGATGGATGCCTGACAGGCGCTAGCGTTCGCTGTTCGCCGAGGCTCGTTCGCTCGTTCGCTCGTTCACTCGCCAGGCAGTTATAATAAGTAATGGCTTCACTTCCGCCGCCATCGCTGGCTGCCTTCGGTCGGGATCTGAGCTGGCCTGACTGAGGCGAGTGGCCCACTCGTCTTCCACGAGTTCGTAATAACTACAAATCTGTCAAGCATTAATTCTCTGCCCGGCATAAATTCTGCCGAATACCGATGCCGAGCCTCCACCTCCGCCCCTCCGCCCCGCTTCCGAGGCAACGACGACGAAAAAGTTGCCCACCTCTCGCCCGTAGAGATCGCTTCGTCGACGGGTGGACCGGGAAGACATGAAAATCGAAAATCGTAAATATCGTTCGAAAACGGGATGCGGTTAGAGCTGCCGCGATTCGCGTCACTCCCAAGGTGACCGGGGACATAAAATGATGATCGTAAATTAGGGGAAGTCGAGTTTATTACTCAACTTTGAGAAGTGTGCAAGATACATTTTTTAGATTCCACGAAAGAAAAGTTTTAGGAAAATTTCATCCGAATTGGTATACTTTATACGTACGGAATGTTTTGTACGTTACATTGACAGGCACTTTGCCACACGATTTTGTACCTACAACCTGATAATTTCTCATTAGGCGGACTGAACTGAAGTTCGATGTTCACGCGACATCGGGTTTTTAACTCGCCTGTGGTAAAGAACAGAGATGAAATCGAGGCGAACCGAGGTGGTGGGTCGGAATTTATGGATCTCGGGTTCAAATTTGGATCCGGTTTTCGAGCATATCTCGAAGCCGGCTTCCGGTGAAATAACGCGGTCTATCCTCAAGCAAAATGGGATCAGGACTCCTGCAGCAGGCTACGTTGCTCGAGCTCGGGGTGGAGGTACGTTATGTAGGTTACGTCAGATATCGGTACTCATAAAATGTTTTGGCTCGGAGATTCCCGTCGTTCGATCGGCGGCAGCGAAGGAGCGAACCAACCCCGGAGAAGCTGGAGCGGGGCGTCGGGTCGTCGTGGACGATGGTGGGTAGTGGCTGTGCCCTGACGGCTGGTGCTCGGTGGCTCCATATCATATACGCGGGGATATTTACGATATCGGAATCCTCGGATTGGGCCAGATAGTGTTTCTGCTGCGGAATATCGACGCTCGGAGTTCCGAGGCCGCGGGAGCTTTCGAATGGAAGCCGGCGGTACGCCCGTTTCCCGTAAATATCCCGCTCGCGTTTCCCCCGCGCATCGCGAGCTGCTTCGTAAGTCACCGATCATTTCTTCGACGCGTAATAAGCTGCGGGTATATATGCGGACACTAATTACGCGCGTCCAGCCGATGTTCACGGCATTCCGATACAACCCAGCATCTCAGACTCCGATTGGAATAACTTGTATCGTTCGGTATAAGTAATAAATCCAAAGCCGTTTTTTTTTTATCGTCCCGCTGTACGGGAAAATAGCGAACCGTCGTCGTCGCTCAACGGGACTCCGTGGTACCAGACAACTCTATTAATACCCACGGCGTTATCGTCTAATAGTCGACGTTCCACTTCGCCGTCGGCCTTCACGCGTTATTGAGGTAGCTTGACTCTGTAGCTCGGTCTAGACTCGGACCCCATACAAGCCATGGGTATTACATTACTTTCATTACAAATACATTAAAAAAAATGTTAAAAAAGAAATCCCAAGTCTATATGATCAGTTCAGTGATAGTTCGTCCCAGGGTTGTTTCAACAATTGTCCGTGAAAGATGATCGATCCAAAATGTTCGTCAAATTCCGACCAAGTGGTTGTGATTCGAGGGATGCGGCTTTGATGAAGCTTATGCAAATCATGTTCCATGGAGTAATAACACGTGCTTACGAGACGCGCCGTTCCTATCTGGCGGAACATTCGGACAGGCGGATGAGTGACTCATGGCGGATTAGAGCGCCTGCATGTTTATGGTCATTAACATGGTAGCGGTACCATAATAGCGTTGCCTGTAGCCATTGACGAGTCGGATCGTCGAGTTGTTGGGAGATTGACGGGTGGTACTGGAATGTCCTGGAGGGCGCGAGGATCTACGGCGGTTACACCAGGAGGAAATTTGGCGTCGCGCTGAACCCCGTTGGCGACGATTCAAGTGGCCAAACACATCTCTCTCTCTCGCTCGAGTGAGAGCGAGAGAAAGAGAGAGGCGGCAGCGCGCCCGCGAATGGAACATTCGCCACTAGCTGATCCGGCCTGCAGGAGCATTTAGCCTCCTGATTGATGGAACGGCCTTCCAGAGCTACGACGACCGGCTGCAATTATACAACGCGTGGGTACCGCATTGTCCGGCGATGCACAGATCGACTATATTCTCGCAACGGCCCGGTGGCAGCGCTAATACGAGAACCCCGCGCCATCGGCATCGCCATGCCGGGCCGCACACACCATCAATATCAACCCTTGCTCGGCCCTCTTGATTGCCTCATTGGATCGCATTATGTTACCACCATTATCATAATTCAGGGATTTTTACCGATACGGCGGTTCGCTTGTCCACCTACCGTGCTAACGCCATATCCAACCGCCCCCGACCCCCGGACACCCGGACCTCCGGGCTCACGCCGTGATCTATGTCCTGCCATCCTCGCTTCGAGTAAGAGTCGCGCCTCTCGTACCATCCATAACCGTATCGTGCTGCAGGCGCGAGTCTTTTCCACTACTTATTTCACTCTGACCCTGTGTCAACCATGCATCGCAATTGGTACTGAAAAGTTTTGTTACCTCTCGGGTATAGTCATGGAAAGACCGTTTCGAAAGGATCGGTGAACGCTCCGCTCCGAGTACGAATAACCGAATAATCACTCGTAAATATTGACGATAGTTTATATGTAAATCTGTAGTACCATCAATGAGAAGAGCAACCGTGTTCAATACGTGAATTTGACACAGCACGTCGAATCAGCGTCGTGCACAAGCTAAAAGTCAAGTCGCATTTTACACTGCTCCAATCATGTTACCCTCTAAGAAGAGCAGAGCAGCGATTTCTCCATTGAAATACTATCGATGATTAACTCAGTGTAATCTCGAATGATTACGATGGTGGATCGTGAGTGATTTAAACCGATTTGCAGCAGTATACACGAGCGACTGTTATCCACGATTCTTGAGACTGATTCACATCTTATGTTACAAATATTACCAGCGGGTAACGTTTGTAAAAAATTATGAAATAAAAAATTTGCATTAACTTGCGAGAGTTCGTTTTAATTTCTGAAGAAAAAAAGTTTCGAAACGTAATCAGCAGAAGCGAGCTTCTGGTCGGTGGAAATTGCGACACGCACATGGCCCGAGCTTACCAAGAGTGTATCGAGTGGCGGTTCTCGGGGGGCAAAGGGGGGGATCAAGGGGCGAGGTGGGGAGTCAGGGTAACGTAGTATAATATGATAATAACGCCCACCACGGGTGAACGGGTATAATTGTCGAGCATAACTCAGGGCGGAGCACCCCGCCGGTGGACGGGTGTGATGTACGCCTTCGCAAAGCTAGCTAGCTGGGTTAGATAGCCACTATAGCTGGTCCCGATGTCGGCGTAGGGTTGCCGGTCGTGGGTACGAGAAAGGGCGAACTCAAGGGAACGGGATAAGGCGGGTACGCGTACAGACTTGACTCAATTTATTGATACCATTGACTCATGCGGCTTCGTTAAGACCGAGTAATAAGTAATAAGTGGCGCGCTTCTTTAACCGGCTGTACAATAATTAAGGACTGCTTCAAAACTCAAAGCATTGAATGAATACGATGTACCTACAGGTATGCCGCAGAATCGTGATGAACTCCTCGACTCCGCGACGTGTTAAGACGAGGTAACTTAATCACGCAGCTTGAATTTGAACACAGTCACCATCCCGAAGTTTTGTTCCGAAAGCTCCCAAGCAGCGGCTTTTTAGCCGGAACAATGTAATCGAGCAAGTGTGACACACATCGGCAGATGTTTATTAATTTTTCAGGTTCCGGCCGGATGTGAGAGGTCAATATGGCCTGCGGACACACAGCTACGGCGAGTCAATCATCCGTGCAGTGCAACGGGGTTGGGACCCGGTCGACACCAGCCGTGGTCGAGGAGGGTGCGCGGACGCTCGGGAGGTAATCACTCGGTGATGTAGTCGCAGCGTCGCGACGCCCCGCGCCGCAACGCGTGAGTATTAGACCGATTGACTGCCGGACGCGGGCCGTACGTGCGGCCCGGCAACACGTGTAACATACTGGCGCCATGCATCTCCCTTCGTCGACGTGTTTGCGCTACGCCGTCTGCACGATCTTCCTCGCCTCTCTTCGCATCGAGCTCGATGCACCCCGTGACGAGGTCCTTGCTTGCCTACAGCTTATTATACGCGTACGTGCGTGATCCAGTTGGGATTCGTATTTGACAGAATGTTTGTTGAAAATTTTCTTTTCTTTTTTTTTCGTTGTTGATGTGATGTTAATTTAGTTCTAGGACCGTGTTTTTTTCCCATATGCCATTGAACGGATGGTGACGAAGAAGATTTGAATCGCTTTGTCTGCATTTTCAAGAGAAGCGTAAGCAAATGCACTAATTTATCACCGACTGCGCTCGAAACCGATCCCTTCTGTTCGTCGCAGTAGCAGAGATTGTGTTTGTTTAACAAATTGAGTATTTCACGTGTAACTAAAAGGAATTATCTACTCCGAAACTGAGTTTGAGATTAACCGCTGTTTATGAGTTCACGACCTTTATTCTTCATTCAAGAATCATATAACCAGCCGTGGCGCAGCCTCAAACAATTCTGCGAACGGAATCTTGTCTTGAGATACGATGTTGGTCTTGGGATTGGACGATATTGGTTAAGAAATAGGTCAAAGGTTCGGTTATGATACGACAACGCGGAAAATTTGAGAAACACCGCTGTTATAGGATCTCCGTCCGCCAGCGAGGATGACAGTTTCATCGAGACTACACTTCCGGAAACAGAAATTGTATTTTTCTAACAGTGTTTCCTCGGCTATTAATATTAGTAATCTTTGGACACCTTCTATTTCTTTGCGAATCATGGCAAACTGAATCTAAACGTCTATTCGATGAAGCTTCTGAGAACCATCTATCAACCATCGGAACGGAAATGTCATACTTCGAGAGTATGTATGATTTGAAATTATTTGAACCATTGAAACGTATTGTGAAAATTTCGAAATACATCTTCATTCGCTTCTTGGCCTCAAAGTAGAGATTCCTTCGACGGACGCAACACGGCCAATAACCTATACCGAGCCAGGAGATTGGTCTTCAATTACCACAACTCCAATACCACGCGGTATGCTATGATTTTAACTCATTCGTTTCCCACACTTTCCATACTTTCAGACGATAATCAGACATTGGTGATTACTCGTACATCGCGGAATGATATCGCAGTATATGGTTGTGACGCTGTTGGTGATTACGAAACTGATGCAGATTCGAAATACATCACGGTCTCTCGTGGGTCATTCAAGAAATGTTAATATCATTCTCTATGATTTGTTAATACACTAGCGGCTTTTGTCGCTACTGTTTTCACTCACACGGTATATCTGGCATATCAATTTTGACTTCCCGAATGCTTTTGAAAATTCCGAATCCAATACCTTTGATGTGTCGTGTTAAGGAACAGATATGGGCAACGAAAAAGTCAAGTAAAATGATGTGTAATCTAACAAGAAAAAAAAAAGATAACAACAGCGTGAAATTCACTTCCCACTCTGGTGCAATCTGTGATTGAAATTGATAGCCTATAATCTGAAACCACGTCAGATACATCATTCATATTCGAAGAATTATGCTGATATTAATGGGTTTATAACTGGCCATCCATAGAAACACCGAAATTTGAGCGAGATGATGCCGATACCGGTTTACTACCGGTGAAAGTCAAACTCTCCTCACTGCTGGATGAACGTAGTTACGTTTTAACGGTGTTTCGCAATGCTTCCGGTTACCCTTCTCCTAATATCACAAAATGGTACTAAGATGATCGCCCTATTCAAGAAAGTGATGGATTTTTTAGTGAGTATGCATTGATACCTCAATGCCAACACGAAAGTATCATGAATTGAATTCAGTGTTGACATTGAAGATCAAGATTATTGGGTGCAAATATAACTGTCAAAACACTAACAATATTGTACATGCCTAACATTTTTAGTGGATCACAGAGTGTTGGTAATTTCATATTTTTATCCACATGATATTGGCAGATATACCTGCGCAGCTTCCAGTCAGTATGAAGGTGATCTAGATACGAAGGAAATATCTGCGCTGAGTCGTGTCACAGATTCATGTGACTTCATCAAACGAGATATCGCAACTAGTCTGCAGTGAATAATAAATCGTGCTATCTTCGCAGAGCAGTTTCCGAATGAGAAATTCATCGTAATAACGGTTAAAGTTGATTATGAAAAATTTACTCATGTAATACGAATGCCATTTTAAAGAGGTCCTCAAATATATATAAGTAAAAATGTTCAAGGCATCTTCCGACGTCAGCATTATTACAAAGGCTGCGTGGTATACGACGTTCGTAAGCCTAGTGTTTGGGTGTATCGGTGAATGATAAATCTGCAGGAGTGTATGCGTAACTGGATTCATTTACAAGAAAAAAAAAAGAAATGTTTCAATAGATTTATGAATTTACGTATTGTTTCAGTGGTAAATTAATAGCGGCATACGAAGTCCCACGGTACAGGCATTATTGATGAGCAGCAAGAGGAATCGTTCAAAGAAAAGTTTCAATTTTCGTACCGCAAATCAGTGCTTGATTTGTTTTAGAATATTCACATGTATTGAACTTCATGTTGAGCTTTGCGCATGTGTTAAAGGAACACGGCAATTTTACATTGCTGTCGAATAATGAAGCATACTTACGCAGCAATCGAAACTCTGACAAATTTTACACAGGATTAACGTTTTCGACGACAAAATCGGTTCGTTTTCTTCCCTACCGTCTGACAGCACCGCAATATCACTTCAGCAGAGTAGGTATTTCTACGAATGGAACGGTGCGTGACTTAATTTCGTTCTCACTGCACCGAAGTTTCTGGTTAAGAAAATTTTCCCGGTGTTTTTGTAACGAGGAAAGAACGCCGCGTCGAAAGACAAAGCCGATTCCGATTATGAATTATGTGATGATATCTGAGGGTCGGGGGGGGGGGGGGGGGGGGGGGGTGGCGTGTGTATGCTCTTCGGGTATATAAGCGGCGGAGAAAGGGGGATACGGAGCCGGCAACTACCTATTTTATAGTGATGCGACAAAAATGTAAATGCGATCGCGATTCCGCGGTATAAATCTTGGGTTAATGTGTAGAGAGACGGGGGCGCGGTGCTGCGGTGCTGCGGGGTTCGTGGAGCGCCGGGCGTTCATTAGGAATCTCTCTCCGGTCGCGTCTCTCTTCTCCGGTGCCACCCCATCCGCCCACCCCTCTCCTCCTCTCCTCCTCGCCTCTCGAAGGAAGCGAAGGATAGGAAGAAGGAGGGAGGGAGGAGAGCGATAGATCACGCGGGCGGCAGCGCTCCTTCGAAAAACATCCATAAAATCCAGTAGGGCGGACTCAGCGACAATAAACTCTACATATAAATCTTGTCGGCTGACGCCGTGATACGCTGATGGCGAGCACGATAATCTCTGAGAATGCGTTTCCCCTTTCGCCTCCCCCGGCCTCGGCTCCTTCCGCTGCGCCCCCCTCGCCCTTCCCCCATCACCCTCGGCTACGGCCTAGCCTCGGCCCTCCTTTCACAGCCCTCGAAACTCCGAACGAAACGGCGACAGGACTTTCGGTATTAGCATTCGGCATCCTCGAAATACTATCGACTCGTCAAAAACTCGAATCCTCTTTATCCTTGAAAAACGTAGAGAAATAGTCCAACGGGGGATCGAGGTAAACGGTATTGCGGTAATCGGAAATACCGACGTTTCACTAAATTCAATCGATTTTTATTTTTATGTTATACAAAGACAACTTCACTCGAGACTATAAATGTTCGAGTATGTGTGTATAAATACGATTACACTTATCTCGTCGTTAGAATAAGCCGGTACACGATGAACTTATTATTTCACTGCCCGTAGAGAAAATCGAGTATCGAGCTGATTGAACATTCTTCTCTGTCCTAATCCCGCGCCCCCCCTGCACACGATTCTCTGCATGCCATCCGCAGCTGCGGGAGAAGTTATGGCGGTTGATACGGCGAGACGTGAAACGCATCAGGAGTTGATTAATCTCGTTCAAGTGTAGTGGAATCAGAGTCGGTTTGGGTCAGGGAGAGGCGCGTGGAGGAACTGCGGTAAGGTGTAGCTGGAATTAAAGTCTCAGTTCGGGCCGCCCTCCGTCGGCTCGATCTCCCGGTATCTCGAACAGTAATTCACCGCCCCATGGCCGTCCGCCTGCCTGCCTTGCCTTGCCTGCTTCCTAAATGCTCCTAACTCCTATTCCTCGGCTGGATTGAACAATGGCGCGTGAAATTTCAACTTTGAACCCGAGCTGGGCCCCGTGGGGGCTCTGGGTCGCGTAATTTAATTATTCACTCGAAAGCCAAGACGCAGCCAAGATCTTTGGCTGAGCCGGTGTACCCTACCCTACACCAGTCTTTATTCTCGGATCGCGGTAGCGTTTTTCGTCTTGACACGATTCGAAGTATCCATCCGAGAAATCCATCGCAGACTTGTACATGTACTTGAATCCTGAACCCGTTTCTCGTTCCTTGATTATAAACCGGAGCCATCGATTTCGAACCCTTAATTTTCTCGACAAAAACGTCCATTCAAAGCATCTGACTTTAAATCTGTTGTTTCCCTCGTCGTTCATGAACGTTGGTTGGGTTTTATTCGTTCGACCGAATTGCATAATAATCCGAGGCTGAGGCGGATCGGTGTATTCCGGAGGCAGAGGGGATAGTGATACTTGGTCTTCGAATTCGAATTCCAAGGTGTTTATCGACGCAGGCAGCGGATTTGTCATACATCGCTGTCAGTTAGTCGACAAAGCGGTGAGCGTCGGGAAGCATCGCTAACTAGACAGAGCAGCACTCAATTATTACCGTCAGACTTCGTGTAGTTTAGTCCGTACCACAGTGTGATCCCTCCTGCACGATGCGCAGGGCTCGCACTCGACACTTGGCACACCCTCCTGCAGCCGAAGCCGGCTCTCCATCCCCAATCCTCAACCCCCGAACTAAACACTTTACGAGCAGGTTGCCTGTACGTCACCCGGTATGAGTGTCAACGATGCAACCTGCTTATCCAAAATGTCATCCCATTAACGCGCGCCGTTAAGATGAGGCGATGCGATGCGAACGATGCAGCCGGTGCTTAATTGGAGAAGCCCTCCACGACGACGACGACGACGACGACGACGACCCGACGTACGCCGCGGGCGCCACTTTTATCAGGGGAAGAAACGCAGGATTTTCAAACCGTCCGGGTATTCGACGAGGCCTCTCGATCTCACCGGATTAGAAACAGCTAGAGTCGCGGAATTTCATCTCGCGGGACAGAGACGCATGCCTGAAACTTTTTCACCCTCAACGCCCTCGATGCCGTACTATAATACAAATTTCTTATAACCGATGGATGATGTAACGCGGTGAAGATTTCTCCAAGGAACAACGTTGCGGAGCGTTGGCACCTGCAGGATAGACGCCTCGATCTAACAACTATCGATATTCGTACACCCTCCGCTTCGCTGCAGAGATCAGAAGAAAATTGGATGCTGTATTGGATAACGTTTCTCCAGCAGACGAGTCTCGGGACGCACAGTTCGCGTAAACCGCCTCCAAGGACCACGTCGCACGTTTGCGGTCGGAAACAATTGCACTTGGTCAGTTTAATGGACGACACTTAGCCGTTATTAAGGGCGCTTAACACACCGGGCGTCGTTTGTTTCGCTGTAAAGAAACGGGCTTCCAAGTACCGCGGTCTTGAGTTAGCGAAATTATTACCTCGCGCGTTACCGAAGTCGCAGACTCCGAACAACCGCCCGTCCTGCATAAACTGATCAGAAAATCCGACTTCCGGTTTCCGGGCTTCTTGCTACCGTTCGGCAATTAGCGCGCAAGTTCGGTGAACTGGCCCCAGGCACTCGTGTAGGCACCGTTTGATCTCGAAGAGATATCAAATCAATAAACAACGATCCGATTGCGATCTGAGACGCCTCTATTCGCGACTGGCCACAGTAATCATGGTACGTGCCTCCCAACCTTCGAGCAACTCGTAGGTCGATGGTGTTCCCCTTGTAACAAGGACACGTGTGTTTAGCCTCTATCTCCGAGCCTGAGCTTTCCGTGCAGTGTCTCCGGAATTTAATTAATCGACACCCTGTGTAATTGGACCCTCGATTAGCTCGCACGATGCCGGTCGGGCTCCGCTCTTCAATGGTTTTCATTTTGTTTTGCATTGATGTTGCGCAGCGGCCCGAAATACCTCACTGACACTGTGCCCGGAAGAGGAACGCTTCGGGACAGCGAGAAAAATATCGAAGATGAATATTCACGATTCGGCAGTCGTCGGTGGCGAATGTTAATATTCGAAAAGCACGTCTTCGCTGTTCATCGTGAGTTGCCGGGGTGATTTTTCTCAAAGAAACGGAGTGTATTGCGCCAGAAGGGAAACGGGGAACTACAGGGTCCGTTTTTACCTCAGTGCCACTCGTTTTCCATACTACCGTGCTGCCCTTTCGTACGTTTATCCGTGTCTGTGTATTAACGTGTATTCCGAGACTCCGATACGGACCGTGGAGCTGAAGAAGAGAGCAAGCGAAGAAGAAACGTCTAGCGGGAGCGAGAAAGATGGAAATAAAGGAGAGATTTCTTCCAGGCGAAGAAACGGCCGGGAATAAAGAGGGCACGGATTAAGAATGCTTCCTCGGAGACGAGTTATAGTCGCTTCCTTCCCGTAGTTGGAATTAATCGGCCATTCCGGAGGCGATGCATTAACAGAGACAGAGGGTGAGCCTGCCAGCCACCCCCTTTCAACCCCCGCGATTTCGCCCGCTCGGAGCGAGACCAGGATTCCGAACCCCCGCTCCTTTCAGCTATACCGTATAATAACCTACGTGTCTGCCAGTCGTCACGTTCCCAAGTCGATATCAACGAGCAAAAAGTTTCCCGAGATTCTGCAAAGCGACTGCTGCAGTGTACATACTTCCCCTTTCAAACGGTATGCGAGCTGCGCGCAAGGAAAGAAGCACGAGAAATTCATTTTTCACAAGAGAAAACTGCTCGCTCCCGAAATCGCGAAGGCGCCCCGCAGACCCAGCCACCTAATTCCACCTCCGTACACCGTTTCGCATTCTTTGTCCTCCCCCGCGTCGAGAGAGGCTTAAAGCGAGTGAATTCGGTATGCCTTCTTCGTCGGAGCGCCGCTCGTCACCCTCACATAATCAAGAACGAGAGCAGCGGGATCCGGCCGTTGTACTAATCTGGAAATTAGAATTTCCGGCCTGGAAAATCGCCGGCCTATAGCGTTAAGAATCCTGCACATTGTACGCGCAGAGAGATGTGGGTACGAAGGTATATGACCTGTACCAGGTATAACGTTGAGGGGAATCGGTATCTCTGGCGTATTTTTCACCAGCATTGCCGCGAGCTTGGGAATTATAAAAATGAGAAACTCGGGGCTTCCTCGAAGCCCGCGCAAAACTCGAAACTCGAAAACTGGAAGGCGGTCGTTACCGCGTGGCGCATACAATGGCGAATTTTGATACGTGCTAGGCATTTCGAGCGCCCCTTGTGTGTATTCGGTTCACCTTGCGTCTGGGGGGGCGGCGGGTAAGGGGAGGGGGAAATGGGGGGGAATGCAAATACGCCGAGCGCCAAAACTTGGAGAGAGAGCTAATTACAATCTTGACTTCACCCCGGAGCTTCATAACCCGGAACGGCCACCACCCGGTAGCTAACTTTTTGGCTTATTGTCTTTACATACTGTCCACTAGGGATATCTTACCCCAGGAACGCAGCCCGGTTCGCTACCCCGTCCGTATCGGTGTGCGTAGCTGTACCGTACATGTACAGGGAAAAACCGCAAGTCGAGGATATCTCGCCTCAAAGTTGAAACTCTCGTCCGTACCCACCGCGGACGGTTATCCTGCATTCGTAACGACCCCGGCTGGCTCTTGAAAAAAAGCTCGAGAGTCCTGCTGCACCGTAGAATTATGCATAGATACCGTCGATAATTTATTCCGGTGAAAAAAAAAAAAAAAAAAAAAAACGCCGTGGATTTTTTATAATACAGAAATCGAGGCTTGTTATACGGTTTTGTTGAAAATAATTATTAAAAAAAAGAAAAGATACAATTTAAATCCCGCTATACGTATTTTTCACATGTAATTTGGTCGAGTGAAAAGAGTACTTTAATCTAATTACACAGTGAGATATCTGTGACTGAAAAATGTAAACATTTTTATTGACGAAGAATCAGTTTGATCTGAAGGATAGTAATTAATGATAAACTATTACTAAAATAGAGCGATATATTCGCTAAAAAATATCGTATCACGCAATGATAATGTAAGTGTAAAATTTCAGAGAAAACAAAAGGATTATTTAAGTAACATACGACAAAACGAGAATGAAATTTGATTCAATCGTAAACGAGCCTATCAATATAATTCGTATGGCTTCTCCAGTAATTTGTTAACATTAAACGAATAAACAGTATATCTTTTTTTCGAATTTGGGCATTTCACACTAATCTACCTAACAATCGATGTAATTACGTTACTTCTTTGACAAAGAAAAAAAGTAATAACCATAGAAGAGAAAAACGTTGATGAATAACCCTGACATAGAAAATAACGCGCAGGCGCCAGGTTTAAGTGGCGTCTGTCCAGGACAAGACGAGACGAAAGGCACGTCTGACGGTTATGGGGACACAGGGTCCGGTTAATCGATACACGCTGCACCATCTCCCATGACGTCACCAGTCTAAGACCTGACCGAAATCGAGGTTAGATTTGATCAATGCAGGTATATCTGTTATTAAAGTTTGTTGTCCGAGGAGAAATTTTAAATTGCCATTTCAAATCATGCGAGTAATCGACATATAATCATGACCCAATCACGATGAACTCGACTTCGCATTGCGATTTTACGACGCAATTCAAAACCATTAAACATTCATTTTTCGTTCATTAATTTCATTTTCTCTTTGCATTAAAACTACGGTGTTTAATTCTAGGCGATTCATAACGCTGTAATTGCGAGCCAGATCGCAGGCAGGATCACAGACAATGATGATAGGTCGACTTTCGCAGGACTGCGAATGCACGTCAGGATTTCCCGCGCCTGCCAGACATCTTGCGCATTATTATTCTGAGTGATTATACACGCAACTTGAGTGTACTAATTATCCGCAATCATGATTGATCATTTCCGTGCTGCAGGCACGCACCCGCGCAATTCTCAGTTATTTCCATTACGCTAGGTGCAGATTATCGCCACAATTAACACCTACTTCTCCGAGGGGTGACGCGAAAATGTTAATTTGGAGGCCATCGAGGCTTCGCTATCTGTTTACTTTTATTCATTAAAAAATCAACCGGCCTGAATGAAACTTATCTCAGCCTCGTTCTGGAAGAAATTATTTGCCCAAACCACTCGCATCGGATGAACCATGTATCCATATATCCGCCTGTATGCCAGCACAGGAAGTTCGCCCCGAGTATCTGACCCCGGGGGGATTTTGTGCTGTACTAATTGACGATGATTAGGTATATATAAATTTGCGCGAAGTTGGTATTTCTTGTTGACTCACGTGTTAATATTTCCGATGACGCCGCAGATAATTCGGATGAAATACTTGAGGTAGATCCATTCGTGTGCTTACAACGCAGTTCGGGATTTCATTTGATTTCCGATTTTGCGGAGTTTGGTCAAAGAAGGATTTTTGTAAATTTCTTACAGAATTTAATTATTTAAAGTTTGTAGAGCTTTCATTCCCAATTTATGTGGATAATTTTTATAACTATACATTGTTTAACATTTGTTCAATATTCCACTCAAATTTCACTATAGTAATTATTTGTGAACATTTGTTCAAATTTTCGGATTTGATAAAAAAAAAAAAAAAAACAACTTTTACACGACTATTTCGTTGCAGACAAGTTTCTATTTTTCTCAAACTTTACTGAGCCGCTAATGCTCAACCAATGTCTAAACATCGCAAAATCTGTCATTAGCCTTTCGGTAAGCAGGTTGAAGTCTTGCCGCGTTGAAAGAGAAGCGAGAAAAAGGCGGTGACAACACGACACGTACATGATAAGTATAAGAGTCACGAGTCCGAAGAGGGCTAAATATAATGCAGAAATAAGCCGAGAATAATCAACACGTGCAATTTGGCAGCATCTGTCGGCGGGAATTCGGTTGGGTTAGATAATTGTCAGCGAAGAAAGTCACAAGTAGGCAGTCATCTGCAGATCGAGGCGAGGAATAAGCTGCGCTTCGTCAACCGGGTAAAAAAAAAAAAAAATACACGTATCCAGGGAAGAGTGGGAATAGCTGCGGTTTAGCGCTAGCGACTGGATGGGAGTAAATCAGGCTGCAAGCTCGTGTCAAACAAGATAATTTATCCGCCTATTCGCGTGCGGTTGAGACGGCTGCGCGCAGGCAGCAAAAGATTTTTGAGAAGAGCGAGTATCGAATATCAAAAGTTGTGCTTGTAAAAGCGTGTATTTTTTACAGGCGTTTCCTGCGACGAGGATAGAGTCGGGAATTATGCGACCTGTCATGTACCCGATTCCTCACCGGTCTCACCTCGCGCCCTCCTAAGTGTCGCGATATTTTTCGTTGTCAGAGGAGTGCGACTATTTGAGGGACTTGCGTCAGTTGGGATTTGATTCGTCGAGAGCGGGGGCAGGCAGGCGATTCCTCTTTCGCTCCGGCTTTGATCTGTTGTCCGTCCTCGTGTGCCATCGTATGACTGTCTGCTCGCCGCGTCAACATCACCGACGTGATGTCCCGGCCCAATTTATGATAATGAATCCAAAGATTTATCGCGCTCTTCGCCGCCACGGCATTAGGCAATCCGGGACGGAATTAGAATTGGCGGTGCGACGCTTGCGCGGCTTATAAACGTCGTCGCCTTCGTTTCTTCAACTCCTCGCGCGGTCTTACCACCGATGTCTTTCACCACTTCGGGAAGAGCTCTCCTTGTCTTATTGTCACCCGGCATCCGCGGAGATACATCCTCTACGAATTCTCTCCCGATTCTATCTTCCTCGGCTTTCCAATCGGAATGCAAAGCTTCGACTAACGCGACCTCTAGACCAACGTTTTATCGCCTATTGGCTGCTGTTACCCCGCCAGCGTTTAACTTCTCGCGAAAAACAACTCGTACTTTATTTCTGTCCGCGTAAAACTTTTCCCAGACTTCAACATCGCATATATACGTATATATACATACCTACATCGAAAATACTCTAATTATTGACAGTTTTATACCGATGTCGATGAAGATTCTCGGCTTTGGATACGAAAAACTATGGCATTTTCATAAAAGTAAGGCTTACTTCTTCTACACATTTTTTCAACTCACAAACCTTTTCCCCACAAAGGAACGCAACGATTGTTTTCTCGAGGGTTGGATAACCAATTAATGACATGAAAAAGTTGTTTCAGGATAACAGTGTAGTGCAGAATTTGGAGCTCGAGATTTTTTACCGCGTTCAAATTGTAGCGTGTAAAATCTTTCGGGTCATAGAAACAACACGTTTCACTTCAATAACCAATTGTGTCTAATGCAGAGGAAGAACCGCCAATTGGAATGCCGATGCCTCCACGGCTGAGTGGACGGTCGTGAACGGCTGTGGCCGCGGTCAAATTGTGGTGAACCAAAACAAGATCCCTCCCGGGTTACATCCGGAGAGCCGAAGACAGAATCGATGCCGTCGAACGACTCGAGTATTTAATAATTCAGAGCACAAATAGCGCTCAGTCGATAGCGCTGATGTCTGCAGTACATTGAGCTCGTCGAATCCGTTATTAGAACTGGCAAAATGAAAAGTGAAAATAGCCCAAAGGTATGAAGCCGAAAATTCACCAATTACTGCCATTTACTTGCCAATATCGAGAATTGAAATCGACTGATAGGAACAAGTTGAAAAACGATGACAAGGCTTGAAAGCTCGAGGTCACAATGGATCGACTCGATGGTTTTAGGGGTAAAGAGATCTGGTGAAACGGCGAGGGATAGAAAGGGAGAGAGTAGAGGGTGGGTGAGCATTATGAGCAGTGGCTGCGGGGTCGTTTTGCCAAAGTAGAAAATTTCGTTGCCGTGTTTTCCGTGCAATCGCTTTGTAGACACAGCAGGTATGAGGTTCTAAAGAGAAACGATACGTTATAAGGAACTCGCGTAGTTCCCATTCGGCTCTACGCTAATGAAACGTAGTAGAAATATCTCGGTCGTTTAATTAGAAGCAATAAACGGGAAGGAGTTCAATTGCCTGGTGTATCCGAGCCGTGCCATCGCATCGCCCCTGCAGAGTCGTTTACCGTCTGGCGAATACCATACCTACCCTTCTGCAGGAGATTCGAATCACCGCCTCACTCGGCGAGGGAGCTTCGACGGCCACCGACTCGCTGTATAATTCCAACTTTGTAACTCTAATATTTAAGCCAGCCGCCGTTTCTTTCGTGGGAATACCCCTGCGGGCGAAGAAAACGAGGAGAATCTCCCGCCGGCAGGCGCATTCGATGAGCTGCACGTGTATGGCGACGGGAGAGGGAGAAAGAGAGAAAGAGAAAGGGCAAAAGGGTGTTAACATTTCACGAGTTCACCGCGGCCTCTGCGTGGCAATCGGTTATTTCGTATGCACAGACAGCCGTGTGACAAGACTCCGTTACTGTCCCCCAAAGGCCGACGCAGCCCCTTGCCATGCAAGCTATCGCGCTAGCGAAGAAGCAGCTAACGCGAAATCGGCGCCTCTAAGACGCCGGAACCCCTGAGGACCTGCATTCTTAACGAATAGATTTCCGCAGCGGTTAATCCACCGAGGATCGGCCGCGCTCTGCACGCCGTTGCGATAATCGAGTCGCTAGGTTCGCCGCTTCCGAGCTAACCTCATCAGCCTCGCTCCGTCTTCGCGGAGCGAAAACTTGACCGGGATGAGTCGGAGTCGTCGAACGATTCCGGCAATTTTTCTCATCGGTTATGTGTTTTATCTGGCGCTTGGTGGCTTGGCACTGGTTTCGGACCGTCGCACCGCCGCGGCGGTAGAACGTGAGGTAGTTGATGATCATGAAGGGAGGAGAACCGCCCTGAGGAGACAATGAACGTGTCCGGCGAACCAAGTGCCCTGCACTGCCCGGTCCTCGGCCGACAATCTCAGGAATCAATATAGGTCCTCTAGGACCATTGAGATCCGCGCGGGGAATCCGTTTCGAGACGTTTCTCCGCGAGGCTCGTAATTAAACCTCCTCTAATGTCCTCCGCTGACCCCCGATTGTATCCCGCTTCCCACTTCCGACGCTCACCGGGGAAGAACGAGAATTACATCGCTTCTGGAGAAAATTTCATACAGCGAGCTGGAAGAAGGAGACAGCGATGCAGGAACCTCGGAGTGAAGCAATTTTGGAACTGGGGGGTCGTGAATGTGGTCTGTGATTATGGACCGGAGCCCGAAGTCGCAACTTTTTCTAGCACCGCCGCAGGATCCGTTCTCACTCGATTACAGTAAACTTCGGGATCGTTACGCGTTGCCCTTCTGCAGCATAAAATAGGAAAAGTCGACTCTCTGCATCCGAAACGTGTGGAAAGGATGGAATTAAACTTTATTAGGTCCGAGGATCGGGGGACAACAGACTGCAGGATGTGTTCCGGGACTAGCAGGCTTCAATTGGAATGGAAGTGGATTAGATTTGACGGGGCGGAATTCCGCGGGTATAAAAAAGACGATCATGATCGCGGTGCGGAATTCTTTGGAGGAAACGAGGAGGAGAAGAAGGAGGGGGAGAATATGGGTTAGAAATAAATCGGAGGGGGAGAAAACAGCGGCGATGTAACGTAGAAAGTTACGATGCAAGATTCGGACCAGAAAGACAAGACGCATTCTATGAATAATGGATCGACGAGGCTCATTATGCGGGTTGGAGGTCAAGGGCAGTTTTATGTGGAAACATGCCGGCAGAGTAGCCGCGGCGAAATCTCCGGCCCTCGAGCTGCAGTCCGCGAGCTGGCGAACCTGCAAACGTTCCAGGCTCGTAAATATCTGAACGCCGCGCGATGCTAATCTGAATGCAGATGCGCCCTCGACCTGTCCACCGGCAATCCATGTGAAGGGCATTAAACGCGCTGCTACCGGTCCGCAGAGACGACAATGGCACCGTCGGCTTCCATTTTCCACGCTGTTGACCGCCCCTACATCCATTACATCCATACACTCTGTGGATACACACCTGGGCACACACGTCCACCGCATAAGTTAATTACAAGGCACACTTTACACGCTGCACCTCTCTCGGCACCTACGGCGATTGGTTGCATCCCCCACACGCCGGAAGTGCAGACGAGTCAGCCATTTTCCTCACCTCGAGCGCATCGACGAAAACGCGGGTATCCGAACGAAAACTAATCCTGGACGTTTTTCTTTTACACCATTTGGTACGGATTTCGATATAATGTCGGAAACATTTGATGATACGTATGTAATGGACAATGGCGTAAAACGTAATCCGTGACGGAGTGACGTCACATTTATGGTCCTGTTACAAAAATTTCGTTAAAGATATTATTGAACAGAAAACTCAGCGACGTGAACATCTTATTCTAAACACCGAAGACGGTTTGAGACAATTTGTTCAATACAAAAATTTTGACTGTACAAAGAGAGTTGACGTGTAGAATCAAAAGCAAATATATGCCGTGAATTAGTTGAATAGCTCTATTACAATGAATTTCAATTAGTCTAGCAGCTGTGACAATGGACGTCGTTTTCATAAATTTTCATCAAAAGAAGCTTTTTCACTAAATATTTTGAATAGCTCTATCACAATAAATTTCAATCAGTCTATCAGCTGTCACAATGGACGCCGTATCCATGAATTTCCGTGGAGAGAAGCTTGAAATCCTCCAAGCGTCGATCAGCTGTCATCGGTTGATCAAATTTGCCGAATTTCAAAGTCCAGCAGTGTTTCTCAACCAGTCGCATCGAGTTAATTTGACTGGAAAAAGATCAACACTATACACAATCAGCAGCGAACGTTTCGCGAACTTTTCCAATGATCGGAAAAACCAGCTATCCAGATAAGGAACGTCTATCGAGAGGGAATCGAATCCGAAGAAAAGTACCCGGCAACCTCCGAACCCGGGAATTTCACCTGGCGTGCGATTATCGCCACGTGGAAGCGGCGGCCACAGGATCGTCATGGCAGGGCGGGGGGGTATAATTAAGCAGAGCGTCGGGGGGATCGGGGAAGCCCGCTCTAGATCACCGGACGTCTAGCGGCAGCAGAGCTGTGAGCACAGATAAGGGCCGCCCCGGCGACGGCCAAGATGGACGGCCGACCGGCTTCAGCGGCGTCGCCTCCGCCGGTTTCCCGGCTGCGGAACCTTCCTTCTCCGCTCGGTTCCTCGGCGTTGGTGGTGGTGTTGGTGGTGGTGGTGGTGGTGGTGGCCCAGGGTTACCCCGGGCGATCCTTATTTATACGCCGTCGCCGAGACTAGCGCCCATTGTCCCATTTCACCCGCGGTAATCTGGCGGACGCAAATCTTAGGCTTGATCCTGCGGGCTCTACGGGAAATCTATGATGCCTTTAATTCGGCCGCGTTTAAGCCGCGAAAAGTTTGTCTTAACTGCTACTTCGGGCTTTCCTGGTTCCTCGGGTCAGAGGTCGCTCGTAGCCAAATTCCCCGACTAATATCGGTCAATTTCTCCCCCTTCTCCGCCTTTTTCTTCGCCCGTCTTCCAGGAGATTCGTGAAACCCGTTTGCGAAGGGTCGAAGAAATTGATACCGGGTGTTAAAGAACGTTTCAAGTCTAATTATTGTTTGCTCTCTCTCTCTCGCTCAAAGTTGTTAATTGAAAATACCCGCTTTGTCGCCACTTTGTTTCCCCCCGGCCGCGTTCAACGGAGGAGAAGGGAATTGCTCCCTTGTTTCGTCCTCCTCCGACTTCGTGCAGGACTCGTCTCAACCTCGATGCTAATTTTCCAGGCCCGCGGATCTCCTTTTTGACGCCGATCGAGAAGCGCGAGTCGAAATGTAATTCGTTTCACATGCTGCAGAGTTGTCCTTTAATAAGCGCGAAATCGATCGCTGCGCTCCGAGTTTTCGGGGCGCCTTAATAAGGATGAACGAAGGGTTGCGCTCGTACTTTCTCACTTAAAATCCTCCCGAAATACCGAGTCAAATATTAACGCCATTCTCGATAATTGCGAAGTAAATTGTCCGGGGCTCGCAGGCTGAGGAGCGAAGCGATGTTCTGCAGGACGAAGCAAAGGTTCGAGAGGCGGCAAGGACGAGGAGGAGGAGAAGGAGGAGAGAAGGACGAGAGCGGGGCTGGCGGATGATAGCATCTCGCCATGTCCATAAATATGTCGCGGCGGGCTTAACCCCCTTGCCTATCTGCGCGGCGGCGAAGTAGGGGAGTTTTCGGAGGAAGATGGGGCTGCTGAGGGCGGCGAGGCTAGGTGGAGCTGCGGGGGGGGGGGGGGGGGGGGGATGGGGAATGGGGAACGGAGAACGGGGAGGCATTAACGTCAAACCGAGATGGAAGTTATGGCTCCCCCGTCAATTCCCAATGAATTCGACGTTTTCGGATGGGAATCAATACGTTTCGTGGCACCGCTCCGCGCCCCGTAGCTTTCGTCAGATTGCTCTCCGAGTCTTAAACTCAAGGCGTGAGCTTCCCAAAAGATCGGATTAAGTTTCCGCTACGTGACGGTAGCGGATTGAAACCTTTCCGAAAGTGTTAGTCGTCCACCTCGGTGCCGTTCTCTGATCCACTTTCACACTCTGGCTGAACTACGCGACGCGGATTTCTCGATCAATCCGAACACCGCGTGCCAAATCATTCGGGGGCAATTATTGCGATTCATACTTGAACGAATCGACTGTCAATTCGAAGAGCGTTAGCCATGAGGTAGTAGAGCGACCGAAAACCAGCAGCTTTTGTGAAAGAAAATGGAAACGCGTGCCGATCGACCCTTTGGTCACGAGTGAACAATCCGGCAGATATGACGGTAGAAATGAATCGTGGCTGGGTCGTGGATGCCGGGCTAAATTCGACCCTGATCGACCCAACCCACTTGTCACTTGATCTTACACTGTTCCATCACTGTCGAGCGACGTCAATCGGTCTTCTGCTTGTGACACGCGAGTTCCGTTCTTCGAAACAGACCGCCGAGTGATTGATGATTATTGATCGACATTTATTAAGCGACCGTTCCTTTAACTCTTACCAATACCCGCATCGCGTGCTCCCTGGTCCGATTCTAACGAGTTATCAATCGATTTATGCGAAATATAACTATACAACAAAACACCCTTCGGTCGAACAAACCCAGCCCGCTTGCTGTTGCTATTATAGAAGCTCAACAGTTCTTATTCCCATTTTATTTTTCAGTCACAATATAAAGTGCGAGGAACAAAATTAGACTGGCAATAATAAAACTCTCCGCAATAACGAGAAGGGCGAGTCGAGTACGAATTTTCCAGCTCTTTATTATTCCGCTGTATCGTTTTTTTCTCCACATTTTTTTTTTTTTGTATTATCTCTTCACTTGTTCACGTTACAAGCGTTTACGATGATACCGTGAGTACAGGTATACACGCAAGCTCGTGTAGATTTAACCTACTCGTCGAAAGGGTGAAACGTTTTCCCAAAAGGTTGAGACTTGAAATGAAAATAAAATAAACACAAACGAGGGGAGGGAGGGAGAGAGAGAGAGAGAGAACAGCGCCGGTGGGTAATTCGAGACCGTGCAAGTGGTTACACCGTTTTACAGCAACGCAGCAGCGGCAACAGCAGCAGCGGGTGATACAAATAATATAATCAGTATGCAGAGCTCATGCATATTTTAAAGATGACTGGCTGCTGGGCCGGTGGTTGACGGCGCGGGGTGAGTCGGGGGTCGGTTTTGGAAGGGGGTTGGCAGCCGCTAAGAAGGGTTTATGACGGGGGTTCAAGCCAGGATTGGCGTCAAACCGCACCAGGCTACCCCGGGTATCGACCTGCTGGGGCCGGGCGGAACAGTCCAGACCTCTTAACTCCTGCAAACTCATTACGATAAATCAAGCTTTGTTCTTCGACGATTCGAGCCAGCGGGTGAATTTCGCGGGGTAGGTGAAAGCGCGCCCCTCCGCCGGGGGATTTCGCTGGATCCTATTTATTAAACCCTTTCGAGCGAGACGCGGGCGTTCCGCTCTTCGTTCCCCGCGACGATTAAGCCGCAGCCGTGCTTTTTCCACTTTTCGTTGAGGAGCTTTGCGGTCGCGGCCTCCGCGGCGTGCTTCGTAAGTTGAGCCTCCTCCAGTCGGTGGCAGCACTCTGCAACGCGTCCTCCGTTCTGCGAGCCGCGTCTAACTTGGGACTCTGACTAATGACGAACACGTGTTTGAATCAGTACCGCTGATCCACGCCCGGCTGAATCCCGTCTTAACTTGTCCACGGCAGTCACTCCGCTCTTTTCGCTGGACCATAGAGCGCAGACACGAAAGTCCAGGTGCACCTCAATCATTGTACATCGATTTTCAAACACGAGGAACCACGCTTACGCTTTTGACGTTCGTACCACTTCCGACTCGTTGTAATATATAATTGAACGTCCAGTGCATCCCGTCATTGCACCACTTGACCAGAGTGATGGTCCAAATTTCAAATTCCCAAATTCAGATTCACCGTAGTATGTCAAATCTCGTCAGCCCGAGTGGGCAAATAGGCAAATTCCGAATGATTTTCATTTGCATAAGACCGTTTCTACCTGGACATGTAAAAAATCAGAACCATCCGGGTTTTTAATAAACTTTTTCTATTTCGTTCATGTAGCCAGCCTTGATTATCCAAACTCCGTATTCTCAATTAAGAATCGATATGAAAGAATCAGAATGCATTTATAGTAGTTTTCGAGAACATTTCAATTTTCTTTTCAAAATACCAGTCTTAACAACCAACGAACAGTGAAACGATGAGCAATCATCCAAAAATGAGTAATACATGACGACATTACTTTGGACGCTGTGCATCGCGTTTTGCGGTCTGAGATTTCGGTCAGCGAAAGTGGAAGGAATCTGAATTTTCGTTTTTCGTTCCTTTTCTATCTACTCTACCTTTTTTGCAAAACAAACGGAGGTAACGCGAACAGAAGGATAAACCGAGGAAGCAGATGGTGCGGCGTTAGCTAGCGAAGCTGGCTTCACGTGCCACAAGCGTCGACATTGACTAATGATGGCGAGGTTGAACCGGGGGCGAGGAGAACGAGGAGCGATGGGGGGAAAGGAGGGGGAGGTGGGCGCACCCTGGAACAGAAAATTCAGCCAAGTTCACGAGACCTGTTGCACCCCCTAGCTCACCGTTTAACCTATAACCCACTCGCCAAACATAGGTTTAACCTCGGTTTATCGCGTTATCAGCCGTGTCGCGCTTCAGTTGCGTTTCAAGGAGAAAAAACCGCGTTTGGATTATTCAGGCAGCAAAGCAGAGTCTTCGTCGCCGGTTCTCTTACCGCCTAACCTTCGAATCAATTAACAGCCTTCCGAATCAATTAGCAGCACTCTTGCAGATCGTCTTGTATTACAAGTAGAGAAAATATACGGATCGTTTTTGGGTCACCGTTTAATTAGTGGACACGCGATGACCGTGCGGAGGTTAAATACTTACCATTACTCTTTCTCTCCTAATTTTCGTCTCAAATCCTCGTAGTGAAGATGAAAATTTCATTACTTCGTAATTCAAACATAGGTATAGCGCAATTCCGGTTATTGCGATTGATTAACTAATTTGTGGAGGGACGGTCAATGGATTTATTAATTCCGCGGAGGGATCGATCGGTCGTGCATGTGCATCCAGCCGAAGACCCGGCGGTCTCGACATCAGGAGTTGGACACGCCTCCTCCGTGCCTTTCCTTATTGCCCATCATTCTCGCGGTAGATTTATCTGCCCAATTACCGCAGCTGTGTAACTGGCTCCGATGAAATCGGCTGACCCATACCGACGATTCCATGCGATCTATCGATCCAGGATCCACCACGTACTTGGCTAAATGAAAACACTCAATCCCCACGTTGTACTTCGCGGCTCTCGCGTTTTTACCCGCAAAAAGCAAAGAAGGCAATCGTCGTCTCAGAAGTCAAACGATTCTGAAAAACAGACTCTCTCACTTATGTGTCAATGAAGAAAGAGATTAACTTCTGATTCTGTGAATCGATGAAACGAAAAGAGATGAGTGAAACAAAAATAAATAAATTAAAAAATTAAAAAATTGCATCCCCGTGAAACGCGTTGTGTCGAACTTGGTGGTGGAGTGCGAAGCTGGTTGGAAGAGGCAGCCAGAGGGTGTGAGGTCTACACCGACCTACCGCTGAACCAGACCATCAACAATTTCATTCTACTTCGTGCGGGGCGATGTGTAGGTAGGTGGGTAGGTAAATGTTAAAATGGTTTCATGAATATTTATGCTGGTATATTATAACATTTTTGAGCCACTGCTTAGCTAATCCTCTGAACTCATTTATCGTCGAGGCAAGGACAGCTATAATTCTTGAAAATGTTCCAAGGTATTATTATGCGAATAAATACTGAGGGATTAAGTAATGCTATGAGTCCAGCCCCTATGAACCATACTGCCGTTACCGTTCCGACGTTCAGAAATATATAATACAGGTGCGTGCCTCTCGAATGCCGCTTATATATAGGCAACTGTAGTGCTGCTGCTTCGTCAATTTTGCATCATCTGCAAATTCCGAAAGGATGAAAAGAAATCCATTGTGTAACGTGTCAGAATTCGTCTACGTTATTCACATAGTTTCATCAATTTATTCCCCGATTGGCAAAAAGATGAGCATGCGCGGGGCAAAACAGCGCTCCACTATTTCTGCCGGACCACGGCTGGTAGCACCGAGCTTTTGTCCCGTAAACAAATTAGCATATTATTATAAATAACTAGGGCTTAATTAATCGATCAAATCAACGAATCAGATCTGATCATGCATATTGAAGTGGCGCATCGTCGATCATACTTCGGTCTTTCGGCCTGCATGTCGAACCCTTCGATACTACGACGTATGCCTGTGTCTAACCATCCGACAGTGGAGGCTTCCAATTAATTATTCTTGTAGCAACCATCCGACAGCGGAGGTTGATTCTTTATCCTCACATGTACGAGTATAACCATCCGGAAGTGGAGGTTCTCTATTATCAATCCTCGTCTAACTATCTGACAACGGAAGTTTATCGATTATCTTTATTGTTTTCCGATAGCGGAAATGACGTTATTTCACAGTCTCCTTTTTCAAGTGCACTTTAATTGTGCCAGCTCCTAAAAACCCAACACCATCACTCCTACCATATACATTTCTTGTTATTCTGTTAATTTGCTGGATAAACAAATAATAATTTCCCATCACGTAATAATTCCCTGCCTTGTCTTGTTGATCATTTATTGCCTACGCTCATTTAACTAACCTGAGGTGTATTCATAGTCCATGGTATAGTCCAAACGTCCTGAGAAGGATCTTGTCGCTCTCCGATTCTATATTTCCGTTTTAGCACTGAATAGTGTCGTGACCTCGGGAATTGAGCGGTTACAAAAAATTACCATCAATTTCACAAAAGACTAAACGATGTTCTAGCTTCCTATGACTGGGAGGAAGTTAAATTTGGTCCAGCATCGGGATGAGAAAGTTTCGGATGATCAGCGAAGCATATATACAACGGGTTTCTTCGTTCAGGATATCCCGTAACGATCTCGGTCTCCTGCACTAGGCCTTGGAGATTATAATAATCTCATTTTACGCAGCACTTTCCACCACTTGGCTAATTTGAGTGGGGAAACTTCAGGGTGCAGGATCGTAACTACGGTGAAGTGACTCCGCGGTGTTGCTAGAGTCTGAGTCAAGTAAGCTACCGCTTACGTCACTCGGTTTAATCTCGCCTAAGCTTGAAATTCGCTCTGTAACTTCATTGTAATCTGAGATCCGAATAGCGCGGGCACTTTCCGAATCCGAGAATTTCTTCTTTGCTATTATTTCACCCATACGCATACATATAACCGATTCTGCACGAGTCACAGAGTGGAATCATATTAAATTGTACGTGAGTTTATCGAACTCGGTACCTACAACGGAGGCCAAGATATCTGCAGCGAGCAATCAATTAATCTTAACGCTCGTATAAGGGATGAATTGTTCGTCTGGCGTTGCAGTCGAGATGTGAAAACGGCGTCACTCGGCGTCTTTGTCCCCTGAAGCTCGGACTCAGCCGACGAGGGCCCTCATAATAATTTGAAGAAACTCAAACAAAAGATCGGTAAATAATGGAAGACGCGGATATCAAAGGCCGGGGACTTACGAGTTTAATTCACTAATTGAAGGAGGTGGGGAGGGCGACCGGGGATAATAACTCCGGGTACCGACAGCACGGTATGGCGCAAAGTTGCGAATACTTTCAATTCACTCGAGGCCAAAGAAGTTTTTAGAGACAAAGCTCCGCCGCTTCGCTCTTCTCGGCAGCCCGGCATCTCGCGTTGTTGAGGCGAAAGTGCATCGTGCGCCTTTATAAACAACCCGTCTGTACACATCAGACGGCTAACGCCTATTATCGTCATCGCGCCGCTCACAAAGGATTTTAACCTACCCGCGATGAAAGTGGACATGGTCCTCCGCGAGGCGCAGCGCCGCGGAAATGGAGTATTTATCCCCAACCCGAGGGGGATGAAAGCGCGATTCAAACGGCGGTCCTACTCGAAGGAAGAAAATTCCCGATCCGCTGCAGCGCCCGCGCCCTGCAAGCCGCGGGAAGTACTTTTAGTCGGCGGAGATCACTCATTCTTTGGCGTACCTCGAGCACCGCTGACTCGCTATCGCGAAACTTTTAGAATTTCAAATCGCACTCGGTGACGAGACTTTCCTGTTTTTCCTCACCCGGCACGCTGGTCGGAGGTAAAGTATTCCAGGAACGGCGGCGGGGCGAGAGGGAGCTTCGATCTGGATCCCGGCAAAGGGAGAAACGGAGGAAAGGCATCTTACGGTCCATTGAGTCGACAGAATGACACAAGTCCGGGACACACATCCCCGAGCTTGCCGTACGGGCCATTCATTCCCGCGCGACGTACGATGATCTATGATAAAGTCCCGAGTTTTAGGTTTCTTATCCCACCCCATTTCTAACAGCATCTCGGTGCTGGACTCTGATTCATTGTCTTTGTTTCAATAGTTTAGAATTTTCTACTTGCTTCGTACAGCTGCCGTTATCAGAAATCAGTTAACAGAATCGTATCGTGCATGTGTGTTCGTTAAATAAGAGTAGCTTTTTCGAAGGCTGCTCGTCGGACGAGTCACCTGCCACACATCAAGCCTGCAGAGGTGTGAATTGTGCGGTAAACGTCGAGTCGTGAAGCTTGAGGCAAGTTTAACCCAGCGTGGCTGGTGGCAAGAGTACAGCGAGATGATATGTGTCAGGTCCATAATGTGCCCGACTCAGAGCTAAGCAAATGCTACTTCCGTTTATGCATAATTGTGCGATGCGGAGGCACAGGCGTTGTGACGCATGATCTCTGTGCCCCGATCCTCGAACAGACAAACGTACACTCGTGACGAAATTGTGTAATAATCGTAGACACGTCGGGAGGATCACTTACGACGGCTTTTGTCACCGGCGCGATTCAACGCCGATCGACAATTTTGAGAAACGTCTGAGAAACTTCCCGTCAATGATAGGCGAATAATTTGGAATTACGAATGGAGAAACTATGGGGAAATTTCTGAGTCGTTTACCGGAATCGCCGTAAGATCGATGCCGAAGCGTTGAATGCGAGCGATGAAAATGCGAACGCGGTAATTATTTTCGATGGATTGAATGAAAGGTGAGTGGAGAGAGAGAAAGAGGAAGAGGGGGGAAGGAGAAAACAGGAATGGAGATTAACAGGTGTACTTGCTGTTTAGAGGCAGCAAAGTCGTAATCATCTGCAGATGAAAGAGCTGCCAGCCGAGTCGAGCGGAAAGGCCTGCTTCACCACCATCAGGAAGCTTTGCCGGCACACCGAAAGCCACCGCAGAAGCTAACGTGCCGTCGAGCTTGCGTGTGTGGATTCGTTCACACAAGCGAAAGCGAGCCACTCGACGCTTTGCGAGCAGCAGCCAACGTCCCAGAAGCCCCCAAACCGTTTCTCCTCCGACCGCGGGCCTCCAAATTAACCGATCAATCCGCGAGCTTTCAACATTTCACCGACTTCAAACACACGTCACTCAACTCTTGTATAATTAATTATTAATCTTTTGTACGGAGGAGCGAAGGGGGAAGTCTCCTCTTGTTCTGCCGCGCGATTATTGACAGACTGACGGACCGGCTTTTCTTGCCTGTTCTACTCGTTTTTTCACAAGAGCTGCCACCTTTTTTTCTCGTTTAGTTTTCTGCTCTCTCGGTTTTCTGCTGGTTATTTGCTCACGCCGTTTTTCCACCCGTTGCTTCGTATCGGATCGTTGACTAACTTTTCCCGGGAGTTCAAAGCGCACGTTGTCTTCGTTACCGAAAGTTCTATCAACATTCACAATCCAATTACCTGACCAGCGTACTCTCACGGTTGTTACCTTTACGTACGTAGCGCAAAATTCACCCCTATAATCTATAATGAATGTACGCGAACACCGCGTCCTTACAATTAGTGCCGGTAAGTTTAAAACTTTCAAGAATGAGTGATCGGAAACCAAGAAATTGCAAAATACGGTTAATAATTGTGAACAATTTTCAAAGCCGGTCATAAAAAATACTGTAAATTGAAAGAGAAAATTAATGCCAAACTGGATGAGAGAACTAATTCACGCGGTGAGTAAGATTACCTTCTCCAAGGACGAAAATTCGTGAACAAGTATATTACACAACACCCTCAGCGTTACCCCTGATTGTTATTACTATAATTATTGACGGAAGCGCAAGATCGGATTTGTAATTATTCCGCAGGTAGGCAAGCGAGCTTTTAGGTGGTCTAGACAAGGCGTTAGGTTATAATGGCTGTCCGGCTTGTGGTTCCGTAGGAGGTGAGGCGCAACGAGTCGTGTTTGTCGGGTAATCCTGCAGGTTTGGAGAATGTCGACGGTCGAGCAGCCAGGATGACAGCCAAGGTGTTCCTGGAGGGAAGTAGCTGAGTATAGAAGGCACCTTAACGCCTGACGCCTCAAACAGAATCATCAAAGCCGATTCCCTCGGCCCGTGAGAGACGGGACTCGGAGAATCGGCGACGATCCTTGCGGCCAGCGGCAATTTCTACGCCTCAAGTAGTTCGAGTCCGGTTATGGTCAGACGAGACAAAGCAAGGCCCGTGCGTTCAAAGGCGGATTTGCGCAAGATTGTCCGATGTTTGTGCTCTCGATGTTCGGTGAAACTTGTGCGACTTTTTGTGCGCGGATGTGTGTGTCTTTTGTTTTTATCTCATCGTTTCCGCAAACGTACTCATTGGCAAGCAGAGCGGTTTACCCGGGGTGATTTGTTTATTTATTCGGTCAAGTGTTGATTCGGTGAACACACAGGAACGATAATGACGCCTCGTCCCTTTGACCACATTAGTCGGATCACTCTTAATCCCACTACGAAGTGCTGCGTAGAGTATCGTTGGTTGGGTATGTAGATGGACTTTGTTCGTTATGCGCACATTATACATGTGTGCGGAATACTTTGAGATGTGGGAATTGTGAGCAAAGCCTGCGACATGGATTATTTCAGAGGCAAAATTAAACTGTAGGACGGGTTAGATCGAGACACGAGATTTACGCCTGGTTACGAAGATGATGTGTACCTACCGCAAATTTTTGATTCTTAACAAAAAAAATAAGGTCTGACGCTCGTCTAGAGATTGTACTCGATGTTTATAAACACAGCACGACGAATTTATGGAAATACGATTGCATGGAAAGTAGGGTTCCATTAAGGGGTGAAAAGCCAAACTTGTTTCCTACGATGCCTTTTGAGAAACCAAAGTTTTGGAGGAATGTAGTTTATTTCGACATGATGACGTTTATATATGATCCCGTCAGCTTTTGTGATTTTTGTTCGTTTATCAAGAAAGTCAACTTTGAAATCACGTACATTTAGTTTGTTAGAATTCAAGCTTTCCAATATTTATCGGAAACTTTGATTACCGTTGTTATATTTGTAGTTTTAAGAAACTATGTGCCCATTTTTCATATTCAGAACCGGAGTAAAATCGGACGATTCTCAAATTGGTTTCTGTTTTATGTTGATTCTTATTCTCACGATAAAAGCCGCACGGCGTGACACATCCATTCGATAATTTACTATCAAAAACGATAAAATCTTAATTTTGAGAAAATTTTCACCACTTCGACCCACTTATATACCCGATTTGCAAAAATCCATCAAAGACATCTATGAGCTTCGGGTAAATCCTGGAACTTGCAAACCTTGTCAACTTGTATATAATATATCGTCGCTACATCTGCGCATTGTGTACAGCAGGTATACAATACATGCGCGATACGTTTATTATTTAATAAAAATGTTATTGTGGGAAATGGGAGAGGACACAAATCGGACAATAACGCCGAGCCGGGGCAAACTAAGATTGGCGTCGGTATCAGGGACGAGTCGAGTCGAGGGTGAGCGCCGGGTCGTCGTCGGGGGTCGAGGGTCGGGGGTTGGGGGGTTGGGGGGTCGGTCCGGACGAACAGACGAGCACATATTGGGTCCGTCTCATCGGCGGGGCGGCGGCGAGATGGCCCGTGTGTAGATATCCATATCCGTGCGTGTTCGTGGCCCCAGATGGCAGCGGTGCCCATTCCGGGAGACGCTTACCCGGGTATATGGAGAGGCGAAAGAGACGGGCGACACGTACGGCCGGCTTATTCGTACGCGGAAATGCGGGACGGAGGGAGAGGACGAGGGCCAGCGTCGCCTGCCTCGCGGGTATCGGGGATCGGGGGTGCGGATGGGGTTATTGGCGGGGAGCGTGTCAAGCGAGCGTATCGCGATGCCCGCCCCGAAAAACCCCGACCCCTCTTCCCGCTTCCTCGACCTACGACGATCCCCAACCCATAACCTGATCCACCCAGGACGATATATTATTTTAATGTTTTAATATCGTGTCGCTGTAGTCGTTCTGCCAACGCGGTGTTCCTCCCAGCTTTTACCGAGGATACTGCCATTCTCTCCCAAAGCTTCGTCCCCGGCACTTCATCCCCTCGGTATCTTCCGCCCTGCGCTCTCGCCGACTTCCAGTGTCCAAATTTTGTCCACTTGTCAAACTTCTATTGAGTTCTACGCACCCCCACCTCAGGGTAACGGGATTCGAGGAGGTCCACATTCGGTGAAAGGGAATTTACACTCTGCTTTACTATTTGTAATGCTATTGATTTTACACCGCAAGTATCTCAAGTTGTCAAAATTATTGTCTGATGATTTGAGACTAAATCGAAGCGACCTTTCTCACGCATGGCGTTTAATTTCCCTTCTTTTTTTCTTTCGTTTTTCTTCAAGGTACGAAACTTCAAGGATGTAAAATCAGTACTTCGAAAATCATCGTGTAAGCTTGAAAATATATTACAATGATAAATATTCAATTTTCAACTATCTCGTAATTAAATTGACAAAAATAGAGATCTTTTTGACCGAGAATTGAATACGAATGATGTATAATCCATACGATAAGACCGGAACTGATTATTTGCTTTGAAAATAACTATACTCTGATCGGAATACCGTTATACGAATTTTTAAGCCTAATTTATCACATGCGACTGTGGTGCGAGGGGAAGTGATAGGTACAGAATAGGTAGCAGAAAAAAATTCCATGAACATAGAGAGGCCGCACACCTTACCATGTCGGTGTGAAATTAATACGGAATAATGCGAGGGTATAAATCAGGAAGCATCGAAACGAGCCTGCAGAGTTTGAAATCAATAATAATGGGCATGAGCCATTAGTAAAATGAATAAATTATGCCTCACATTATGTGTATTGTAGTGAGGTGGGCAGTAATAAGTCATGAATCATATTAGTGAATAATCCACATCAACGGACGAGCGGAGTTCGAAGCGAATTCCGCGTTTCGCGCGCACAACGCGCACACATCGTCGAAAATATCAATTGCAAAAACGGAACAACCTCGCCGCGATCCCGATAAATTCACCGTTATCATAACTTGGAATATAATAAACAAAACTCATTGCAGAGCCCCGCCTCGAGTCGGTATATACGCGGGGGTTTCGAGCCGATTAAAGTGGCTCGTAATCCAGGGGAACAGTGGGTTTGCCGCTGGCACATCAACGTTGCCCGTCTCGTCTCGGAGGAAAAAAAGTAGGCGTACTATGAATGCCGTTCCCGAAAATTGCAAATCGTTAGCCTTATTCGTTTTGGCTCAGATGCTGCAGACGCATAAATTGAAAGGCAGACGCTGCAAGCTCTCTTCGCTTGTATGCGTTGTTGGTGTTGAGAAAGGCCCGATAAATAACAGCACAACACCCCGCGTCTCTCTGGGGTTCACACACGCTCGCCATATTCGTATACCACTTCTGTTAGTATTATTATTTCTTATACTCGTACGAAGTACGCCACGATCTCCACCCTGGGAAACGCGGCCTGGTAATTACCCTAATTAACGCTGCAGCGTATAACGAAAATGCCGCTGTGCTCTGCACAAATGCCAAAACCCTTCGTCTAAGCTCCTCGCCGTCACCAAAACCCACACAGCCACACCAATCCACCGCAGATTCGTCGCCGCGTTATTGTTTCTTTTGCTTTTTTTTTTTTTGCTTTTTGTTTATTCTCTCTTCCTGCTCAACAAAAATATTGTTTGCGTTTATCTATTTCGAAATCATAAAAAACTCGTTTAATATACGCTTTTTGTCGTTGATTCGATCCACTATTTTTTTTCGAGAAATTCTGTGAAACTGAGAGAGATATCGTAGATCTAGAATAAGCTGAAAAAAAAACTATCACTTTTATTCCATTTTACGCCGTCTTTTCAGCGTAAGAAAAATAATTCTTTTATATTTGTGTTTATAAATCGGGAAAAAAATGACTGAGCTTTTTTCAGCGCGAGTAGATAAACTACAACCTGACAAATTGTCGTGAGAAAAATAAGCGAAAAAAGTGGCTCCGCAGTTGCCTGGTTCCCATCCATCCCATTCGCAACTAATTCATTATTCATTCGTACCGATTGGCAAGTTTTAGCCGAGTGCTGCAACTTTCGACTATACAGACACGGCAGACTCAGGGGCGTCCATATCGACGCGCAGGGGTGCACAGCTTCCCATTACCGGGGCACTTCATGCGGACCGCGTGCAGGACGAACAGGGTTGGTTAGCCGTTCACCTCCCCCGGAGGCGATATCGTATAAATGTGCAGTTAATTACTTACGCCGCGGCCACGACAGCACTGTCTGTGCCGAGTCTCTCTCTCTCCGTCTTCCTCTACATCTTTCTCTATTTCCCTCTTTCTCTTTCCCTTCCGCTCCCCGTTCTCGCCGTTCCTCTCGGTCCCGCCGAACTCTTCTCTCTCCATCGGCTCGTCCCTGCGCCATCCGCGTTATGGCGGCGCGTGTTAAGGAAACTAATGTTTATTTGAAAAACTAATTGAACGGGACTCTCGCGTCTACAGCTAGCAATTAAACGAGATTACTGCAGCAGCGCGAGCTCTCGGGGATTAGATAGCTGCCCTGTAAGATATGGTACACGTTATGTTTAACTACGCGGCCAGTTCTGAACCGTCGTCGATAATTAATTGCTCCTGGTCACATGAAATCCTCTCTTTTCAACGTCCTACAACAACCACCTATATCCTCAAACTTCGATTTTTCACACTGCTTTGCAAGCTTTTTTCTCCATTTTGTACACCCACGATAGTAAATCACAGTATTGACATCGTGTACTGCATTATCGTGAATATGTGTGTCTTTTTAGTGTTTTTTTCTCGAGTCAATCAGGAACAGACAGCTGCTGTCAACGTCCGAAAAATCATAAACAAACTATAAATTTTATTTATGGAAAAATGAAACGCATAAAAATAAACGTGATTGAAATCTATATTCTTGTTTATGTTTCAGATATGCATGTGTTGCGGTACGCTTTGAATACAAAGGTGGGAATTTTCATCGAAAAGTGGGTCGAATTTTCAATTCCTAATCTTAATATTCGTCGAGGAAATAAGCGCTGAACAATACTTACGTATAATAACATGCTAACATTTCCAACGAACTAACGAAGTACAGAGCCTACGATAAATATTCCAGAACACGGGGCTTGCAGGGTGTGCGTAATAAACTTTGAGAAAAGAATCGTGAGTGAGGATTTTTATTTGCCGTCTTCGATTCGGCCGGTGAAACTTTTCGGGGATTAGCTTCTGACAGGGGGTCACGCACTCGCAAGCTCATCCGTTCTCGGTGGGTCTTCGGGTCATTCGAACTTGGCCAGAGGGTAGCAGGCCTGCAAGCTCGATGGATCGGAGGGTCTCTCTCGCCGTTCTTAATACCGCCTAAATTAAGTCAGCTGTTGGAATAACGTCAGTTGGAAAATAGGAGAATAATTATATCGGTAAAAGCAACGCCCAAGGATAAGTAAGAGCGTAGAAATTGCTCCTGCAGGGCAGCTTGCTGCGTTCAGCTTCTATTCTACTACACGTACCTTCACGTGTATCTAGGCGGAAACGGTAGGCAAACTACGGATGCGAGGCCACCTCAGCGCTTACGTTTTACGCCCGGTTTATATTTACCGCGGTTGTTCCTCCGGCGGCTTCACGTTCGCCGTTCTGCAGTTGCACGTAACGACCGTATTACGTATAAAGGTACCTTATACGTACGATTACGCGAACAAGTACCTATGTATACACCCTGCTCGGTACGTATTGCGTGAGCTAGTGCCACGGCGCGTTTATTTGTGCCCAGGTTAAAATACAGCCGCATTTCCACCCACCGCTAAGCACCGCGTGTACGTAGGAAAGATACTCGCATGATGCTAGTTATCTCGTGAGACTCGACCCCCGCTTGTCTCTGTCTCTCTCTCACACACACTCGTACTATCCATCTCTTGTTTCCTACTCAATTTGCAACCAGGCATCAAGTACTGCGGCCTAGAAAAATGTAAGACGCGAAACACACTTACAGGATTTTCGAACTCGAAAAACGTACGAAACTATCCCTGAATCATTTTTCTAGGAACATTTTCTAACCTCTGATTTATTTTGTGAGCTATCCACAGTTATTTGTAATATATATTTCTGCGACTATTGCGATGCAAAATTTAATGTTGTCGCATTAATAAGAAACATATTACCATTAATATTGTACGCTTAAGAAAAAAAAAGAAAAACAGTTCCGACAGCCAAAATTGTGTTATTACGAGTAAATTTCAGTGATTACTTTGCGTACGGAACACAAATATTTTAGTATTTTTCACTGGTAACTTTCGTACGAGAATCTAAAAAATTTTGTTACAATTGCAAAAATCAGATTTGCAGAGTAAAATCATGGTATCAAGATTGTAAAATAATTTCTTAATGACTACGATTACAAAAGTCATCCTTTTCATGGAATTATTGCAATGAATAAAATTGTGTTCAGCAACGAACAAGAAGGATATTTTGTGCATGCCCTTCTTATAAATTTTATCCAATACAATTCTTTCTAAGAGAAATCATTTGAATGATTTTACCGCTTGGAACTGACCATAACAATGACCCTTGAGGAAAATTTCCGATAAAAATTTGTTAAAAAAATCAAAACAGAATCAGACTTTCTTCCAAACCGTAAAAGTCGATCAAAGACTCGAGTATGTGAATTAAAAAATTGTTACACAACCTCGAAAGTTGAATTATATAAAAAAATTAACATATACTCGTTTGATCTTCACGAACTTAAAAAAATGATATAAGCCCTGATTCCTCGACCAGTTCTATTTTAAGATGGAACGCCCTGTATACACGGTATTCGCCTATAAAGCGGTCTAGCCTCGAGTACCGCAGGGGTTGAAACGGTGCACCAGCACCGAGAGGGTGGTTTCTATCGTCGTCGGCGGGACGTCCGACACGGTTCTGCACCCTGAGCTCGGCGGGTGAGAGAGGGGGGTGAAGGTTGGGGGGCTATATGGTCGAGGATATATTCGGGAAGCATGTAGGTTACGTTGGCCGGCGGTGCTGCATCCCCCACCCCTCCCGCCCCCGCAATCCCGTCGACCGTCCGATCGTTGCCATGCGTCGGTTATACCGGCGGTCCAGAAACCCGCCGGCTGCCGATACTTGCACCTTGGGTTCGCAGATTAATGCAACGTCGTAACACGATACTGTCCGACCCTTCTACCCCTTCTTCATCCCCGTCAACGTATATATACGTACCTAACCTGCACGGAAACTGCACCTAAAACTACCACGCTCTGCGCCAAGCAAGTTCCTATACAAGTTATAATTATCGGCCTTCGCTGCATCCGATAGCGAATAAGCGATTGTCCTCGATCCTCCGGCTATGTACGATAAATCTGGAGGCAGAAGACCGCCGTCGATTGCAAGCTGCGCGTTCGTCGTCTCGAATGAAAGCTCGCTTGCTGAGAATGAATTTCACTCGGTAACGGAGATGGATATTCTTTCGATGTAAAAATCACGGGACGATGGAACCCTGTGAAACAGTATGAAAGTGGGTTGGAAATATTTTTAACCAACTCCGAAGATCGTGTTTACGGCAAATCATGAATAACGGAGATAACCGATAAATTATTTATTTTTCTACCGGTCTCTTTGTCGATCGGATCAAACGAACATCTCACCTAGAAAAGTGAAGTGAATTGAAAAATAAAATAAGGGAAAAAATTATCTACAGTGGACGGTGAGATTTTAAGGAATGACAATAGCGGTGCCGCAGGTTAGTCACGGTCGTTTACGTTTTTTGTTATTTTTTTTTTTTTTCTCTCTTCCGTTCAACCGTTGGAACAGTGACGTCGACGTGAAAGCGATTGGTACTAGGGTTATACGACAAGTATTATATTTCACGCTCGATCGGATTCCAATCCAATGGTGTAGTCAGATTCTCAAGAAGCTCTTACAAGGGTCACCATTATCGTTCCCCAACAAATTCAGGGGGAATAAAAGAGAGAGTTCATTGCATATACGCGGACGGGGGCAAGCGGCGAGGGCGCCAAAAGGTCCATCTATGAGATGGGCTCGCCTCGATAAGGGACACATAAAGTAGATGGAGACTTAAAGACGCGGCGGCGGTTCCGATACCGTTCTGATTTCGCCCCGATATACTCAGCCGAAATCGCACCTAGATCCGAAAACCCCGCGATGATTCTTTGGCCGCAAGTTAAACCCGCTGCAGAGACTCTCTGATGGCCGTTACAGCGACCATCGAATCGATGAAAAACAGGACCGCGTGGGGGATCAGGGTCTATTCTTACGTCGGGATGATGCGAAATCCTAGATTCTGGCGGTCCGGTTTTCATTGGCTAGTGCACACGCGTTTCGGATAAAATTCTTTGTCGTCTGATTTTTTTCTGAATGAGTTTAAGCCTGCATAACCGATTTCGATCGTCATGTCGGACTCATTCGTCCCCTCAACTTTCTATTCTTTATTTTGTTTTCAGTATAACTTACACAGGAGTTTAACATTATATGTACTTGTACTTTTGTCAAATAATTAAAATTGCTTAATTGATTCTTGCAAATTTATAATATCTTTCTACAGATGATCGTATTCATATATAATTGTACATTTCGTATAATTAGGAATATCCCGCGAATAGTACCGGAATAGAATTTAAAATTGCGAAAAAATATTGCGGCATTTATTCCGAGTAAGAATTATCCGAGCTTTGAAATGCGAAAATGAATCCGTGACTAACTAATCTGCAGCTTTTTGCAAGACGTTACAAATTTCGAGTAATTTTCTCTTCATATTACAATTATCGTTATATAGACTGAAAACGGTGATGTATATTCGCGAGAAATGGGACGGATGCCTAGCGACAAAGGGAAGGCGGAGGGGTTGATAACGAATGGCGAACACTCATCGCTAGGCGATTTATAAGCCCTTGCGCAAAGCTGTTACACAGGCGTCTGTCTGTGGCCCGGAGAGATACCAACGTGCCGACATTACATTCCACATTAACCAAATTATGATTTAAGGTCGGCATTGTTGGCGTGCCGATTGTTCACATCCGAATAGTTCGTCCTCGTTCCTGCTTTCGGCGTAAATTTTAATGTCGGATCAATTACTCCAATGCAAATCGTGCACCGCCACATCGAGCGCATACCTACCTCATTCCACTGTCCTTTCGATTTTTCGGTTTGGATTTTTCTTCGAGATTATTTTTCATTCGTATATAACTCCGACTTGCGTCAGAGTTACAGTGTTCTAAGTCTGGCGCCATTATAAACTCTGGAATATAAATTTATGCTTCATCTTCATTCATTCGTTAATTTCAGTTTCAATTTTCGATGCCTATGTTTCGCCGAAATTATTTTTCATTCATTTTTAATTCCGACTCGTTCAGACTTATAGTGTTTTGAATCTGGCGCCATTATATACTCTGGAATAACAATTTTAGTTTCATCGCCTCCTCGCGGGTGATCATTCGTCATTTTGTATGGACAAGACATATATCAGGTACTCCGTAACTGAAATAACAGAAAGACAACTTATATACAATATACATATAGTCCGTGGTTGCGGATCTAACCGTCTTTTGCTTTATATTCTCCTTTTTTCTTCTTCTTGAAATAATAATCCCCGTGTCCGCCCTGACGCAAATAAACCCGATCGCCCACTCGGTGTATAAATCCGTCAGGTATAAAGCGAGCGCGTTATTGAACTCGCAAATTCGCCTAATTTATTACACTCTCTGAGATTTTCACAAGTTTGTCGATTCTCCTAAAGTTACCGATCGTCTCTCATCGCCTATAGAATCAAACTAACGATTTTTCACCTTCCAATGAAAAAAGAGGCGGACTATATATTACCCAAAATACAATCACCCTCGACATCGTGTAAAGCCCAATTAAAAATTCTCCTAATAAACGAATTCCCGTTCCCCGAATCGTTCTAGCTAGGAAAAAAAAAGATCTGTGAATTATTTTCACCGGTCGAAAAGTCGGGATTGTTCTTGAACCGTTCTCCTCCTTGAATTTCTTTTTTTTTTTTCAATTTCCTTTTCTTCTACGTCGTATAGCTGCTGTTGAGCATCGCGAGAGCAATCGCCGGTGCAGATGCACTCAGGCACTCTCTGGCAGCCCGCGAGTAGAAGTATGATTTCGAGCGTCGTAAAAGTGATATACGCGTCTGCTTCGTGACTCGTGAGTCACTCGTCAGGTTTACGGCGCCGTTGAGCGTACGTCAGAGCAAGTGTGACGCGGGGTTCCTGACTCGAAGACGAGAGAAAGCCAGGAGCTGCAGTTACGGTGTCGCTGCACCAGTCGTTCGTCTCTGCGGAACCAGGACCGACACTATCCGCTTCCATCCCGACGCCAGTGATCGGAGACGGCCGGCGCCCCGGTGATCTACGGGTCGACGTCTCGCCTCGCGAACTTTTCAACACTCTCCAAGGTCGGCCATTCAATCTACCCCGATGCGCGACTCGCGTCTACCTACAAAATCCTACCGCGTATGTACATATGTACGACATGTACGAATAATACGACGATTTCTTCTACCCTTGGAAAATTCTATCGGTGATTGCGATTGCTTCTCCGAAACCTGAAATCGGTAATCTCTCGAGAGTCAAAAGTTCACGGGAGGTACTTGATCTTTACACAATGCGGTCCACGGTTAAACACGAAGTTCTGTAACTGTTGCAAGCTTTTCAATTTCACAGATTCCTGCTCCACGAATGTGCCAGTGTAACGAAAACACAGAAATAATGACGGATTAGGTGTTGACAGCGTACAAACGGTAGAAATGACGAAATTTTATTTGATCAAGGTGCTTTTGTTGCAGATATTTACCATTTTTAGGTCCACTAATCAGCAGGGGTTTGAAAAATATTCGAAATACTTCGAAATCTAACGTTGAGGAAACATCATAAAAAGTTTTGTACCATACAGGATCAAAATCGTGGTTGCGCGAACCTACTGAAAATAGACGAAAATTCGAATTCAACGATCGTCGAATATTCAGTACCAGCATAAAAGCGTAGAAATATAACAATCGCGGATCGATCGTTGGCCTCCGCGTCTGCCGCCTTGTTCCGTAATTAGCAAAAGTAGGAAAGAGGAGGCCGTAGAGCGGTAGAAATGCAATAAAAGTTTATGCCCGCCATATGTTGTAATACAGTAGTGGGTAACGCCGGGGGTGGATGGGGGGTGGCGGAGGTGGCGCTGGCGGCAGAAGCGAGGAATAGGAGAGCGGCGGTGGCAGCAGGGATCGGTAAAATATGCAGGCAATAAGTATGGATTGTTATTAACACGGGGTACCGGCGGTGTCCGTTGCGTTTCTGAATCCATTACCCCGGCATGGCGGCTGAAATACAGGCCGATATATCCGCCCCGTGTACATCGGCACGGCCAAACTGTGTACCGAGAACCGAGTGCATGAATGGATTAGCCCTGGCCCACTTGTCAATGTGTGACCGCCCGCCGCCACACGCGCCCGAACGTCCAACCCACCGCATCCCTCCGCCGAAACTTCACCCCCATTCGGGACCGAGTTACGAGCCGGATTTTATCGCGAATATACCTGCAATAACCCAAACTCTTCGATTCGTGCCACACACATCTCGACACTCGTGAAGGTCACCTGTTCTTTTTACAATTTTTTTTATTTTTTTTATTATTTTACTTTGGATCCGAACACCGATACCTCGTTTTATTCACCGTAACGAAAATTTCTGCGGCTGTGATCTTTCTGCGTCGATTGTTGAAATTTAATGGAATTTGTCGGTATGTTGATTGGCTTAGTGCAGTTTTAACAAGGAAGGCACCCGAGGTGCATCCCGCTGATTTTCTTCATTCTGTGATGTATCGTAGTGCATTAAAAAATATTACGTACTTACTCTTTTCACGTGATAATTTAACCGTTTATGGGATAAAGATCAGACCCTGAAATTTTCCCCCCAAAAATTTGTTCTTCAAGATTTTTCGATAGTAGCGTAAGATTTTATTGATAAGCCCAAATGGACATCGTTCCCTGTATCAACTCACGGTAACATGCTTACTATTTCTAGCCTCAGGCTCAGGTTTCATCCCTTATTTATGGAGGGTGAAACTTGGGGAAGGTTTTAACTCCTTAAACGGTCGAATTTGCCCGTAACAAAATACGAGTCCAATGTCTTTCTATGTACTACAAAATATCGCGTAATGAAAAGAACGGTGAAGTACACTTCGGTTGATCGCCGTCTAAAATGCAGTGATCGTATTTTTAGCGAGATCCCGAGCGGACCTTGAAACCTGCGTTTTGAGAAATGGCTGCGAAAAAGGCGAGAAAAGGTCGACTCGTTGGATGTTTGAAAGAGCCTCGGTGGAGAGTTTCTGGGTTAGAATTAGGTTGCCAGTTCGTTAAAACGGGTAGACAAATAATTGAGGCGAGCCGCGAGAAGCCCGGGAGTGATGGGGTTGGCGGTGGTGGTGGGGGGGGGGGAAACGGGGGATGGGGATGAGGGCTGCTGGAATGGGAGTGCAGGGTTCTAACTAGACGCAATCAGGCAGGTCGGGCGTCTCGACTTGTTCGTAAAGGAATGAAGACTAACAGCACGTCACAGGGAGGCTAACCAGGAGTAATGCTGCCGGAGATCAATCTCCGGGGTCCATGAGAGTCCGCGGAGGCCGAAGCAGCGCAGCTTCGCCGGTGGCGGAGGGTAAACGAAAGGTAAGGTAAGCCCCTGTCATTGGGCTCGATCAACTCGCCGAAGCGTCCCTCTATCAATCTCAATTCCCCGCTAGTCCCGATCCTCAAAGCGCGAATACTTAGTATATTTCACGAGCGAATCCCGGTCGTCCTTAGAGCCGAAACTCCGAGGAACCGACGTCGTCGACGTCGGTAGACTGCGTCGCTGCAGGAGGAAACTGTGTCTCGGATAAGACAGTCGGGACAGTCAACTCGGGTTGATTTACCCGGGCCGGTGGTTTGGCGCTGAGACGCGCAGCGCCAGATTTAGTGAGACGTCGCTGCGGCGCTACGGACGCATAGATATCTTCTAGTGGCGTGCTCGGCGCTTCGCGGCTGCACGAGGGTTGCTCTGCCGCGAATTGCGACGGAACGCCATCCCGCTATCAACGTAAATCAGTGTCGCCGAAGCGTTTTCGCGACGTGTCGTGAAAATTCTTTGAGGAGAATCGCAAAAATCTCTCTCTTCGCGGACGCGGCGGTTCGTTGTTATTGTTTTTTTTTTTTTGTTCATCTTTTTTTTATTTTTTCCACCCGACCGCCGCGTTCACCCCGCGGCGTTTATTCGTATCCGAAACACATTCATTCTCATTGGAAACATTACGCGACGCGGGGGCCCCGCCGAGCCGGGGGAATGGAATAGGGTATTACCAAGAGCCAATGATATAGTGACTATTACCGTCACTGCACCAGGGCTCGGACTGATGGCGGGTGACTGCGTACCTCGATAGCGCTAAGCTTCGGGCAGTAAAATACATCGGTCGGTCGGTCCGCGTGATCCGCTCGTATCAATGCTCGCGGCCTGCGAACCGTTCGACCGTTCCGCGCTGTCGCCCCCGCTGCGTTCCCGCCCCCTCAAACCCACTTGCAACCCCCTTCTGCCCCGGGTCGTTACACGACGGTCCGGTCATAGCTCGCGTCAACCGGTGATCTATCGACGTGGTCGAGGGAGAGCTGGACGCACTTTCGTTCGCGGTTTTAGCCAAGGGATATGTGAGACGCGCGGATACTCCGGGTGGTTGGAAATTGAAGGAGGTGGATGAAAAAAAAGGGGGGGGGGGGAGAGAAGATCCGAATGACGGCCTTTGAATCAGTTCGGTAACAAATGACGGCGGCTAATATTGCCTATTGAATTGTTAGGAGATCTTGAAGGAGTTGCTGAGAGAGAAAGATCCTACGGTGGGCAGAGGATCACGGTTAAGACAGCGGGAACAGCTAGGGGTGTGCTTGCGGGGCTGACTGAACGCGTCCGCGCGGAGAAAAATTAATCACATTCTTCCCTGCAAATCCCAGCTCCTTTATCCGTGGCACCGCGAATACCCAGTCATTTGTCAGGAATAGTGAATTAATGATGATTGCTGGGTGGTAGGGACGGGTGGCTGGCGCTGGCTACCTGAATCACCCCCCTCCGCCCCGTGCTCTATTCACCCACCCCCTTACATCACCGTTTGCTAAACCCTGGTTTCTCTCACGGTCCCCGATCGTCGCCGTTTGCTTTAATGAAAACATTAACACCGCGATCGCGAGACTTTGTCCAACTTCGATGAAGAAATTTTTCCTCAAAACTGTCGCGGAGGAAGACAAACAATCGAGAAGTCACTTTAACTGGCTGTACTCAACGAAGATTGGCTGATCCGGTCGATCGAGAATATTCGCCAGACTTCAAAATATCGTCGATTTGTCCGGTACTCTAGTATACGGAAATTTCATTGGAATTATTTTAAGCACAATTTCCACCTTAAATAACTTGTTCGGGATTTTCCCCAAGAGATTAACGAAGATCGAAATGTTCGACATCCTATCAGAACCCCAAAGTACTCGTATTCGTGAAACCTTTGGATCCCTTGCAAACTGGCGAAATCTTATCAAGTATCGGGGGTTTCGACTGTGAATGAATTATTTCGAAGTGGTTAACCCCTCGAACCGTGCTATTATGGAAGTGCGAGGAACTCTGTAACGACTTGACAGTAATACTGATAGTAATAATAATAACAATGCTAATGATAATATAGTTCCGGACAATAAAGCGCGTATATATAACATGCACATGTACGAGTATAGCGTGACGAAGCAGTTGGTAACTAGGAGAGTTTTCGAGTTTGATTTCAATTGTCAAGCTCTGACGAGGAGAGAGACGCGGATGACCAATCTTGGAGCAAAACTTGAGCAATTTCCTGGTGCGCCCGAAGCGTTTGGGAGATCAGACGCGTCCCTTAGCCGACGGCGAGGCCGCGCGCCAAGTCGTTAAGTATGCATGTCGAGAGAGGGTCGATGGCGGAATGAGAAAAGGGAAGGGAAGGGAAGGGAAGGGCTGAGATCAGGCAGAGAGAGGTGAATATTTCTGCACAGAGTCTTCTCTAATTATCTCGTCAAGTCTAATCGCGCGTGGTAGATGACCAGACGGGCCTTTGAGCCGCACTCACGAATTCCGGGCCGTTCCTTTGCCCTCTCCTTTGGAGGACCGGCCGAATGTCTGCGCGGGGTTAAATCCTCAAACTACACTTATGACAGCGGTTAGTACAAGGGTTGGCGAAATTATGCTTGTCAGGTCCATTATCTGAACGCCACAAGTAAGCAGCTCCGGCGCTTGCAATCTCTGTCCCTGTTCGTTCGGCTCTGCGTATGTGCGCCGCGTGCGAAACGGAGGGGGATGAGAGAAGGGCCGACCCTCCACATCAAACGACGATGCCCGGCATTAAGTCGCCGAGGATTACGTCTCTGCCTCCGCGGTAATCCGGTCTTCTACAACTTCAACACCGCGTGCGGTCCCAGACGCTTGCTCTTGCGTTCAAAAGCCGCCCCCTCCCCCCCCAACCCCAACCCCCCTCGAACATTCGAAATGCCCTTTGCGACGATCGGATTCAATTTCGGGATCGCTGAGAGCCGGAGACTCTGCCCGTGGCTGCGGGACAACGACGCGGAGGAGTATCGTTGTTGTATACTAAAATTGTTCTTCTTTGAATACGAGGAAAAATCAACGGTTAATTTTCCACCCCCGCGATTGGGCCGCGCGGAGAGGTTACGTCAACGAACTGAAACACCCCTTAGTCTCCTCTCTCCTTCGCCGCTTCTTGAAAGACAATTACGCGGGATTCACCGTCGCCAGGAATGCATTTGTCAGGGCGGTTCGTGGGACCGCGGATTTCCCTCAAGGGTGTCATCGCTCACCGCCTCGCTTCGCCTCGCCTCGCCTCCGCGCCACCCGGGAACCTTCGCCACCCGCTTCCTTCATCGCCCTGGTCTCGCCGTCGAGCTTTCCACCCCCGAAGCCCCTCGACGCTGGCTACACAACCTATACCCACCAGCCAGCCTCCGGCCTACCAACACTGGCTTACCTCCACCGCTTCGAGCTCACTCATCGCCGTTTAAGGCGGATAAGCAGCCGCTATTTGTAACCTCTGTTCCACCACGATGAAGATTGAGTCGTCGAGGAGCGTGTTGACTACCTCGAGGACGGCGTCGATGAGACCCGGGTAAGCGGCAAACTTTTCTCGCCTTCTTCCTCGTCGCGGTTTTCGATTATACACTCAGGCGGGATTACAACACTTCTCCTTTGAATGTCGCTTTGTAAGTTTGCGAAGGAATCGACGGTCATCGCCGAAAGGTGGCTGTAAGTACGGTGCATCGCGAACGACTGCCAACTACTTGGGGATCATTGCGGCCAAGATTGTTACCAGCCAGCGAGACAATGTCCTCGCGACAATGAATCCTTTACTCCGACGGGTCGCAATTTCGATGTGTAATTGATTTTGGATAAGTTTGGCCAGAAATCACTGAAACGACAAGTTGCGTTCTCGAGAGTCTTGGCCCGCGACTATTGACTCTTGAAATATGACTGCTAAGTGGTCAATTGTAGGCGACGAATCTGTGTGTATAAAGGGGGAGCGATGCGTTAGTGCCTGATCTTGGAGAAGGCGAGGACAACTTGGAATAAGTTTCAAGTGGAATACCAGCGTATCTGAGGCATTGTTCGAGGCCCGTAACCGCGTGATCAATGCTCGGCGAACTATTCGCAGGTATAAGGAGGCCGACTTATACGTGGAACTCGAGAGCTGATGTTCGACGTCCGTTCGAAGCAGGCGGCCGCCGACATTCAAGGAACAATCGCTCCAAGATTCTATGACTATATACGGCCTCTGGGAATGGCCGTTCATTTATTCCGAATTACGCCGGCACACTCCCGAACCCATTATTGAGGAGGAAGGTGCTTTCGTTGCCCGACAATTTAGCGCTTTCGCTAAACCTCCCGAAAGCTCGGCTTAGCCCACCTCCACCCCCGCTCGCTCCTCACTGTCGGTCGGCTGAAAATTCGAGGACGGAATAAAGAAAGCGGGAAATAAAGGTTGGGGGCGCGCATCCGGTATTCGGGCCAATCGCGTATATCGGACTCGAATTTACACCGCGAGCACCTCGTTATTAGCACGCGCCCAAAGGGACGGATAAACGGTTCCTGCTAATAGCATAATTATACGAGGGACTTACGCGTTCGCCGGCTACGTCTGTAAAATAGTAACAGCAGATGGCACGACTCTGGCGGCAGAGGCGGCGGCGGCGAAGCAAGTTGTATCTCACAGATCTGTCGTGTGATTAAGCTTATTAAACGCTTAACTCATGGCGGGCTGGTTCAGCTGTACCCTTTTCTCCCCTCGCTTCTCTCGCTCTGCCACAGTTTCGGCCGCGCGGTGGATGCAATGCGGGGGAGGCGACGCGACGCGGGGGTGGAGAACGGAAGCGGGGGCGGCAAGACTACCGGCAACCAGGGAACATCCAGTGAACAGCCCCGCACACCAAATCATTGTTATTACGGAATATTACACAGCTGTATCAGCCTCCAGACTTCGCGCTAATAAACTGCGGTTATGTCCCTAATATACCGTATCTCAATTTTCACCGAATGGTTCGTTTGTTCGTTCGTTCGTTCGTTCGCTACATCACCCCGGCTTAGCCTTAGCGTGTTACAAATAAACCATTATCCCAACACTACTTGGAGCATACACACGTGCCCAAATTCTTTTCTCAAAATCCGAAGCATACTCTGGAAAATTCGGACAAGTTTTTCTGCAGTCAGAAATGGTTTTTGGAAAAAAATTATTCATCCACACAGTGCGCAATTGTAACCAACTTTTGCGGAACCTTGAGTGACGATGTTTTTTTTATCGAGATACCCTGCGAGTCATGTGCGATACTTCATTCTGATCTGTGGAATAATGGTGGAAAAAATCTCAACCACAATTCTGAAAAATCTGAAAGGCATAAAATCATTCTTTTTGTTCTTTCAGAGTCGTTATGGCCACTCTGCTGAATCAAGATTGTTTTTACCGAAAGTCGTACTTATTTTACCTAGAAAATTAAAAAGAAACGAGCAACGTTTGCGAGAAAAAATATATTTCTTTATTAATTTGATTTTCTTCCTACATTAGATTAATTGCCTGCTACAAAGTTAGCTCTCCATCTCAATGTTTGTAAAAGTTTTTGACCGATTTTTGACCTAGTAACAACTCATGCGCTGTATCTTTATTCTTTCAATCTAACACTATTAAGGCTGGTAATGAATTTTATACATTTATTTTCACGACTTTGAAAATTGAAGTTCGAATACGATAGAATATTTTTCGAAATGTAGCCAGAGACTCTCGAGCCCTGGGACAATTTCGCTTTTGACGCTTAAAGCACGAACTGAATACCATCGAAAATCGAAAGAGAATAAATTGATAAGGTCCGAGCGTTGAAAGGTGACTGAAAAAGCCCCAACGTGGTACCTGCGTTCAATTAGTGTTCTCTTAAATAATTGGCGAGGTAACGTGTCGACGAATCGGTTAATACCAGAGTGGAAAAAGGGGAGAGGGTATAGAGAGACGGTGCCGGGGCGTTCGGTAAGTAATTAACGACTCATTTATACGGTATCAGCGGCAGCAGCAGCACCGGCAGCAGCAGGATTTGTCGGTAAAGGGTGAGAGAGCGGAGAGTTCGCGGAGGTACAGGTACCAATGAAGAACCCCCCAAGCTAATAGGAAACGCTGTCGGTGATACCCTTAAATGTTTCCAGTGTTCCCCCCATCGCCCCTCCCTAATTCTTCCATTAATTTTTGCTGAGCTCCGGGGCTAGTTAATATGCATTAAAAAGAGTTGATAAAAGTATACTTTGCCTACCTGCCGCCTAAAGTCCACCTCGCCACTTTGCCCCTTCGTTCCTGTAGCTAATCGTAAGTATAACACGGATTCGCATTGCTTATGAACTCACAAAATTATCATATACACCACCGTATGCTCGGTTCGCTGTTGGCGAAACTCAAGCATTGATGCAGCAGAATTTTAGGGGAAAAACCATTGCTGTCAATGATGTCGCGAAGAGTGTTTGATAGTGAGAGAAATAGAGATTTGGCAAATTTTTTAACATTTATTCATTCATCTTTTGTCGGTTATAGAAACGCCTTTTCTTTCTAGATATATCGTTTGGCTTACTTACTTTTTTTTTTACCGAAATTATTCTACGATCAACTCTCTTTAAATATTTGCATGAATGGCATTGTGAATCAAGTCGCGAGAATTGCATATTTTAAACTGTAAAATTGATTCGAAGTGTCGAAAGTTGAAGAAGAGTCGATGAAGTCTTCGAGGCCTGTGAGAAAAGTCCAAGAGTAAGAGATTAATCTACCGACGAAGCGAAACTCCTGCACTGATAAATAAGGAAAGTGGTGAAATAAGCTTATATATACATATGCTATACTACATATATACGAGTACATAAGCTATATACACTATAGGAAAACAAAGCTAGGCGATAAATAATGCGATTAAACGCGAGCAATTTAAACGAGAAGAAGGTTGCACAGATCTACGACGAAGGCGCGATACTATTGTTCGGTGAATAATAATTGGTCTCTCTCATAATCCCCACGGGGTATATGGATAGGGTATAGGGTGGGGGTGGATGTGGGCGGCTTTGCCGCGAGCCGGACCCGCGAAGGGGTCGAATGGGAATAGGACCCAGCTCTCGCCGGAGGATCTGCATGGGTGGTGGTTTCTGGCTCAAAGTCGCAAATCACTTTAACTGCTCGAGGAGCAGTTTGGACCCGCTAATGGCGTCAAGTGTCTCAGATACCGCGCCGGCGGGTCACCCTAAGGGGGTGGTGGGGGTCGGTGGCGCTCACACCACCCCCAACCCCCTTCCTCCCCCTTTGGCGCATAGGTGCGCGCCGCCCAGAGGACGAGGTCGTGACGTTCGTTTAATGTCCGAGGCGCCCAGGGCTCACGCAGCGGCGTTCGCCATCCGTTACATCTATAAATCTAAGATAACAATATTGCCACCCCTACGGTCCAGTAATGAATGTTTGTACAGCAACCATTAGCGCTGCCCGCATAACCTCGCAAGCCGTTTCAACCATATGGGACTTGCGACAAGCCAGTCATTATCGGCTGAATAATTTTCACCAAGAAAACCTGCGCTTGCGAAAAATTTTCAATACCGTGCTAAAGTTTCATCCGTTAACGGTAAGCACGGCACGTACCTGGAATTGAAAAAAAATATACATATGTTGAAGAAAGTTGACACGTCAACGAGATAATTTTTCACAGATTTTTGCACGGATTAAAGATTCATGGATTCGAATCGATGCACTTGAATATATGAATTCGTTTCGGTCAACTCGATCTTTTTGTTATGATTTAATTGAATATTCTATTCAGTAAAGTATACACGTATAATACAAAGCTGCGTTCAAATCATTCGAATATTTCTACTAGAATAAATTTTTTCCTGTCAGTTGAACATTTGACGAAATTCAATATTATTTATTATTTCATATTGTAGAGGATATATATCATCCATAATTTACGAAAAGTGTGAATCAAATAAATAATCAAATACAGTAATTCAGTGATTCGAATATATTGTTTGTGTTCAAATAAACTCGACTTGATTAAGAATATTTTCCGATATGCTTATTACGCGGGAAAAATTGCGTAGGGATAACAATTATTTTCTGCTTTTGCTTAATTATAATTTTTTTTTTTGTCACTCGGACTAACGGCATGAACTAATACAATTCCATCGAATTTCTAGTAACCTCAATTGAAACCATAAAGCTATGAAACTATGTCCACTTGCTGCAAAGCGCTTTAGTTGAATTGATAATTCCGGGTATACTTCGTTGGTTCGGAAAATTGATTTTTTTCGGAAAATTATTACAGTCGGGCCGTAACGTGCGTGAATCTCTATTCTTCCAATTTGTCACAGAGAAACGATACGAAGCCCCGTGTCAAATGATAAAAGTTTTGGTTGCTGTGCAGCAATTTTGACCAAATATTTCTTTCAGCGACGGTCCCAGAATGACTGTTAGACCACCAGTAGATCCGTGCCCAACACGGTTGGTCAATATCGGTATATATGTATAACGATTTGGTGATAAATTAGAGGTAAAAATTGTCATATACATCGGGAGCGGCGTCACTGGTTGCAACTAGCTATAAAATTTTATTTATTTTTTGTCACCATTTTGCACACAGGTATATCAAATCCGTATACACGTATAGACATAGATATATATGTATATATGTGTAGAATGGCAGCGCGGGGTTGAAATTAAATTATTATTTCACCGAAATAAATCACCGTTCACTGAATCGTAAATGAATATTTATATTTCCCCCATTGAATTAGTGACCCGCGTGCATTTGCCTCCCCGTTTTTGATACTGCGGCTAAAATTGAAATATCTATTCGACAAATAACTTGGCCCAAAAGCCGTCGACTCCACAAACATCCGTCTATCGAATCCAAAAAAAAAAAAATAAAATCCGTATATATATATATATATATGAATCGCTGACGAAATTGCAAGTGACGAATTTCTCGCTGAAAGAACGATAAGTAAGCAAACTGTGCGGATAATTGACGAAATAAAGGAATCGTCGATTATGCAAAGAGGAGAGAGGGGCGTCGGATATTACCGTTTGACCCGGGGAACATCATTTTTAACGAAAATGAACATGAGTGATAAGATAATGCAGTATAGTCGAAGCGGCGTCGGATGCTCAAAGTGATAAATGACGCGACGTACATCGGGCGGAAAATGTGAGCAGAGTTGCCGACTGAATCAAACCTCCATCAATCACGCAAGACCGCAACGGGATGCTGCGATGCGCCGCCCTGGAAGACAGCCGACGAAGCGACGGACGCTGCGCGAAGATCGAGCTGTGCGGAGGCTCCTTAAACCGGCGGAAAAATGAGCACTTTCAATGCCGGAATCTTTCATTTGTCAAAGTCCTGAATGCCGCTCCGCGCTCCTCCGTGTAAGCGGTCACGTTGCCCTTTTCGTCGCGTTATACCCTTTGCCTTTTACTCGCCGATCTATACGCCTGCTGCTGCAGGTTACATGCCGCCTGGCGTTTCTTTTATCTTTCTTCTCAGCCGCGTTTACACGCACGTTACACCTGTTACGCGTCAGATATCCGACACTCGAAACAGCCAAGGGAAACGGGAGTGTCGAGAGATTTGAGTCGGTGATAAAATGCTTTTCCTCTTTTCCACCGAGCTTTTGCTCCTTTTCTTACATTTTCTTCCTCGCTTTGCACTCTCAATGATATACTTTCTTCGAGGTCATTTTTTTCTTACCCTGAAAATAATTTCCTTATCCCAAGTGCGCGGGATAATAATAAACGAAGATGTTAAAATTTTGCTAATTATTGTTTTTTGTTTTTTCCTCCACGGCATCCTGGTACACCTGAATTGAGACAATATATCCATAAAATATTCAGAGATAGAAAAACATTCGTGTAAAATGTGCCTACGGAATTCGCGCGGTATAAATAAAAGCTCATGGATCCGGAGGCGGTTTTATAGCGGATATAAACGAGCACTATTAACAATTAAAAAACGAAATATAGCCGCAGTTAATAACACTTGCCGAGAAGTAATACTGCATGGGAAGGCCAGTTGCGGTGACAAATAACAGGTGTTCACCTTCGCCGAGGACGTCCTGCACTTTTAACTCTGGGGATGCGTTTCGCCCTCCCCTGAAACTACCACCCCGGTGCTTTTACCTGCTGGCTAATTGAACGCGCTGAGACGTGGGATCGGCGCTTTGTGATTGTAGGGAAAATGGTGCACATATTTTTTACGACGATAAATGTGAGGAAGGAAGTAAAAAGGGCAAAGCCGGTGAAGCTCAACAATCAAATATCATTTTGCTCTGAGAAACCATGCGGCGGTAATTCTTTCAAACTTCTGAACGGAGAGGGACTCGCATGCGGTAACTCCGAAGACGTATTTTTACCGCGGATTGCTTCGCCAGTCACGGAATTTAAATTGCGGGAAGCAGCGTCGTCCGGAGTGGGAAAACATGATGAAAACTTTGGTCCTTCCGCTGCTGCAAATGATCTTGGATGGAAACACGGCGGTATTGTAATTTATGCTTCAGGTATCAACCGATGCGCAATCAGCGAAATGGTGAGCTGTGGCGGACGGATCTGCGGGCGATTCACTCGGGATTCGAAACATCCGTCAGTGACACCTGTCACACGCCGGACTGCATCGGCTCTGATCCGTCAGTCGTTCTTCGGGCAATCAACCATCGAAATTAGCCAGCATTGCGAGCCTCGGCGTTGCCGGAGCGGATGTCAGGGGCTCGACTACGAATGTAGACGTCGTCGTTCGATCGATGAAAAATTGTTACGGGCGGAGAAGAAATCGGCGCGTATGACTCGCCGGAGTGGAATTGGAGCTGGAAACGGGGGTGGAGGGTGGGACCTGAAGGGAGGGCGAGGGAAAGTTGCAGAGCGTGTAAATGAATACTTACGATCCACGTAAGGTTAAGCTCATTACGTTCGGAGAAGAAGGCCCTTGCAAACAATTCCAAGCAGCCGGCAACGAATATTACAACACGATATTACCCGAGATGAAATAATCCAGCTGGCTGGTACCCGTGAACAAGAGTAAACGAGGCTCCTGTGCTAATTGCCGTGAAAAGGGTTAACACCGCTCTACTCGACGGCTCGGCTGAATATCGCCATCCATATTTAATTAGGCACCGCCGGATGCTACCCGGTAAAATTCCTACGATTGTCAACGGATCTACAACCGCCGCGTAACCTCTCTCGTTCTTAACTTTTTCACCCAAACCCTCCACAACGTCAGAACGATAATTCCCAAAACTTATTCGGGGATATTTTTCTACTTCGCCGACGCCGATCGCCCCTGATAAATGGTGTATCAAAAGTTGTTCGCTGTGCAACTTCCTTCTCAAAACTAAGCAATTATACGCGTGTATACGCGTATGTGCTGCTGAATACGGCTTTCGCTCGTGATGAATGAGAATTTGCTTGCAGATTAGAAATTTTCTCATCAGTTGGGGTTCGAAAGTGGGTCGAGAAGGGAGAACAATTACTTTGGAATTAAAGCTTCAAGTTTCGCTGTCTCCGCATGTCGGTACTTGTCTTATACAGTTTCTTTTATACAGGTATACTACACTTTTGTACGTGTACTTTCGTTTCTTCATTTTTACTTATATCAACAACGGTGATGCGCATGTACACAGAAAGGAGCTATGCATCGGTCCCCAGCAAAGAGAAAATGCTTTCTGTATAATGAGGAGACATGCTTCTCTCACTGTTTCGTTTTTGGTTTCTTCTTCCTTTCTATTTTCATTTTTATTTTCAGGAAAGACCATACGGCGAGAGTAAAAGAGAAAGAGAGTGAGAGAGAGAGAGAGAGGGAGAGAGAGAGAGAGTTGTTGGAAATTGAAGAGGTATAGTAATTTGAGTTTCGGGTCGACAGTAATGCCCACCTTTTGCAAGCGAGTGGATCGCTGCCTGAGAATGTTACTGTTATTGCTTACAGCGGCGCTCGCCACCGCTACTGGTCAGTAATTAATCCAGGCTTCTCCGAAATTAAATCAGTAATACAGCAGTGCGCAACGCCCACCCTCCACGGCTGTTTCAGCCCGCCTGACGCCATTTCGCCAGGTATATAACCGCTGTTATCTGTATTTGTTTTCCCATCAACGCCAGGGAAAATAGCCTTCCCTCCCCCCCCCCCTTCCGCCCCAACCCCCCTCCCGCCCCCGGGTTTATACACCTATATCCGCGCAAGAAGAGGGGGGAAGAAGCGGCTTACAGATCACTCTTTAAATGAAAACACCACGGCGCAGCTCTTACTCATGACTGCCCTTAAAATTGGTGGCAGTAAACCTGTGTCGGCTTAATTTATTTACCTGCTTCGGAAGGTTAATTCAGTTTATTCGAAGAATAACTCGGACCTGTGCTTATTTTTTTTAAGGTACGAAAAAATTTTGATTCCAAATGGTGAACTGCGGATGTACGGAATGTGAAGAGAGGAATAAAGAGAAAGGTGAATGGAGAGAGAAAGGGAAATTTCTCTGGAGGTGTTGTAGCCGCTAATAAATATATCTCCCGCGTCCCGTTCGCGGGTGTTCCGCCCACTTTCACCAGCTTCCGGTTCTCCTCAGTTTTATTTAAAAATCGGAAAAATTATTATCTATAGACGTGTGCGGACGACGGAAGAACAATGGAACCAGAATTGGCGTCTCACCGCGTTGAGCAATAGGTTTATCCCTTTGGAAGGAATAAAGGTACGATCGGTAATTAATGGGACGGTAAATCAGCGACGGGAATAATGCCAAGGAGACAACAGAATAGTTTATAAAGCAGCCGTCTGTGCAGCCTCCCTCTGCAGGTATATTATTGATCAGCCGATTGGTATATTCACTCTGAGACGAGAAACGACGGCTAAACGCTGCGTGATCACGGTTTGTTTGTCGTGTGGATGTTAGTGCACTACAGGCTTCACTGCAGTTGGCAGAGGTCGGAATGATAATTGTACGATTTCGATGTATGCCTTCTCAAACTCTAATCCTTAGATTATTGAGGTATGTACAAAAACGAATTTTCAATCATGTTTTTTTTTTAGAAGTCTCATTTCCCAAGCAATTTTCAAATCATTTTGGATTTTCCATTGAATTGTATACGTCATTGGCATGAAAAAAAAAGACTATTCGATTTCGTGCCTCGGCATTATTATTTATTCCCGTTTCTGCACGAAAATACATCGAAACCTGGACCGTTTTGAACGACTGTCCAGAAAAAAATCGATTTATGGATAAGAGAGAACAGAAGGAGATAAAACGTTTTCAAATCCTAATTTTCAATGCACCGAAATTATTTTCTACTCTGCAATCTGTTGAATTCCAACCAAACTCTTCGACATGTGGTAAAGTGAAAAATTTCCGGGTGCTCTTTAACGTTGTCATATCATGCGAATGCACCTCTTGTGCCGGAAAATACATTTATAAGGGAACATCATCGATGCGAAGGAGGGGAGAATTTTTTGCCCGGAACGCAGGGTGAAAATTTATCTTAAATTTAGAGTAAACCGAATGGAGAGCGCGCATGCAGGGTACGTTGTCGCGGCTGATATACGAGCTCGTAATGTCTATATTTTTATTATTTACGGACTGAGAGATAACTGAAGTGTGCGGGGCGCCCTGGGCGGACTTCGTGATAGAGACGAAACCGAGCAAGAAATGAAAACGATCCCGTTGCCGTTCGTTCGCGCGTCCCAAAGCTCTCGCGCTTTTCGGCCGCTTCGGTGAAACCGTAGAACCGTGACCTCTCGGCCGCACCGCGCAGCCTCGCCTCGGTTCTATTGTACCGGAATATATCACCCGCCTATAAATCACCGCTGAGAGGAGTATTATATCCAAACTACGTTGGTGAAAAATTCGTCTTTCACTTCCTCCTTCTCCGCCGCGAAGCGCCGCAGACTCGCGTGAAGAGAGTCAAAGCTTGCGGCTCGCGGTTTTCCTGACTCGACGACTTGCGGCTGATTCCCGACGAGGGTGCGAAGAATTAGCGGAAGATCAAGTTGAAAAGCGACGAAGAAAAATTATTTAAGAAAAAAAAAGAGGCGGTGAGGAGGGGGGGGGGGATTACAAATCGGGTTGGCAATTAATTTTCGTCTCGTTGCTCTTCCGCGGCTCAAGTGAAAAACGGCGCGAATCAGAGAGAGAGGGAGAAAACTCCTTTGTCCCAGTTTCTCTGAGCCTGTAAGGCTACACGCGGCACCCTCTTCTCTCGTAAACGTTGAGCAAATCAAGTCGGGTGACGTTCATTTAAGCCCGTGACCCCCCCACCACCCCTTCGGGCCGCGTGACTCCGCTAAGGAAAACGCATTTTCTAAGATAATCTCGAGCGCTATCGAGCCATCGTCGTTCTTTTTTCTTACCCCTCGGCCCCGAGATTTATTTGGATAGTTTATTGTTATTCCACCCCACTTGGTTTTACGGCCTCCCTGCAGCTCGCCGCACCGACCAAGAGACGCTGAAAAGCCAACCGAGGTAAGGACTTCGAAACCTGCTTACTCAGTAACTGGCGCAACCTTAATTTTCCAGTGTTACATAATTTTTCTACAAGAATTATTGTCGCATAACTTGCGAAACCGTTTTGCAATCAACGTCTGAAACTGCCTGCAGACTATATGTATACGGATAAGTAGTCAGTTTTCGGCAACGGTGGAGATTTATGGAGACGGATATTTTCATAAAACTATATTTGTATATGTTTGATGTAAATATATAGGTATAATGTGCAGCCTGGAAACAAAGATGAACGAGGGTTGCGTAACACATGTCACACCATCATTCATCCCTACTACCGGGAACGTCCGCTGATCTAGTCATATTTACGTCGGTACTGAATCATGTCGAGCCGGGTTTTGATTTGTTGACGGGTTTTATGGGTAGGTAGCTGGTATTAACGCGGACAACGCTTCGAATTTTGCTACAGCTAGAAGCCCCGGTGCAAATGTCCCCGCTCGCCAGTTGGCATTTCCGCCAAATGGTGATTTGTTCGCGAGACTGACTCGCGGCCCACCCTTTGGTTCGAGGTGTTTTTTTTTCCTTTTTTTTTTTTTTTTTGTTAATTCATTTTTACGTGTCGCGCTGCACGTTCGTCCGCATAATTCAAACTCGAATGTCGCGCGTCACGAGCTGCTAACAAATTGGGCAATTTTCATAGCTGCACCCTGCAAGTTGTAAGCGAAGAGAATCAGAAATGATGAAGAGGAGGCGGAATATAACGCGTTTTAAAACACCGCTTACGACTGATTAACAACATCCAGCCCCGACAAATCGACGGAAGAAAAAATAGAATCCGAGAGTCAAGTGATATGCGCATGGCTGGTGACATCGACGCCCCAAAGCGTAATTACATGAGAAAGATGGCACTTTGCTCGGCATTTTGTCGCCTTGGGCGCTTAATGGTCGGTGGTTGATAACGAGGTTTCGCAGCCAGACAGCGTTGCCCACTGAGAGATGTTGACAGCGGCTTTCAACCTTACGATGCAGGGGCGAGCGAGCAGTCTCTCTTGCCCCCGCGGGTCACTCGCCCGCCAACCGTCCCCACCCCCGGCCACATACAACCGCCCCTGCCCTTCGATCCTCGGCGAGATCCTGCGGAGCGAAGCTGTGAAGGACGAGGAGAGTGCGTCGCGACGATGACTCCCTTGATGCAAGTTCGAAAAAAGAACTCCTACGCGAATCGTCGAACATCTTGGGTAAGATAACGCTGTTGTAAAACGTCGTGTCGCAGCTTGCACGCGGTGAGAAATTGCGATGCCGAGGGTGCGATTATCGCGTTCGCGTTAAGAATTAGCATATTACGTGCGGGTACGAGGAGGAAGCGCGGCGGTCACGTGGTCACGTGGTCACGTGATAAGGTAGCGTGTGTGCCGTTGTTCCGTAACGCAAGAAGGCTTTCGCGCCCCTAATCCCTGCGCAAACTAAACGAGGTGGTGGATTTGTTCGGAAGAGCTTACTTCGGTGGTCCGCGCTCTCACTCGGAGCCCGGGAAGAGTCCCGTCCCGTTTTCCACCACCATCCAGGTAGGAACTGGCTAGGAAACCAGACGCTGAGCTTTTGCGTGCCCCGTAACCACTTCGAACTCACGGTAAGGAACAACCCGACAACAATAGACCAGCGCTACGCAGGATTACGCTTCCCAGTTGGGGGAGAGCTTTTCCAACTGCTTTTATAACCAACAACACCTGTACACCTACCTCGGCTTTTAAGACTCCGGGTAAAACCCAGCCTTGAGCTTCTCCCACACACGGTGCCGAATCTGCTTACCATTCCGGTAACGCAGTTACGCTTAAGCTTTAGTTGCTTTAGTTTGAGATGCCGGCGAAATACCAAATCGTTCACTGTTTTCTTTGATTCTAAAAAATCTTGGCTTTTTCGACGAAAATACCGGAGGTACTGCACTTGGCCGATTTTTTTCTTATTCTGTAATGTATTGCAGTACACCAAGAAACATTTTTCGCAATTTTTTTCTTTTTGCTTACTGATTCGATTGATCGAGGGCTAAGAAGCAATATTCAAGTTGAGGCTAACGTAAGTATGAAAGCACCGCGCACGTTATCGTCTGTTCATGGTCGATATTGTCCGATCGGTTGTATAAAAAAAAAAAACAAAAAAAATTGGCATTCGCGTGAAATCCTAAGGTAATTAATTTTCAGAGGTAAATTTTAGAGCGGTTCTTACCTCCTAGATGAACATGACGGCACGTAAAAAAAAAGAGTTGTCTGATGTTTCGTTACTCACAGCAACATGTCACAGAATGAAAGAAATCCCGACTCCCATTAGTATCATTTACAAAGGGTACGGCAGTCGAAGAATTTGAGAGACTATAGTTTTGTCTGGGTGAAAATCGATCAAAGAACAAGGAGCATTTGCAGAGTGACGAGAAGATGCCGGAATAATGAACACGGTACCCTGGACGTCATAGGCGTTCAATTAACGTTTGCAAATCGGACAGGCGGGTAAAGAGAGATGGAAAAAGAGGGGAGGGCGAGACTCGTACGAGCACGTTCGAACGTTCCACGCGATGCGTTCACTGTGGTGAAATTAAATTAGTAATGTTTCGTGACGGAGTAGGTGGAGCGGCGGTGGGAAAGGAGGCAGGTCGTCCTGCAAGCTCAGAGTCCAGTTAGCAATTCAATGAAAATTTCCATATTTTCACATACCACGTATGCAGGTATATGTATATGTGTATATATATATAAACGCCGGGTATGTTCGGACGCGAAAACGGACCGCTCAAGTGCTTTTTCGCAGGTAGAATCGACGCGTTGCGTCCTGACGGTTCCTCGAGTAGTCAATCGGGCCAATTTAAATACCAAATTTCGGACTCCCGGCTGCAGGCCGACTCCGCGATAGGTAATTCTTAACACGACGAGCGTCGAGGACTTCCGCATCCTCTCGCTCGTAATCGGGGAGCTTATTTACACCTGCAAGCGGCCGCGGAAGGACGCTCAGCCCGCGTCGAGACGCTGCAGGCAGCGAAACAGCGTCGGCGAGAGGGAAACGCAGAGAGAGAGAGAGAGAGAGAGTGCAGGTAGTAAACAGGCGGGTGCTGACGGTGACTAATGATGGTGGCAAGGGCGAGAGTACACACTCGACTCTAGCCCGACCTGTTGCACCCCCAATAAAGCCCGCAGTCGCAGGAGGACGAACCACTAAATAGAAATGCGATTATGTCTTTTCCCGCCGTAGATGGATTTAAATTTGCTTGGAAAAATCGGCCCGCGTTAACAAACCCGAGCGAATTTCGTCGTTGTCAGAGTTCTGCGAAAAGCGTGGGTGTTACTCGTGTTATTGGTCTCTGAGTCGGTGATCACCGTACCTACTCGAGGGCGGCGGACTCTTATCAAAAGACGGAGTCGCTGGGGTGGAAAATTGTCCGATTATTCGCGGTTAGATGAAGCGCTTCTTCGGGGGTTGGTTCTCGGGATCAGAGACGGGTGTCGGATGAAAAGCTTTCGCCGACGGTCTCATTCTCACACGACGAGGCTGGCCGCGCTCTGGAGGACCCTCAACCCGGATTCAATCCCGGTGAACCCACGAAATAATCATCCGGCGCTAGTTCATCCCTTCACCTACAGAACTCTCCTTCAAATTCTCTCCCGTGTCCACTGCCAGACAACTTACACTCTTTTTATGCGGACCTATATACCTATACACAAACATCCGCCTCGGCCTGAAATTCAACCGCTCCGCAGGGTGTAATTGGATTCGCCTACTAATCGTAAGACGACTGTACGGCGTGATCGCGTCAAGCGATAAAAAGCTCTCCGAAAATCTGGGTTAACAGGAACGAATCGACGCTTCTATTCGAAATTCTTACACAATTTTCACCTTCGATGTACCCAATTACCCTCGAATTTTCATCAGAGATCGTCCGATCCTCGGAAAATCTTACACCGATTTTATTACCGAGAAATTTTCGCTACGATAAATCCCTACTTCTTATTATGTCATCTTCCCGCGGTGGCTGGTGTAGATATGCGTCTTGCGATGCATAAGTTATAATAATATCCCTCCTGTTTTATAGCCTCGTTGTTCTGGAAATCAAGGAACGTGTCAGCGGCAGGTAGGGTAAAAAGGTTAGATGTGCTTCCCGCTCCGAACTCTTCGGTGGTGTAGCCTTGGTCGTTGGCGTTGCGTGGTGGTGTCAGGGCCAGCTAAATCCGCTTCCGTTGCCGCTGCCTGCCTCTACATTTCAACGGCAAATTATCTTGAATGTTTAACTGGTCTGGCACATGCCACAAGCCTGGAGCTTTTCGCTGAATCTTAATATTTCATACCGTTTACCTCGTGGTTCGCCTCGAAAGTGGAGAAAGAAAAGTAAAGGGAAAAGTAAAAGGCAGGAGCACACGTTTAATCGGAATCGCGTGATAAAAATATTGGAAATTTCCGAATACGACGAACGTTTGTCATTTTCGGACCAACGGAAAATTCCTCAAAGTCAGCGGGTGAACGAGGCTTCTCGCGATTTCTAGCCAGTTCCCGCTTGAGCGTCGAGCCTTCGGTTATACTCGACACGAGAGCGTGAAAGGATGGAGGATGAAAGAGGAAGGATGCCGGTGCAGAGGGGATTTGCGAGAGAGTCGGGCAGAGTCGGTGGGAGGGAAAGAGGGAGGGGGAGTGTGGAGGAGCCTCAAGTAGGTGCTTCGTATGCGGAAAGGATCTTCCATCTCTGGGATCGCGCGCTTCTGTCAGTCACAATGGCCAGGCGAGATTGGCCTCCGGAGAGCCGGCTACGCGAGCTAATCAGAAATTAAATCTCGGCCTTAATTTCTCCTGAAACAGTTTTATCGGATACCTCTACGCAATATCGCAGCCACGACGGTGCAACGGAGGTTCAGCGAGTGCCCAACCACTTTCTGCAGTCTACCTGTAATCGGCTCCAGACGCCATCGTCGTCTCCAGGATAATCATTTTTTAGCACATCCGCACGTATATGTATGTATAAGGTACGAGGCTGCCGTTGCTGTAAGTGTACGGTGAAACATAACAATTACTCGGAGAGTTGTTGCAGATAGTGTGCAGATGAGCAGACACCGTGCACGACTGTAATGATATGTAGGAATAGCAGTTGCGAGTTTTGACGCACGGCGCAGAGCGAGGATCGGAAAGCTGAAGGGGCGCGCGGGACGGACGGCGTCGAAGCGTGTCTATCGGTGATTCAGGGAAACGATCCATTTGATTTTATTTTACGATTTCCTTTATACGAAATACAGGATTTCTATTACCTTTGTGTTGTTAGATTGAATAGCCCGAGGCTCTCAGCATACGCTCATGACTGTTTCATTTACAAATGTATTTCCTTTCAGAAGGAACTTTCAATTTAGTTAGATGTTTGGCACAGCGTAGGACGTACATCCCGTATGTGCTTCGGGTGGTGGAAGTCGATGTGGAAGCAGTCGCGGGCTACGATGTCGAGGGTGGTGCGAAACCGCCCTTATAGAAACCGCCGGGGTTACGACGACCGGGCTACCCGAGGATGGAGAGGAAGGGCCGAAGGCCAACCGTTAAAAGTTGCGGATGAGCGCGCATCACCCGCAGAAAACAATCAGAATCTGCAAACGGCTCTAACAGCTAGACGCCCCGGACCATTATCCCCCCCTTTTCGCAAAACCCTTGAACAGGATCTCCCTTTTTTTTTACCATCAGAGGCACTCAGGAGTATACGCGAAAATTTCTACCATACCTTCTTTTTTTACACCAGTTCGATCCGAATGGACAAGAAGTGATCCTGACGATTGGAATAAAGGATTGTAAATTTGGATCGAATCAATTCAACGTTTCAAACGTTGTATATAACGCAAGTTAGCTATCGCGAGTACGATTTAATTCCGAGCATATAAATAATTCAGAGATAAAGGGAGAAAAAAAAGGATTCATTATACACACAAAAGGGAAGCAGAGAGAAACACGAAGCTTGCGTCTCGTCAATTATCCAGGAGCCTTTAATAATAAGCGTAAATATACAATAAGCGGAGGAGAAGAAGTTCCCTCGGGCGGCATCAACATGTTTCATACTTATACCGAGCGTACAACGTATACAGTAGCTAATGCCTTAACGGCTAAGTGTCTTCCTGCAGGAGAGCCGACAAACCGACCGCCTCGCTTCCTGGTGCTCAAGCTAAGACCGGATATTCCAGAGTTCAACCGAGACGACTGCTCGGCCTCAACCCTTTCTTTACCTTAGCCACCCTCCTGCCGCCCCACCTTTGCATATCTAATTCCTCGGGATATTAGCTACATTCAGTTCTTATTCGCGCGGTAATATCGTTACGCGAGGCCAGAATTATTGCAATTCAGTTATCCTAGAGCCACGTAATTTTCACGTAGGTACTCCAATATCTTTCGGAAATCACGTCATTCGAATGATCAGCCAGGGTTCGCAAAACTGATTGAATGAGTGATCAGATGGCAAAGTGAAAATCTTCGACTTCGTTCAGAGAGCTTGTCGTTTTGCCTTATACAGTCCGAGGGAAGCTTTCACTGATTCACTCCAATTTTTTATAGCCTCAATGCAATGTCACTTCGCTGGATGGGTGTATTTAATTATTATAGCAACACCGTTATACCGATACAGATAGCGATCAGATATACACATGTGCATATCGGATTCGACTACCGCATGAATAACTTTTGAACGCGACGTCGTCGTCGTCGTCGTCGTCGTAGGGGGTGAGCGCAAAGCCGGGCGCAGGGCGAAAGCACACTCGAACGCCCCTCCGCGCGCATATATCAAGTCAATAATTAACACCAGTTACAACTTGTGGGAATAGTAACGGCGTTTATGCTCCCCGGGACGTCGTATTTCAGAGAAATGTGCTCGTGCCGTCGCGCTATCCCGTGGTATAGAAGAGCGGGACGCCGGGGCGACGGGGCGCAGGATAACGCGGGCTCACCCAGGGGGTGGAAATGCCGGTAGGCACCCACACTCGGCGCTGCACACGTACCGCCCCCGTCTCCCGTCGGTGGAACAGATGAACAGATACGGGAATATGGAAGGAAATATAGATTTAGGCGCGCACGGCACACAGATAGTATATCTGCGGTCGCTTAAGTCGCGCTACCAGGTTTACGGTGATTACGGATTCCCGTGCTCCTCGCGATCCCGCCGAACGGAACGGAACGGAACGGAACGGGACGGAACGGAGTAGAGAGAAGCCGAACGAGACGTTGCGTTGCGTTGCGTTACGTTACGTTTCGTATGTTTGGACTGAGTTTCAGGTTTGCACAGCCCAGCTGAGAGAGAGGGAGATTTACTGCTGGCTTACGGGGGTGGCGGGTACCGCCGATTCGGAGGAAGCCTCGAGGAGGTGCCACCGCCGCCACTTGCTCGCCTATGAACGAGTTAATGGAGCGAGCGAGTGAGGCTCCCCCTTCTCTCGAACCCGGCAGTCCTAATCACTAATGATAACAATATTACTAGCGACCGGCGTGCACCGCCGGCTCCTAAGCCATCCTAGCCAGATTTATTACGACGGTGTGTTACCGCTGTGGTACGATATTTGCCTCCGCAGCTTTGCTGTGTATACGGCGTATCCGCGAATCGTTATATGTAACTCACTAAACGCCCGGGATCAGACCGCTGCTCGGTATTTGCCTCCTTTCGTCGGATTATTCGACCTGATGTGAAAAGACTGCGTGAGAAACTCAAGCCCTGAGAGACCTTATCGTCTCGGGGGATTGGAGAATTAACGTTATACGAACGAGGCGTAAATTATTGTAGATCAGCCATTTTAATGAATTCTTTACGAACAGTGTAAGAAAGTGCCTCAATTATCCTAGAGCAGTGAGTCTTCCGATATTTCTATACCTCGTCGAACTCTTCACTTGAAACGCCAGTTGTGGTCCAACAGAAATAGAGCACGGCGTTCGCCCTTGTAGGCCGCAACGAAAGGTGAGGATGTGGCGGAAGTTTGTTCCTGAGTGAGGCTGAGGCCATCGGCGAGGTTGTCTTCGCCGAGCATCAGGTAGTAGACAGACTTGAGCCCTACGACGTTGAGGAAGTACCAAGAGGCGGAGGACACCCAGGAGGCGTCGAGGGAGTGAAGCTCGACGCCGCGCTGAAGCATCGTCTTGAAACCGTGGGTGAGGGGAAAGGGGACCTTGGTCGTGACGAACCCGGAGAAGGTCCAGTTTATCCAGCCGCCAACGAGAACCATGGGCAGGACGTTGGTCAGGTTGCACTTAATCATCTCGGAGAAGACGGCCGGGTCGATCATTCGCGGGGCGTTCGCCTCGCGCTGTAGCGACTTCCGCTTCTCGGCCCTCAAAAAGCTCTCCACTACGTCGCTCAAGTAGAGCTTCCGGGCGATGAAGCTGACCCGAGGAAGCAGGTCACCGTTCCTTCGCAGCAGCTGGATTCGCCGAAGAACCTCGCTACTCTCAACCTCGATGAATTTAACCTCTCTTCCCGTCGACAAGCACAGACTCGCGTAGTGACGGAGAACTCCGACCAGCAGGGTTATCACGACCAGAGGCAGAAACACCCAGCTTCGGATGCTGGGGTCGAGCAGAAGCTCGGTCATCGCGACGACAGGGTTGCGAATCACTTGGTTCACCTTCTTGAAGTGGCGGATGAGTGACGTTTGGCGAAAATCCCAATGATTAGGACACGACGACGCGGTCTGCTTTCGATATAAAAACCTGACGATCCGCGGATCGAACTGCGAAACGGAATTGACTGTGAGACTGCTTCGAATGACAGTACTTTGATCATAATTTAGAAGCGAATAGGGGCTTCTACTGCGGAAGTAATTGTGAAAGGGTTTTTCAGTTCGCGGTGGATGGGTGGCGCGGGAGAAACAGTTTGTGCTAAATCAGAGCGTCGCTCGTTAGGGGAAGATATACAGGCTAATTAAAATAAATCTTGGGATGGAGTAATTATACGTGTATTAGCTGGGCTGGTAGGTCGGGTGATGGACGGTTGGGCGGCAGATGTACCCAAACACCTCTTCATTCCTAGATTTTGGTGATTTCGCAAATTTCGCGGATCTCCTTCCTCGGGACTTGTGCCGGTCTTTCGGTGCCTTGGACTTACTCGGAACGAATGAACTCGTTTTGCTACAAAAAAAATTACGGATTTCGAGCTGACACGGTACAAATAATGCGGTTGAATTGGTAATTCATTAACGATCCCGTTCGTCACGCACGGATGGAGACCAAGCAATTTTATTAATTTTCATTCCTGACGCATTATTATACATTTAAATATAACGCCGAGCCGTAGTGTGGACAAAATGTAATGTTCGACTGCAGGGTTTGCGCATAAAATAATATCCGTTTAGTCATTATTCACAAGTAATCGAATGCAAAATTTCATTAAACAACTTAATGTACCGAATAACCCGATCGCGAAGTACTTTCATGCTGCGGGAAATTCGTTATTTACGCCAATTAAAATAATTAAAATATTAGCCGGCATATACTGAAATCGTGCGGATCGGTACGTGTAACGTAAAATATTGATATCACCGGTCAGCAGTACCTCGACATCGCGGACTCTGCCGACGTTCCGATCTCCGTCACCTTCACATCGACAGAAGTCTCTCTCATTAGACACGAAACGGCATATCCTAAGGAATAACACGAGCGTCAAAGTTTCGTACATCGACTACCGATCGAGTCTTCGGACATCTATAAATCAGAGCCCGAGCGAAAGGCTCCGTGAATTCGGGCAAACAGGGGCGGTTTCGTTGGCTCCGATCATTCTCTACGGTTATATCGGGCAGCGTCAGGTTAATTAATTAACCCCGGAAGCCGGGAAGTATGGGGCGGTCGCATGACAGACAACGTTAATATCGATACATTGACAGAGCCAAACGGGGGCACGTGCATGAAATGGCCTCGAGGCGAGCCGCGACGAGCGTCGACGATCCGGGGCGAACGGTGCGCAGGCGGCACTAATGTCCTCGTGCTGGACAAACGAGGAGGAGCAGGACGGGGGAGGGGGGCGGGGGGGGGGGCGAGGTGGCTGGTTACGGCGAAAGGGGTAAAGGGTGCGGTGGGTGGTTGGGCGAAAATGGGGGAGGGGGGGTGGAGGGGAGGAGGGGTTCGGTGGGCCGTTATTGTTATCTTAGATTTATAGTCATAACGGATGGTACTACCACGGTAGCCAGCCACCCCGAGCGGTCTTATAATCACCCTCCACCCCCGGGCGAGCTCACCCTCGACCACCCTCTCGGCCCCCCTTCGCGCAGCTCGAGCCCGCAGTTTAAGTGATTTGCGACGTGGTGGAGCCGCCATGCAGATCCTTTTGCTGAACCCGGCGCACCTAACCCACGGCTCGATGCCCGAGAGGGATTAACGGGGTCCAAATTATTATACATTGCACAATAACGCGAAAGTAGTCGGTGGCTGCCCGGGGTGACTCGGGGGTGCAGCAGCCGCGGATCTCTCTCTTTATCTATCTCCCTCTCTCGCTCTTTCTACACACTTGGGATGTACCGGCAACGCCGCCTAAGGACCGCCGACTATCCGCCTTCATCTCGACCACCGTGGGATACCTACGTATATAACATGCGGATCCGCTGTACCTCCTCTACAAATCTTCCTTTACTCTTTTTGCAATTAGTTCGAGTGTGTACCGAACGGGTTATCTACTTTTCACTTTGTCCTGTTTTCTTTCGTTTCTTTTCTCTTCGTTCCGGCAAGGATCACCCGAAACCAAGGCACGAGTCAGGCGATATCTCTTCTTCAAAAACTTTCTCAAAACTTCAAAAACGGCTCAACCGTCGCTGGTGATTAAATGTAGCTGGAATTTTCTTACTAGAACTTGACTCAAGTTTGGAACGAATACTCAAATTCCAAGGGTTTCGAAAAATTGGAACGGCAACTGCTCGGGATCCTGCAGCACTCGTTCTTCCCTCAGCCCCTTCTGCCATGCACCCTTTAAGAATCGTTCGAAACTCTTTCTGGCTTTCCTCGACCCTTCCGACGGGCGAACCTAAGACGGAAAGGTGGTGAAGCGGGAAAGTCTTGGACCGGTAGCCTTCAGGATCGTGGAGTGAACTGTTGTGACGAGCACGTAGTCCTGCGGATGGAGGCAATCAAGGAAACCCACAGTCAGCGGCTTTGCTCAACTTTGGTTGTTACGGGCAGAACCTCTGTCTCCTGGCCTCTCGGCCTTCCCGCCCCTTTCCTTCCTTCCTTCCTTCCAACCCTAGCCACCTCGCCTCGCTTCGCCTTCTAGCCACCGGAGAACGGGAATAGAATGTTGGCTGGAGGAGTGAAGCGGGAACTGCCACGCTAAGCGACACCATTCCTGCACACGAGAATCCGAAGTTTCTCCACTTACGACGAAACAACAGTCACGAATCACTCACGAACATGCAACGGAAGAATAATTGAAGGCTGCGGGTTTTCAGTCGATCCCCGATTGTTGTCTAAAAGATCGAGTACTTGGTTTGTGATCGTTGCAGGTAAAATCGGTAAAATAGAATGTACGTTTAACTGATAAGAGGAAAGAAACTAGTAACAATCAGTCAGTGATTTCTGCGATAAAATTCGTCATTATATCTGTGTCTCTACATTCTCTGGCAAATTGTACTGAATTTTGCAAAGCTAGATACGAAACAGATAAGCATTGAAACGGGACAAAGATTTTCCAGAGAAGGCGAAAATGTGTAGATATGCAGGCGATATGAAATTTACACTTATCAATAATTCATGCTCGAGCAAAGTTTTCTTTTTGCGAATAATTTGGTGCCAAAATAAATGGCGTGGTTCGCATTCGTCCCCCAGGGCGTGGAAAAATGCGAGAATGAAGAAAGCTGGTGAGAAATTTAAGGAAAGGGGAGTGAACTGTGCACGAATGTGAAGAAGCTACACACGTGATGAAAAAAAAAAGAAGACCGAAGGAGGGTTGGAGAAAGATTTAACGGAAGCTGGAGCTCCTCTAAAAGCAACCTGCAACGATACGTCATGGTGGTAATGGTGCCATACGTCTCCACGTCTGCGCTGATCAACTTCACGCTCCCGAGCCTTCGGCCAGAATATAAAAAGGGAGGAGGGATGTCTGACTCGAGCCTGACTTTTGCAAAAGTTAAGTTTCGCCGAGAGCTCGGACCTGCACCGAATGAAGGAAGAGAAGAAACAAGACTCAGGGTGCAAATTCTCCCCTACGTTTTGCGACGGATAAAAGAATAAAAAAAAAAAACGGAGCGCGAGAATCGGATGATAGGGTGGAGAACAGATTCTTGGATTCTTCTTTGCTCTCGGGATATCACTCAATATCCGTGAACGATCGAAGGAGCGAGTATCGGTCGGGGCGCGGATCAAGCGGGGGTAGCTGGCAATAATAAAAGATTTTGTTCTTCCCGGCGAGAAGTTGATGGAATTCCATAGATCTCTGTCCGCGACGAGACAGAGTCGGTTGGATAAGCAGCCATTTAAATGCAACCGATGTGTCTCGGGGAGCTATTACATCTGATGGACGGTTATTGACGCCCTGGCTTATACCCACCGACCCAACCCGACCTCGCGAGCCGAGCGCCAGAGAAGCCAGCTCCGAGCCACCCCCGCATCCTGGGGGAGCTGGGGCGGGTTCGGCTCGACGTGCAAGTGAACGAGGAACGCGTCGCAGCGATACGGCGAGGCGCCGTTGAACCGCCGCGACGCCGCGCGTCACCCTGAGAATTGCCTGCGAAGTCGCGGGAAAAGTGCTGTTGTTCGATTCGCCCGCGGTACCGGGGAGAATACGAACGACCGAATTAGGAATTTTACGCGGCTGCATCGCCGCCGCTGCCCTGAGCGAACCTCCTCAGACCTCGTCTTACGCGGGGAAATCCGGGACGTAGGAAGACCTTTGCGGTCCGATTCTCGGTCAACTGCGCCCGTATTCGTCGACCTTATTACCTCCGCTTAATCGGAGATGACTGGATCGTCGGACACCTTGTTCCAGCCGGAATCAAGATCCCGCTAATAAAGATGCCGGGCGTAGTACGTGTCAGCGAAAATTGATCCAATTTCAAAGATCCATGCCGCGATCTAGCTCGCGTACGGCCGTCGGCCGCGGAATACTTATGCGGAGAATATACGTTACGGATTCAGGGCATGTCATTCGATCGCCGTTACACATGCTTATTCTCCTCGAAATAACAATCATTTCGACAAATTTATCGATGCGAATAAAAAATAAGAATATTCGTGAATACACGGGTGTGTCTGTGAATGTGTGCAGCGTGTTTTATAACCGCGTTTGCTCCCGTTTCCAGCGATTTACGTCGTCGCGGGCAACCTCGAGACTATCCGGACAACTTGACGGAGTTGACTTTGCGAGACCGAGAGGCAGTGCACGGGGAGTCGGAGAGAGACGGAATCGATGTATACGATTCTGTTTACTTCCATTTCGGGATTTATACCTTGTTACCGGTGTCATTTCACCGACGTTCGGATAAATAAATTCCAAGAACAAACGTCGAGGAACTCCTGCTGGGTATACGGATAAAATCTTCTAAAACACGGCGTCCTCCTTCTCGTTGACCCGTACTACTTAAATTCAATCTTTCGCTACTCGGCAGCTTCTATAGCGAATGGAAGCTGATCTAGACAGAGCTTAAAACTTGCGCATCAATTTTTCAGCCCAATGTTTTCCCCTCTCTCGATCTGAGGTCTGATATATTTTATTCGTTCGTAAGTTCTTATATAAATTAGAAAGAAAGAATACACATGTCCGCATACAATTATCCAGCGTCAAAAATTATATCGGAATATTATTCACCCGATTTCACTACTATCGCCACGATTGTAAAGAATTCTCCAACTACTTTGCGACGAGGTGCGATTAGCGCGACGGGTTGCTGGGCCGAGGCGTGGGTAGAGAAAAGGGAAGGGGGATGAGGGGAAGTTTTCACGGGGTGTAGATATTATCGGCGCAGAAATATTACTTAGAAAATTGCCGCCCATGACTCCATCCGACTCGTTAATTACCGTAAATTACCGTAAATTACCCATAATTATAAGGACAGTAAAAGTTTTTACTATCGTCAAGGGGCAAACAGCTCGCGAGGGGTTGTGATGCAGAGTCTCGGTGGGCCTCTCCTTTTCTTCCTCCTCCTCCTCTTCTTATTTTTGCAGTCTGCGAATGCAACGAACCGAAACCGCCACCTGCTCCCTAACGCCATCAATTTGTGCATCCGATAATGAGACGTTTCGTCGTTTCAGGGTTCAGGAATTCGGTTGGCCGAACCGTCGCCATATTTTATTTTAATCTTTTCTCATGGATAAAATGCGGATAAAAAGTATTTCAACTTATGGTATATATATTTTTTTTTTTTTTTCGTAATTGAACGGTAGCTTTATTCGCCGATAACTCGTCTCTTCTTTCTCGTAAAATTTGCAGGATCGATTCCGGAAAGTTTCCGAAATATAATATGAACCGGTCGAGTGGAAGGTTGCTGCCTCTAAGGCTGGTGGTTCGAGAGCGCGGCGTTTACGCGGTTGGGAAAACGCAGGTACAACTCCATCGGTCAATCTGACTATTACACAATACTCATTCGTACTTGACAAGCGGATGTATTTGCTCACAAGCCACCTGTTGCTCTGCTCGCACACTTCACCAGGCGGGTGAAGTTTATACTCTGAAAACGTTTTAAAATGGAGCAAAAGAAAGAAAAAAAAAACAGCCTGGGCATATACACAGACTCTCGCATTTTTCTGGTCCTCCGCGCGGCTGGTCGCGAATTCGCGCGACATCCACGTTCGATGATATATGTATATGTATAACAGACACGTCGAACAATAGCCCGGGAGTTTATATTCGCGGTGACAAAATCTGTCGCTTAAACGAAACTATTCCGGTAAATTGTGAGATACGAGGTTAGTGCAGGGATCTCATCGGTAGGAAATTTAATATTCGCGATAATGCAAGCGCGAATTGCAATTGCTCGACATTGCAGTTGCGGATAATTGGGACGGTGGGAGAGAAATGATCACGGGTGACAAAATTTTACTGCAATGCATTTATTGATAAGGTTATAATGTGTAATCGAAGTCTGTGCAGGTCAGCGTTGATAGTTCGTTGCAGCTATGTAATTTTGCCCGTCATATTTCCACGGTTAAATCCAGCGGCTGGACTATACGCGAATCGAACGATGCCTGCAATGATTTTGTAATGAATGCGTCGCGGTGCGGAACGACGTCACCGCATCGGAGCCGGTGGTCTGTGTTACATATAGTGTATTCATGGGAATGCAACGAATATATCATTCATAATTTGTTCCGAATGGTTGTGATTTGTAGCCAGCGATGTGCAGCGAGCCTCACTTTCTGTCTTCCCTCCCTCCTTCCCCGCCCCCGCACCGTTCCACACTCATTCCCTTCACCCTCTCTCTCTCTCGCGGATCACACGCCAATCGGTTCCTCGCAGCAGAGATTCAAATTAATACCCAATAACGCTTGTAAATCATTAGGGAAGCGCTATAGCCACGTTGAAACTACAACGATGTTCACTCATGCCTATAACGTTAGGCCAACGTGAAATATTCTCATCAATTTACGTGAAAACAAAAAAGAAAGATAAGCAATATTACTGATAAATTTTTTCCTCTTTCAATTCACTGAATCACGCTTTAATCATAATAGTTTATCGTATTTTCAATGCTCGGTCCGTCTAGAATAAGTTTTGAGAGAACAGTTTTTGTTTTATCTGCATTACGTTGCAACCGAATTAATAATCTGTTCTTTCCGACGCATGTATCATTGGGTTGTGAGAACAGTTTAAAAATTGTGCCATCGTATTATGAATTTTAAAATTTTTGATACGATCGGTAAATTTCTCGACGAATTCATTTATTGCGAACTTATTTCGCATCGTGCTTCAAAGTTGGTCAATCATTCTATTGATCCGAAACAAATCTTTCTCTCTCTCTCTCTCTCTCCGTTTCCTTCCTACCGATCTCTCGCTCTAGAGTAGATCTGCGATCAAATTGAACTGAATTATGAAGGCCGTTAGGACCGGGGAACGTCCGCCGCCATAATTCGAACTTTTGGTTCACGTTCCGAGCGCGATAAGATCGGCAGTATTTGGCTGAGTGTAATCTCATACTTCCTAATAGCGGGCCGGGTTCGACGGTATAGCTTAGTTAGCTGTATTACCTACACCCATTGCAGAAGTGATTCTAAGCCAATAGCAAACACAAGTAAATCAAGATTGTTCGTGATTTGTAGTTACGGGGTTTGGCTCGGAGTTTCATTGTTCAGATACGGGCTCCGTATCCCTGTTCCTTTCGGCCTTGATCCTTGGCTATCGCTTATTTGGATAAAGACGCCTTAACCCCTTCCCGTTTCCCCATCAGTTACGTTTGCAGAGAGGATCAGGTTCTACGTGTTGTACGTAACACTGCACAGCGGATACGTGAATGTGTTATCGGCGTTGAAGAGCACAAATGAGGCGTTTCTACTCCTTCGAGAATAAGTTGCGCGATCGTATTTTCACCGCACGAAACGAGGCGAACGTAATAAAGGAGGAGGGACACGGCGCCTAAACTTTGTCACAACGAGGGGTTATAAACAGGAGGGAACAAATGATATTCAAAATTGCATCACGGAAAAATATCGGCAAAATGTTTGAAACAGTGATAGCCGAGGATTCGAATTTATTCGTAGCATCCGCAATAACTTTACGCTATAAAAGCCATCAACAAATCAAATTTTGACGTGATTCACTGCCCGGGTATAAATACCGAGGCAGCAACAGCACCACCACCACTACCACCACCAGCAAACGAGAGCGCCGGTTGCGGAGAGACGCCGCTGACACCGACAGACATGTGTTTTCTCTCTTTTTCATAGCCATTTATTGTTTGATGCTACCAACAAACAACAACAAGTTACTTTTGACCCAAGTCCATTACGACCGCGAAACAACCCACCGTTCTTCCAGTCCATTTCAAAGCCACCGTCCGATTCGATACGAAATGTACGAGCTCGCTTTAATTTCAGAATTTTTTCACTCTTCGCCTGCTTCAGGATACAAGCTCCGGAATAGATCAGCTTTCACGTCTATGAGGAAATCGGCAACGATCATTGCTCGAGGCGTTAATTTACCTCCGGTGTACCGTGATAATTGCACTCTCGTCATACATTGTACTTTATATATTTTCGAGTAAGATGAAAAGGGTGCAGGAAAGAAAACGTCTGCAGGCTGATAGGCGAGCGGGTGTGTATTTTAATTCCGGTTCGTTGAAACCCTCGTCCTTGCGCTACGGGAGCTTATTACACCCTGAGGTGGATCTTTTTCTTTATTCGAAATAGAAGAAAGAAGAGATCTTAAGGAGTCTGGAAATATGCGGGAGAACATTGCGCCTTCCACCTCCCGGGTCTTCTTCGCCAAATAATGAGGCGAGGCCTCTCTTCCTCGCCGCTGGTCCCCGCCTTGAATAAGGGATGGAACGACAAACGCGACAAAGCCTAGAAGCATGCCTGATCCGTTTCCCGGATTTCCCCTCGGAGTCAAAAACCGCAAATAAAACAGACTGCCGAATTCTCCGCTCAGCAGCGACAGGTTAAATTCCTGATTCCTGTCCGGGTGTTTACGGCGAACCCGTGACGGAATCGCAAATGTATCCGGCCGTTTCCGTTCGTGCACAGTTACGATTACAACGTCACATACAGGGTATAAGATACAGCGCGCAACACTTTACGGAGTTAGGGGCGACGGCGTTGGGAGAGGGGGGGGGGGGGAGGGTGGCTACCACGTGGCGGGCGCGCCGAATGTTCGGATTATCACCACGTCGTCGGGCGTCGGTAGGGGTTCAGGGGTCTGCGGGGGGCGTCGAAGAGATAAGAACACGGCTCGCGTCACGTTCCGGTTTGAGTGTGATGGCCCTTCCCGCTTTCACCCCACCTTCTCCCTTCTCCGCCACCACCCTCTCCTTCACACGCAATATATACACCTACGGGAGGCCGGAACGAGGCCAGGCTCCGCGGGGTTGAAGGTTGGGGGGAGGGAAGCAGGGCTGTTTCCTATTCCCTATTGCTCTGCCAAGACTCTAACGGCGACGACGGTGTATCCGTGGCAATTTGGCCGCTAGTTAACGGCTATAAATACTCATAGCATAGGACATCGGGACGAAATTGCACCCCCTGTCTCGAACCCCTCCACCTCCCCCCCTTCCGCCCGCCTCCTCCTGACCTTCCTGTTCCCCGAATTACGGATCTCGTTATGTTTCGCAATCGGATCTGTCCCGTGACCCGGGTTAATGGGACTGTATGTGGTCGCCAAAAATTTGATCCTGCAGCTGATCATCGACAAGGTGGATGAATTTTTTACGCACGCAGGGGTTCCCGGTTATCCTTACTTGGCTACGTTGCGTTGCTCGCAGAACGCAGGGTGGCAATAATCGAGGAGCAAAAGTTAACATCGCGCTAGTCGGTCGACGGGTGTCTATATCGTTTGGAGAAGAAGCCTCTGGGAGCCGAAAGGGTTATGGTAGTCAAGATAGCGAGCCAACGCCAACATGGTTGCGAGTTGCGGGGGTGACTCGGGCCCTGGGTGGTGGGTGGAAACGGGGACGAGGCGAGGCGAAGCGGGGAAAGCAATCAGAACTTGGGCCATTGCTAGATATTACGGAGACGTGAGAGATGTCTCCTCAATCATATTAATTGTCGAGATAACCGTCGCTTCACCGGCAATGCTATTCCACCGTCGGCTCGACTCCTCTCTTACCACCCTGCACGGTACTCGCCCGCGCTGCAAGTTGGAAGGCGCGTTGATATATCCAGTCGTACGCGGTATACATACCGGCAATGTCTACCTCTGTATCTACGTCACGGATATGTGCAGTAGGGTATATATATATATTTACCCCGGTAATCTGATGTTTGTTTCGGGAGTGACTGCACGGGGACCTGCAGTTAGCAAACTTTACTGAAATTACAAGAACTCGTACGCAGTATATATAGCGCAACGTTTTCAAATCATTGTCGTATTGGCGAGATTGATTTTTGACGCGTATCTTCCAGTGGACATGGGAAAAAAAGAGTTCAAGCCAGACATCGTGCATTTATATATATGTTTCTGCACGAGGAAATCAGAGAGCGTTTTGCATTTCTTGGGGAATCAGCTACCGGGGAGAGGTATAAGAGGAGACGTAGATTTTTATATATATATATAAACATATATAGATTCTCTAGGTATATAGAAAATTTCATTTCGCATATTCTGAAAAATACTGAGTCAGCCCCGGCTTGCTGAAGGGATCAAGGCACATATTGGATGCTTGTATAGATATTGTTTCTGATGCAACTCGATAACGAGCGCGCAGCTTTCCATGCCGTTTCGCTACGTTCGGTTCGTTCAGTTCTCTCGGTATCACTCGCCTGCTGACTTCTTGATATTTCCCTCTGAGTACCCTCATCTTGACAGACACATGATCGTCACAAATCCAAACTACGCGCTTTTATATTCCCCAGCAGAAATACGTATCGCTAAACACTTCGTATCCCGGTTGCAGCGGTGTAGTAATTCGTCTCACGACGTTCTCTTCGACATTTGTAAATCCGTATGCAGGCAAGAAACTTTGACTTGTGAAAAATAATTATATAATTTTTTACAAGGTGAATTCGAACGATAAGTTATTTGACGAATTCGTTGAAGAAAAATGCTCTCGAAAATAGATAACAATCTTTGAATACTTACATGAATATTTGTCAAAGCGTGAAAATTATTGTGCTACAGAATTAAAGAAAAAAATTCTTCTCCGCGTCGAGGGAAGGGAGGGTGAAATTTTAATTGGGTTTTTCAGGGGGCGTTGTGACGTTGGCAAGTCGTGATACTTTCGGCGTTAGCCTGACCGAGGGAAGCGGCGATTTAAAGCGCAAGTTGGTTGTATTATAATAAGCCTCTGCCGAAGGGAATGGGGGGCACGGGTGTAAAGTGCAAAGTGTTGAGCGTTAAAGTATAAAGTAAGCGCGTAACTACACACATCCTTATGACAGGGTAAATGTTCCTACGTGCTCGCGACAGCAACTCAGCGTATATAAAACACGCTGACCGACTCAGGACTCGAAACCGCGTTGCGCCGTTTCCCTCGCGACGGATGAGTTTGCCCGAAAGTGCAGAATCAGCGCGCTGATCGAGGGACGAGAGGAGAGGAGAGGAGAGGAGAGGAGAGGAGAGGAGAGGAGAGGAGAGGAGAGGAGAGGAGAGGAGAGGAGAGGAGAGGAGAGGAGAGGAGAGAAGAGCAGAGGAGAAAAGAGGAGAGCCGTCGGACTCAACTCTCGTGTAATCTTATGTCAACAGAAGAGGCACTTGCCGTTACTCATCCAGAACAGCACCCAAGTTTACATTAATGTTACATACGTAATCACGTGTGTGCGAGGTAAGTATGTGTAGCCCATGGTCGATGGTTGCAAAGTTGTGCAACAGAGACTCCAAGAAATTGAAGGAAACGTCTCACAGATGCCAGAATTTACAAATCATCCGTAGAAAATCGAATGTAGACATGCAGTTAGAAAGAAATTTTCCATCGAAAGTCTGTGAAAATTTCTTCCGACGTATAGTTTTAATTAATATCCGTTTCTTTCCTATTTAGTCCGTACGATGTATGAGATTCTTGATGAACGGATTTTCATGAGAGAAAAATCTAGACTCCTATATGATGTACGAGAATTTTTCAAAAATGACAAGTCTACGAAGGTTCTTTCGATAATACTTGTAATTAAAAAATGTAAGCTGGAATAATTGATTCTTAATTTTAGTCTCAATTGCTTTGAAAGACTAGATTATACAGCTGAATAACTCAAAAAATTGCAAGCAAATCGAAAAATGATCACAGAGTATAATTATTTAATTGACTAGCTTTTTTCAGAGCTACGCGAACACAAATCGGCCCTTTTCAGGTCCAAAGATGTGAGCCAAAAGGCCCCCTACGTTCTCGTCATCGGCTCTGGGGGTGCTTATACGTGGCATAAAAATATGCGCAAGTAAGTATCGCAGAGAAGGGGTCTACTTATTAATAAGACTTTGACTCTGTACAGACTGGTGCCTTAAGTGATTGAGTCGTGCAAGGCGTCATTTAATGCTTTGATTGGCTTGAATTTTTTTGAGCTGCTCATCTCTATAAGTTAAAATGGGACGCCCTGCATGACACGTTTTTTCTTATTTGATATTTCGTTTTGTTCGTAATGCAACACATTTCTGAGACGCATTTTTATAGTGCAAATCGTCTCGGTGGTTTCGATAGTTTCAAATCGCTATCGATAGAGTCACGGAATCTGTGATAGCTGATGCGGTATTGATTTCTAATGCGGTTCCACAGATATAACGATGGTGGTAACAACGGCTAGAGGTAAGCCTGAATGAATGGATGACCGGATAGGTATGATCAAACCCGTGAAATAACGAGGAGGTCATTTAAGCGCGTTACATGTATTTATACCTCGCACACCTACACGTATACCTGCATGCGAAAATAAAACCGTTTTATTGCGTCGATCAGGATAATCAGCGACAATCAAGTTTCACGGCAACGTTAATGATTGCGGGAGTACGCGGGCATGAGATGATATGCCGCACGGACGTTATCCGGCAGCATTATTTCTCTTTGCCTGTGTGCACCGTTATGCACTCCTGCAGGCAGACTGCAACCCGATAATAAGCCGCCCCTTTTGCAGCTGCATTGCCAAATCCGCCTCCGCCAATCACCGTCGTGGCTGTCGTTATTCGTCTGTTATGATATACTGATCGGACAGATTATACCGAGAACGTCAGTGTTGACGTCCCACAAGGCTTAACGGCAGTCGGAACCTTCTCGTTTCTGAATTGCCCTAGAGGTATTGAATATGCCGCATTGCCTACCCGTGTTGGCATTACGTCACTTTAATAGCGATCGATCATTTGATGGCCGTGCTTAATTGTATCCTGAATGTTATTGTACGGCTCAATATCCGTTTCACTGACGTCGATCGTTCAGAGAGGCTATTCATTCAGCTGGATTCATCGCGGTTCTTCGTTTTCTTTTCCACCCGTCTTTTGAATAAAATTTCGATTTAAATAAATTGCTGCAACAAAATAATTATCGGTAGTCGAATGTCCGATAAAAAGTGTATTTTGGTTGCGATTCAACGATAACATTTTTGTTGAATGATTTGTTATACGTGTACGTCGAAATAATTTTACCTGCCGTGTAAAAGAAGAAACGGAAGAAAAAAAAACTGCACGTTCGCATAGTGCGTGCTAACGAATACCGATCTAAATAAAACAACAAAGAGGAAATCAATGAATTGTGTGCATCGAAACAACCACGCTAAACCATCCCGCAGGCATTTTGATCGGTGCTGTTTTATATTTTCCCTATGAATAAATAACTCGTTACAGGTCTGCGTGTGAATGTACGTTGTGTGAAATCGGAAACACAATGAATTAATATTTGCCAGTATATAAGTATGCGCAATTGCCGTACCTAAAATAAACTGTTCACCCATCGAGATGTGCCAGAAACGTTATCGGTACGCACATTATAGTTACTGCGATATCAAAGGAACTACCGCACGAAATTAAACGCATGTGAATTCAAATGAACAAGCTATTTTAGTCGACCGTACCGTCTTTGCCAGAGCGGAAAATTTACAGAAATCATTTTGAGTAATCGGTGCATTCGTGCCAATTTTGAACAGGTACTAATTTTCAGTCAATTCCGCAATGCAATTTATCGATCCTAACAATTGCAACGTTACCGTATAGTCTGTACCTTATTTCACTTTGTCTAAATTTTTTCGTGCAGGCTGCAGACACGGAGACGCAAAATTTTTAGGGAATGGTATCCGTCACGGGAGTCCGGAGACAATAATTTGGGAATAATTGTGCACCCCGTCCGAAGCGTTGAACATTTCTGCGGAATACCTAATTCCAGCACGCGGTGTATCCGGTGCAGGAAAGCGCCCGCTCGAATTGCTTACCAATTCATACGTTCCGTCCCCAGGGGTGGCTACGTGCATGTGTGCATCCACACGCGCCACGGCCATTAACGTAAGCTATCGCCCGACGCAGCGTACAAATTCTCCCCGGCTTGCGGAGCTTGCGACAATTAAATATTGCAGAAGACACCCTGCAGCTCTGCGGACTGGCCCTCTGTTAAAACCGGTAAAAACAACGCCGATGGTCCGCCTGCAGCCGTAGCCATAATAAAAACGGGGATTGATCCTAAACTGCGTCAGTTTCTGCACAGCGGAAAATAACGACGTGATACGTTACCGTGGAAAATTAATGTTTTTTGGGGATAATATAGTTGCTTGAAAAAGAATGAACGCACTTTTCTTCTTCAGCTCTGTGAGAAGACGAGCGTTACGTTTTCTTCGGGGTCTGTTATCAAGACCAATACCTTACCGTGAGAAAAGCTCGGGATAACTCGAGGCTTGCGAGTCGCGAAGGTATAATACCTATAGTGCGATAATTTTGTGGGCATTACGAGCCAAAGTGGAATAAGTGGGGTCATTATAAATGCATGACGAGCTGCTATGCCTCGGCAGGTAATGCGTGACGGATGAACCTGGCCTATCCCGCAGCATCCCCCTTACGTATGGCTCACGCATTCATCGGCCGGAGGATCACCCTCCGAACAAGCCTTCGCCTAGCGAAACGTTGTATAGATTACGGTTAGCGATAAGTTTCCCAAGCTCCGCCGGCTTCGCGAATTCGATTCCTCCCTTACAGCAATTTCTTTTCCCCTCCTGATGTTCGGAATTTTCAAAATTATTACGAAGAAGTCGTCTTAGTCGGTATAATAGTAGCCGAGGATAAAGAAATGGACGGTGCAGATGCCCGAATTAAAAATTATGAAGTGTACACCGTATTCCCTGATAATATTCTTTTAATCGTTGAAATAATCGATAGGATACGTGTAAATAACTGATTGAAACCTTCGTCAAAAAGGTTACATTATTTGTGAAACTTTCACCCGCAAAAGTCCATGAGAATTATTTGAAATGCTCGTAAAATTACGGCGATAGAATTGATCGTCCAATGGATTAAAAAGTGCGCGCAGCGTCTGACCGCACCAAACCGTTACTACTGATCGCAGCTTATAGGGTTCGCCAAATTTCAGTCGAAGAAGCTTTGATGTCCGTCTGGCTGACCAGTCGGTAACAGTGAGCTCTTGGCAATTGCATCGAGGTTGATAATGATTGATAATAATCGATCGGCGTCATGTTTCCTGATGATAAAAATAACGGTCTCAAAGATTTCGCTGAAATTTGTGCGAAGATGGATCTGAGAATATTGTAACAAGGAATGCGTTATGCAAGACGTTTGTTTTAATAAAAGAATGAAAAGATTGAAGCAGTGACCGAAAGTATATAGTAAAATGGTATAATGGCGCGGTTTCCGTGCGGCGGAGACCCGGATGTTATTGGCAGGAGAGCGGAGCCATTAGTCGCAATGATGGATGCCTGACAGGAGCGGCGGCGTCCCACCCCGACGGCAGTTATAGTAAGTAATGGCTTCACTCTGTGCTCTGAGAAAGCCTCCCCGTAATAACAACAAATCTTGCCTATATTAATTCCCTGACGGACATAACTCTCGGTATATGGACGCTAACTCAGGAAAAATTGCGCGATGAAAACGTCGCGCTCTAACAAAATACGAGCCAAGTATTAGGCCAGGTCGTCGCGTCTCGCGCATCTCACCACGACGACGACGGGGGAAAAAAAATAACAATGATAAGGATAACAGCGAAACAGAACAAAAAAAATAAAATAAAAAAAAAGGAAAGAGAAGAAAAAAAATTAATAAAACGCAAAAAAGAACGCCGACGAATAAACCGCTCGAACTACAATGTCGAGCGTATATACGAACGCTGAAATTTTCGGTGAAATGCGGACACTGCTGAATGCCGTTCTCGCTGCAGCGCTGCAGCGGCGGGTGTATTCAATTACTTTCCTCGGAATGATCGAGGCTCGCGTGCCCCGAGATGCTATATAATAGAATACGGCAGGTAGCTCGGCGCGACTCGGTGTGTCGATAATATCTCAGGAGGAGAAATTGGAAGAGATCGACGAGCTTCATATATATTATATTATATAATAGGCGTAGATGATATACCGCAAACGCTGCTGCCTTTTTCGGTCCGATTGTGAGACGTAAACCCGATATCGAACCTTATGTAGCTATAAGTATGTCTGTACATATACTTGGCGGTAAGGCAATTAATGAGGTTCCGACGGAGCGTTTTTTCGCCTTATTAAACTCCCGGGATCCTGTAATCGCCGAGTCGTTTGTCTATCCCGTTTCTTTCCCCGGGCGTGCGGGGGAACCCCGGAAAGCTTCCATCCCTCGTCGAGGGATGGCTTGTACATTACCGTTCGGCAACAGACTCAAAAATCTGGAATTTTCGATTCCTTGCCGGCGCGATTCCGAACCACGCAGAGCCTGCAAATTTGCGAAGGGAGCCAATTATTATTAGAATAATCTGCGCGGAGCCTGTTGGGACTGTTTAAATTGCGTTCAGTATTGCTGGAAGCGTCATTGGGCTCGGTCCATACCCCTAAATCATTGATTGTTGCATTATCTGTTATTGGCAATGCAATTAACCGTTTAGCAAAACAACATCGTGCGTATGTGCCGTTTTGCGCGGGCGGAACGCGCGGCATAAAGGCCGCTCAGCGGAGCCGAGCCGTGCCGAGCCTATCTATGCACGAGCGAATTGATTTGTTGTACATGAGCGGCGGGATTAAACACACTGCAAATACCGGGGACACAAGCGGCGCTTTAATACAGAGCTATGCTGTTTCCGCCTAGCCCTGTATAATCAGCCGGTGCATTGCGGTGCAGTTGCAGTTGCAGTTGCAGTTGCAGTGGAGCGGAGGTGCCACGCTGCATATCCGTCTCCGAGAAGCGGCGACAGTTGATCCCAGCAATTACCGCCCGAGTCTGCAGCTTGTACAGCGGAACACCGTGCGGAGGCAATTGCACATAGAGTCGGTCTCTTTTTCACCGCAGGTGCGATGCATGCGGAAAAAAAGAACGGGGATAATTTTCTGATAGTGAGCTTAGGAAAGGTGGCGATCCTGCAGAATCGCGAGGCGTGAAGCTTATATCCAGGAGGAGTAAGGCATTAGCGACAGTTAATAAAAGTAAAAGCTATAAGGGTATTATCGCGGTGTAATAACCTTGAGGTCAATAAGATGCCGTCTAATTGAACGTTACCGGTATTAGAGCAATTATCTTTCTCATTATAGGGCCGTACTAAAATCCGTGAAAGACCTGCAAGCTGCGCTTAAGTAATACCCGATTATCGCCCTGCAGTATTCTCATAATAAAACATGATGTTAATTCAAAAATTTTCTTACTCCGATTATATACCGTTTATACCTTGCAGCCGCTACCTGCAGGATATAATTTCCTAATTGCCTTATATCCCTGCAACATCGTTTTTAATTCTTCAGTCTTATCGAGTCCGCGCGCGGATCGAACACTTTACTAGAAGAAATAGAAAGAAAAAAAAAATGGTTCACCAAAGCTCGTGCAATGAAAGAAGTTTTTCCAAGCAATTGGAAGCCTGAGGATAATTTTCAAGCCGAAACTAATTCGAAGATAAATTTTTAAATCAAAGACATAATTAGGCCGGTATTTTTGCAATTCTACTCGTCAAATGAAAGAGGAGATTAAACTATGAAGAAACGTCGAGTGTACGAGTTTTCCAAGGCGAATTTGTGATTATTCTCGAAAACATCTCGGTGCGAAGTATTAAACCTGCTGGCAGGAGTGTCGAGACGGGCGTCGCGAGGATCCGCATTTTTCCCCGTTTGAACAAGATGCATGAATATGGAGAAGTAAGCTAATGCCGACTGCTACCCGGTGCCACGGCAAAGACCGTAGGCTTCTTGTTCAGGCTTTCGGCTCTAAGTCCTTGTTATGATTCAACACTTTAAGCTGGTCTTGGCGTTTGTTCGTGTTTCCCCTGCTAATTCCCCGACCGACGCGAAGTTGTGTTCGTTGTCTATTTCCTACTGCCAGGAGAGGAGGAGGCGTATGCGCCGCGATCCCCGCATCATAATACATATTCCTCTCTGCCAAACGCGATGCGGTGCGTGTGTCTCACACCGACGCGACGTAGCAGAAGCAGCAGCAGCGGCAGCAGCAGCGGCAGCAGCTACACCATCGCCTGACAATTGCCGGGCTTATCTACGCGGAATATAACCAACATGAGCTTATTTCGTTCCGTTTGAGGACCGCGCCGAGACAACAGCTCCGAGGATCAACCCCGATGAATATCTCAAACTTGAATTAACTTCAGGAGAGCCGCGTGGATTCTACCTCGTTTTTGGCGACGCTGCAAGCTCCTAATGACTCCGTACAAACCGCGTTGACGGGTAGACAAACTTGATCTCTCGATACCATTCTTACCGTTATTTTCGAAAATAGGATGTTAGAAGAAGCGCCAAGAAAATGGTTGTTCCAAATTTTCAATCAACTTTCATTACAGTGATACTTAAAATTTTTTTTCTCAGAGGAAAGAAAGCTCGACGAAACGTTTCTTGAATATTCAACCACGCGTACTTAACTTTCAAAAACTATCGGGATGATCATTGTACACACCCGTTCTATTTTTTTATCAACTTGTCTTGAACGCGACGATCTTAGAAGTGAACAAACCCAGCGTCCAGCTTGTGAAAAAACGGTTGCGTTATTCCTTGGACAAGAAGGTTCGCCGAGTCAATAGGAATCATCGAGACTAATATAATGCGTATAAGCCACACTGGAGAAACATCCGCGGGTGGAGTGTCGGGCATCCATTAGCAACAGAAGTAGGTATTCGTCGGATAAGATACATTACACGCATGTGTGTGTGTGTAAATGTGGACGTCGAAGTAGAGAGAAATTTATAGTGACAGGAGCGCTTGAAGGGATTGTAAATCCCCGTTTGAGGATCGCTGATACCGAGTTTTATGTGGGACATTAGTTGGTCGGGGCGTGGCTGAAGGCCGGAGAACGCAGCGCGCGGAGCTGACGGTGAAACCGGTGAAACCGGTGAAACGGCGAACGGTGAACGGTGCGGAGTCGAGAATAGCGGCCGCGGAGTTACCGGAGTGCAATAAATTAACCCAAAATGAAAGACAAATCGCCTCAGAGCTGTCCGCCCGCCACCGTGATAGAAGCACTGCCCTAGCTGATGCCGGCTAGCGGTCCCTTGGGCAGCGAGCTCGTCAGCTTCCACGAGCTCTCCCCCTCGCCCCCACCCCCCCCCCCCTCCTACCCCCGTACCCGCCCCCGCCGCCCCCTCGTCAAGCAGCCCCTGAGCCCTGGACCAGGGTGATGGACGCCTGCCCAGCCACGGGGGACTCCCAGAGCAGACCCGACGTCGCCGCAGCGCCTCCGTCATCCGAACTTTGTTTTTCGCACGACGTTTGCCGCTGGACCGACGAGACCGAAACTTCTTACTCGTTACGGTGTCTGCGCGAGTGGGAAAAACTGGGAGAATAACGGTGGGTTTCTTTGGAGTGGTCTTTTTTTTTTTTATCACACTCTAAAAATCGAGACTTTCGAGACGAAAAGCTCTGTTTGACGACAGGACGATTTTTGGTTCTGTAATATTAAGAAGCTGATTGGTTGGTCGGAAATCCATAATTGTTGTCAATTTTGTTAAGCGATGATAGTGCCGCGTTGAGTGGTTATCAAAATCTTAAGATAAGAAAGATTTCTTTGGAAATGTTAAAATTGAAAATATGTACTGGAATTACGAACGGAAAATTAGATAGCAATACCTATCTTCCGATCGCTTAGAAATCGTTCAAGAACTATAGTAGATTCATCCCGTTTCGCTCTGTTATGAATCATTTTATTCAGAACACTATTTTCCACAAAATATTGAGTTTATGATCAACAAATGACAATATTGAATTGACTATGAACCATCGTACAGTGATATCAGACAAATTTACTAAACCTTTTACAACTCTGAAGCAATTTAAATTGAAACATCGATATTCAATCCAATTTTTGTAATTCCAGTACTTTCTTTTATCATATTTTCAAAGTGATCTTCACGGCTTAGGAATATGATAATTCGATGAATACTTAGTGCACCGCTCAATCGTAATAAAATTCATAAAATGTATCGACATTTGGTCAACCAAACTCTTTGATAATTCAAATTTCAACATAGAGCTCGCTAACTTACAAATGTGCACGACGTTCTTGGGGTTGCCATGTACTATGCAATCCATCTGGCACCAGCTCAATCGGTGAAGTCAGCTTCGTTCGACTTGAACCAAGATCGCATACATTTTTAAAATTCTCGTACCAATTGATATTCTCATACAATTTATAACTTGATGTCAAAGTTGACCAAGTGATGAACAACACAACGAACGGTGGTTTCCTGTTTACTACTGCTTTGTTTTCTTTTGTGCAGTTATAATACTCGGTAGCTTTGCGGGAATATTTTTATCACGTATCGCATAAAAAGTAATGAAAACGACATCCTCGTTAACGCAGACCAGAGCTTACCTTATACCTACCCTCTAGAGTCTGTATATATACATATATATATATATCTCTCTCTCTATATATATATATATATATATACATAATACATATAACCTACGTATATATGCTCCATGTAAAAAAGACCCTGCTTATTTGTTCATCCTGTGGTTTTCTGCCGGATTAGAATTTAGCTTCTTCTTGTTCTTCTCCTCCTTATTTTTTTCTTCCGCAAAAATAGTCTCGCAGATTACCAACCCTCGCTGCAGAAAAGTTGAAAATTTTTTACCTACTCTTCATATTTACTAAGAAAACCCGAGTTGATTGCGAGTAAAATTTCCATTAAAGTTGAAAGTGTGAAAACATATTGTGGCTAATCGGGTGAAATAAGTTGTTCACCTACAGACAAGACGCAGATGATGCGATCGGATGATTGACACATCGTAAAGTTCAGTACAGGACTTGTTCAGAAGTCAATTGTAATTTCGCTGTTAAATCACACGTTCGAAGAATGCGTGATGCTAATTCCAATACTTTGATCCGATGAACAAATGATTGACATTTATGAATCTTGAACTTGAAGATGGTTTTGGAATTGAACAAAAAGACAATAACCACCTAGGGTTGCATAATTTAGCCAACACAAAGATAGCATAGGTCCTGAAGAGAGTGAGAAACTGACGTGGCAGTAACCGACCTTGACGAAGGGACTTCCTTCAACCTTGGCTTCGCCGCGCAAGCAAACATCTCAAAGGAACTTCAGCACCAAGAACCACTCATAAGCAGCCGAAGGCCCGAGGCGTGACACCGTCGACTTGAGATCTCTCTGTGTCTCGCCTGCTAAGCTCAGACGTATCAATTAATTAACCTACCGGATAGAACCTGCTAGGCATTGTACGCCGCGAAAGCTCAAGTTCCTTCGGTGGAACGGTTCGAAATTTACGGTGCTAGTCGGGTTTATCACGCGTCCGTCTAAGAAATTCGACAGAAGCTCGGTCGAGCTTGAAAAGGATCCGACGACTCCGAGGCAAGGAGCAGAACCTTCGAAGTGAATTCACCTTCGTCCGGAAAGTGGGAAAGGGTGATAGATCAGAGGAGGAGCTGCGGGGATTGGAGGGAACAATTGGGGACGGTTATCGTTGCGCAATACAATCAGCAAAGTTTCTATATAAGCCCAGCGGCCGATAAAGCTTTATGTATATTACTTGTCCAACTAATGATAGTGCCGGCACGTGAGATTTGCGTCAAAGCTTCCTCTTACAAAGTTTATCGCGAAATCGAAATAGCTTTATCCACCGGATCGAGGCGCGCTGGGTACCGAAGCAGTAATAATCGCGCGTCCATTCCGACGCCTTTGCAACACCTCGATTCATTCCTCTCGGAAGTATGCCGAGTAACGTAATAGTGGCGGAAAGAAAAGAAAATTTAACAAGCAAGCATTCACTTAATTTATTCCAGACAGTCGGTGTATGTAATTCGATTGCAAAACGAATCCGTCCTCAGGTAACGAGTATCGTTATTTCTAACGAGAAAGTGGAGGACGAGCTTTTGCATGCTTCTGCCATCTAGCGCCGCTTTCCTCAACTTGGACGCCAACATCAATTAGGATGTGTGGATTTACCAGTTGCAGCAAACCGAAACTTCTGGAATCTGAAGGAACATAACAAATAGCCCGTGAAAATAATGTTATAAGTATGCGGAATTTAAATTGATAACAAACCGTCAAATACTGAGTCTATTCATCTCTCGAGTACGTCGTCATCAATTCTTCACTTTTGATCAATGCTGCTTCTCAAACCCTGAAATAGATTCAATCCAACAAATACGAAGGATAAACTAATCATAGAGTAACTCAGACTGTGTAACCAATAAAAATTGTTCAAGGTTTCGTCCTACGGTGATTCTCGCGTTCGATACTGAATACTGAAACAAGGAAACAAAATTCACCCAAACGAGAATCCGTCTGGATTAGTTGACTGATCAAAAAGCTGACGCAGATACACAATAAAGTATGCACTAATTGGCCTTCTTTCTTTAGGGTTGTCGGCAGGGTTCGGTACCTTAAGTCCCAGCCGGCAGTTGGTAGGCAGAAATCGTATGATATTTTATTCGCTCCTTTATCCCCTAGATCGCGGAGAGAACAGTTGGAGACATAAATTAACCACAAAAGGCATTATCAACCTATATTGCCATAATTTATGGCTACTAATTAAAGGGTTTAAGGAGGATCGTGGGGCTGATTTGCACCCCGCCGAGTGGAGTGAGCAAAGTTTAAACGACAAGGGCTCATTAAGATATGAACTGAGCCCAAGGAACGGTCCCTGTGAGCTCCTTCACTGCGCCTTCGCTCCGCTTCCCGTCTCGCTCTGCTAACGAAACTAACAAAATTTTACTAAATTAACCAAATTGAAATGAAAAAGGAAGAGAGTTAAAGAAAGGATAGAAAACGGGAAATAAAAACTTGATCACGGCTTGGAGATATTCCGGAAGAATATAATAATACCAGCATCGAATTGTCGGATCATTTATATACTTTTGAAAGGTGTGTACATACTGTGTCAGAATCATACTCGAGCTTCTTTGTGCCCACATCAAAGAAAGATAAAAATGAATTCAAGTTCTGTTGGGCCAATCTGGCGATTTGAAACCCAGTATAAAAAGTTGTGGAAAAAATTTTTCGGATTAGGTTCCAAGAATTTTGCGGCTTGAGGCAAACACTGACTCGGTATATAATCGTTGTGAAATAATGAATACGTAATTTTTCCGCCCAATGCCAGTTTTTTTTTTTTTTTACATAACCCCCCCTCCCCTTGTACCGCTTACCGTTTTATATCCGAGCACCTCCCCACCTCTCTCACTGTGACTTGTACGACAGTTGGACACCGAAATATATCATCGCCCGATATCACTGTAGTTTTGTTACAGCGGACTCAACGTGCCGATCTCGCTTATATATCTGCTACGACAAAGTAAGTCCTGACCATATTTACCAAATAACTGCATCCTTTAATTCTACTTGTATTGAATAAATCATTGATTATCTATAAAAATATGTATGTGATAAGACAAATTTATGTTACGGAGCAAATGGCCTTTATCTGGAATATCATTTGTTTTTGAAATATTAAAAAAAGATTTTCTTCTTCCCAAAAGAGTGCTGCATACTCTGGTTCAACGCGTAATAAACAAACTGTTTTTTTGCGCCTCGTATGAAGATTATTGTTTTTATTACCTTTGACGAGCACTCCCCAATTTTTTTACAAACAAGAATTTTTAATGTTCTGGATCAGGTACCATAATACATTGAATGTTTTCGAGCGACCTTTGAATATTCATATTGAAGCTTGATCTTTTTTACAACAGTTAGACATAATTATGGAACAAAATTACAAATGATACACATAAAAATACTTCATAATATACAGTTACTGGCATACTCAATTTACGGATAATTTAATTAAAAATAAGTTTTTCACCTAAATTCTTTTGAATTTTTGATAATTTTTGCTTAAGATGATACTAATTAATTTCAAAATGCATACTATTAACACTGACTTATATTCTAAAAGAGTGCAATTTTCGTCGCGAGTTAAGATTTCTGCACGACGATCGTTAAGCTTTTATATTGGTTTTCAGGGATTCCTGCAACAAGTCGATACCATGTCTCATCCCGTCACCATACAACCAAACACCATGTTAACCATCAGTGGCCCAACGATCAACCCGACAACTAATTACTTAAAAACTCTTCCTGGAATTCTCCGATTACTGGAAGTTGTGAGTACTCCAGCATGTATCGATAAATAAATTATTCACTGTGCGGTATAACTTCGCATAGTCAAGTATTTCATCATCCTTGTGAGTCGTGTTCATTAATTTTTTAATAAGACGGAAAACTGCTAAAAAAGTCGGTTCCTGTCTAGCGTTTCACGCGGTTGGCGGTTCTCGATAAGGACACCGCGATAAGTCAGTGAGTTAAAATCTGACCGTTACGCAAGACGTCCTGCTTGCAATAAGGTTGCTCTAACTTAAATATATTTCGTGCAAATTATTGTAATACCATGCAAAATTTGGTAAGAGTTAGTCCTCTTTTGCTGATTTTCTCTTAACGGTCATACACAAACTGGAGCCTACGGATTTAGTACTTAAACATGGTGGACCAGACTTCGGTACATCATATACGGCGACGGCATAAGTTTTTGAGCAATTCTTAGGCCATGGCTGACCATACTCGTACATGAACTCACCTGCAGTTTACGCGCTCAATTTCAGATGCTGGGCATCGTCTGCGTTGGGATCATTGGATACGCTCAGACTACAATTGGCAATGTAATTGATGAAGTTTACGCCAAACTGCAAATACCTGGTGGTGCACTTAACTACTATTTAAACGGTCTCAGTGAAGATTTCCCTGATAGTTTAGGTAGCATTGCCAGCAGTGTCAACCAATATGTGCGCATTGTCAAGGATTTCAAACTAACTGCTTACGCCGCCAACATTCCCGTCGTGGGGATTGTGACTAGTTTCATAGTGACAAGACCGTACAGCATGTTTTTTTTCCTCATAACGACAACATTCATGGTCGCATCTTTCATTCTTCTAGTATCATGCATCGCGTCCTTTTCAATCAACTTGACAATATCAAAGGGTGACTACGTAAGTTCATCCAAGATGGAATTAACGGAATTCATTTGTGGTCCTCATTACGTGAAATTATTCCACTGCACAATGAAACTTCACACACCAGCATTGATCCTATAATTTCCAGTTGCAAGACGTACTCTACCATGTGATCGGATTCGTATTGCTCCTGGCAGCATCAATTAGCGTTCTCATAGAAACTACCTTAAACGGTTCCAATCTATTTGTAGAATTGGTTTTTCCCTCGAAGAATGCCGTAACGGCAGCATCGGTGAGTTTACTTAAAATAAACAATTAATACCATGATAACGGTGGATGATTATATAGTCGACTCTGAGACATGCAATTACTTCCTCACAAGTGTCTCTATTCTTGCACCATACACTCAAAGTGTTACTTGCAGATGTCTGCTAAAATGAGAAAATGAAACTATTGGAAACAACCAATATTTAATTTTTTTAGGTTATAGGAATGGTCAATGCGTTATTGTACCTTTTGAGTGCTAAACTAGCTCTGGAATCCTACAGAGCTGAAGGATGTGGTCGTACGGGCTTCACCGCTTAAAGAAACTCATACTTAAGACAGTTACATTTACATTACCAAAGTTGTAAGGAATGCAGAACAGCAACTATCAGGCGCAAGCAAAGACTCTTGTATCATGATCGTTCCCATCGTATGATAAATGTGCAACAACGAAAAAAAAAAAAACTAACGAATGTCGAAGTATGCTGTAACGGATCTGCCAGGATCCAAAATTTTTAGGCTGAATCCCTAATCTCAACCATACGGTTAATTATCTAACAAAATTAATCAGGTGAAAATGTAACTTACTTTTAAAACTAATTGACTAACATACTATTTCTAATTTAATATTGTATTCATATCATACACGTAGAGTCAACAGTTTATCACTAATGTATTATCTTGATAATGGTAACCCTCAATCGAAAATTCATGTATCGATGAATCTAACACAAATAAATGGGCATTAGCCAAACTCACGGGTAATAGAAAAACAGCAACTCGAAGTTGTGTGGCAAAACAGACTGCGAAGTTTCCTTTCTCTGGAAACACGCATGTGACGCAATAATAAAATCTTCGGTATTCAAGATATCATAGAAGCACAAGCACGAGCACCTCTGGTCAGTTGCGTCCGAACGAGTCGAATTAGATCCCAAAATTCTCTTTACACGGGCTTCAAACCCTTCGTTTATAAACGTTAAATTTCATTATTCTTTCAATTTGCCAGTACAATTTTATTTTGATTTATATTTGTTAATCTGGCACTGAGCCTTTCCTTTTTCAATCATTTACATGTCTATCCACAAAATAAGTGAAAACTGCTTCACTATTAATATCAAATCGATCGCTCTCTTTATTTGATCTAGCTAGCCTCAATCTCTCTTCAATAGAATAAATGACGGAGGATTCTTCAGTATCAAGCAGTAGTAATCTGTGTCAACCTTCTCCCAGTCCTAAGCTACGATCACGAAAAGCGGGCGAAAAAAGAGACAGAATATTCTTCGGAACAAGCCCAAACAGCTGGAACCTTTACTGTCTACCGACGGTTTAGTATCACGCGTTATACTTTTTTAAAATACGGTTTTTTCTTATTCAAAATTTTTTTCCTCTCCTTCATTCGCCTTCAAGCGGTGACTAAATGTATTAAAAATATATCGCATCCAAGTTGGTTTAATTAGAGGATCCACATGTACGCTGCGTTCTCGCACACAGTCACATACCGGTTGGTTTTAATAATGCACGGAGATCGCAGGGTACGGGTGCGTATGAATTAATTCGCATGCAAGGTTTATTATTTATATATATGTATATGATATGAAAGTTTGCTCGAACAAAAGACCGTCCGCCTACTTCTCGATTAATTAATATTTTTTTCATATTGTTTTTTATTCTTACCCCCCATACAAACTTTCTTTATTTTTTATACAGCAAGGCGTCTGCGCAACTTTGCAGGCTCAGCGACTCGTGACGCGAAGTAAAAATACAGGGGAACGGTAACTAAATCATCAGGTAAACAAAATAGTCTATACGTATGCGAAATTGGAACAGTCCCTCACTCTTCTCAACGTGTATCATATAAGTATATGTATATGTATGTGTGTATGTGTGTATGTGTGTAGATGAACGTATGTACGTGATATATGATAAGAGAGTTTTCGTGCTCGGTGGGCATCGGTCTATGCCATACAACGGAAGTAGCTACCAAGGTGAGCCGTTTTAACGCAAATGGAAACAACTTATAATTCTAGACTCTTTTGCGAGGGTCAGATAAAAATCCAATCTATTCGTACGCTCCGATTGCTCTATATATTGCATACCTACCCACCTCAACAACCCCTTCGTGACGAAGCGTCACCGTAAGAGCAGCGGACAGCTAAAGAAGGACGTAGCAGTTCAGTAAAAATTATATGTCGCTTTGTCCCTGAAATTTGAAAAGGAAGAAATCAGGCTTCACCGTTGATTCGTTACGCGGAATTCGGTTCGAGAATAATCTAGCGGTGTTAGGAGATTCGAAATCAGATATATCATAAGAGTCACGCCTTGCGGTTCGACAGTCTTGCGAGTAGCCGTTTTCGCTTGAATATAGAATGACGGGGGCGTTTGGTTGCACGGGGTTGACGTAGGGCGCCGACCACCCCCGGTTAAGGAGGGGGCTTAGTGTAGGGCGAAACGGGAGCAACCAACATCGTTAACAAGTACTTACGAGGCATTGCCGGGTAGCAGGTAAAGTAGACGAGCCGAAGCTCGCACCTGCGTGCCCCATTAAACCTACTATTAAATATTACCGCAAACTTTTATGGGGTCATAATACACTCAGCAGCTCATTGCTGCGCCGCTGCCTTCGGGTTGCCGGCTGGATTCTCGATGCCGTCGGATGCTCCGAAATAGCGACGCAGTCGACTTACTCGCACCTCGCACTTTTCTTACTTCCAGGAATAGAGCTATTCGGCTATGTGTCTATACGCTGTACCGAAACTATGACAACTTCGAGAGTTCAACCGCGGCACTTGGAGCTTCTCGGTATAACACCTCGAGTTTATACGCCGGGAAGGCAGCCTAAGACCGACTTAATATTCTCCGAAGGGTACTCGACGCCATCCGAATTTTATCGCCCCATCTCTTGCTATGCGAAATCAGGAATTGAATATCACTATGGTGAGTATCACACCTGTTTCAATAAATACTCAACTCCTAAGAGTTTAATTCTGAGATGTAATCTCCACACGGTATGGGAATGGCCATAACCGTGTGGCGAAGAAATTGGCAGGATCATTTTTAAAGCGAAACATTGAATTTGGACATTCGGTAGTTTCTGCAGAACGAGACTCCCGAAAGCCGCGAAGACTCCCTGGACATCCATCCATCCACGGAGTCCGTGTCTCTCGGCTCTTGGTTGATGGCTCTCGCCCTCGGTGGTTCGCCCCTCTCTTACCCCTCTCGTTACCGGAGCAGACTCACGTTCGATAAGCCGGCCCCAAGGGTCTATACAAAGGCCTAATTACCCATAAATTTTCTGATTTATGGCGGTCTAGAAATGTAAATATGAAATATGAAAATGAGGAGGAGAGTAATAAAAGTGATGTACCGGGCTCGGCGGGGTCGTTCGCGAAGGCGTCCATCATTGGCGCGACAGGCTTCTTTGTCTGGTACGCCGCGCGAGGAACCATTTCGCTCTTCTCACCAGGCGACGCGACGCCTCGTCCCCGCCGTCCGCCACCCTCCACCCTCCGCCGCCGCCGCACCAGTTCCAGCCATCGCCTTCCATCCAGTGGACTGGCCTCGAGCTCGCCCGCCGACGGAGAGGTCGGAGTGATGAACGGGCTATGGACTAACTTACTGCCGCCAACGCACCGGAAGATATGTGGATATGTCGCAACAAAGACGCGACCAAACCACCGCCGTGCCTCGGAAGCTCGGGAGAGGACGAATGAGAGAGACGGAAAGGGAGAGAGAGAGAGAGAATGAACCCGGGAGAAAGGGATGGTGGACTAGCTGGAGGAGTCGCTGATGTCCAAGAACTTCGGAGAGGCGAAGCTTCCGGAAGCTGTTGGTCTTACTCCGGACCTGACCGCTTTCGGATCAACTTGGTGCCATTCGTCTATTTGCTTTTCTCTCTTCGTTTTCACCCCTGGATCGCAGACTTTGGCCGTCAGCTAGGATCAACTTCAGAGGGGAAATTTATCGGGTCATGTTACAAGTGTGTGAGTATGAATTTTTATTGCATATCTTTGAGTGAAACAATAATTGCACGAGATGTGTATCTCAACACTGATTTCTTTGCACCGATGAAATCAATCTCGTACGTTATACGAACATGAAATCGAGATCCATGTTTCAACGCGTTTCGTGTCGACGGCCTGCAAGTCAGCCGAGGTTGCGCATCGTCGTAAATGGCCTGCTCTCAGCAATGCCGTAACTCCGAGAGCCCATGTACTCCGACATGGCGATCTGGAGCACAGTGTACGACGTGTCAGGATGGAGAGGCTGATTTTTGACGACACCGTAAAGACCGAGAGATTCGTCGCCATTGCCGACAGTCACGATCAGCTCATCTTGAAGTTCCTCCTACGGGAATATACAGTTTAATCTCTATGGTACAATTTCAACGAACTGACGTATTGTCACTCTGAAATAGAATTCACGCGTACATCGTTCAGTGTAATGGCGATGTATCCATTCCTCTTCACCTCCGCTTTAACTTCAGACAAAACCGGGTCTATTTCATCATCTTCGTAATCGTGAAGTTTATCCAAACTGCAGACCATGACAAAGTACGTCCTAAGGTAGGGACATACAATCGTTGATCACACACACTAACCATCGGTACATCTTTAATTTAAGGTCGAGAGTTCAAGGACAGCACGGGCATACGGGGTGGAGGAGGTTCGTTGGGTATTTAGTACACGTGACTGATTTCGAGTCACCTACCAAATTGGACCACCATTGAATTCGGACACTGGACTGAGTAGGACGTCTGCGGTCGTGTTGGTGACGGTTTCTTGGAGCACGTAAGGTGGATTCTCGCGTAATTGCGGTGTGCCGGGCCTCGTATAAATCGTGATTGTAACTGGTAAACTTGCTGCGAGAGTTACAGCGACGACTGTAATGAAATACTCCGATGCTGGCTTCAGTCCTTTTATCTGGATGACATTAATGGCTCGTGAACGTCACGAGTACAGCTCATTTTGACGTGCGTACTTTACGCCAAAGAAATACTCGACAAGATACCTATCCTATGCCACGCAAACCTGACTCCTGGACATACTACCGCATAAGTCAAAGCTTAAAAGGAACGCTGACACGAAGAGAAGATTGTTACCCGCACCCGGCATACTTGATATATCTTCTGACCACTAACCTGAGCTGCGTACGTCGTATTTTCTCTTAAAAATTTTACGTCGGCTGACATGCCGCTGTCGCAGCACAACTCTGACACGTAAGAGTCCACGTGTTCGGTCTGGATGCGAAACGATCTAAGAATCCCATTCGTCATGTTCGGATGGCCCCATTCGATGATAAAACTTCGGTCAGTTTTTCTAACCAAGCGCAAAAACGATGGCGGGTCAGGAGCTGGCAATAAAATCGGTCAATGTAAACGGTTCAAATTGTAATTAAAAAATTTGCATAACCGTGTTTACCTCCTTCGACTGTTAGCACGGTTACATTAGCCGGTAGTCCCAACTCTCCTACGACGCTGCTGAATTGCCGAACCTGAATGTTCATTGGACCGTATTGAACTTGTGTTATAAAATGGTAACTAATTTGTAATTCAAAACTTACCGAGATCAGATAAGTGACGTTTTCGTGCAGGGAATCAATTTCGTGGCACACGAGCGTTCGCCAAACTGTGCAGGATGAAGTCAAGACTCTTTCAACAAAAGTTACATTATTTCCAGTCACGTGAATTTCAGCGGAGTCGATGGGACCGTGCAGGTATTCAGAGGCGCGCCACCTCAGACCCACCATGGTCGACCCACGCGTATAGGCCACCAACTCTTTTGCTGGATCTGGAACTATCATCTGAGAGTTTATAGAAGACTGTGAAAAATACGCAAACAAAATATGCATCTACCTTTTGGCCTCGTCTGAACGGTAAAATTAAGCATTGTCTGGTCATTCCAAAGGGTATCAGCGAGACTCATATTGTTCACGATGATAATTTCAATTTTGAAGATGGTGAAACTCGGCAGCATCGTAAAGTTAGCGGTAGTGTCCCGCGTCAAAGCTGAACCCTTCGATGTTTGCAAACTATCGGCATTCCCTTCCTCGAATATACGGTACCGGTAGCCAAGAAGAGGACCATGCTGCAACGAACAATCAACTGGTGGCAACCACGACACCAAAACCCATGTGCTTCCGCTCACAGGAGGATTAAGTGGATCCGATCGTGGTGCGATACCGGGAGCTATGGCAGACAGTCCCTTATCAAATAAAAATCAAGATCCATTGATGGCGTTTTGGAGAATGGCTATTAATATGGATAGATTGATCGGCTTACTTCCGGTCAACGTGCTGACATTCACTGTGGCGAAATTTCCGGTTTCTCCGGTGAATGCTGCGACTGCTACTTCGTAGCTTGCGTATGATTCCAGGAGCGTCAATGTAACAAATTCCTGGTTTCGTTCTATGGTTCGGTTGTCGGTGCAAGCATGCGAGGACTCCTCGCAGGCCAAAAGTCGGACGCACTGTGCAAATTGTGACATAGAGTGCTTGGAGTTGTTGGAAGTAAAAAAAGATTCACCTGTTACTTACTCTGAAAGTGACTACAAAGTACTTGACAGCATCGCGTGGGAGACCTGGTGGGTAATTCCAACTCACGGTGACAGTCGATGACGTTACCTCTGTTGGTTTCAGATCCATCACTGCGAGGGCAACTGTACGGTAAAGAATGAAAACTGTTGAATAACATATCATTACGCAGAAATGATTCTCAATCGCAAAGTCCGTACTTGTTCCCCGAGTCCTGACGGGAATCTCAAGCTTATAGTCGTGATTGTGAAGTCCACCGGTGACGACTTGCTCGATATGGACAACGTAATCTGTGTATGGTCGAAGGGAGGTGAATTTTATCGGAGGATGAGTAACGTTTCCTTCCGCGACAAGAACGTCTTCTTGATTTGGTTCCTTCGTATACAACCAGTACCGATAGTGCAGAGGAAATCCATGCAGTAGTCGGCAATCGCGGACAGACTCCCAAGTGACCTCGACGGAAGTTGACGTCCTCGATATGACCGTTTGATCACCAGCCGTTGGAGCTACTTCCGGAGCTGACGATAAAATTGATGAAAATTAAAATCACAGTCATGTTCGGTAGTGAATGCAGACTCTATAAAGGATCAGTTCCGCTGCTGATTGCAGACCGGCAATTATTCGTTATTTATAACCCCGTGATTCTGACCGGCGAATGGCGTTGCTGTCTTCGTTTGAGCCCAGGGGCCCAACTCGATCGTAAACGCTGCTACCTTGATGCCGTACTGAGCGTGAGGATGTAATCCCGGCAATCTAACGGTCAATTCAGACGTTTCGATCCGTCCGGCGGAGTCTTTGCAGTCCAAATCCGGACAGGCAAGATACCTCAAACACTGTTGGTCGAAAATTGTGTAACATTTATTTATTAAGTTGGTGGTACACTTCGAATTTTATGACAATCATACCTCATACTCTGTAATGTACTTCTTGATTTTTCCAGACTTTTTCCTAGGCTCCCTCCAGTGAACTTCCAACTCCCTTGACGAGATTTGCTTCGTCACAAGATGAAGTACAGCGGACGGTGCTTGATGGATAATTTAAAGTTTTAGAAAGCCTCCGTCATGATGAATAAGTGTACATTGTAATTACCGACCTCCCTGCAATGCTCGAACCGATGCAAAATCCGAGACAGCCGAGGGTCCACGCAATGTAACTGCCTGAATTTGTACAGCATACTTGAAAAAAGGGCTCCGGTTTGGAACGATGATCCTCGCTTCCGTTGTTGTGTTGTATAAGTAACGACGCCAGCCTTCGCGAAGATATACGCGGTAATGTATCAAATCGCAGGCAGTGCGGTCTCTTGGTTCGTACTAAAAATTACCCTAATTATTATATCGACCGAGAACAAGAATTTATCGGAAGAAAATAAAGTTCTCAAAGGGCTGACAATTACTTTCCACTCAACCTCGAAGTCATTTTGCGTACTCCAAGTCGCTCTAATATCGTACGATGGGGTTTTGGGAACTGTAAAAAGAAAAACAACATATACCTACAATTACCATCTCAGTGGTTATTGTATTATATTAACTACTCCGTGGTTAATTCAACTAAATTCATAATACAAAGTTCCAGGTGTGCTCGACCTTGACAACTAGTGGTCACAGTGGTGAACGGAACTCTGGAATCGTTGCTGTAGTAGCTGCCATCCCTGTCGATGAGGACTATTCGGAGTTTGTATTCAATGCCAGGTCGCAATTCGTCTACAACTCCTGTGACGGCTTGTGTAGAGTGTCGTTGCAACAGAACAGGGATCCTCGAGGTCCATGAAGAAGTTCGATTGTCCTATAAAAGTGTAACGATCATATCATCCGTAAAGAACACTGAATCACATCCACGCCTGACCTGACCTTCAATTCAACTTGATAAAAGCAAGGATCCCCTGCACCATAAATGCTATCTGGATCTGCCGAAAAAGTGTACGTAACCCTGGTAGCTCCCACTTCCGTTATTGTCGGTGGTTCAAGAAGGTAGCTGTACGCTGATAAACAAATCTTTAATGGTCTGATTGTGAGAAAGAAAATCATTTATCTTATAGATAGTAGGTCCTCTATCATTCACCACTTATTATCACTTACTGATGTTGCACAGAGGTGGATAAAATCCTGAGGCACACCCCTTGGCACACATGCCTGTGTAGGCGTCGCAGGAGCTCCCGGGACTGCAGGTACCACAGGAGAATGAACAGTTTGAACCGTACCATCCAGGTTCGCACTCTGCATGAACATTTGTATCAAAACGATTACGAAAAATAGAATAGTGCAAGTATATACCAACCAATGTCACAGCCAACTCCGGTGTACCCTGGGGCGCATCCACAGCCAATCGTAGGAACGCACAGTACTAATCCCTCGCAGCCGTTTTTTCGTCCTGAACACTGTCCCAAACAGTCATAGCCGAACGAATTTGGTCCACATCCTGTGGGAGCAGAATAATTGGGTTCATCGAAATGGCGTTTGAAAAGGTTTGACTTGAATTATACTCTTGTTGTGGTTGTTTTTTTTATCGTTGGTAGTTGCCGCATTACTCAAACGAGTAACTAATACGCCGCGTCTTTCGTAATGATTACCTAGCACTTATTTGTCATACTTTCTTTCAAGATACACCAACCTTCTTCGCAGGTATCACCAGTAAAGCCAGGAGGACAAACGCACCGGCCCGAAACAGATTCGCACTTGCCACCGTGTAAGCAATATGGACATGTTCGCGCTACTTCTGAATAGGTAAAAATGGTCTTATCAAATAACTCTACTATCTGAGAGTAATATTCTTCATAGCAGAATTATTAACCTTCCTTGTCCTGAACCGTTGGAACGTTACATATGAATGGACTCGCTCGATTGAATGAGATTTCTGTCACTGCAATTTCTTCCTCATCTGTAGAATAGTAGCCATCGAAAGCATTGTCATTAGTGATTAAACTTTGAATACAAGTATATAAGAGTCATATAAAAAAATCTACTCGTTCTCGATACCATCTGGATTGCAGCCCATGAGACCGTGGATTGAGATGAGCGCAAAAGGATTTCCTTTCAGGCCTTCAATTACGATTTGAATGTTACCGTTACTGACGTGATCAGAGGATTTGAATACGAGTCGTTGAAGTATCCATTTCTTTTTCTGAAAGCAGAAGTTACCTTGAATCATGAGATCATACGAGAGAAGTACGAAAGGCAAGGATGAAACGGAAGCGTACATTTTCCCAGCTATTGCTGAATATTTGCCCCATATATTCATAAGAGCCGTTTGAGAATCTGGCTGAAACTTTAATTCCAGAACCAGGTATGGAATCCATGAACGCAAAGAAGGAAATGCAGACTCTTGGATGTCCACCTAGTGCCAATATTGGACTCTTCAACATCCCGGTTACGCCAATTAGGGACCATAAACGGCCATCTGAAGTAAAAAAAAAATAATTCCAACTATTTTCACGAAAAATCATTCTTTGAAATGCTGGCTATATACCCAGATATAAAACCCAGTCACGTTCAATCTCAGAAGTCGTCACGGCGACGTATTTCACTCGGAGAGGGCTCGAATCTGATTGCGTGAAAAGTGCTGACGATGAGCCGTTGCGCCATAGCTGCAGTTTTCCACCTGCCATGTCCATTTTGAACATGACGTATTCTTCGCCCAGCCACCGCTGCGAAAATGAGCCCAATACACATTAACATGAGAATTTCTAATCCTGACTTGCCAGCTAGGATCAATTGCGGTTACGTGATCGAAACACGGCTTACGATATAAATGTTACCAATGCTGTGACACCTTCGTAACCCGATTCCAGGACCCAAATCAATTTCATGAATATACTGACGTCCTCTGCCACATTTTAACAAACTACTAGTCTGGTGTGCAAGGTAGAGCATATTGTGGACCACGTCAAGAACGTAGAGTTCCGCATTCGCAATGTCCATATCGGTTAGCAGAAAAACGCGTGCCGTGCCTCGCGTCGACGTCTTTACCGAAAAGTTGAAGCTAGGCCAGAACAACGGCACAAGCTGCGATGTTACAACACCGTTGGTGCGAATATAAACGGATTCTGTGGATAGAAGTAAATTTTATTTTTGCATCGATGTCGGATCTTCAATCCATATCATCGCAAGCTGGTTCATCAGGGTACATCAAAAGTTGAATTACGTAATTACCATGATGCAACCTTAACGGTGGTAAATTAGGATCTGACCCTCCGGTGATTTCCCAACCCTGGGAAGTCCATGGACAGTTTGGCTTCAGTCCTATCTGGCAACTCGGAACCAGCAATCCTATTTCCGGTTCTAGAATAATCATTGGTCATAAATTTTCAATTCGATCGAGACTAATGACGCGGATTCAACTCAATAAACTCCGAGTTCAAATGTAATTGATCATCACGCATTGTTCAACGTCTGAGATTTTACCAAAAGTAGAACCATTAGGAGCAATGAAGGGCAGCCCTAATGCATCGGTTCTCGAATGACATTCCGCGGAAGCGTAATTTTGCTGAGGATGTCCATTGTTTCTGTATATCGTCGTCACGTCAAATCCTCCACATACCCAGTAGACTACTTCCAGAGAGTTGATGATTGCAATAAAAATATCGAGCAAGGTATGGCATGAATGTGTTTAAATAATGATGATTCAAGTTATTAACTAATTAGAGGATCGGAATCCTCTACAACTGAATCGGTTGTACCGAAAACGTTTACCATATGAAATGATTTTATATCATACCGATGAAATGCACCGTCAAGAACAAAAGCTTCGATGAGAATCGGGAGCTCATTCTCGAACGACTGATTGATTGTGAGTTTTGTATAGTCAGTACAACCTGGAGGTATAATTAACAGCATACTAGCTTCCAGCTTCAGTAACAATCGTGTATAACAATAATATTTTCACACCGTGGTACCACAATCGGCTGTTATCTATTCAACGATCAACATGCTTTCAAGTATGCGCTCCACTATCGATCGCTCTCCAGTTACTTTAACTTGAAAAGTGTAATTGATACGCAATTTATGAGTATAATTAGGATGTACAACATTTGAATCCGGTGTGAATATCTCTCCAAATAATTTTATTTCTAAAACGTAGTACAATGTATAGTTCCTCTTTGGTCGCGACGGAACTCACATTTTTAAAGCAAAAATATCTATTACTTCTAAAGAATTAATACAACCATAATCTTTCAGGATACCCAGTGGTTATTACACCTACATACAAATATACAAAATGATGGGATGTGTAGGGCAAGTTTAACAATCGTCAAGTTAACCAGTGATGATGCGTCTTCCAGAAACCGACATTCAAAATTGCGCTGCGCGTCCCGCCGTAGCGACAGCAGCGCCAATTGCCAAATCCAGTAACTAACGAGGTAATTCACATGCGGTCAATCGACCCAATCCAGTTCGCCTACGCATCGGGTGTAAAGATTGTGTTACTCCGCCATATTTACATTTCTGAAAGAAAATAATCTCACGAGACAATTTTCAATGGAAACACATCGACGATTCTGACAGTCCCGAGTAGTGAATCGATCGGGTATTGGATTAAAAATTTGTTAAATAATTAAAACGACAGGTACGTTCTGGTAATATTATTTAAAACCGTGAGTTGATCTCATCTGTTTGGACCTACATATCCATCTCGCCAAATCGAGGCGTAACAACGCAGACGTCACTTTTCGCACTCTCAAGTCTATCGAGTTTTGTAAACAATAATCAATCTCTGCAGCGTTCCGGGCTCAATTATATCGTGCGAAATGTTTCCGTTGAACACGACGCCGACTGCGTGTCGACGGCATCTTGAAAATCCCTCACCTATCATAAATCATATCGAATTCATAACTGACTCAATTTTTTGGTTATTTTCGCGCTTTCGCACGAAAAAGCTGAGCCCGCTTCGTTGTAGATTCTGGCATATTTGAACAGACATTAGGTATTTGACCGTTTATTTTTAGCAATCTCTCTACCCACCAAGTCCTCTTTTTATTTGTCAAATTCAGACTGGTATTACAATAATGACTTGGAGTCCTAACCTCAAATCTTGCAGTCCTGAAACTGTCTGAGACTATAAACGATTGATTTTTCAGTTTGTAGAACAGACATGAACAAAGATTTATGCTACAGCAACAACAATTTTTATTCCAGTATCTGATTAGCCAGCAAAATGTTGTCGGAGCAAGCTATTCTAACCGAGCAGCTGACTACTGGCACAGAATCGATGCCGCTCGGCTTCATAATATCTGATGATGGCAGAACTCTTCTGGCAGTCACAGGTAAATATCAGAAATATGTTGATCTGAATAGTCTCTATCATGTAAATAAGAAATGAACAATAAACTCAAGGATAAGAGTTGTTTTAAACTGTAAAGATAATAGTTATAACAGCTATTCAACTCTTAGAAATTGTACTAACTGAATTTTATGGTTCGCATTCACAGAGCGGGATGACGGAATTCTGGAATTCATGTCTGTACCGGTGACCATTCAGCAAAGCAACGTGATTACAGCAGCTCCGATGAAAACGAACGAAGGAAGCGTGAGTATCGAACAAGAGGATAGACGATAAATTGATGCAAGTGTAAAGACGGTAAACACATTGAACATCTGCCTTTTGCTTTTGCTGTTACAGTCTATATTTCAAGTAACGCTCGAAGCTATGGGTGCGGATAATGCAGCACAACAGGCAGCTCTATTTACGACACAGGGTTACCAGACCATCCCTGTTTTAACCGAACCGGAGCAGCCATCTTTTGCCCCAAAAGCCATTGAACTGAACGCTGGTGGCACTACCGTCGAACTCACCCCTAGCGCGACAGAAATTAACAGTTTACAAACAAAAAATTTTGAAATATTCGAAACCCCTGTGTCCTCTGCTCTTCCACTTCCTCCACCTGTTGTCAAACGAAGTCCTGGCAGACCAAGAAAGGATGGAAGTACACCACCTTCGGCGGTAGGTTTGCGAATTGGAAAAGATATTTCTCAGTGTTGTAGATATTCTTCATAAAAATACCAGACTTATAATTTGACGATGATTTAGGAAGGATAAAGAAAATTATTTTTATTTCTCTGTTGGATTCGTCTCACATGTTTTGCGTGGTATTTATACTAATTGGATTTGTTCCATTGTCTGTTTCTCTACTTTCAGCATCCGAATAACCTCAAGTGTAAAATATGTGGTAAAGGATTCACCAGACTAATGTTACTTCGAAGACATACCGAGCAACATGCAGAAGAGAAACCGCATCGTTGTCCGAAATGTCCCGCATCTTTTAACGTTCCTGTAAGTTGTGAAAAATTAATTTTTCTTAATTACTTTGAAACATGGCCACAAATTCTCGGCAAATCGCTCCATGATCCGAAAATAGTAACTGCTGATACTTCAAACTCCTTAAACGGATCAGATAAACATATGAAGTCGCTTTTTTATATTGCTCAAGGATAATGAACTTAATTAAAAGCCTTTAGTACTTTGCAACCGAAAAAAAATCTGCCAAATCAATCCAAAAATGACTGCGGTTTCGATGAAACATAAAATCTGCATTGTAAAGTTTTTTTCGTGTCTTCGGTCGCAATTATGAAATCGATTTTCGGTTAGAACCTCGGTAATTTGAAATAATTGTATCAGAAATAGTTATTTCTAAAGCTGGAACTTTTTTGTTTTCCCTACAGTCCTTAATGCAATACAGTTGAATAATTTCTCGTTCGAGCTCGAATGAATATATCAAATGATTGATGAGTGATTAATAAAAATTAGGACTTCTAGATTGTTTATCAAATTGTAAGATTTCGTTGCTAATAAAAAAAAAAAATGAAGAACAGTTTTTCAAACATGTTTCTCGAAATGTTTTCGAATCTTTGATTGATTTTGACCCGGCATCGAGATATTTCTACCTAGTTGCATATTGCCCCCTATCCGTGAATTAAAATGTAAATTAAACGCCAGCAAATATCCTCTGAAGCATGCTCTGTTAAATCTGCACAATGGCTATGTTGCAGACTAATTTTACGCTTCATATGGCGACGCACAATATCGGTGAACCAAAGTGTCCAGAATGTGGTCGAAAGTTCGCCCGAATGGCGAGCCTCAAGTCTCACATGCTGCTGCACGAAAAGGAGGAGAACCTATTCTGCACGGAGTGCGAAGACGCCTTCACGACGAAGGTGAGCAACCTTTAATCATACCCCTAAATAATTCCCGTAGCGCAATTTTCGAACAAGCTTAAAACTTCGATGTAGCCGCAGTCGAGTCCTAAACTTGAAACCAACTCCCATCCTCCGCTTGCTAACTTCACCTCAGGATTATCAGCGACCTACTCTCTGATACACCTTGCCGCATTCCTGCTGACCGTGCAGACCGAGTTACTGATAACATGGTCTGAAATCGCCGTTTCTTCCAGCCTTCTATTCTTTATACGAGATCATTGCGCAACGCAGTTTCGCCGAGAGTGCTCCGCATTCACTATTTCAATTATCACAGATTGTTTTCCTCTCTGCACCGAGGAGATTAACTCTTGCTCTAAAAAAGCTGAAAATTTCGTTTAAAACCGAAAAATTTAATTTATTTTCACTAAATGATATTTTTTATACGAGTATTTTTTTCTCCTCTTGTTTTGTTTTTCATATATCGCGGAGAGTTATAGAAAGCTACTGTACGCAGCATCTTGTGTTGTAAAATATACAGTATTATAACGTGTACGTAACAAAACGTTTCACCGAATATGTAGAGTTAGCCAGATTATTCGGTGCATGTATATCAGTACCAGTTTGGGTAAGAGGCGCCTCCTTGACCCTAGCTTTATCTTTACGCCTTTAATGTAACTACGATTAAACGATTTAGAAAAAACAAACGGTTCTTTCATTAACCGTCGACACATCTAAATTAAAGGATAAACTTTTCCGTTACGATTTACCAATATTTTGTAAGCATTCCAAAATTCGGACGCGTTACATGTAGTATGGATGAAAAAATACTTTGTGTCTTTGTTAAGTTACGCAACTTTCTTCCCAACGTCTCTATATTGTATATAATTTAACCAAATCTAATCTGTGTTATTAAAAAATGTACAGTTTTATCTTTTTTCGCGTAAATGAAAATGTTTTTTTTTTTTTTCTTTTCCCTCTAACGGTGCGACTCGATAGATTAGTTTGAATAATCAGCAAATCGGAGTAAAGAAAACAGAAATACTATAAACTCGCGAATAATCTGTACAGCATTTCTATCAGTCTGATTTGTTTTTATTTCGAGAAAACTCGAGATAGAACACGTGCGGCCAGCGGTAGCGACGAGAGCGTTTAACCCAGTATCCAATGAACCCTGGGTCTAAATACTTTTTTTTTTTTTAAATTGTTTGTTACCCAAATCGAGACAACTGTTTCTTGATTCCAAGTGTAGGGATATTTTTCATTATTTATTTTTCTCTTCACGCCCGTAATGAAATTATGAAATGCTTCAGTTTGCACGGAAAAATACAAGCGACAAGTTTTGTCCAAGTTCGTGTAAACCTGACATGGTTAGCCGAATATATCCTAAAATTTGGTAACATAAGTATATATATGTGTGTGTGTGTGTGTGTGTGTGTGTGTGTGTGTGTGTGTGTGTGTGTGTGTGTATAGTTCGCGTCTTGATCGTATCTCGGGAAGACAGCCGTGCTCGAATTTGTGTATTTACGTCTATTGTATAATAACGCGAGTTGTAGGTGCAGCAGTAAAAAATTCTCCAAGGTTGTTTCGCAGTCTCTCCCAGTCTCTTGCCTTTTTCGTAAAAACCATGCGTGATATTGGAATACTGCTAGCGTCGAGTATTATATTATACTAATGTTAGCCAATTGCTGATATATCGTCGTATTTCCTAACCGACGCGTCGCCGACACACGGCTGATGTTTTCATATCCAAGGATCATTTTTATTATTCTAGCTAGTTAAATAGATACCGATTTTTAATAGCGCGCCTCTTATCTGCCGCCACTTCGTTAAAATGCTTTATATATTATATATAAATACACTTTGCCGCTAGTGAGCTATGATTGTTTCAATTTCTATGAACAGATCACATTCCTCTATGATACTTGTCGCGTGAAAGATCTATGATGAGATCATATGCCGCCACAACGATGCTGATGCAGTTGCGTAACATGTGCCACAACTGCACCGTACGCTGATGTGTATAATAACGACAACTTGACAGAGTCAACCGCCTACTTGCAGTTTTACAACCCACATCCCTGTATACCGCGCATATACTGTATATTGTTCTAATAAGACTCCGCGTGTGTGTCAATTCGCAAAAAAGAAACATAAAACAACGACAATCATTTCTATTAAATGGTATACGCAAGAAACCAGCCGATCTTCGTACATTCGAGCACGTGACAAATTATTCCCCTAGAGCAGCAGTGTCAGTATCTTTTCGGTGGTTTCATCCGGTTGTCAAAGGCAAATATATTATGTCGTTACAAAATCGTTCTGCAAAACGTCTTTGCTCTTATTTTTCACCGCACAGTTGGAAAGAAGCGATGTATCAAAAGGGTGGAAATTTACTTGCTGGCTCTTTCTCTTGATAAAATCGTACGATGAGTTGAGAAATTTCAGTCATCACTGCTGGAGTAGTCTGTAAGTCGACATTAATCAATCCGTGTAACTATCTCGACTGGTTGTGTAAATCCAGACCGTTTCCATCAGCTTGAAAACGCGTGAAATAGAAGAATCAAAGGGAAACGACTAAAAACGAACTTTAATGCATTTTCCGGGTATAATTTAGTACGAATGTTTGTACGCCAGACTGTTTGTATACGAATTTATACCCACCAGCGCAGAGCTTCTTGTTTTTACACATGTGCAACAACACCACGCACCATGCCCACCATTCATCCTCACGCATGTAACGGCCAGATGACGTCGAACATTCGAAACCCCGAAAAACTTATTCAAATTCGAGTGTGTTCTACCACCGAAACTCGATCGCTTCGCCAACGAGCTGGAATCAGAATCCGTCAATTTATCGACTGCAGAACCATTCGAAGTGGGGCAAGCCATTATCAACGCAACCCAATGGTTCATCAATCATCGCATCATCTCTGACCCGCGTAGCAAAAACATGCACAATTTGTCCGAAAATATTAACAAACTACCGAAGGTTGAAGGTTTTTTTTTTTTTTTAATTTGAATTACAACAAACGGACTTATCAGTGAATTGTACAAAATTTAAACTCTCTACCGATTAAAATCTTTCTTCCAATCTTAAGAGCCAAAGAGCAAAGTGTCACTTCGGAGTGAAGATCTTGATAATCGTGAGAGAAGCGCGAAGAAACTTGAAGGAGTCAACGGCCGAATGTTTAGACTATACTACATCTGTTTAGACTATCAAATCGTGATTACCGCTGACTGGTTTTAGGTGTATAGATTTCACGCGGACTTTTGACTTATTCACTAATTTTATTTTCGCTTTAACGCTCCTTCGCGGGCCGATTCAAGGCGATATAACTCAATCCCACGCAGGCTATTGTTGGAATTTGTATAATCGATGCACGACTTGGATCATATTCGCTATATCTTTACACTTTTTGCCGCTAGCGTCGACACTCGGTCCTTCTCTGACGCGTTCGGCCTCGTGTAACGTTAATTAGTAAGATCATTCCGCGACCTTGTATACGCTCTGAATGAAAACGAGTCCCACGTTTTGTCCACAAAAACGATTATACAGAAGAGACAGTCTCGTTGACGCTACAAGTACATGGGTTACCGACTCCCGGACACAGATTTATAATCTTTACTTAATCCGATGTACACGTGCGGCTCGCTTTCGAACGTTAAGTGCAATATTCGACGCTAATTTTGACGGACGATGAGATATCGACGAATGATTTCATTCAAAACCAAAGATTTAAAACGTTTGTGCAACGTAATGTTTTATTTATTTTATTTTTTTTTTTTAATTTTTTTTCATCCTACAACCGAATCAGCAGTTCTTCAAATTTTTATCACGTGTGATAAATATAATTCTGGGATTATATTTGCGAATAATTTGTTGCAGATTTTGGTCTCTCTTGAATCTCTTTGGTTTATGGTAATCGAATTCTCTTTATCACATTGTCAGAAATATTCTGAGATTATTTGAAATTTGAACGATTTTATTATTGTTTTGTAAAAATACAAACTTTAAGATGTCCGAAGAATTCACGCTACGTTACTCGGCAATTCTCGATCTCAAAATGGTGGTAATAATTTGGGATATTTAATCTTATAATTAAAGCTTACTAACAAACCCTGACAGTCGTCCTCGTCACTGTAAATTCGAATGAGTCAGTATCACGATTCGAACTTGGTTATACTTACATTTTTAATTACCGCAGCGTCGGAAATCACGAGACATCGTGGGATTAAAACAAGCCGTATTAATAACGTCACAAGATGAAATTTGAATCACGTTGAAGTTAATAAGGTTATCGTAACGATTCATGCTAAGGAAATTCGTTATTTCGCAATTTTGGAATTGTTTTGAATTCGGTGAATCGTGATAAAATAAGGCATATTCATATTTTAAAATCTGTGTTTCTTCACAATTATTGCGAAAAGAGGAAAATATTCATTCTTTCCCAATTTTCCGTTTCGATAACGTCAGTAACGTCAACCTCTTAAATTAAAATCCGAGACAAAAATTCCTTCATCGATCCTCGATCCTCTCCTCCTTTCTTCTTCCTTCTTCGACTGTCTCCTAATAAGTATGTCCCTTCATCTCATCAATCCTCCCGTTTCCAGCAACGTCTTTCAGAATTGTTTCGAAACCCTGTCGAAAACCGATCGAAACCTGTAATCACCTGACCATAAAATTTTCACTAAAAATTGTAACGGATGCTGCCCGAAATCCGTTCCGAGACTAACATCCTTCTCCTCTTCTTCGACGAGTATAGCTGCTGCTGCCGCCGCTGCCGCTGCAGATCCGGCGAAGCCGCGTGTTCTACCATTGACAGTTGGTCACCGACCGCGTTCGGTGTCGTCGGCCACGCGAGAATCTTTCGTCTAGTATAAGCAGGACCTAGTTTTGCCCGCCAAGCACGTGGGGGTGGACCGTGCATTAATTTTCCGCAAATTTAAACGGTCGTGACTGGATCCTCCAATTTCTCGATCATCCGCCTTACCGACGCGACCTGTTACCTACAGCGTGTGACAGTGATTGGTGCGTAAAAAAGGATAAAAGCGGAAAGTTAACATAAAATGAAGAAAATTCGGCAGACGAGTACAAAAATTTAGTCACCGTGTAACAGATGAAACAGTGCCAGTTGCGAATCTCGACAAATTCATCCCGCCAATTCGTGCGACGAGCTTTTTCGCCGAATACCGTGCCAAGGTTTTAAATTTGTTTTTCTATTTCCACGCGAGTTTTAAATTTCTTTCCTGCGCGTACGGTGAAAGCTCAGCTTTTACAGGTACGTTCATCGGAGGACGGTGTACAGCCTGTGTAATTATAAGGATCGTTAAGGTACTTCGAGAAGGGTTTGGGGGACTGGTTCTTCCTCCTCGTAGATATTCGGAACGGGATGATGCTGCGGGCAATGAGAAAGAGAGAGCGGTCGAAAAACGCTGCCACTCTGTGGAGCTTCGCGAAAGATTCGCTGACGTAATATTATGCGCAAGGTTAAAATCTTCTGAAGGAACCGCCTGCACCGGATCGCTAGGGATCCTAACTCGCAGGGCGCCTTTTTTCTCAATTTTATTTTCCTTTTTTTCTTTCTTTCCCTTTTTCTTTTTTTCATTCCGTCCGTACAACATTCTGCTTCTCTTGTTGTACCTTACAGTTATTCCTACCCTATTACAACTCGCGGCGACTGCGGCCTGAACGTTGAACTTCGAAAACGCGAGACATTTCTTTGTGCGAATTATAAACCCCGGCAGTCTAAACCGTGACTCTATACCGTTTATAGCTTTCGGTCGAATTCTTACGTGCCTGACTGCCTGCCTGTGAAGTGCACGTGTTTTCGCACGGCGGCGTGGGTGAAGGCGTGTATAACGCATCAAAGTACCGCGAAGTTGAATTCGAGAGAGTTAGACACGCGTCTGAGAATCCTGAGTAAAAGTCGAGAAATTTTGTGAAACATTAGCAGCGCCGAATTCAATTAATATTGAATCATACAAAGGGAAGAAAATTTTGAATTTGAAACAACAAACTCGCGATAACTTAGAGAATGTTCAAAATTAAAAGCTTGTCTCAAGGATCGAACAAATTTTTATGAGCTTTTTTTCTGTATTTTAAAAAATTGACTTCCGTTATGCGTAATAGGATGAAATGAAAACTAAATGTGGTGTGAAATTTTGAAATTTTATTTCTACATTTCGGACCCATGCACGTGGAGAAAAGACATCGTTATTTATTCCAGCGTATATAATAATAATTATATAACAAGTTGCCGGCTGGGGAGGAGCGGGGGGTTATTTGTTTATTCGACGCCTTCCGTTTCTGCGAGTTTGACGTAATCGTCCCAATGCGTACATGTACAGTACAGTACGGTACAACATATACGCGCAAAGATCGCGGGCAAGCGATCCTTGCCGCAAATCTGCATGTGGAAGGTACAGTGGTATAAAAAAAAAAATAAAAATGCGAACTGTATCGTGTATAAACTTCTTTGTTGTCCTCGTTGACGATGAGACACACGTTGATCGAACTCTCGGCTTGCGCTGCATCTCATTTATACAAGCGGTGAGAAAGAAGCTTGCATGACGTCAGATCACAAAATATGTCACGTAACGGCTGACGTGTCTTTCTCGGTATTTTTGTTTCTCCCTTCGTGTCTGTAATGAAGCTTTTTTCGGACCTTGTCCTTTCGTTTCGTATTCGTTTTTTTTTTTTTCAAAATTTTGTCTTCATTATTTTCGTTGCTTACTTCTGTTATCTTCATCTTCGGAATAACGCAGCTGCAGCAAAGCCTCACAACAGCACAGAATGCAACAACGGCACAAACGCCATGGTTCACGGATGAATTTATACCACCCGTATCACGACGTGACTTACGAAACCTGTTGCTGCATCTGACCGCTAGCGAGATGCTCCTGCAGAACATCCGGAGGCGAGTTCGCGGCTTCCCCGTCGTCATGTCGGCGAAAGTTTATCGCAGAATAAAACTAAACGTCACGAGCTCATCATTATTATACATACATATATCTGCGTCGTATACACGTAACAAAAAGGTTTTCGGCTTGTTTAATACTAAAGGATACATGGTGCATGCGTAGTGCATAGGTATACATATATGTGCATGAACGAGAGAAATGACTCGGATGATTTATATGCGTACTGCATATGCACGCAGAATCTTCCACGGAGGCGAGTTATTAAACGAGAAAAAAATCGCTACCATGCCTTTATATGGGACGACGACGACGAACTTTCGGACAAATTTCACTACCCTTTACAACTTTATTGGCTATATAATTGTACGTTCGAATTTCGGATATAAATATTTATAAACGAAACCCCATAAAATGCGTATAATCAGATAACAGTTTATCTTGAAACTTATATTGAATACCTCGTGACTGCGTTTCCATTGATTGAATATCCTTACGAACCTTTTTTTCGCTACGTATATAACGACATAGATCTACGTGTAGGTGCATATAGCGCGCAAGTCTGATTGTGGGAATCGTGTGTTGTACACTAACACAAGTACACGTTAAGTACCTTCGGTCCATGGAGAGAACTCAGATAAAGATAAGACGTGGTAGGTGGTGGTTTTTTTTTCTTTTTTTTCAGAGGGAAGGGGGAGTTTCTTCTTTTTATTGCTGTTTTGTTGTTTTTTTTTCTCATTCATACGTTATGTTACTAGCTTCTGAGATAAGCCGTAGGCGCCGATATAGATTCAGAAACCTTTTACAACAGAAGGCAGAAATATTATGCGTTATTAAAAAAGTAACACGCCGGCGGGATATTATCGAAACTAACCGATCTTTATGTTTTTAATAAAACGCTGATATACCAAGTAAGGTGGAAATATTTATATTACCCCTGAATAGACAAGAATACCAAATATACGTTATTTATCAATTAAAAAGGGGAAATCCAAAAAAGAGAAAATATCTTTTGCTCCACGTGCAGTCCAAGTTTGCACGAGTTGATTGATTAAAATGATTTATTCATAGATGAATCGAAACTATCGAATGACCTCAGCCTTCGTACGTGACGGACTTGAAACGAATCATAATCCAACTTCACTTCTGTCTTTTATGTGCATTGTAAACTATAAATATGATGCCGTTAACCCCAAGCCGATTGACCCTGCAGTTCGAAGAAATTCAATGCACGGTATAAGCATGGCGAAGAAGATTTGCCATTTTTATGAAAAACTAAGGAAAAACGTTTTACGCGTGCACAGCGCGTTAGAAAGTGAAAGAACGAGAATCGTGTAGAGTAAAATATTCGTTGTCTCGATCAACAGACACCGGGTAGTGTCATCCGTCCGTATGATTTGTCGCAAATTGAGTCTGCTGCGTTTGACATAAATTAGATGTTTTGCGCAAAGAACTTCATACTTGTCAGTGAATATATTCTTGCAACACTGATATTCGTACCGTGTAACAAAAATGTAATAGAAAAATTTAGCCACGGTTATGTCGACAAATGTATCACTTATCGGATTAACCCTGACTAATTATTAAGCGTGACGATGCCTTCTACAGTCATTAATATGGGTACTTAAACATCGCTAGCTTTCAATGATGTCGTGGATGTTGAGCGACCCATAGTTATTAGGTAATATAAACATGAAGGAATCAGCTCCACGTAATTCGTGTCGCGAGTAAATTTGTCGATCAATTTTTTAAATACCCTTCGATAGACGTATCGATCTATTCGAAAGAAGCTGTATGCTCGATTATTTATCACGCGTGCAGTAGAGAGTTGAAAGAAGAAGCACGTGAAATATACATGTACGCAAACGGCGATGCACCATATATGCACGTAATATACGTATAATATATGTATACCTATATACAAATAACGGTGGGCGATGTATCAGACACTTCCTGAATGCAGCTCTTTTAGATAAAAGTTGAACTCTGCTGTGATAATGATATTAAAACCCCGTCCTGATGCAGTACTTTATAAATATACGTACAGTTCATATACGCCACTCATCGTTATGGTCTCAGCAAATTAAAAATATATCTAAATCTGCTGGAATTTTGCAATCGTTAGTCGACCCGCCGAAAGGATATCCGTTTAGTTCGTTTTACCAACCGTAGACTTCCTCGTCTTACTATCATATTCCGTGATGCGATTTGCACAAGAATTTGTAGAGTGATGCATGTGACACGTTGAAAAACTGTTATTCGAAGGAATAGAGTTGCCTTTATGCGCGAGCTAGGATTTAAATCTTGCGAATATATGTGTGGAATATTAATTTACAAATGTATAATATTCAGTTGGACTGGAAAAAAATAGTACTTTCACTTTCTTTCGACGTCTCGGGCAGTGAAGAAGAAAAATGATAGACATTTTTTCGGCGAAAACGTTACCCCGTAATTTTTTGACATTAATAACTGTTTACATGTGGAATTATCGCTAAATTGTGACAAACGTTCGTCCCACCTAATGCCCAATCCATAAATCTCTAATGAGTATACATCTTACATATAATACGTACTTGCATGCGTGGACGTTAAACGATTATGTATTCAGTGAAGTACAAATATGTTCAATTGATTTGTGTACATGCGTGAATAATTGAGTCTAATTTGAAAACATCTGCTGCGGTCGGCTATATGGACGTTTATATATATGCATACACACACACACACATATATATATATATATGTGTGTCTGTGTGTGAAATAATTGTAAATTCGTGTATTCTAATGAACGTGCAGGACAACGAGAAGAAGTGATTTATTTGTCGATATTGTAAATGCTCGTATAATGGTATCCAAAAACGTAGTAAATTGATTTCTACGATGTCACTTACGGTTGAGTGCCTGAATTTTGCATTGCTGCTCATCTGTTCCCAAGTATTTCATTTCGCGCTTGGTTTAAGCGCCCATTACTACAAGGTATACACACACGATTGTTACTATTATCTTTTTATTACGATTTTCCACTCCTCCTTCGCTATAAATCTCACCCTCAAATTAGTTACCAAATTCGAAAACTTATTTTGAATATAAAAAATACGTTGCTTTAGAATGTCAAGTCTGTTCAAGAATGTTTATTGAAAAAGTTATTGTACATTTATTTATACTGTTCACTGAAATTTTTTGTGCTCTTATTACCGTATGTGATTTTGCTGTATCGATAATCGATGTACTAAATCTATACTGTTTCGATCTCAGGCACAACTTGATGCCCATTTAAAACTGCACAATGAAAAATGGACCACAGACGATGTTAGAAAGTGTAAACTGTGCAACAAACAATTTACACAGCCGGCACTTTATCGTCTGCACATCCGCGAACACTATAGAGTGAGTACCTACATAAATTCAACCTCGTAATTCCACCCATGATAAACCTATAAATTTTCATCTGTCTCTGACAGATTGCAGATTAATTAACGTGTCTTACTATTTGTTTGCCCATTCAGTTACAAACGAAATTAGTAAAGCAGACGAAGAAAGGGGTCAAGCAGAAGACCATGTACAAATGTAAAATATGTTTGAAATCATTTCAAAAACCGAGTCAGCTTGTACGCCACATAAGGGTTCACACTGGGGAGAAACCATTCCAGGTTCGTTGGGATTTTATTAAGTTTTCAATGCTTTTCAATTCCAAGGTTTGCTGAGCTTGAGTTTGAATTGTTTTGTTTTTCTTATTCAACAGTGTACAATTTGTACTCGAGCGTTTACGCAGAAGGGATCCCTTCAAATACACATGTGGAAACACAACGGATTTCGACCGCACAATTGCAGCTTTTGCAACGCAAAATTTAGCCAAAAAGGTAAATAAGTTTGAAATAAAGCTCGAGACCTTCGAGAATATACAACCGACGCTGATGATAACTTCTCTATGTCTGATACAGGAAACTTGAACGCTCATATACTCAGAGTCCATAACGTGCCGGATGGCAAGCCTTACTACAAATGCACGTACTGTCCTTGTACATTCAAGAAACTTGGAAGCCTCAACGCCCACATGAAGAAAATGCATTCAAATCCGGTAAAGATACATGTTGTTAAAAAATTTTTAATCTCGACCAGATAAGTTACTCTGCGTGTCAATGTAGTCTCACCTTCTATCTGATGCTCCGATTCCATGAACAGCAAAACTTCCGACATCAGAACTGTTTATTGTAGTTTTGTACCAAATGCTGAATATTATTCGTGAAAATTACAACTACGAACGAGTGAAACGTTTCACTCATGAAATCAGTTTGTCTTTTTTCTGTCATACCTGTAAACGCTGATTCACATGCTCAAACCAGAAACCACAAAGCTGTGTCAGCTCAACAGAAGACATGCAAGCGACTGTCGATACAGTCATGTCTCAGCTGGCCATGCTTGAATCTGGAGTTAAAAATCCAGCCGATTCTACGGCAAACAGTTCTCCAAATAAGGACATATTGCAACAAGCTTTGAAGAACAGTGGATTACCCAGCAAGGACAAAGAGCCGGCTCCAGGTACAGAGTCATTCGTATCATTTTTTTATTATATGTCTATTTTATGCTGCCATTTATGAAGTCGATATGATTACAGAGGTGCAAACACCCAAGAAGGGTGAAGCACAGACCACTATGGTCACCTTACTGGACAGCAGTATAGACAGTGCTACGAGGTAATTATTAATAATGTAAGAAATGTGTAATGGAAATGATCTGAATTTACAACGAGGTGTTTTCTTTATAGAAAATATGTTACGATCAAGCAACGCACCATCGGAAATACAAGGTGGTATACTTGTTCTTATTGCCACAAAGAATTCAAGAAACCGTCGGATTTAATACGCCATTTACGTGTTCATACGCAGGAAAAACCGTTCAAGGTACTATTTGAGGAAATAATTGAACTGTTTCTAACTTGGAAAATTGGGATTATATACCAATGATTATCGGTGTTTCAGTGTTCATATTGTTCCCGGTCTTTCGCAGTGAAATCAACGATGATCGCACACGAGAGAACGCACACGGGAGTAAAAAAGTACATGTGCTGTAATTGTAACAAAATGTTCGCATGTCATAGCAGTCTCACGACACACATGAGGTATCTAAATTGCCGCAAGATGCATGCAACGATTACTTCATTCTTCAATTAAATCTCAATCTATTGTTCAATTGAATTTTTGCAGGATTCACGCGGGTGTGAAACCATTCACGTGCAACATATGCGATAAATCTTTCAGTGCTAACACCCTACTTAAAAGCCACATGAAATCTCATGCGAAAACTAAAACAAAACCAACTCCTCAGACGGAAATAATCGCTCCGTCTATAGTGCTTGAGGAACCGTTGATCATCACAGACGCTGGGAACAAGATCAGTATTGCTCAGGTCCAGTCGAAACATCAGCAAGTTTATAATAGTAACGACGTTGCCAGGCCTCACAAGTGCTGGGTTTGCCCTGCGGCATTTAGAAAAATGAGCCACTTGAAACAGCACTATCGAAGACACACTGGAGAGCGACCGTATAAGTGTCAAAAATGCAACAGGTATTTTAATCGACAACTTGTTCATGTATTTCATTTCATCGGCAGGTAATTATGATTTGTTTCTGCTCTGTGTTCACAGGAAGTTCACTTCCAACAGTGTACTGAAATCTCATTTGCAAACCCACGAAGGGTCAAGACCTTATAATTGCTCGATGTGTAGTGCGAAATTTTCTACACAAAGCAGTATGAAACGTCATCTAGCTACGCATAGTAATAAGAGACCATTCATGTGCCCTTACTGTCACAAAACATTCAAGACGTCGGTGAACTGTAGGAAGCACATGAAGATACATAAACACGAACTCGCACAGCAGGTGTGTTTAGAAAATATTGCGTATTTTAACTAGATATATTTCTGCCAGTCAATGGCTTGATAATTTATATTTTCATTTGCTATGAGCAGCAGTTGAATCAGCAGCAGTCGGGACAGCAACAGCCTAATCAGCTGCAGGATAAACCGGCGATGACGGTACTATCCGAAAATTTAACACTACCTGAAGAAATGGAAGTCACATTCCAACCGCAAATGGCACCCGATTTTTCGCAAGCATTCTCCGATCAGTTTCACACTATTGCAGTTGAAAAAGATAAACCGTTGATCCCTCAGAACAATCCGATACAAACGATCGTTAACCGTAAGTTTGACCAAGTGTTGATCTGCTTTTTTGTAACTGTAAACAATTGTAGCAAAACAAGTTGAAACACCCAAGAATTACGGTTTGCAAAATTTCAGTTCCAATATTACTGAAAAATATCGATGCTTTCAGAAGCCCAGCCTGCTGTCGAACCGATTAATTTAGGCCCAACCCAAACCCTGCATGCGGATGAAACTGGAACCATAACGTTACCCAATTATTCTGGGGACCAGACACTCACGCCGGTTTGTTTTAATTTTTTTTTGCTAACGTGGTAATTAAAATAAACGTGTTTTTTAATTGTGAGTCGCTTTTATCAACTCTGTATAGGAAAGTATTCGCGAAATTGAAGAAACTTTGAATCAGCAACTGTTCAACATTGGTATGAACCTTGGACTGGGAGGAAATTTGACTAGACAGATAAGCGAGACCTCGCCAAACTCCCTAGAACAACGAGAACAACCCATTTTAAATATTATTTACGAAAACTCAAAGAACGTAGAGACTTCTACCAGCGGTACAATAAACAGTGGAATATTTGCACCACAGTTTGATTCCTTCGACATGAGCCATATCGCACTTCAGGTTCGTATCAATCATACAACCTCATAGCTGAATACTTCAACTTTACAATTATTGTGTATCACTTTGAATTGTCAAATGCCTCATCCACTTCACAGGGGGAAAACGAGATGGATATTGGTATTACTCCAGCTAATTCAACAAGTATGGCAAGTATCTTGCCTAGATCTGCTCAGGAAGAGCAGCATTTAGTGTCTGTCACAACGACGACATCGATGCCGGATGATAGCCAGTCGAAACAACCGCGACATTTGATGGTTGTTAGTTCTATGCAATCGTGTCCTGAATTATCTCGTCCTGTTCAAGCCTGTCCAAAATATCCAAAAGTTATAGCCAAAGCAGATACTACTGACGGCTTGGACGTACCAACGTCGGAGGAAACGGTCAAGGATATCGCTGTCCAAGCTGAATCTTTATTGCCTGAAAAACCATCGCAAATTCCTTCCTACAAGTAAGCAAATTTAGATTGGACTGTAATACTTTTTCTTCAGTTAGGCTTCTGGATACTTATACGTAATTTATTCTCATTTCTTTAAACTCATTCCAGATGCAAAGTCTGTGATAAAACTTTCAATAAGCAAAGTCAGTTAAGAACTCACAAAAAGATTCACACATTGGAAATGGCACAAAAACCTGAGGATAAGGAACTAGCATCTGTCGCAGAATCAGAAAATCTATTGCAATGTCACATGTGTAGTAAAACAGGACTCACCGCAGTCGCTTTAAAGGTACGTAGTTACGAAATGTCTACATGTTGAATATACCTACCAATAAAACCTCGGATGTTTGATTATTGCGCATCGTGCTAACGATCTTACATCTATCCTTAGGATCATCTTAAAACACATAAAGGCGTCAAAGAATTTCAGTGCACAGAATGTCCTCTGAAGTTTTGCACGAATGGAGGACTTAGTAGGCATTTAAAAATCCATACAAATAAAATGTGAGTAAATTTAATTCTGTTTATGACGAAATCTCTCGCGGCATGAATTTTTATTCGCTTCATTCAATTTGCAGATTATGGAAGTGTGCAACGTGCGATCTGACATTTCAAAATAAGACTCAATTGTTACTTCATGAAGAATTCCACCAAAATAGCACAAGTTTAAATACCGTAGAACCGGACAGTTCGCAAAAGGATCCGTTGACAATAGACGGCAACTACTTGGCCCCTCCTCATATACGATTAGAAGACAATTCTATTATTTCGGAAAAAGTTCTTATGGATGCAGTGGCCGAGAAAGAGACAGTTAGTCTCTTGTATTCATTTGACATGACATTTATTTCCAGCCCGTCAATTTGCATTAAAACATGTCTCAATTCTTCCATCTCATCTTGTTCCAGGAAACCGATTTGAAAAAGGACAAAAAAGTTTACACAAACAAATGCAAATACTGCCCGAAAACTTTCCGGAAACCAAGCGATCTCGTTAGACATATCAGAACGCACACAGGGGAGCGACCTTATCAATGCGAGTATTGTAATAAATGTTTTGCTGTTAAATGCACACTAGATTGTCACATGAAAGTACATACTGGAAAAAAAACATTCTCATGTCACGTTTGCAACAGTCTTTTCACAACGAAAGGCAGTCTTAAGGTCCACATGCGATTGCATACTGGTAACTATCACGTAATATTTTCTATCGAGTACTTCTGACAGAAGCAAACCACGTCAACTCTGTCCCTGAATATTTTATTCCAGGATCCAAACCTTTCAAATGCCCAACGTGCGATTTACGGTTCAGAACATCAGGGCACCGAAAAGTGCATTTACTAACCCACATGAGGGAGCACAAAGATCCCTCGAAGCCAAAGCCAAAGGTGCGAAAAATTGCTGCGATAGCTGGTGTCGCTGCCGAACTCGAAAGATCGGTAGGAAATAATGTTAATGCCGAGGCGACGGGGCCTCATGCCGAAGAATATGGGAATATCGATTCGATTACGATTGAGACTAACGCATTAACCGAAAATATCACGCCCCACATTACTTTCAACGCAGACGGAACGATATTGAACAATAACGCAATGTTGTCATTAAACGAGAGCAATGAGCTTGTCGCAAATCTCCATTTCCTCCTTGCTCACGGGTTGGTAACTATCCAATCTGACGACCCGATGTTACAACAGATGCCTGATGCTGAGACGAATGTTATACAAAATGGAACAACCGTTGAAGAGCTCATAGATCCGGAGTCGTTAAGAGCGCCGACGCAATCTCTGATAAGTAATACTGAAATGAGTGATTCGAATTCGCAGCCAGTTTTATATGAGACTGAGAACATGGAAAATGGCGGCACCGAGTCGCACGGGACGTTGGAACTCGATGACTGCATGCAAATAGATCCAGGGAAAATGGCATCCTTGTCGGATCCTGAGGAAAGTAACCAGAAACTGACAATTGATAGAACGCAATTTAGAAGAGAATGCGATATTTGTGGTAAAAGTTTTCTTAAACCGTGCCAGGTTGAGCGGCACAAGCGTATTCACACTGGAGAAAGGCCGTATAAGTGCAATTTATGCTCTAAATCATTTACGCAAAAGAGCACGTTAAAAATACATCAAAAACATCATACAGGGGATAGACCATATCCATGTCCTCATTGCGATTTTTCGTTTAGCCAGAAAGGTAATTTGAAAACTCATCTAAAACGTGTTCATCAGCTAGACACGTTGGTGGTAAAAAAATTGCGGAGAGGGCAGCATCTACTAAGTGCTAAAATAGAGCAAGATAATTTAGAAGATGACAGGATAATAGGACTGGAAGATATTTCGTTTGCTAACATTCACTGATAACGATCCTACTCGGTCTTCTACCGTAATTCGATTGAGTCAAACCGCGCAGTATATCTGTTACGAAAGCCAAAGATTGAGCAAAAGACTGAAGTCACGTGTATCAGCCTCATAATGCAAACGTTTAATTTTATCTTATTCGCATATCCAGATCCAATATCTCCATAACTTTGAATCACCTAATTAGATATCACAGATCAAAAGGACTGGGGTACATTTGTCCGTGTGTCCTGATTTACGGCCCGTAATAAACTACCTTTCAATTTGTACAAAATTTTACAATCAATGTAGTATTTATGTACAAAATTCTCGTCAAGCACTACTCCCAATCTCAAAATTAATGGTTTTTTTTTTGGCATACGTTTAAAATGAGAAGTTTGTACCTGTCACGTTCCATGTCGACTATCTGAAAAACTAATACGAATGAAAAGTACGCTATACAACACTAATGAAAATGGAATATGTAGATTATAAATTGCAATGAGCCGCACTCTCCGTACCCAATTGGGCTTTCTTACGACCGATTTTTATTACACTACCAGTATGTGCAAAGAAAAATCACGCGTGAGTGAAATAGCACGCTACACAAAAAAACAACACATTTGCTAGTAGCATTATTTGAGACTTACATTCACACTTTCCGCAATTTTTTAATCGAGATTGATACAGTGATCACTTCGTTGCTTCACAGCTTTATTTTATGTTATGACTAATTTTATATAGTTATTTGATGGTCGTTTAAATGTCATATTAATTTTATTGGGAACGAACGTCAAGGCGGGGCCTAGCAATATGACAATATTTAGTGCAAGTTGTGAAGCTTTAGTTGTTCAACAAGGAATCAATGTACCGCAAAAAATACGACGGTAGAGTTCTTTAAAAATGAAATATGTCCCACTTAGAGCAACGCATTATTCTGGCAGCAGATGTCACAACGCCATACTTTCGTTCCCAATATCGAACATTCTAGTTCTCATATCTCCTCGTGCCTTCCATTCTAATACATAATACATTAGCTAATCACTACTAGGTATTTATTATGCATTTAACGAATGATTGAAATATTGTTGTTTTATTGAGCAATTGAATCTGCTTTGCAAGGAAATACAAGGTAATTCAATTGAATATCCGAAATCTAAAAATTCGGTGGCAGATGAAGTATGTATACATATATGAAGCTTATCTCTCACAAACATGCACTTTGTCATAAAATGCTTAGCTGAAAAGTTTACAGCAATCAATCATTGATCAACTTAAACTGCAAACTGCGAACCACATTTTTTCGTAATTGAGAAATATTTAGCAGTCTTATATGTTATTACTAAACTTACGTAATAGAATTGCTGGAAGTTTAATTACTTTTTATAAATGTAGCTTTACCAACTACAGGAAAGGAACTATACGCACAACGCATGTATATTGAGGATGGTAATCACTTTCGCGTGAAGTAGGCGTACTAAGCACAGCTGTGTATATATTGTATATTGTCGTTATAAGTGAACTATGATATAGCACTAAGTTTGAAATAGAATTGTTTATAATGTAATTTGTCTTTGTAAATTGTACCATCTATGTACGATAATAAAATACATTTTTTATCACACTCCGATACTTCTGGCGTTCCAGGAAGGAGCACCTTAATCTTTTTGTAACCCTGTATCACTAGACGGAATTTTTATTTACTACTGTACTTTGCATTCCCGGGAGTGCAATAAGTAGAATATCAAATTTATGAATCGAGAAGTTGACGGCGATACAGCAAAATTTCCAGTTCAAAAAATCGCAACGAAACAAATTTTATACATGCTTCTTTGACGTTGTATTGATAAGAATGAGAAAATTTCATCGCATGGCCTTCGCACATTCTTAGCTGACGGAGCTGCGATGTTTCAAAAGCGTTTTCTGAACTTTTTTGTGTCCAATTAATCTGGAAAGGATTTCTCTCTATCGACATCTATCCGATTTCATTTCTATCGATTCCACGACGGAAAATTTTTTACTAGAAACACGTAAGGTTAACCCCTGCGAATTTTGTTCGGTCTTTTCAACTAGATTTTCGGAAAATGCTGTGAGCAACGGATCAAGAGTTACGGCAAACAAACGAGACACCATTTTTTCGTCAATTTTATGCGGCTGGTTATTACATTACAACTTCTCTGCTGTGCGACCTACACTCTTTCTGTTGCGTTTTTTGCATTCCTAGTGGTTCAATTAGTCTAGAAATGGTCGTACAAATTGATTGTCAGACAAAAGTTTGTTTGGCCACAACAAAGGAAAGTTTGGGGTGTCAAGGACAAGGACACTACGGATAGAAATGGAAATTGAGATTTTATTTGTTTTTACAAATGTCGATGTTATGTAATACTTAATATATGTATTTTGTCACTTTAAGTAGCCGTGGGTCCCACTCTGATAAGCGGTGCGCAAGGGGTGGGGAGCTGAGTTCGCCGTGCCTCCGATGCTGCTGTTCTGATTTACCAGTACGCGGGGGTGGCTTACAACCTCCCGGCGACCCCAATGTACACGCCGCGTCGGCCGTGTTTTCCGAATAATTTTACTTTTGTTCGCCGCCTTCATCGTTTATAACTTCCAGGACACAAATTAGATTATCTACAAAAATAGGGCTACAATATGAAAATAGCAGAATTATTCATATCGAAATGGGATTCTATTCGACACGCGCTCGATGTATTCCATAACATGAATATTCATAATTATTCCAAAAACTTTTCATTTGCTCTCTCGATCTTGAATTTTCGTAGGCATAGAATCTAAATGCTGTTTTAGCTAGTCGCGAGTGAAGTATCTAAGTAGGGTGGAAATGCAGAATTGTGAAAAACGTGGTTGTCGGCGATATTTTTTTTTTTTTTTTTGATAGGGAGAGAAAGGACGCAGCTTCTTAAAACTTCGAGTGTATTTTAACACACACTTCAAAGGTGGGAGCAAAAATTTCTATCATCCAACTATCCCGGAGCGGCAGCGTTATTAGCTGACCCATTGACTGAAGAATACATCTTTAGTCTACGGCTGACCATTGGAGGTCCTAGCCGCTTGAGTCTGGAATCGGAAGAAAAGATAAAATGCGTATTTCTTGTCTGATATGTGAAAGCAAATCGTTATACATCATATCATATCATACATCATACATCATCATACATAGTATGAAAGTTCAAGACCAAAGTTTGCATGTTCGGATGTTCAGAAAGTGACGTCACCCAAAAATTTTTTTTTTTCTCTTGACGTCATCGATCTGTATTGACGAAAATCAGCCAGCCGAATTCGTCAGTCTGGAAACAACCGCGCGGTAGAGCGGACGGATGAGAATCGCGCACCGCAGATTTAGAGTACCGGATTCTCTACCTCCTGGATCCTGCGCTCCGGGTATGCTACCTGGCGAGATTCGACTTCCAGGATAAACGCTCCGTGGTTCCTGCTCTCCAGGTACTCTACCTGGTGAAACCCGACTTCCAGGACAAACGCTCCGTGGTTCCTGCGATCCAGGTACGCTACCTGGCGAGATTCGACTTCCAGGACAAACACACCCTGGTTCCTGCGCTCCAGGTACACTACCTGGTGAAATTCGACTTCCAGGACAAACGCTCCGTGGTCCCTGCTCTCCAGGTACTCTACCTGGTGAAATTCGACTTCCAGGACAAACGCTCCCTGGTTCCTGCGCTCCAGGTACTCTACCTGGTGAAATTCGACTTCAGGGACAAGCGCTTCGTAGCTCATTTTATAGTATTTTCTTATTATCTTCTTGGTAAAATGTGTCAATAAAAAAATTATATTGATTCATACACAATATTTTTGATGTGTTCTAATACTGAAAATGTTTATTAGTATTCCAGGTATAATCCGAGGTGGTCAGCGGTGGTCGTTGGAGGTGGTCAGCGGTGGTCGTTGGAGGTGGTCGGAGGTAGTTCCGGGTGATCGAGGTGGACGACGAGGAGGACGAGAACTTGTGCACTGTAAGTATAACATTTTTATAATATTTAATGGAGTAGGAGTAGGAGTAGGAGTAGGAGTAGGAGTAGGAGTAGGATCAGGAGTATCATATTATTATTAGTGTTACATTATTAAATAATTAATTGATTATATTAATCCTTGTACAATATTTTTGATGTGTTCTTGTACTGAAAATATTCATTACTATTCAAGGTATAACCCGAGGTGGTGAGCGGTGGTCGTTGGAGGTGGTTGGAGGTGTTCGGTGGTGGTAAGAGGTGGTTGCAGGTGATGGAGGAGGACGAGGAGGAGGACCAGTACGAGGTAGACGAGAAGGACGGAGGTCGTCGAAGAAGATTGAAGGTGGTCGGATAGTGGTGGGGTAATAGGGAGGTGGAGTGATGGGGTGTTAGGGTAGTGGGGTGATGCTGTGTTGGGGTGATAGGAGGATAGGGTGGTGGGGTAATGGGGTGTTGGCGTGTTGGGGTGTAGGGGGTCCCACCTATCCTACCCTACCCTACCCTATACCGTACCCCACCCTACCCTACCCTACCCTACACTCCCCTAGCCTTCCCGCCCCTACTCTCCTCCTATACTCCCACTTCTACTCCTACTCCTACTTCTACTTCAATCTCACTCCTACTCTTGATCCTACTCCTACTCCTACTCCTGATCCTACTTCTGCTCTTACTCCTACTTCTGATCCTACTCTTACACCTACTACTCATCCTACTCCCACTTCTACTCCTGATCCTACTCCTACTTCTACTCTCACTTCTACTCCAATCTTACTCTTACTCCTGATCCTACTCCTACTCCAATCTTACTCCAACTTCTGATTCTACTCCTACTCCTACTCCTACTCTCATTCTTGAACCTACTCCTGATCCTACTTCTATTCCTACTCCTACTTCTGATCCCACTCCTATTCCTACTCCTAATTCTGAGTATTAATGTTATAGAATATATAAACTGCGTGTGGAATTGATTCCCGTATCGAAACGAACGATTCTTTTATTGTCATATTATAGCCGATTATTGTAGATGATCTAGTATGTTTCCTAGAGATTAAAAAATTTAAAGTATGCATCACGTATTAATCATAAATGAATCATATATATCAATGTCGTACATGGACTACATATACATCTATACTTTTTGGTCTCTGCATCATTATTACATCTGATCTATTTTTATTCATGATCTATGTATACATTCTTCTCTCGGGTACCTATACTTTATTTGAATCACTGTTTCGCTACGACTTTTGGAAGACAATTATTCTCATTATGAATTTCTTGTATCGCCGACAAGTCAGTAAGTACACTCAGGCCAAGTACTGGCTTGGGCTTACCATTGCGAAGACTGTGTTACTCAGAAGGTGAATGCAGCCAGCATCATGTCGAAATCGGAAACTCTCTGATGTTCTGCAACAAGTTCTCAACTCTACCGTTGGAACGTCTCACGGAGCAATTTTCGGTTGTCACATCAAAGCACATTAGGGCGACTGTCTTTATATTCTTCATCCAATGGTAAGGTTAAACTCTTTGCATTTTTGGCGAAAATTTTCGCGATTTTGAAAGGTGCTGGAATAAATTCTTTCTGGCACTATTCCGACGTAATTTTGCGAGAGAAATCGATAGGGCGCAGTCCCAATACGCTGCGAGCAGCGGATCAAAAGTTACAGCCAAAAAACGAGAACCTGTGTTTTCGACATTTTTCAGCAGGTGCATTTTCCTTCGTAACTTCGTTTCTGTTGATCCCACGCTCTCTTCGCTGCGTTTTCTGAGTTCCTGGGGGTCCGATTAGTCAGGAAAGGGTCATACAAATCGAATCTGAGACCAAAAATTTTTGGTCGAAAAATGAAGAAAAAGTAAGGCTAACCCCTTTGCATTTTTGGCGAAAATTTTCGCGATTTTGAGAAGTGCTGGATCAAATTAATTGTGGCACTATTCCAACGTAATTTTGTGGGAGAAATCGATTGGGCGCAGTTCCAATACGCTGCGATCAACGCATCGAAAGTTGCAGCCAAAAAACAAAACCTGTGGTTATATGAATCCTTACGTAATGTTTTTGATGTGTTCTTATACTGAAAATATTTATTGCTATTCCAGGTACAACCCGAGGTGGTTATCGGTGGTTGTTCGAAGTGGTTGGCGATTGTTGGAGGTGGTCTGAGGTGGACGAGGAGGAGGACGAACTGAACTGAGTCTCAAAGCCTTGTTGACATAAAAGCAGCTATTCGATAGAAATTATATTATATAGTTTACACAGCCCATTGCATGATATTTCATTATAAATAAATATGTTTCAATGCATTTAGGAATAATTTATCAAATGTACAGAGGTCATGTGCAAATAATAAATGAATTGATTCGACCGCATTTTGATGTATTCATTAGAGCTTTAACAATAAATTTAAGCTTTGTTACTTCTTTTATTTTATTATGAATAATCAAAAACATTTCCGACTATTCGTGCTGTGGAAGCATGGGGATTAAACCAAATGTAGCAAAAGATTAGAAACAGTGTATGTAGAGTACGGGTATTTTTCTAATAATGCAAATAGAATAGAATACCACGCCTTGCGAATTAGCTTTCCAGACAGAGATGAATGATAAATTTTAAGGACTGCATTATCGTTGTTGAATACTCTACGCCTCATGGAAAAAGAAAATCTGTAACGACAAAATTGATGCACCGGATCATCGTCGACTTTAACTTTTGAAATGTCCTACCATTTCCGAACACCTCCAACCATCCTATTTACCTATATTACTAGATTAGCTATAATGATATGAAAAGAGAAGAATTATTCATTTCGAAATGGGATTCTATTCGACGCGCGCTCGATGTATTCCATCACATTAGTATTCATAATTATTCGAACAACTTTTCATTTGCTGTCTCGATCTTGAATTTTCATAGGCATAGAATCGAAACGTTGTTTTAGCTGGTCACAAGTGAAGTATCTGCGTTGGGTGGAGGAGGAATTGTTTTTCGAAAAGTATTCGGATGGAAAAAAATTCAGAGTAACTGTAATACGTCACGGATGCGCTAATTTTGAACGAGATGAAATGGATGCTTCGTATATGAGACAGTATTTAACGCTGCGTAGTGATTTAAAGACCTAGAAAGGTGATAGGGAGAGAAAGAACGACGCTTCTTACCACTTCGAGTGTATTTTAACACACATTTGAAAGATACGAGCGAAATTTTTCATCATCCAACTGTCGCAGAACGGCAGCGTTATTAGCCGAGCCGTTTACTGAAGAATATATCTTCAGTCAACGGCTGACCATCGAAGGGCCTGGCCGCTTGAGTCTGGAATCGGCAGGAGAGATGAAGTGTGTATTTCTTGTATGAAACGTGAAAACTAAAAGCATTATACATCATATCATATCATCATACATCGTACATCATACATCGTACATCATACATCGTACATCATACATCATACATCATACATCATACATCATACATCATACATCATCATACATAGTATTAAAGTTCGAAACCAAAGTTCGGATGTCGGATGTTCAGAAAGTGACGTCACCAATTCAAAATCAGCTAGCCGAATTCCTCAGTCTGGCAACAACCGCGCAGTAGAGCGGACGGATGAGAGTCGCGCTCCGCAAATTTCGAGTACCGGGTTCTCAACCTCCCGGATCCCGCGCTTCGGGTCCGCTACGTATTTCGAGTACCGGGTTCTCAACCTCCCGGATCCCGCGCTTCGGGTCCGCTACGCGGTGAAACTCGACTTCCAGGACAAGCGCTCCGTAATTTCTTTACTCCAGGTCCGCTACCTGGTGAAACACGACTTTCAGGACACGCGCTCCGTAGTTTTTGCGCTCAAGGTCCACTACCTGCAGGAACTCGACTTCCAGAACAAGCGCTCCGTAGTTTTGGCTGTCCAGGTACTTGACCTGATGACTTTTGACCTCCGGGAGTAATTTTGCGTAGTTTCGGCTGTACAGGTTCGTGACCTCGTGACTTTTGACCAAGCACTGTGTAGTTTCTGCGCGGGTCCGCTACGCGGTGAAACTCGACTTCCAGGATAAGCGCTCCGTGGTTCCTGGTTCATGTTTACAATAAATTATTTCAATTCGTTTTTCGCGCAAGCTCAAATTCAGTAGCTGTCAGTGCGCTAATAAAATTTCTATAACTTTATAATCTTCTCATAATCTTTTTGGTAAAATATGTGGATAAAAAAATTATATTAAACCTTGCACATTATTTTTGATTTGTTCTCATGCTGAAAATATTTATTAGTATTCGAGGTATAACTCGAGGTGGTTGGCGGTGGTCGTTGGGGGTGGTTAGGGGTGGTTGCGGGTAATCGAGGTAATTCAGGAAGGGGACGAGGATTTGTCCTCGGTGAGTAAAACACTTTTATAATATTTCATGGCAATTGTAATTATATTTTATCTAAAATATTTCAAACTAGTCATGTTTACATTAAATTATTTCAATTCATTTTTCGCGCAAGCACACATTCAGTAGCTATGAATAAGCTTATACAATTTATTATGTTATTAATTAATTAATTAATCAATTACTCAATTATATTAATCCTTACACAATATTTTCGATGTGTTCTTATACTGAAAATATTTATTACTATTCAAGGTATAACCTGAGGTGGTTATCGGTGGTTGTTCGAGGTGGTTGAAGGTGGTCGGAGGTGGACGAGGAGGAGGACGAGGAGGACGAGGATTTGTGCTGGGTGAGTAAAACACTTTTATAATATTTAATGGCAATTGTAATTATATTTCATCTGAAGTATTACAAACTTGTCACGTTTACAATAAATTATTTCAATTCATTTTTCGTGCAAGCACATATTCAGTAGCTATGAATAATCTTGTACAATTTATTATATTATCAATCAGTTAATTAATATTCTTGTAATGGTTAATGGCAATTGTCATTATATTTCATCTGCAATATTACAAACTTGTCACGTTTACAATAAATTATTTCAATTCGTTTTTCGTGCAAGCACATATTCAGCAGCTATGAATAATCTTGTACAATTTATTATATTATCAATTAGTTAATTAATATTCTTGTAATGGTTAATGTCAATTGTCATTATATTTCATCTGAAATATTACAAACTTGTCACGTTTACAATAAATTATTTCAATTCGTTTTTCGTGCAAGCACATATTCAGTAGCTATGAATAATCTTATACAATTTATTATATTATTAATTAATTTCATTAATCCTTACACAATATTTTTGATGTGTTCCTATACTAAAAATATTCATTACTATTCCAGGTATAACCCGAGGTGGTCGGAGGTGGACGAGGAGGAGGACGAGCTGGACGAGGAGGAGGACCAGCTGGACGAGGAGGAGGACGAGGTGGACGAGGAGGAGGCGGGGTGGGTCGTGGGAGAGGAGAGGAGGGGAGGGAGAAGGGGCGGGGGCGGGAAGGGTCGGGGCAGGGAAGGGGGAGAGGTGGGCGGGGAAGGGGGGAGGCGGGCAGGGAGGGGGAAGGGACGGGAAGGGAAGGGAAGGGAAGGGAAGGGAAGGGAAGGGATGGGCCGGGGAGTGGGGGGGAGGGCGGGAGGGAGGGAGGGAGGGCGGGAGGGAGGGAGGGAGGGGGGGGGGGGATGGAGGTGTTCTGCTCTATTAACTCTAACGGGCTCGCATCGACATCCGTCCTCCACTCCCTCCACTCCCTCCCTCCCTCCCTCCCACCCTCCCTCCCTCCCGCCCTCCCCCCACTCCCCGGCCCATCCCTTCCCTTCCCTTCCCTTCCCTTCCCTTCCCCCTCCCTGCCCGCCTCCCCCCCTTCCCCGCCCACCTCTCCCCCTTCCCTGCCCCGACCCTTCCCGCCCCCGCCCCTTCCCCCTCCCCTCCTCTCCTCTCCCACGACCCACCCCGCCTCCTCCTCGTCCACCTCGTCCTCCTCCTCGTCCAGCTGGTCCTCCTCCTCGTCCAGCTCGTCCTCCTCCTCGTCCACCTCCGACCACCTCGGGTTATACCTGGAATAGTAATGAATATTTTTAGTATAGGAACACATCAAAAATATTGTGTAAGGATTAATGAAATTAATTAATAATATAATAAATTGTATAAGATTATTCATAGCTACTGAATATGTGCTTGCACGAAAAACGAATTGAAATAATTTATTGTAAACGTGACAAGTTTGTAATATTGCAGATGAAATATAATGACAATTGCCATTAACCATTACAAGAATATTAATTAACTAATTGATAATATAATAAATTGTATAAGATTATTCATAGCTACTGAACATGTGCTTGCACGAAAAACGAATTGAAATAATTTATTGTAAACGTGACAAGTTTGTAATATTGCAGATGAAATATAATGACAATTGCCATTAACCATTATAAGAATATTAATTAACTGATTGATAATATAATAAATTGTACAAGATTATTCATAGCTACTGAATATGTGCTTGCACGAAAAATGAATTGAAATAATTTATTGTAAACGTGACAAGTTTGTAATACTTCAGATGAAATATAATTACAATTGCCATTAAATATTATAAAAGTGTTTTACTCACCCAGCACAAATCCTCGTCCTCCTCGTCCTCCTCCTCGTCCACCTCCGACCACCTTCAACCACCTCGAACAACCACCGATAACCACCTCAGGTTATACCTTGAATAGTAATAAATATTTTCAGTATAAGAACACATCGAAAATATTGTGTAAGGATTAATATAATTGAGTAATTGATTAATTAATTAATTAATAACATAATAAATTGTATAAGCTTATTCATAGCTACTGAATGTGTGCTTGCGCGAAAAATGAATTGAAATAATTTAATGTAAACATGACTAGTTTGAAATATTTTAGATAAAATATAATTACAATTGCCATGAAATATTATAAAAGTGTTTTACTCACCGAGGACAAATCCTCGTCCCCTTCCTGAATTACCTCGATTACCCGCAACCACCCCTAACCACCCCCAACGACCACCGCCAACCACCTCGAGTTATACCTCGAATACTAATAAATATTTTCAGCATGAGAACAAATCAAAAATAATGTGCAAGGTTTAATATAATTTTTTTATCCACATATTTTACCAAAAAGATTATGAGAAGATTATAAAGTTATAGAAATTTTATTAGCGCACTGACAGCTACTGAATTTGAGCTTGCGCGAAAAACGAATTGAAATAATTTATTGTAAACATGAACCAGGAACCACGGAGCGCTTATCCTGGAAGTCGAGTTTCACCGCGTAGCGGACCCGCGCAGAAACTACACAGTGCTTGGTCAAAAGTCACGAGGTCACGAACCTGTACAGCCGAAACTACGCAAAATTACTCCCGGAGGTCAAAAGTCATCAGGTCAAGTACCTGGACAGCCAAAACTACGGAGCGCTTGTTCTGGAAGTCGAGTTCCTGCAGGTAGTGGACCTTGAGCGCAAAAACTACGGAGCGCGTGTCCTGAAAGTCGTGTTTCACCAGGTAGCGGACCTGGAGTAAAGAAATTACGGAGCGCTTGTCCTGGAAGTCGAGTTTCACCGCGTAGCGGACCCGAAGCGCGGGATCCGGGAGGTTGAGAACCCGGTACTCGAAATACGTAGCGGACCCGAAGCGCGGGATCCGGGAGGTTGAGAACCCGGTACTCGAAATTTGCGGAGCGCGACTCTCATCCGTCCGCTCTACTGCGCGGTTGTTGCCAGACTGAGGAATTCGGCTAGCTGATTTTGAATTGGTGACGTCACTTTCTGAACATCCGACATCCGAACTTTGGTTTCGAACTTTAATACTATGTATGATGATGTATGATGTATGATGTATGATGTATGATGTATGATGTATGATGTACGATGTATGATGTACGATGTATGATGTACGATGTATGATGATATGATATGATGTATAATGCTTTTAGTTTTCACGTTTCATACAAGAAATACACACTTCATCTCTCCTGCCGATTCCAGACTCAAGCGGCCAGGCCCTTCGATGGTCAGCCGTTGACTGAAGATATATTCTTCAGTAAACGGCTCGGCTAATAACGCTGCCGTTCTGCGACAGTTGGATGATGAAAAATTTCGCTCGTATCTTTCAAATGTGTGTTAAAATACACTCGAAGTGGTAAGAAGCGTCGTTCTTTCTCTCCCTATCACCTTTCTAGGTCTTTAAATCACTACGCAGCGTTAAATACTGTCTCATATACGAAGCATCCATTTCATCTCGTTCAAAATTAGCGCATCCGTGACGTATTACAGTTACTCTGAATTTTTTTCCATCCGAATACTTTTCGAAAAACAATTCCTCCTCCACCCAACGCAGATACTTCACTTGTGACCAGCTAAAACAACGTTTCGATTCTATGCCTATGAAAATTCAAGATCGAGACAGCAAATGAAAAGTTGTTCGAATAATTATGAATACTAATGTGATGGAATACATCGAGCGCGCGTCGAATAGAATCCCATTTCGAAATGAACAATTCTGCTGTTTTCATATTACAGCCGTATTTTTGTAGATAATCTAGTTTGTCTCCTGGAAGATTATAAAATTTATAGTGTGCGTCACGTATTAATCGTAAATAGATCATGTATATTAATATCGTACATGGATCGCATATAGATATATACTTTTTGGTGTCTGCATCATTATTATATCTGATCCATTATTACTTATGATCTATGTATACATTCTATTCTCGGGTACCTATACTTTAATTAAATCACTGTTCTGCTACAAATTTTGGAAGAAATTTATTCTCATTATAATTTCTTGCATCGTCGACAAGGCAGTCAGTACACACAGGCTATGCACTGGCTCCGAGCTTACCATTGCGAAGACTGTGTTACTCGGAAGGTGAATGCAGCCAGCATCATGTCGAAATCGGTAACTCTCTGATCTTCTGCAGTAAGTTCTCAACTCTACCGTCGGAACGTCTTTATATTCTTCAGTCAACGTCTTGGGTTTCGGAGCACGAGTAATCCGTCTGATACTCTCTACGCCCATGCTTTATAACCTTTCTCTGTTAGCTCTGTTAGCATTTACAGTTGAATGAAGATCGATATATCCGGAAGATGTCGCTACTGTACAGTCGAAAACGAAGCAGCAGGTAGCGAGAAATGTACGAACCATTCCACCTACCGTGACTACATTTTTCACTCCACCATCTCAATCAGATCCAGTAAATAGCAATGGCCTCCGCTGTAAGGACTGTCCGTCGCCAAGTGCGACCAATTTTATCCATTGATCAACCTGAAGCACGGTCGAGAGTTCTCAACTTATACAAAGCGTGGTACCGCCAAATCCCATTTATCGGTAGGTACACCTGAACTTCGTCTATTCGTAACAAAATCCGGTTTTCTAGCGTTTAACGTCGTTCCAAGGTGCGTAGACAGTTTTCTCCTTCGTTATTGCTTTTCCGTATTACTTATCTCAATTCTTACAATATTAATGCATTTATTGTTAATGTTCTTTTTCTCTTCGTTACTCAGTCATGTCATCTTATAATGTACTAGCCCTGTAACAAGTATATTTAATCGATTACATAAATAACCTAACCTAAACTGTCTACTTATTTTCTGCTGTAATTATTAACAAGCCCCGCTTTTTATGTCAAGACACTTTAACTCTACTACAAATGAATAATTTTTTTTAATCTAGTTCAGGATTACCATATCCCGAAGTCTGTGATACAGTGCAGGAAGAAACTTCGCGAGGAGTTCTTGAAGAATGCTCATGTGCGAGACATCAGAGCCATAGATCTGCTTGTTATAAAAGTAAAGTACATTTTTTATCACTCATTTTAAGCGTAACTTGAAATTATTCATAATTCTCAGATTTATGGTCTTTTAAAAATTGGAAATAATTGTATTTGTCAATGTGAATCCAATTGTAGAAGTATTCCGATATACTTTGGTTATCGACATTTGAGAAATATCTGTTACTTTTACAAAGGGTCAAATGGAACTGAAGGAAACTGTGGAGATTTGGAAGCAGAAAGGAACGCTCATGAACTACTTCAAGGAAACCGAGGAAAAGAAACCCACCGACTTTCTGTCTAAATTTTTATCAGGGCACGATTAGTTTCGATTGTGCGCGTAGACTTTTCGAGATAGCCAAAGTAATAGTTTTTCAAAATCGATTCAATCACATTAATGACAAAAAATCTGTACAAGCAATGTCTTTTTCCTGTAAGTTATTATTGAAATAAAATGTACATAGTATATCATAATCATCTGCCGGATAGTGAAATTCTCTTAGCTTCACATATCTATTTCGTATATTATTATCGATAACGGTAGGCACTTTTTTACTGTAAAATTTGTAACAATTAGGGCGTAAATAAATTAATCACTCGAATTCTTCGCTGTCCGGGATACAAAGCTACTTCAATCCTAGGACGGGATAATTGTTACACAAGATTGTCACAGTTTTAAAGATTCGAAAACGTAAGTTTTTAATTAGCATTTACAGAAGGTGAAATTTTTTTGTTTGCTTTCTTCTAAAATTACATTTCATTTTCACATAGATATATTATTATTTACTTATTATATACATTTGACAACATGATATATTACTAAGCACCTTAGGTACGATCTAGTTCACTTTTCACAGCCATACAGATAATTTGCTTCCCTTCAGTGAACAAGTATATGTTATGTTATGCATATATAAAATTATTTGTATTTTATATTTATATGTATATATAAATATATATATAGAATACAGCACTTTTTGAGACTAAGAGCATCGATAGCGGTGCTTACCTTATTTTCAATTTGTATTTTCATTGTTAAGGTCTCGTTGGTTCACTTTCGTGCTAATGCACAGAGTGATCTCATTTAGGAAGATCATATTTCATGTTTGTATACTTTGGTTAGAATGATTTTCATAAAATATTTTTTTTTGTTTCTTATTTCTTGTTACACGCTTAGGTATTTTAAAACTAATTTTATAAACATAGTAACAGTCCCGCACTATGTATTAACCGCATAATCACCATCAACATCATCATTCAACGCTCATTTTAATACAAATTATAAAATATCTTTATCATATTAAAAATATACACTGACGGTAACTTTCATATACATAAATTGCACATACCTAAATTGTAAGCTAAAATGGCAACAGATAATCATCATGCTTATGACTCATAACAATAATATTACTTTGACGATCCTTTGCATTATCAATTGATCTACATTTTCACGTAGGTCATTATTTATATACAGAAAGGCGGAAAGTGATGAAGGTTAGGAGAAGAAAAAAAAATATGAAACAGGGAAGAGAATCATCAAACTATACTCTCCCTTTCCGACTGTATGTCGTACCCTGTTATCACTCCCCTCCGCAGAGATGCGTCGCTACTTCTCAAACCGTTTCCATTAAAAAGATTCACCAGCCAACTTCTTATCGAGTTCCTTGCCGACGATTTTTTGTCAGGAACATCCCCTGTACTCGGAGTAGGTGCAACTTGATCCAGCGAACGCCATCGTTTCACAGGCACTACTTCTCCTACGCAACTTCCGTCACCTGAGAGCAACGGAGTATCTACATCACAAGTTACATTGTCTGTTCTAGGCACTATTATCACATTGCCATTAGGGTAATTATTATTCAACACTTTATCGGTTGATACGTCCGTTTTCGATGTAGTCTTTGTGCACTCATCACAATTCTCCATAGATCTGAAACTCTTTTTATTTTCCTTGGTAGAAAAATTCGGAGATTGAAGCTTCCGACTGCACTGCCGTTCCATGGGGAATGGATCCAGCGATCGAGATTCTCTCAAGATTGTCGGTGACGGATAATCACTCGTCGAAGAGGAGGCGGCTATCGTGGATAACACTCTGGCATTCTTACGGAACTTCGGTTTGACGTCGACGAACATGTCGTCGAGCGCAAGCTTGACATTCGCAGCTCTGGTATCCATCTCCCTAGGCAGCGCGATGTTATCTAATGTCATTTTCGAATTACTCATCAAGCTGTCAAGCAAGTAAAGAGGAGTCCGCTCCAGCTTCTTTGTCACGGAACGGGGTACGGGACTCGATCCTCCGTGCTGCGAGGACGAATCATCGGTATTTCCCGGCCTAGGCACGCTAGAGTGTCTTCTACTACCGCCACCTCCAAGGCCTGCCAAAAGCGATGCTTGTCTCGATTCGGGATTAAATTTCGGGCTTCTTCTGGGCCGACAAAATAGAGGCGGTGGAAGCTCTCCCAGATTCACCTGCAGAAATAGAATAATTAATTTCGCTAATAATTTCGAATCAAAAGTTCCCTCTCATCTGTTGATCCAAGCGACATCGATGGTCAAAGAGAAACGTACCTCTCTCTTCTGTATGGCTTTTTCAGTCGCTCCAACAAGCCAGTATGTCTTCACCTCGCCCTTTCCCTTCATATTAACGAATCCCCTGTCCTCGACAATATATCCCCCGACTTTGTCGAGGGCTTCCTTGCACTGGGCGCTAATGTGTATCCGCAGAGGTTCACCATTGGATTCCATTCGCGACGCTGTATTCACGGTGTCTCCGAATAAACAATACCGCGGCATTGTTAGACCGACCACACCAGCTACCACAGGGCCTGTAAAAAATATGGAATCACGATTGGAATAAAAATAAAAAAGTTCACAATAATCAAAGCGTATCAAGTTCTAATACACGGAAGCTTTTTATACCTGTGTGAATTCCAATCCTGAGTTTAAGCGTATCGTTCGGCCGATGAGCTATCGTGTGATGTTTAACAGCATTCAACAATTCGAGGGACATCGATGCTATTTCACCGGCGTGTTTGTTTCCGTTCTTAATTGGAAGGCCGGAAACCTGAGGAAAAACATAAACACGGGAATTTCGTGTTGCGGTTATATTCAATCGGAGAATTGTTACGTGTTAAAAATTTACAAGCTTCGTAAGACTCACCACCATGTAGGCGTCTCCGATCGTTTCAACCTTGTAGACGTCGTATCCTTTGATGATACGATCAAATAAAGTGTACAGATCATTCAGGAAATTAACAACCTGTAATCACAAGTATATACAAATTGTGTCATACATCCGTTCCGACATCCGTATATACGAAGCGTCTAACGTTATTCGCGACAATTGCAAAAGCTCAACGGGACAAATGTGAATGAAATTTTACCTGAAACGGTGTACTCTCAGCTGACATTGCAGTGAATCCTACAATGTCACTGAAGTATATTGTGACTAAATCGAAAGCTTCTGGCTCAACTCCAATACCGTTTGTGAGACAATTGGCAACAGGTCTGAAAAAAGCAAAGAACATTTTTGAATACGTAAAAATTTTTTCTCGCGTATAATCCACGGAACTGTCGACAATAGGAAAATGGAACTGGATAAATAACTAACTCAGGTAACATTCTGTGGAGAAGATCTTCGGTTTTTTGTTTCTCCTCGAAGAGAAGGCGCGTACGCTCACTGACTAGATCTTCGAGGTTGTTGGCATATTTCTCCATCATGTCCATCATCTGGTCCATTATATTTCTGTGCCTGCCTGCTTTCATCTTCTTCAAACGAGTCCTTATCATTTTAAAGTCTGGTCTAAGTTCGGGGCTCTCTGCCCAGCAGTCGGTTATAGTATTGACTATGTAATCGCTGGATCCCGTTTCGGAATCCGACAATATGTCAATGTTCGGTCGAAACGGCGGCTCTCCTTCTTCCGGGTATCTCTTTACTCGATCTATGATTTCTGATCATCCCATAATTTCAATTATACGTTATATTTCGAAAGTTATCCGACTAAACATGAAACCTTTAAATTTCGTCAATTACCTTTGGGCTCTAGATTTACCCCCCCAAACGGTCCCTTCCGTCCAATTATTTCAAACAATATGATAGCAAACGAATATATATCTCCTTCCTGAGTTCCTCTTATAGGTGCGTTGGGATTCCTCAGTAATTCTGGTGCTTTCCAAAACAAGCCTGAAAAATTATTTCAATTTATTTTGTTTTCACCGATCAATGGAACTGTGTCTCACGCTTGAATCTTATCTTTAAAATTTAGCGATCAATTACTTCGATAATACTGATGTTCCCCGATACTGTCAGATTCAGCGCAGTGACGCATGTCGTGGAGACCAAAATCCGAGACTTGAAGTACCCAACGTGACGTTACTACGCAGTTGGAAGACTTGAGATTACCGTGACAGACTAGCACGGATGACTCGTGAATGTACAGCATGCCCTAAATTCAGAAGAAGGAAATAATTGCATTGTAAACTGTGAAGTAATACTTTTAAACATACGGTTGTCTAAAATCCGTATACGCTGCTGCGAAATGCACGTTGGATTCTTTGAATCCATCGAAATGAATTTACCTTGATGAGATCATGAACTAACGACGCAATGAACATATCGTCCAACTTGATATCCTCATTTTCGATTATGTCCTGCAATGAAAACGACAATGTTTACTGCCAATTCTTAGCGTGGACTGCCACAGTCATTGGCGCACGCTTATCACGTTTATACTCACGTAAAGACTTCCTTTGGCACAATAGTCGGTAATTAGCAATATTCTCATGGGTTCGACGCAGGCTCCGATAAAAGAGTTTAGATTTCCGTGTCTTATTTCACGAAGTACGCGCATTTCCTTCATCACGTCTCGCGGGGTGTCTTTCTTTTTTGAGAATTTCAGTTCCTTTATCCGTACAACTACCCCATGGTAATGACCAGTCTGTGCAAACACTTGTCCTCCACACCTGGATTCGTATGATATGGCACTAACTAAACTTAACTGTAAAACCAACCAAAGGATAGCATTTTTATTCATATAAACTATGACGGTGAAAATTTTTCACGACTCAACGGAGACGAAAATTCTTTCCAAACAAATCATTTCCACTCATTCTGCAAATTTCTCTTTTCCATCAGTCATTGTTCTCTCAAGATGTCTCAAGTTTTCCCGGAATATCAACGAAATTATAAAAAATTTGCCAAAATCGATTTCACTGACCTTGCTAGGGGATGACATCATGTTGTCCAGATGAGGATAGCCGTGAATTTCACTCGGATCAATTTTCCACAGCAGTCCCTCTATCTCCTGTTCTATTTTCCACCTTCGATATATACTCAGGGCAATAACTCCGGCGCAAAATAATAAGGCAGCTAGTACACCTGCCGCGATAATGCTCCGCGAATACGTGTCAATTATTGGACAGTGTTCGTTTCGAAAACCACAACCGGGTTCGGATTCCGGTTTGTTTTTACCAGGCCAATCCATTGACTTGATAGGCCTGTAGACCTGCAACGGTAATTATTCATCATCATTGAAATGTGATAATTTTGATTACTTCAGATAACTTGATCGCGCAATTCAATTGCTGTAAAACGCAGAGGTTCTGATCCATTTTTCAATTATTTGATAAATCAGATTACCAAAAGAAGACTTGGCGGAGTTTTAAAGACAGTTATGGATATAATTATATTTTCACGAGTGTTATGAACAACTCACTCACTATAGTATCACCCTGTTGAAATTGCCCGACGGGAATCATTTGGTAATCGCATGAAAATTTATCTCGCGTCATAGGTAATTTTTGCAGAGCAAGAACGGAGAAATTTCCCTCCGAGTCTCCGTTTTCGTCCAGTTTTATCGTCGCTCCGCTAATACCTGCGGAAATGAGAATCGGTGAATATCACATCGTGAATGTAAGAACGGAGCGATTGGAATACGAATACTATACCTACTCGAATGAATTTCCATTCAGTTTTAATTTGCTATCACGGAACTAGATACGATTATAGGTATATTCCGTTATACGTACTGTCGTAAGTGTGCCTTTTGATGATCGTCTCTATTATCCGAGTGCCATTGCTGGCAATCTCTTCGACGCTAAGATCTTGGTGCTCCCTAATAAGTTGATCCAAGGCCTGAGCATATAATTTTACCGAATCGTAAAGATAGGCCGCGTGAATAGATACGTGCTGAAAATATTAGAAGGAAATAAAATATTTAAAAAATGAATAAATGAAGAGTAATACGTGATGTTTACTCCGGATTTATAAGATTATACTGACTTACGTAGGTACGCGAATAGATCTACGAACATGAGAGTATACGTTATTTTAATTTCTGTAAAGCAAAATTTCAAACATTGACAAACCTTTTCGAAATTCGACTGTTTGAAGAGTGGAGGAATAGAGAAATGAAACGGTTCCTTTATGTTGTAGTCGCTAACTTTTTTAGTAAATACTTCGTAGCCCTGAGTCGGCGACGTAGCGACAACAACCAGAAGCGAACGACCCTTTTTCAAAAAATCCTTTGGCTCCAAGCAATTTCGTAAAGTATTAACACTGTTCGGTCCTAAAAAAAAAAATATGCAAACTTATAGTGAACCAGTGTCAAATAAACACAGAGTCAATTACTGTTATATACGTTAATAAATTGCCAAAAAATATTTCACGTGCAAATCTCGAGACAAATCATATGAATTATATGATCCTACACGTAACAGGATTACTATTAATTACTGCAAAAGTTTAATACGCGTAATGCGATGTTGTGATATTCATACGAAAACAAGAATCATTTGCTCGCTAGTCTGTGAGCGGTGACGTATTCATTCCGTGCAACGATAATCAATGGCCTTCCAGTGACCTTTGTGGCACACGACGTTAACTGAAACTACTGCGGATGATTTATTTCAGAATTTATTGAAATTAAAGACAAACAAAATCCATTTACTACGCGTCTCTTTGCCATCCACAGTTTATACGTACACAATTAAGCGGAAAATTTACTCAAGTATCACGATATACACAAAATCTACGTAAAAAGTATCTAACAAAGGTTTGGATGACTCAGGGTAGAACAAAAAACAAAATAACAGTGTATTATAAGTATACGGAGGTAAACGGGTGACCGATTAAACGCGATTAGCGTATCATCGTATAATATCATATAACGGGTATGTATGTTGTAATGTACGGTAAGTATTAATAAGTCGGATTTTATAAGCGACTAAATTCTCTAAGAAGCATGGCTATACTAACTCCATAAGTACTTCTCTGCTTCTCGTTGAGAATATGTCATCATGTCAACATGTATTACCATATATTCTCCATCGTCCAATAATCTTTGATTTTGCATTGAATTCATCATGTCTACCAGGGATGAGGCTGACCCAAGGAAAATATAAACTGAAAATAGGATAGTAAAAAACATGTACATCGGTGATTGGGATTTAAAAAAAAAAAAATACTGTAATGAACATGAAATGAGAATGTGTTTAAAACTTGCGGACTGACTGCGAGTCATGTTTTTGGTGTCCTGTATCAGCTGAAACCAATCGTTTCCGCAGCAAGGCAATCTCTGTTCGCAGCAAATGTGCCGGTCTTCGACGGGTTTAAAATGGTTTACAGTGAGGTTGTGCTTAGCTGCCTGATCTTTCAACGAGTGAGCAACGGTCGCCCAAGATTTTTCCGTTATTATAGAAAATTTGTCCCAATTGTAATGAAGCAGCAACGCGATGACGGACTTCGACACCTGAGTGTCCGGCGGCTCCGTCCGCGCAAAAGTTGACACCGCCGATGCTTTCGAATCCGAGCATTTCTGTAAAATGACCAAGGAAAACAAACTTACACAAACAGACCTTCGATACAAATGAATATTCTGCAAATAAAGCAAACAGTGCCGACCTGCATCGAACACGTTTCCATTTTTTTTAACAGGAAATGAATTTTTCAAAAAATAACCTGGAAGACTGGCATTCTCTAAAATATTCCTCATCTATGAAAACGCATTTCATTCGTTGCAATGTTTTTTTTTCAAGTTTTTTATTTCATTTACGTGATGCAAGAAATACGGTGTACAAAGATTGGACTTGACAAAAGCGCATCGGATGGTCAGTGCACGCATTATGCAGAGGGATATAGTAAAAAAGAATGTTTTTTTTTTTCTTTTTTTGTTTTTAATTTGCGGAACAGGGTCGAGTGGTACTCAGACACTCGGGTACACGATATACCTGTCAATAGGTCGGTAGAAGCACGATTACGCAGGAAATGCATTAGCGCCATATTCCGTGCATTCTATACACGCTGATATGCTGTAAGCTTTTTCCCTGGCCTCCACAATCAGCGAATCAGGTATGGAAGAATCTTGGTTAAGTAATGCGATCGGGGATCGTGCAGTATTTGAAATAATAATCGGCGCATGCTTCGGTCAGAGATACAAGATAGCCGCCAGCCGCCGAGGCAGCATATTGCACATGCTCCGAAGAATTCGAAGTTAAGAATCGACGGACCCTTTCGCTGCGGAAAGGCGGCAGGCTGTTCGTGTAGGCTGCTGCATATGGTTTGAGAAGAGGGAACGAAACTGTTGTGAGCTGAATGCTGGCTGCTGCAACGGCGTGCACAGCAAAATGGGCTGCGCTGTTAGGCCGCAGTGTGGCGGTAGGTTAAATATAAACTTGCTGCGCGGGCGGGAGAGGAAAGGAAAGAGAGGAGAGGAGAGGAGAGGAGAGGAGAGGACGTAGACGTCTCTGGAGTGCACGGGGCGGTCGACTGAAATGTGACATGCGCTCATTAACATATAAATTAAATGTGACAACTGGGGGTCAGCACTTGATTCTCTGCAGTTCTCTCCCTCCCCCCTCTTTCGGCCCGTCCTTTCTTGGATTTTTTTTTTTGTGTTTTGTTCTCCATATTCTTATTCCTACTCTTCTTCGTTCATAATTCTTAGCATTTTATCCCCCCCCCCCCCGGATCTATAATACTTGCTGCATCATGTGCATTGCAAGTCCATCATGCAACGCTGTTTGTCGCCTTGTTGCGGGGTATGCGTTTATAGATATATAGATGGATGGATCGTAAGTATATCGAAAGGATTCGTCTCACTGCGGTTCATTGAATTGAATCCGAGTAGCAGAGTCACTACACACGCCTATATTATTGCACACACCCTGCACACGTACGTTATACGCGACGCGCGACTGTAAAAGCGAATCGCAGTATGTACGAATATATATATATATATACGCAGAATAGGTATAAAGTATAACAGTCCGACTTCCTACATAATTTTCAATCTTTGCTGCATGCAGGGATCTAGACGCGGAATTTATTTCTGAATGCTGCTGCCGCGGGCGTATCGATGACGGATGCAGCGGCCACCTGTCGCTCTCGGAGAGAGAGGTGTGTGTGTGAGAGAGAGAGAGAGAGGGAGAGAGAGCGAGAGAGAGAGAGAGAGAGACGGAAAATCTCCACCGTACCGCGTTCTATCTATATTCATAAGCGCTCTTTTCCTCCCGCCGCTCCATCACCCTTCCTCTCTCTCTCTCTCCCCGTCTCTTTCCATCTGTTTGCATCTCTTTTCTCCATGAGGACGTCGCTTCGGCTGCAGCGGCAGCATCGTCGTCACCGTGTGTTGTGCAGCCAGCAACGACGAGCCGTGTGTGAGGCCGATGGCCTGCAGCAGGCAAGCCTATAGGAAGATCGTCAGAGCTAGTGCAGCAGGCAATTAGTCGCAACCCCGTTAAGCCCGGTCTAATCGCCACAGAGCATCGGAACGGTGACGCTGATCGATTCAACATCTATTCTCATTTGCAGTAATCTACCCTACCACCCCCCCCCCCCCCCCCCCCCCCCTCCCCTCCGCTGTTAGGATAATCACTTTTGCCAGGTGACTATATTTATTGAGCGATAAATATGGCGCGTTTTTCATTTCGTTACCACTCTCGGATTCTGTATTATTTACACGCTATTTATACACGTCTATGAGATGCGTTCAACTGGTGAAAGGAAATTTTCAGTATTCAATGGAAACAGGTTGGTATAATTAATTACACCGTTGAAAGTTATTATACGCTGCGGTAAATGATCCTCGCCATGATATGTAACATAGCCAAAATAAAATCGTTCATTATAACGACATTGTTCACATAATTCTGTAACGACATTTTGATTGAAATACTTACGTTTTGGAAAAATTTTACTTTCCATCACGCGGTACAACAATTTCAACCCAAATTATCGTCACTAAGAAAATTTGTTATTACAGTTATGACTGTAATATATCTTATATATATATATATATAAGAATCGTTACGCGATCAGTCAGTGAAGATTTATTCGTGTCTTGAAGCGGAAATCAGGCATCAATTACGCGATGGAGAGCGTCGCGATATAGAAATGGTGTCTCTTCGTCGAATAAATGTCACGTACAGTGATGGTCGTTACAATGTCTTCCCAATGGCTCGCAATTTTTTTTTTTTTTTTTTTTGGCAATCAAAACCGAGACGAGTTTTCTTTCTAAGAAAATTTTTTGTGCCAATATGATTATAGCGACGCAAGTGAAACGGAGAAGAAACAAACGATACGTTGATCGCAGACACGTACAATTTCTGTACAAAGAAAATTCGTTTCAGTTTTTATTCCATAAAAAAAAAAAAAGAAGAGAAAAAAAATATTGACCCACTGAGAAGCGATTAATGAACATTCCTCTATATATATATATATATGGATATGGATATGGATATATACGTATATCCAAAACACAAGGTACGCATCGTTGCACACACACACACACACACACAGGTATATTTCCGCACGCCCAATCTCGTCGCACTCCGTCATGCTCACGAGCGATATAATTCCTCCAGCGAACCGTGTGAGTCAGGTACCTATACTTCACATGACACCATACACGAACGTGCCTATATCGTCGAGGCCTATCCATATACCTATAGGGTGAAAATAAACTGCATTTTATGCAGTGCTAAAAGGCATTATGCGGCCATATATAATATATACTATACTTCCAACCGCCCGCACCTCTCGAACAGCAGCAGCAGCAGCAGAAGCAGCAGCTTCGCCGCGACTAACAGTAATTGCCGTTGCTTGGTGCATGGTGCATGGTGCATCCATGGGTTGCGGTATATACACCTACCCAGGTACTTACGTAGGATCATGTGCCTGTACCCAACGTATACGTGTGTAAATACTTACAAAAATTGAATGCAACAAGTGTTGCGTTGGTACCTTGCGTACCTACAGGACCTACCCACTGCGGGAGGAGAATTCTTGCGCATAAATACGTACGTATATGTTGGGCACGAATCCTCGAGTCTGGCCTGCCAAGCTGCACCGTGTGCATCGTTCGCGATGCATGCGTGAAAGCGTGCACGGGACGAAGGGAGAAGAAGGCGAAGGCGACAAGATTGTCTTCCGACGACGATGTTGTCAAGACGGATTTAACACCTGTCGGACGTCTGCGGAGGCCGGGATTGAGACCTCGCTCGACCTCCTGACCCCCACCCAACCAGAGACTCGTATATGTATATTGTTAGAGGTGCGGTACCGAGGTGCATTATACCCGGCATAATGCACATGCGTACGTGTACCTCGAGTACTTCTTAGCATAAATCATGCGGTAATAGCGAGGATCTGGAGGATCTGGGACAAAGATTAAAAGTTTAAACCGTAACGTGAAGTATGATGGAGATGAAATAATCAAGTGTCGTATACTCACATTACGTATAAATATACAAAATTTCATGCAACAATAATGAGCGTTTGGTACAGACAAGAATTCACAGTTAAATGCACGGCATGTTTAAATTCTTATATGGAGATTGGTTTTGATTGTTGATATATTGACAATGGTACGTCGTATCTACTGTCGAATTAGTTTACTGTAAATACGCGTATTAACGTTGAAAAAAAAAAATAAAAAGAAGCCAAGAACGACAACTTGCTTGTCCCGAGTGTACGATTCGCTATCAATTTTAAATATTTCATAATATCGAAAAAATGTCTAACAAAATTCGCCGTAACTAAAGTCCAGGGCAAACGTCAAATTATAGGATTTAAAAAATCGTTACAATCCTATGAAATTTTTAAACATGCGATCGCCTTCCGACGTACGATAATCTTCCCTGACAATTTATAACGCCGTTTCAAAAAATTATTGAGATGATGATGGAATTTGCAACTGCAGTACGTCCCGATATTTGCATAAGAATATACTTTGCATATGACTATATATTACACAAACAAAATGCAAATTTAACTAAAACGGACGTCTCACGACACCGCTGCACAAGTCAAAGCAGCCAACGAAGCCGAAGAATGTTACGTGAATTGGAAAAGAGGAAAAGAGGAAAAGTGCAGCGGGCGAATCGAGATGAGAAACACGCGGTCGACCCAGTTTTTTTTCACCCCCCACCCTTCGTTCTCACCGGTTTTACAGAGAGAAAGAAGAAGAGGAAGAAAAAGGAGAAGAAGACGAAGAAGAAGAAGAAGAAGAAGAAGGCTGTGGCGGCTTGGTCATTGTCGACGGGTCGTCCGACGGTGTTATTCTGGGCCTCGATCGTCTATATTTAGATGGGACCACCTTGAGAGCCACAAGAAGCTGCAGACGGAGGACCCTGTAGCCCTGGCCGACGCGATGCGATGGGTTGTGCAACGACTTATTGTTTGAAATTCTAGCGACACAATACGACGTCGACCATTCGTTCATCCGTTCATCCGACGATCACCGCGGCACGGAATCGATATACATACCTCTACATGCTGAACAGTGATCGGCAGGGCCCGGATAAATACATTTATCAAAAAATTGCAAAATATGTACATGTAATATACATGTGAAAAACTAAAATATGGGAAATGGAAACTGCATTTTTTCGATCCAAACACCCATACTTTATGTAGAAAAATCAGATAAGGATTGAAAATGATTCGATTAAAAAATATGTATTTACATGTATAATATTAATCCGGTCCTTGGTGATCGCGAATCAACCGTAAAGATCACGTAAGGACAACGTGTGATCGGTAACGTTAAATACGTGTATTCATATAAATGATCGATCGAACGGTGTAACGGGTTTTTTATAGAGCTATTTTTAGACCCGGTGTATGAAAAATTTCAATACACGCGTGACGTGAATATGTATATACGCGGACAGTGCAGCAGTTGGGGACAAGGTGAATGAATGGTAATTAACGTTTTGTAATTCGAGGTTGACAGCTCGCGGGTATAAGCAATACAGCACCGTGCTTATGCCAATTCTCGTAATAATCGCAGCAGCCATAACTCTGGAATTCCCTTACCGGCCACTAATTGCAAGTTTTACGCTTTAACGATGACTCGGTAATTTCTCACTTGCGGAACTGATTTATCGTCGAATTAAACAATGTTCTTCGATATTGATGTACGGTAATGTTCATTAACGGCTCCCCCTTTTCGGATAACTTGTTTCCGGTCCGAAAAAAAATCCGAGTTGGATTGTGTACGAATTATGTGACACTGACCGGTGACGCAGCCGACGAGACGTGGGAGATTGAAAATCATTGTCACATAACTCGTGTAGAATCGAACTCGAATTTTGTTTCGGACCGGAAACAAGTTAGCCGGAAAGGTAAGGAATTAATGAACATTAAATTACCGTAAAATAAATGGTATTCCGGATGTTTACGATCATTCGACGAAACCAGAAAGACTTTGAGCCAGGGTATAAGTATTATAAGTTGCTGATTTAGTTAATCAAAATTGAAATTACCACGAGAATGACGATTTTCTTTTTCATTCTTTCACTTTCGACAATGACCGTAAATAAAATATCGAACAGCTTCTTCCAAAAATTCAATTTCTTACACAGAGAAAATGTAACATATTTTTCCGTATGATTATATAAATTTTCTCTTTACAGCGCGGTTGTGGCTGGAATATTTACACGTAAGATTTTCTTCCAAGATTTTTCAGCAACCCCACGCACATATAATATGCTTACGCAATGTGTGAATAGTCCCTTATGGCACGTCGTTGATATATTTAGACTTATTTTCCATATGCGTATGAGGTACGAAGCGACGTGCAGCGCAAGAAAAACATGAACATATTTTGAAGAAAAATATCACGTTCTTCGGAGCTATTACATATTATATTTTAAGTCTGCGTGATTTTGTTCCAACGAAAATTCATTTCATGATAAAGAAAAGAGACAATTGTTATGATAAATTGTCTGGATAAACGGTGGGGGAAATTTTTACGAATACAAACACCTCGGACAGATATTTCAACTTGAAATATATAAATTGTTAAATTCATTTTGCCGAAAAATTGTCAAATCTTCAAACTGTACGAGTTTTACAATTAGAAAGCTTTGACCGTTCGTTCGCTGTATCGACGTATCTTCATTATTAAAAATATATCTCGAAAAATTTTCGCGGCGAATATAAACTACAACATGCTCGAGTGAAATCTCTCGTGTACGTAGGTATATATTTTCCTGTAGCCCTGTGTCTTTTCAACTTAATCAACAGCCAATACTTCGGCATTAAACCTTGGTAAAAACTCTGAATCGATATCGAAATACGACTCAATTACGGAATGACAAATCATTGGAACGACAGTACAACAGATGAATAGAAAAAACTTTAGTCTACGATAATTGAGCATGGATCATAACTCCTGAGAAAAACGTTATTTTTTCCATAACAAGTTTGACGTTCGTAACGTTACGAATGTATCGACGATGTAATCGTAGAAGAAGAACAAAAAATCATTATTATCCGACATTTGTGTGTTTGTCTGAATTTCACTAAAACGTGATAGAGCAGAATATAAACTCATACACGTATTTCACAAACCACAAATCTTTCAAAGCGTTTCCGAGATAGCAGAATAGTGATTTTTCGTACAGTCTTACGTTACGTTACAACGCAGCTTACTTCAACCTCGTTATCTTCAGACTAACATAACGTGTATCATAATATTACTCGTACCGCGCCTCTACGTGTGGATCAAAACTTGAGTACCTACACAAGTACCATGCGTATAACGAGAAAAAAAATAAAATAAAAAAATTGAATCTGTAATACATATGGAAGGAAGCAAAACAACGCGTTTTCTGAGATACGTAGGTGTGTGTAGACGATATAATAACCAGTCGTCGTTCGGTTTATAGTCGAAGCGGTTGGTTACATTACGATCAACTCTGAGAGCTTGCGAAGAGATGAGAAGTAGGAGGTGGAGGAGGTCGCAGGAGGGAAGGGGTAATACGTACTTAGGAACGCACACTCGGTACCGAGTCGACACACACGTTGCACACAAGCAAACGTATTTCACGTCCCGTTTATACACGGGCGCGTGTTCGACACGCAGAAGCGGCATGTTGTGTATACGGCAGCGCACACGGGCGGCAAAGGCATGCTGCTTTCGTTTATTCATAAATCAACAGATTCTATTTATAGAAATATCAGACAAATAGCGATAGTCTCACCGCGGTTGTAATGTATATCCTTGAATGGCGAAACACGAAATAGAATAACTTGTACGCGTTAAGTGGCGTTGCGGAACTTTACGTATAATGCAACTTATTATACAACCGGTATAGTTACAACCGTAATACATTGTTGACTAGCTTACACGGAAGAAACCTATCGCTGTCAGGGCGACTGGTTGATTGATCGAACGACAAATTTCAAACGAATTAAAACTTTATTTTCGTATCGAGACCTCGCCGAGTCTCTCGGACTCGAGTTATTGCAGTCGCGAAGTATGCGAAAAATGCGCAACTGCTGCATCAAGTTTCGCATATATGTACACGTACGTGTACATATGTAATAAAACGTCAGATTTCATAATTGGCCTGCCGAGTTTAGCGCCGCGATTCTATAACTGCAAGCGGTTGATTGCGGTTTAGTTGTCGTCGACTCGAGGAGCGGCACTACTCTAATTAATTCAATACACAGCTCTTCGTATTAATCGCGTCGTTACGGTCGGATCGCGCATTCCTTTGTTTAAATAAACAAGCTCGCGTTGCGGGCAACGATAAAATTTGTAGTACGTATACCTATGTATACCGAGTGCAGTTGATGCAGCCTTTAATTATAATCTACATCGCGGAGCTGAGGCGGCGTGCAGAAATTAATAGCTGCGTCAAGAAAAAATGCGGCGGGTATGCGACGAATTATCCAGTTTTCAAATGGCGGCTAGTAATGCGCTTAAGAAAAAAAAAAACAAAAAAAAAACATCGCACGTAATCCATCAAAACTGAACGTTGCTCTTACTGCATTCCTTGCTACAGGGGCGTTTCGTAAATCGCATTCGAGGCTGAATTCGGTGCCGGCTAATGTTGGCGTAAATTACTGAAAGTGCTGCGAAGCAAGGCAAGGCAATTTGTAAATACGTTCAAGATCACGCACCTTTTTTTTTTTTATTCGTTTCTTTCTTTTCAACCTTAATTTTTTCCCTCGATCTATTAATATTATAACTCTTCTTCTATTCGTGTCTCTTCACATAATTTATGCAATTATATCGTTGAATGAAAAATTTCAAAAAATTCCATCAGGTCCGTCAGACCTATGGCGAACAATAATTGACACGTAATCACGGATGCCGTATAAGCCGTGGCGTATATTATAAAGGTAAATACGCACAATTTTGATTTTACCTTACTTCGGAGAAACGAAAATTTCTCCCCTTCCCGTACTTTTCTCACAAAATATCTGCATCTTTTCTACTCTGCGTCTGCATCTCGTCACGTATATGCAACAATAATTGTAACGTATATATCAAAGTGGAAAAGATCGTGACAGGCGAATTTTTATCGAGCAAATCGAGAAGATAGGTGTGACGGAAAGTTTTCTTCCTTTATATTCATCAAAATACACTTTCAAAGGCGAAAGAAAATATTAAAAAAATTTCGTTGGGTTACGGTATAACAGATTCGAATTGAAAAATTTTCCGAGAACTGTACTCGAGATGGTCAAATGATAAGTTACAAAGCTCAGTGGCCAAAAGGTGTCAACAATTACCAAATCAACGACCTAGATATTGCCGAAAATAGAAAGGAAAAAAAGAAAAATGACAACTGAACAATGTTGCGAATGAATGTATAAGGAAAAAAAAAAAAAGCTTGACCCGAGCATTGTCCTAAATAGTGTAAAAACTACTCTTCATTCTACAGTGTCGTTTCAATCCTCGTTACCTGTATAAATATAATCCACAAATTGCAGTTATAAACGTTCGCTCCTTCGGTCTGTGAATACAAAAAAATGAAAAATGTCTTCAAAGGAAAATGTGTATAATACATATATGTACGTTGCTGGGTGTTCGGAATTCGATAGCTGGGAGATACCGCTATAGCTGTACAAAAATAATCAACAATCGTACTTGAATCGCTCTGTACAACGGAGGCATATGCATAAATACGTGAATTCCACATGTTCGCACGCGTTGCACAGCAGCTTATACACGCGGACGGAAAAAAACATGCAGACAAAGGGGGCATACATACAGTCGGTCGATCTCGTTGCAGGCGTCGTCGCCCCGCGTCTTCTATATATAGACGACAAGGCGTGTGCATAAGTGCAGAGTATATTTATATACCCGTGTGTACCTTATGCATATTCCGTGTTTTACACCATGCACGCTAATGAAACCGAGCCCGTAAAAAAGGGCCTCCTATCCTACACCTACGCCGTTTCGTAACACTTGACTTTTTATTAGATCTAATTATAAGACTCGCTTGGTACGCGAGGTGTCAAATTTTTAAATCTTCGTTCTAATTACGGATCACTGTGTCTCTGATCCAACCGAGTCACCGAAATATTAAGCTATAAATATAACGTACGTAACAAGAAACTGTGTACGCCGCAATTTCGTAATCATTTTTTTTTTAATTTTTTAATTTCTCGGTTAGGCGTACAACGTACAGCCTGACGCTGTCTCACAGTGACAAAAAGTATAATTATCAACGAGAAAGACGTAGAGTTAACAAGAATCACTAATGTAGACAGACATCGTTTGCAAGATTACAACGATCGCTTAAACTTGGACCGATTTATGCCTGATTGCCGTGATGTATCGAGTCGCTAATTCACGGACACCCGGTGCATACACGATCACAGATTTAAGGCTCTCCCGAGACGTGCTGCAAGCGATGCAGCGATGCTGTACGGTGGGAGTGGGGGACGTAGATCGGTGCACATGGTCCACAGGGTGGTCACAAAAAACGGTGATCCCGACGTTTCGGACTCTCTGGAAATTTTCCACAATCAGAAACCCAACTCCATTACCGATCGTTTCGCCTCGAAGATCGAGACGAAATTCTCTACAATGTAAGTGTAACGCGAATTGTAAAAATCTTTCGCAGGTGGGCAACGTAATTGCGTTGGCATGACGTTGCGTTTCCCTGATTTATACTTGTGAAATTTCCATTCGAGGCCACCTTTCGATGCAGGAACTCGGTTTGACGTCACGCCGACTTGATTCGAGTGCGAAAACTGAAAGATCCTCTCTTAGCAGCAGCCCAGCATCCGGTTCAAGTACCAAAAAGTTGGGCTCCTCGAGGGCTCCGGAGTCTCGTGTCGAGTATATACATACATATACATGCAGCGGTCGAGTTTAACATATATAGCTACACACACACACAGAAATACACAAGTCGGGTCGTTCGTTCGTTCGTTCGTTCGGTCGGTTGGCGAGCAATCGTGGAGTCGTGGTCTAAATATAGGCGCGATAAACACGGGCAGTTAGTGTATAAGCCGTATATACTATAGTGCCAGTAGAGCTCTCGGCGTATCCTTGAACGCTTAAATAACGAGGAGGAGGCAGCAGGCAGGCTGGAAGATCGAGTGACTCTGCTCTTCGTCGATCAACGTCGAGGACGAGGACGAGGAAGGCGGAGGCCGTGAACGTGACAATCGCGACCTCCTGCCGAAACACCCCGCGGCTATCGGTTTAGGTTTAGGTGATGCCTGAGAAACGAGTCGAGTCGTTCAACAGGTTGCGTAACCCTGAAACACACCGACTTCAAGACTCCGGTATCCGTCTTTGTGCGGTGTAGCGATGCGTGCGGAATATGACTTTTCGAAACTGGAACCGTGATTTTGCTCGAAACGTTTGTCCGATGGTACTCGCGAATTATTACATCGATCTTGGCTGAGGAACGCGATCGGTCGACGGCAAAGTTCGTCTCGCTACCGACAGGTGGCGGTGGCGCAGCTTTCACCCACAGTCAAAGCAACGTGTGGGATGAAAAGGCGCGTTTAGCGATCAGCAATGCTTGACGTCGCGGTGGGATCAAGTTTTCAATAATGATCACGCAGCTCCGTCCGAGTACGCGGAAATAAATTTGTCGTTAAAGAAACCGTTGAAACCGTTGATGAGAAATCGTTGCAGAACCGAGTCACCGGATACGTCGATCCGATTACATAAATCAATTACCGTCGTATCGTCGACTCGGCCAAACGGTTTCGCAGTCTTCGTTGAATCTGTAGTATGCAAAATGACTACGTTCCTCCATTTTGGACAGCCGTCAAATGAGGTACAATGTTGTCACTGTGATAGACGTTGATGAGGATCTTTTTTTTTTTTTCTTTTTTTTTTTTGGTAAAAACGCAGAACATCTTCACGGTTCCACCATATCCACCGTAGGAACAAGAAGAAGCGGAATTCGTGCAAATGATGATGAGCCGATGCTGTGCACGGAGGTTAATTTGAGAAGCAGAAAGAGAGAAAAGGGAGCAGGAGATACCGGAGAAGAGACGGTGAAAATTAGAAATCCGGTTTGGTACGTCTCTCGAAGCGACGTCATCCGAGTATGTATAGTTATAAAGTTCTCGGAATGTTATCTGAGGACGAAACGATAAAAGCAGCGTCCTCTACGTTTAATACAACGCGCCCCCCCCCCCCCCCCCCCATTTCGCTGTCGCAAATTAAGGAAAGAAGCCGCGAAGTTAGTTTTTCCTCCTTCCTTTGTTCCCCTGCATCGTTGCATCCCCTTTACCTCCATCCAATTCGCTTCCAATCGACTCTTCATCGCAACCTTTCTTTTTCCTCTCCGCTCTTGATCCTCATCCTCGATTTAAATACTAGATGGATGGAGAACGAATTAGTGAGTTTATGGTGATATACATATATACAATGTACTTAGAACCTGACTTTAAGTTGACACTGCGCGAACCAACAAATTGATACGACGATGGCGGTGGTGCCGGTCCTCATTTGCTCACACGCACTCAAATTATCTTCTCGATTATACCGAATGAAGTTACACGCTGCACACTCATCGGCCCTGTTCCCGTCCTTTTAATTTCAATTTCTTTACGAACAACTTTATGAATTTGACCCAAACTCTCTCTCTCTCTCTCTCTCTCTCTCTCTCTCTCTCACACTCTGCCTTATACAACTTGAATCACCAACTGCCCGCATCACGTCGCCTTCTTCAAACGTCTGCAATCCCTCCCCCCAGTGACATCAAATTTCGAGTCGTATTCTCATCTTAAAATTAAACCCGTATGCGGCATACACATCAATCAGTTACCATTCTTCTTTTTTCTTTTTTCTTTTTTCTACCTACTTATTACTGCATAATTGTCGCTCGAGACTGTCATAAATCGTGCACGGTAAATATCAATTCTCCAAACTTTTAGACTCCGGCATGGCGGACAGACGACGCGGTTCGACATTCACGCCGTCAAACAGCTCACGAAACTGCCTTGAACTGGTACATAATAACTTTTAGGACGGAACGATAATGACGTTTTTAGACCGGACCGGCTCCTGATTTCGCAAATTTAATTTTGGATAAGAACCACCTTTTCATAGAATAGTCTGAAAATACGCTGAGATACCGCAATCTTCTCGTGTGTAACTGCAGCAGCAGTGCACGAAGGTGCAGTCCAACCTTTGAACCGTTTGTCTCTTTTCTCCCTCTGTCCTTCTCCGGCACCCAAATATTTATTTAAATTTATTCGCACGTAAGTGCACTCATTTTCTTTTTCAAATCACGAATTTACATTCATACATGATGCATCCGGCCGCTGCGGTGCGCAGAAATACATCGACCGATCATCGCTGCAACGAGAGTGACGCGTTTGCTAGATTATAAGAGAAGGGGTGGTGGTACATAACAGTGCCATAACGGTTACACGAATGACGGACGATAGGTTAAAGATTGTGTTCCGAAAGTGGGATAGATTTCGTTCTTTTATTTTTTTTTTCATCTTTCTTCTTTCCGCCCACCCGACGATTCGACGACTCCTAGTTACCAGTCGTATCTCGCGAAAACGAGAAGAGATCGGACGTTCGTGTATCACACAAGCACGGTATACTTTTCCGCGTAGATTGAGCCGTACGGAATATGCGAGTCGCAGAGGGAGAACGTGATTCGTGTAGGACATTAGGCTAACAAGCGATTTAGTTATAACGCAACTATTTTCGTCGTTGAAGACACGTATAACCACCAACACCTCGAGCAAACGGGAATGGAAGCTTTTTGTGACAAATTGTCCCCGACCTCGTCGTCCGCAAAATCACCAGTCATCATCATCCGTCCGCTTCTGCTGTTGCAGAGGCGTATAGGTGCGTATGGGCGTATGTGTGTACGAATGTATGGACAAAGCATCACGCGTGATGAAGACGCAACGCGTGATATGCCCGAAAATCGGGGCTTCGGTCCGCTTCTTCTCCTCATCTTGTATCTTTTCGCAGAAGACTGGCAACCAGAATCGGTATTTCTAGATCGTGTGTAGATCGGTGGTCCTCGCCCATAAATCTACCATCGATACGTTCCGGAACGGTTTCCTAACGCAATACGGATTCGCACACTCCGTTGAATTCGTAATATTGCTGTGTATTCGCTACGTCGAATCGCCCGGGCAACTCGAAACCGACGTTAACCATTTTTTTCCCCCTTTAGCTATTGCGAGCCGTAAATTTTTCATTTTTTTACATAGTCGTGCACGACGAAGGAGGAAATTTTTCTAGATATTTGCTTACACTGAATTTACGGCACTATTGATCCAACTTTGATTTACGTAAACTTGACGACGTGTTTCGAGCACGATACTTCGTATTTTTCTTGAGAAATATTGTCGGATTTTGTTTTTTGGATTTAAACTTGATAAGAAAATTTAAACCCAAAATACATTTCGTTAAAATTAAATATCTCGAAAATATGATGTCATCAAAACGTGAAACACAATTTTTTACAAACATTAACAGTCACGTATATAAATGATTGGATGCTAAATTTTTGGGAAATATTTTTCGTCAATTTTTTACACGAAATATCGCGATATGTATATATAAACAAAGTGATTAACATTTTTACGGTGAATCTGTTTATTTGACTGCAATTGGTTTTTTTCCGAGAGGGAATTTGCGTTACACGAACGAAATGGAAAACAGTGTAGCATGTTGTAAAACATACGTATATAAAAGCAAGACTGCACACAATTTTTTCGTCACGTACAACGTATAACTACATGTAGAAAAACGTCATCTTCGTAAATTTTGTTTTCCTCGAAATTTCTATATTTAAACAAGTTGTGTGCAAGGTAGTTTGTACTCAAAGATACGCTCGTATAATATTATGTTCTCTTTATCACAAAAGTCTAGACTTCCCCGAGAGTTTCTTTCCCCCTCCATTTCTCTCTTCTAGTTTCATCTCTCTCCTTCCTTTCACGCCGCGGAGTATAAATCCCTACCGGAAGTGAGCAAGTCATTTCAACCGTACAAAACGAGCGACGTAAATACGTTGCGGCAAACATGTGTATTTAATCCATCGCCGAGATTGTCACGTCACGGATAATTTTTGCAAATGAAATTGCGACACTCGAGTAAAATATCGGTGCGTACGACGGGCAGAGTTGTACAGTTTTACCCTGCAGAGCTCAAAGATGCAGTCTCTCCGAATTGCAAGTCTGCAGTTCTATTATTAAACATGCGAACTCCTTTCTTTCATTCGGTAGCAAATATGCAGCAAGTGTTAAAAGTATGATCTGAGAAAAAAAAAAAAAAAAAAAATAAGAATAAAAAAAAACGGAATCAAATTTAAACACATCAGGCTAACGAAAACTGTAATATGTGAACTTTACGGCGTATCTCAACTTATTTATTTATTTTTTCACCGCTAGTTTTGATCTTCGGCACCGTAGAGAACATTATACAATTTTCTTATGCGTCTGATGACAACGTGTTTTTTTTTTTTTTAGGTATGTATACATTATGTGCGCAAAACCAATTCGTATTCCGAGCAAAACTTCCTTTTTTTTTTTACCGGGATGCAGATGATTAGAAAATAATACCCGACATCCCGCCGCCGCCTGTAAGCCGGTTTCATCACAATATTTCATCATCCGAGCTTTACGTGACTTGAAAAAATTCCAAAACGTTATGTACATTTCTGCGTACGATGTGTATTAATAGGAACAGTTTATTTTCATCTACGTCGTACATATATATACGGTACACGATGAGACATTTTTCTTTAACTTGTCGGCGCTTGATTGACGGGACAAAATACTTATTTACTTGCGATAATCAGACTGTAGCTATATACCTATAACAAGAACTAGCTTCAAATTAAAATCACCTCGACGTACTTGCAACTTGTATAGATAAACAAGATATCTGAGCGATGAGACGGACAATATTTCATCACTTGAGAAAATTTGTCTAATCCCGATATTCGGAATCTCTTGTGCATTGAGAGTACAAGATATCAAGTTTCTATATTCGGCGCATTAGACGAACCTGACGAAACGAGATCCGGCGAAATCTTTGCGTCAAGCTTAATAATCGCGCGTGATTATAATTGCACCGCAGGCATTGCGGGGTAAATAAAATCGTTAGAAACCGCGTTTCGAAGCAAGCACGAGGCTCGGCGTGGCTTTCCGCGATCTGGAAGGAAGGATCGGGCCCGGCGAGCATCTGGCCGTCCGTAAGGCCCTGGCAGCCAGGCAGGCGGGCAGACCACGCCAGGGGACCAGGAGGGACCGACCGGACCAGGTAAGTGCCCGCTGCGTGGGGCATCACAGCCAACACACAGCAAGCCTGGCTATAAATAGCCATCCCCGAAGGTCAGGAGAATCAGCAATTTTAATGCAAATGCCTTGTCGATAAAATAATATTGTTCCATTCTCATATTTCAGGTATCGCGCGTGTGTGCGTTGTGGCCAAAGTTGCGCTGCCAAGGTGAGGTGTAGGTACTTACCTACCTTAGCAATTTCGCTTCGAGGTTCGTTAGGATTATAAAAACCAGCTGCTTTCTTATCGCGGGAATCGCGTTCGTCGATTTTTCCATCGAGATACGTATCGCCTGTCGGCGATTGTGATTCTCGGTCGAAGGAAGAATCGTCGGCACTTGCTTTCTCGCAGCCATATACCCGACATGCGTTTTCAAAATTTGAACGGTTTTCAATGCGTTTCTTTTTTTTTTCTTTTTTTTTTTTTTTTTCTTCAAACATTTCATCCGAATTCGGGAGAAATTTGTAACAAGGTTTTGAAAACATCTCAACATCTCACGATATATACGCTCACAAATGTTTCCAGGTTTCTCCACGTACCTACCTACCGTAAAGAAATTCCGCTGTAAATACCAAGGTAGTCGCAGGCTGTGCATCCGACTAATTACACGATGATAGGTAGCGTGGTATTTCCGGCTTTCCCGAACGGATAGAAGACAAAAAAAATCGCACAAATAATGATTCACGTTGCGTTTGTTGTCAATATCTAAAAATGCGCTCGTTTTCAGTGCAACACCGAGTATGTACATCTAACATTATTTTCGAACTTACGTCCGTGTGCTGAATAAATATTGTTGATTGAATTCCCTTATTAAACACAGAGTAGAAATATGTATGGAAATTTTTTAATCATTATTTGATTGATCGCCGAGCTTTCCGTGCTGTCGTACTGCCGTCTGCAGCTGTCAACGGTTCATTGACGGGGGCCGACTGTCGTGATCGAGGCAGTTGGCAGTCGAGAGAAAGAGAGAGAGAGAGCGAAAGAAAGAGAGAACCGCGCGATAACTGCAGCGATACCTCATACGCGAAGCTTTTATTATACCACATGCTCATGCATTGTGTTTGCGGATACCATAACGCGTGTACCGAGTGTTTGCTAATAACTGAACGGCAGAAGCCGTATCGTCGTCATCGTCGTCGTCGTCATCGTCCACCCGCCGCAGGCAATTGACCGCTGTGTTTTAAACAATTGCAATCTTACACTACCAACGATTCGTGATACCGATTACGCACGGTGTTTGTTGAAAAAATTCCGCGAGTATAATTACAACGAACAACCGCGATCTTTCCTGGTTGGTGAAAAAATTTCAAAGGCATGAAAATCGGCGACGATTTATCACGCACACCGGTACGATGATATTCTTACACATTTTATTTATTCTCGGTTATCGGAGGGAATTTTTTTTTTTTTTGTTTTTTTTTTTTTTAAATCGCTACATTCGAACATTTTTCAAACTATTTTATGTTCAAACGGCTGTCTGTTGATTCTTCTCGATTTTTCCAACGACGAAAAATGTATTTATCACACGAGTCCAAGAATTTGACAGCTACTTTACTTGACTTGACTCACCGAATACTAGGGATATTTATTTATTTATTTTTTTTTTTTTTTTTTTTAAAGAAGGATTAAATCTTCGAGTTTGAGATAGGGGTGAGTGAGAAGACAGAAAAAACCGTCGAGCTGAGATGAGAAAAAAAAAAGGGAATAACGAATAATAACCTAAAACGAAAAGCATGGCGACGAGAAAAGATTGTTTTTTTTTTTAATTAGCGCGAAAAAGTTCACCTTGAGAGGATTTTACTACTTTTCATTAATGAACTATACCACTTGCACGGTGGCCAAGACAAGAATCCGTTTATTACTATTGTCATTATTATTATTAGTATTATTATTATTATTATTATTATTATTATTATTATTAATCTGCATCGATACGGAGAGCAAGATTATGATATTTGGACAGATGTGATAGGTAAACGTTTTAAGCTATACAAATCGCGCGATAAATCACTCAGAGGTTATATTTTCGTTGAATGAATCGTCGCATTTATACGTTACATCGCAGCCTGGAGTGAAAAAAAAAAAAAAAAAGTATCCGACAAGAAAAAAAGAAGAGGAGAAAAAAATTTGGCATCTTCAGTTTTTCTTTCTCGTGTATTATAACTATGAAGGTTTGTACGTGAAAAGATGATAATAATTCACTCACACGTGACGGATGTTGCTTGGATGAAAAAAAAAAATGGTTTGTTTTTTCAATTGTTGTTTCTTCACTCCGGGCATCAATAATTAATTAATTACACAAACGCCTAACACGTTACACTTACGTCGTTCGATTTTTTCAATCGTATATGTAATGTGAGGTACAGTTTTTTTTTTTACATTTAAATATCTCCCGTGATTCTGAGCATTTTATGCGACTGATCGCTCGCTTTAAAGTGCACTTATTCAGCGCGAGACGGCGTAGTTTTGAAACAGGTAAAAACAAACTAAAAGTAGCAGGATACGAAAATAGAAGAAAATGTTTAAACGACCTGTAACAAAAATCCTTCGACTTGAAAATAAAATGGAAAAAAAAAAGTACAATAAAAATGAGCTGTTGTAACGAAGCAAGAGTGCGTGGGCGGACGGAGGCGATTGATTCCCCGACATCTCGATCCGCGGACGTTTTTGTCCCCGGGACATGCCGGGATAATTACGTATCAGGAATTCCACCAGTTTGCGAGGTCCGCAGGAGCACCGCGTAGACCTCGCACCTTGTAATATCGTATGATTTCTGACTACGGATTAGACGCAGATAATCAACGCTCGAAATTCGGCGTTGCGGAAAATCCATGGCGAAGGGATATTTGATGAAATTACATAGTATAATGCAATTAGGAGTAAAAATATTAACAATAATAATAGCGTCAAAACCAGTTACAGAGATAAAAGGGTAACAAAAATGTATACTTATAACGATGGATGTGAAATGCACCAAGTCGAGTACATTTTTGAAGAAATTTCTCCCAAAAGAGGGAGAAAAGAATAGAAAAATATGGAAAAGTGCCAAAGTGTTTTCCGTCGCGTGTTCAAGAATAATATCTGCGACAAACAATTTCACAAGTTGACGAAAACGTTGAGTATTGCACTTACGTAGCTTATCATCGGTATGTTCCGAGATTGGGCGACGATTGCCTCGACGTAACAGGATCCCTCCGGGCCAAAGAAGGCGACAACACCGTCGCAGATCATGTCGATCATCGCCCGAGTTGCGTCCACCGTGTCGCCGCGTGTGTCCTTCCATCGCATCACCAGCGTTACGTTCGGCAAAATATTATCATCCGAATTTATCTGAAATTTGAGGAAACGTTCGTTGCGTCATTTCAATGATTACTTGCAATCGATTCGTTATCGCGCGATTTTGCCGTAGGCACCTACTGAATTTAACATAAAATTTGAAATACGTCTGATCTACGTTGATTGCATTTTGATTTCTGATTATACATCGAAGAAAGAAATTGCTAAATCATTTCAGAACAATGATTACTGTATTATTTTAATAATTACAATTAGTGCCCGTGTATGTAACGTATGATTATACGAGAGAATTTCAATCTCGACGAAGCAAGAATAAGGATTTCGAGTATACGCGTTGTTTCGAAACAAACTCTCAGAGTTGTGTGAAAAATGTAAAGGTATGTATTACATCTGTAACCGTATCGCAGCTTTGATATTGCAATTCGGTTGGTATGTTACAATAACGGCTTGAATGCGGCGGCTGTAATATAATATGACAATATCGTTAGGATTATTCATTGCTCGAGTAATACGCTAATTCAAAGAGAACGAGGAGGAAAAAAAGTGGAAGGAAAAAATGACTCGTCAAAGGACGCGCATTGTATGTATGGTAAATATATTGAGCACCTTTTTTATCAATGGAGTTGCGGTAGGAATTTTCATCGACGACCAAGCTGCGTATAATAAACGACTGCTGATTAAAAAATTTACCGCATCGCGTTCGATAGTGTCATTTAATTAAATTCTTCGCAGTTGCAGCGTGTTTAATTAAATGAAAGCAAAGTCGTGCGATTTCATCCGATTCCGATTCTGTTGAACAGGAAAAGCTGATGGAATGAATTACATTCAATGTAAAATACTCCTTGGTTTGATCATTTGTTAATGTTTTTGCAAATATCAGCTGCCCGCAGAAAATCAAATAAAACAGTCGCTTAAACTTTGTAATCGTCGTTGCAGAAGGGAAGAGAGAAAATATACAAAAATAGAAAAAAACAAAAAAAAGACGTTGTCCGATGAAAATTACGAGGCGTGTGTGTATTCCGAATATATTGGAAGAAGAATAATAGAGAAAAAAAAAAAAATTTTAAATAAATATAATCTATAACGACGAAATATTCCGTAAATTTTCTGTTTTTACGTTATAATATTATTATACTACCGTCGACATATGAATACCTCCTCCAACTTCATGATCTTTATACAGCAGCTGGCACGGGAGTTGAAACTTGTGAAAACTTGGACGTTGTATGAATTCTTTCATTTCCCGCTATTATTAAAAAAGCATCGCTGGTAATAAATATTCAAATCGAACCAAATGTACGCATTTAAAAATTAAGTTAACCTTAAACGATTCACGCGACAATGATACGTGGTAGAGAGAAGGAATACAGAAATTTTTATTCGAAAGAAAGATATATGATACGTATGTGTCTGGCGTCGAAGCGTGATTAGATTGGCAAAAAAAAAAATTAAAAAAAAAGATCGCCGCCGCGTTTAGTTTTGCACAGTTGAGCGTAATCCCGAGAGGCGAATAATCGATTAGCGCGATGCTGAATATATAGGCTGTAGATTTTATCGCCGCCTTCCCAGTATGCATGACGATGTATGTAACGTACATTGCGAATCTGTATCCTCGTAAAATATTCCTGATTCAACGTATGATCGAAGCCAAAGAATCGGATACACGGCTGACCTCTCCGGCTCTCTGCGGACGTGAGGAGTGAAAAATTTGTATAACCACACCGCGAAAAGCAATTTACGCAGGTCCGAAATGTGGGCCTCAGCCTCAATGCCGGTGGAACTGTATGAAATAAAGACACATGTTTATGCCTAGAAATTTCGGATTCGGTACAGATATACAGCCGAGATTTAAAAGGCCGCGGCTGTCGTCGCATGAATAAAATCAAACAAGACAAATAATGCCCGCCTGCTTAATAGGAATTTATCTTCTACGCGTGACGTGACTATTTATATACATATATATATATATATATATATATATAAATATATAAATATATGTATCTACACACGTGTGTAATACGGTGAGTGAAATGAATTTCGGAACAATATAAATTACAGGTATGTATATTGTTAAATATTTAAGTTGCACAGGGACGGAAAGAATAATAATACGTGTCGTTTCAGAGTCCGTGAGTCGTATGTCGGGAGAATGAATCTCGTTCATCTTCAAGACGCGCCAGACGTCTTGATATTGCGTACAAAACTCGCTTTACGTTAAAACTATTTTCTGTATTCTAAGCAAAGCTTTTTATGTGACAGATTATTTCAACGTATAGCGGAAAGAATTTTATTCGAAAAGAAAAAATTTTTGCATCTTTGTTCGGTATATTAAAAAAACACACACACACAGCCACACACACAAGCGATCAAAATTGATCTCATTCATCGCAAACACACGCGGACGTCCATCCGGAATGGAAGTGATTTTCTAGATCTTGAAACGTCGAGATCTAGTTAAAACTCAACTTTCAACTTTCGGGGTGATTACACGGTAACTTCCTTCTTTTTTTTTCTCCAAAAACAGATAAGCGGGAAGTCGATTGAAAAGAAATTCGACCCTCTTCGTTGTTCCCCACGTTACACCGGCTCGTAAGCTGTTCAAATACCGTACAATTTTTGGCCGTCAAAGTATCCGCGGTTGTTCTATACCTATACCAACGTCAAAATTTCTATTTTCGAATTCATCAGCAACACCGAAAAGCCAACGCCAGCAGCAGCCTCCTCCACCTTCTCGTTCGCACGTTCATTAGAGAGTAAAATTTCAGCTCACAGCTTTATCGCTAACTAACTGACGATCAGCATCGATCAAAAAAGAAACTCTTGTAATAAAAATCGACTACAAGTCTGTAATTCGTTATATCTCATATAATATATAAATATACATATATTACAGAATAATGATGAATGCGAGTATGAAAATTTTTCGTATAATATATTATACGTATATAATAAATATTTATAACCGTCGTCGCGTGTCGGTGTGAAAATATTTTTAGACACGTACGCATGTATGCCAATACATTATTTGCTGCTGACGGGTTTGAGAAACGCGATGTTTTACGGGTTGCACTTGACCCGAAGAATCTGTTCGGATAATGTAATAGCACCGGATGAGACGATACGTACATAGCTCTGTTACATGTATACGGCATGCCTACGCGTATCTATTCTCGGCGGGCTTGGCGAATTCTCGACAAGAGGATCCTTCACTTTTTCGCGCAGTTTTCGCAGGATCAGCAGCCGCAGCAATTTTATACACGGAGTCTATATTTTATAGATACAAGTATATTATACCTAGGCAAATTGTATCGAAAACGCGTTCGGTTCAACAAATTGTTTGTGAAATTTGATAGCCAATTATTATCCGACTGATTTTATTTATACGTTGGTTAGAATTAATGGCGTCCGAATTTCCGAAAAATGAAGTATCAATCCGAGCGAAGAGAAGATGATTAAGAAGGTAATATCTCTCCTTCGCATTATACACGCAATGCAGTTTAATAGCGGAAAAAATTAATTCCAAGTTACGTGTACGATATTATTAGCTTATAAAGCGATGCAGTTATATTCTACTTTTAATCTTCAACAATAAAACGGTCAAAGCTAAATTACACGGCTCCGGTGTAATGGAATATTTACCATCACAGTTCGTTCCGTCGGGAGGATTGTTTTTCTCATTTTCATACTTTCTCTCAGTTTTCTCCTCCTTTTTTATATCGCGATGCCTGCTTTGATCACGATAAGACTTACGTACGTCTCGTTTCGTCGTATTTGATTATCATATTTGGCCAGGTCAAATAAATATCACTCGCCTCCTGACAACAAATCTCTCTATTCTTCTGTTTGCACTTGCAGAGATAGGAATGGCGTATATTGGCTACATACCGTAAGTTTGTTTCAGCGACACGTGTAACATACATATAATCATGTATGATATAAAATTGTCGGGAATATTCGATTAAATTACGTTTCTTTCTAAATTGCATAAAAAATAAAAAACTAAGGTTTATATCTTCCATACACACACGTTACGTGTGTGTGTGTATGTGTCACGAGTTCGATTCATCTGGTTTTATGAAAACGTGCGGATATCCTGAATCGGGATCGTAAGTATAATTTCTGCGGCTGATCGATGCGCCAAATAAATAAATTCATCAAATTACGTACGTTGGATCATAAGTATATCCTAGATCTCCTTGGCGAGGTTACGGATCGTATACGATAATCTATTTCGCATGCATTATCAGACGTATACCGTATATAAATTCTCCAGGTTGAACAGGCGTCGAGTCAAAGCCGCCGCCTGGCGTGAAGCAAATATCGACGAGAAGAAGTCAGTCAAGAAATCAGCGTGTAGCTCGACTGTAAAAACACAACTTCCGATGCCTTCGGGCACTTCTTTACGCATCGATTGTCCTTGCCTTCACGGTTTACGGATGTATTTATACCTATGCTTAATTATACACACATATATACATGTATATATATATATTTATATATGTTACATTTATCGCGCCACGGATCTCTCTATTTATACAGACGATTCCTGCAAAGCTGTTTATCAAATCGCCTCGAGCTTTTCGTTAAGCGTCAATTAAAATTTGATAAGTTGCACCGTTGTGTTACTTATACATTATAGATATGACATGCATAAGTTATATTACACGAGGAAAAGCCTCGAGATTACGAACGGTTTGTCATATTTAACACACCTAATCGATTGTATGATCATTTTCAAGAGAACCGTACTTCAGAATATAGCCAAGGATTGTAGTACATTATACCGTAGGGATAGGTACGTAATATATTTTATCTCTCGGCGATCTTCAGCTTTAACAGTCAAATCGAAGATTTCACTCGAAATAAAATGAGTGTATACACATTACAGCAAACTAATCGCCGATCAATTTCGATAATGGTTAGAGTGTTTGCCAATTTTTTGATAAAATGAAGTCATTTAAATGCAAATTACACATTCGCGCGTTAAGAAACATTTACACACGGTTTATTGGATAAATTTAATCACCGAAACGACCATTTTTATTAGAGTTTATTAAAGATAGATGAGAATTGATGTTGAAAAATTATAACATTTCGTTTGTGATTATTCGTGAGCCTTATTTTCGATCTCCTTCACTTTCTATCATTTTTTTCATTCCCCAACGCCGTCGTAAACGATCGAGAACTGCACTCGCATCCGGTTTTACGACGGCAAAAATTACCGTGCCTCAGAGCACATGTAAGCGCTTTATTACGCAAATCGTTAATTCAACAAAACAATACATGCACGTTGCGCTGCAGGCTGCACTTTCCAAGTGCAGGACGCTTCGTATGCAGTTGCAGGTCACACGGAAAGGCGCGTAGAGTTGTGCCTTTGTCTTATACACTTTATACCTGGAAGGTACGAGTCAAGGGAATGCGGACGAGACAAGCTGCAGAGATAAAATAACGTTCATATGCGTGCGTCAATTGAGAATTAAAGAAAAAAAGAAACCCTGAGATCATTAACGCCTGTCTCGCGATATTATATATTAATTAATTTGTAAACTGACTGATTCCGCAACGATCGTCCTTCGTTGTCACGCTTTAAGGTTGTCCTGTATAGCTGACGAAACACGAGTTTGAAGTCAGCAACGTTATCGTGACGAAACATTGGAGATAAAAATCGTTATTTTCATAATTTTACATTTATCTTTAAGGAACTAAGATTTCGAAATACGAGTGTCTTTTGTTTTATCACGGTTTACCGAATTTCAGACAATTACAAAATCGCGAAATAACGGTTTTTTCCGCGGCAAGAATCGTTACGATTACGTTTTTCTAACTTCGACGTGACGACTAACTAAGAACGAATTTAACATTGTAGAAAGTTGTAATAGCCAATCTCCGCTACAACCGAGTAAAAGCATCGGAGAGACGAAAGAAAATCCCAAAAGTTTCTGCCGAGGGGACGATAAAAAAGAAAAGTTTCGAGACGAGTGATCGATGTATTATACGAAGCGACCGATTGTAGCATACGAGAGACAAACTCATTCCGGCCGAAGATTTTTAGGGTATAGTTACTTATTCTGACCAACAAGATGGAATCGATCGAATTGCTCAGCTCGTTCACGTATTTTTTCATACTTTCTTTCATTCTTTCTTCTGTTTTTGCTTTTTTTTTTTTTTTACGAGCCACTTGAGGATACCATGTCGATAAACAGAGATCCGATATTTTAGTACCTCTCTCATCCAAAGTCGTCTCTCTGTTATATATACATATATTCTACCACCCGTGATCTTTTTTCCCCCATTATACCTAACATTTGCAATAAATTTGTATAAACAGGTATTAGATACTACATATACGAGTATAGATACTTGTTAGTAAGCAATCGAAAACCGACAAGGCGTGAAATATTTCATCAACGTATAGAATATTGGGTTAAAAACCGAATAAATAATACTGAACTACTTCGTATCGTCGAGCTCTAAAACGAATTGCACGTACGTTCAACGGTACTCGACGTTCTTGTATTCGTTTCACACGTTGCGCCGAGAGATTTTTTTTTTTTTTTTTTTTTATCACGGATGGTTGGAAATTTGCATGTGTAATAACGACTTGTTGAGTGATAATTAGAAAAACGTTAATATGGTTCACTGAACCAGTTTTACAATAAACTTTACCAAAATTTTCCTACAACACGTTTCAAATCGGTGATAATTTTTTGCAAATTTAGATTCAAGTTTGATTAACACGGAGTTGTTAAAAAGTGTATAGGTATTATATGCTGCAGCTAATCGTGTATCTAATATAGCGAGAATGATTATAAATTGGATGGTTGAGGTATCGACACGACTAAGATTAAACAAGTTAATTCTATGTATTGCAAATATGCAGAACTCCCCCCCCCCCCCATCACCTATATAACAATTACAAGCCAAGGTGTTTTGAGCGTGTGGTGTCACGTGATCGATTCAGGAGTTTTTACGAGAATCAATTTCATACTTTCGTAAAACTTTGGATCATTGGCATTGTCGGGAAATGGACTATACTGACGTAGGGCCGCACGAATATCGTACAGATTATTCGTCCGCTTAATTTACATTTTGCAAATCATTGGGTAATTAATTGATATGGTAATTTATCGGTCCTAGCTGACAAGAGCGCGCATCACAAAAACATTCAATTTTAATGAACTTTTTACAAACGAACGAGATTGGATTCTCGTTAAAACTTGTTGAATCGGTCACGTGACACCACCCGCGCGATTTTACGATTTTTCACCGTCGTGCCCGCTAAAAAGTTTGTTCGGGGCAAGAAAAATAAAAACTTATACTCTATGAAAAGATGAGCGTTCGTTTCATTTACAATTTTTTTTTTTTTTCACACCCATTTTTGAATCTGCGAAAAAACGCGTTGTAACACATCAATTATTACTTCATTCCCGATATTTATATTCCACCCAAAGATCTCGATCCATAACGACAGTATATCATCCGGGAATCTCATTCTCCTAAACTAAAAGTTCATATTAAATTATAACTGGTCTATGTTATCAGATTGAATTAACAATGAAAAGATCGTCAGATACGCTTCTCAAACATCAACCGAAGACTTAATATCACAAGCCTGAATCTTCTTAGCGACGTAAATTGATATTACGATTGATCAAAGTATTAAAAAAAACAATGTATTCTCAATTCTTCGTAACATGAATAAAAAAAAAAAAAAAATAGCGTGTAAAAGTGAACAATCAACCGAGCGTGATCATTCGAGTAACGTAGAAAGTTCATCATTTGCCAGAACCTTTCTTTCTCGACGAAAAGAAACTTTTTACCGAAATGCCAGGTTGAAAAATGGCAAATAATTTTTTTTTTTAAAAAACACCCCATCGCACATGGAAAAGCAAAGTTGCGTGACAGCGAATGGACCGGAAATAAGTAAATAAATTGAAGAATAAAAGAAAAGCGAGGCAAACTCACCTCGTCGAGGGCGATGGATATGGCGCCGGAAATGGCCAACCCCTTGCGGTCGCTGAGCTCACCCTTGATGGCGGCGAGGTAGCCGACGGTGAGGTTGAGCGGACCCCTCGCGGCGATCTTCGGCTGCACCTTTTGCTCGCTCGTAAGAGCAAGCTGAAGGGGGGTGTCGGCGAGGAGGGAGGGCGCGGCCGCGAGGAGAAGGGCCAAAAGCACCCGAAAGCTGCAGGCTGCGATCAGCCGGGGCTGGCGACGACGGGGAGGCCTGCGGCAGCTCGTTGATGGCGGACCGGGGCGCATGGCCGCCGTCGCCACCGGTCAGCGCCTCCCACCGGCTCACCTGATCCGACGAACAAATAAAGGAACAACAAATTACTTGAATGTTGGTGGAATGGCGAAGAACGAGGTACGCCTGACCGTTGCAACGCGACATCAGTTTCCGAGGTTTGCTCTACTTTTTTAGTTAAACAAGGCTTTGACGTCGATTTATCGTTGCACGAGCGTTAAATTTTCCCGTGATTTTTTCGTCAATTTTACACCGCGAAAAGAGTGTTGGAAAAACCTACGTTCCGATAAGGCGAAATAAGGGTTTCGTATGTTTTTTTTATCAAATTTTAGTTGAGCCGAATGTGATTTTTTAACTGTTGACGAAACTCTGTCGACCGGTATTTGGCTCGACTTAAATTTGATAATAATAGCAGAAGATTTATTTCGCCATGTCCAAATGTACGTTTGTTTTTTTGCGGTAAATAAACTATTTCCTCAGTGGCACAGTCGAGGTGCGGTAAAAAATAGAAAATACTGGAATTATAAACAAACAAGCAAAAGGCTGTAAGTACCATTGATTATGCAATGGAAAAAAAAAAAAAACAGTCTTTCTCAATTTTCTTAAAATTTTTTATCGCAGGCACCTACGGACTTTTGTTTAATCTTCCACGAGACGATGTTACTTGACAAATAAATTGTAATTTGATTGCACGATTTCCTCACAATTTCCAAGATTTCATATCATTTCTTAAGATTGCAAAGAGATTCCTGTGACCCTAAATAATTTCTCACAACTATAACCAATCGTCGCCTTCGCGACTACCGTTGTAGAATTTTACTTTAATATGTATTACCGATTTCAGTACGATTTCGGAGATTACGAAATAATTTCGGACGATATTCGTCCTCAATCGCTTCGGTGAAATACCTCTTGCCTTTTACTAACAATAAACATCGTTGGATAAAAATCCACTCGTTCATGCACCTTGTACAAGAATTCTTCAGCACACGGTGCATCGTTTCACCGGATTATGCAATGTGATGTAAAACGAAACTGACGTGCGTCGCAACTTACCATATATACGTATACACACCCATGCACAGGAATAAATGAAGACAAAAAAAGCAAGATCTGTTTGGTTTTCCCATATACATATATACTACAATGGTATCCGGCCAAATTGAGATGTAGTGGTGGGATCGTAAATCTGCGAACATTATGGACCGTATAACGTGTAACGGCTTACATTTCGAAGAGTTTCCTGCAGCCGGATCTGTCAAGAGCTAGAGGCAAGATTGCAGGCATCCGTGCAGATAAACTGTGCGAAAAATATCTTTCCAAGGGGGATAGTTTTACGGCTCTCTTACAGTCGGGACGCGTTTACATTCGGTAAAATTGTGTACCTTACTCTCAGCTGCGTTCAGTATCCGGGACGTAATCACCGGCAATTTGTGCAGGAAACATTTGGGTGGATATATTACACATTAATAAAATACTTGGAGGTTTGTAAACAATGTCTCATCAAAGTATGATAATTTCAATGCCTTGGTATAAGCATGATTATAAATTACTATAAAAGTTTTAGATATTGCAAACATTGGGGGAAAACCCGTGTCCTGTGTTAAAGGAAAAAAAAGGAAAATCGATACTGCTGACCACACGATGAGATTTTTTTTCCATCTCGTGTCATAACAATTCTATAATACGTTCCCTGAGATCGTTCGGAAGATAACGCATAACAGCATTCGTGTTATCGTAACTGACAGCCGCTAGATTATAGCTTTTTCACAGGATGTAACATACATCTAGTATTGATTTATTATATTCGTATATACCTGTTACAGCATCTTAGAGTGAGAGAAAAAAAACAATTTGTTAATCTACGTATTTCTCCTGTAACCCAGTTTTCTGTACTCGCTGTGCGAACTGAAAAGTCACGAAAAAGTTACTCGAAATTTATACGTTCAACGTGTTTGAACTTCTGCAGCTACGTGTACAAATTTTCATTCCGCGAACGACCTGAAACCAAAAATACAAACGTATGCAGAGTTGGGGAAAAATTGTTTTTCTCGTGCCAAAAATTTCAAGCAAATATATTACATCGTTCGTAAAATAACCCGACGCAAAAGGAATGGGAAAAAAAATCTGCTGCTTTCGATTTTCGTCTCTTTCCGTAGAGATGTTGTTTTTCCTAATTTTTATAAAATCTTTTGTTGTCCCGATACATTTTGTAAACATGATTTATATACATATATATTTCTTTCCAATTTATACCTGTAGTACATACGGTAAAATCGATTCCTGAATACGCAGAATTATGTTTCTAGATTTGTAAAAAAAACTTTTCCCTCGTGATTTATAAATTGTAGCAAAGCAAAACGAGGTGCCTTCTACGCGTATCCGAGAATACAAAGCCCTGCAAAGCCGGCGTCAATCCGACGCCGAGCATCCCGACGCGACGCGGCGTCTCAAAAACGAGAATCCGAGGCTGACCGCCGACCCTAAAAGAGATAATATCGGGCATCGGGGTGAGGAAGCATGAAATTCACCTCGAGTGATTCATACGGAACGATAATTAATGACTGTAAATGGAACGATTCTCTCCTTCGAGATCCCGAGAATACGATAATAATATGTAATCTGGACCAAGCGACGCGACGCGACGTTGATGAGAGTCTCAGGATGAGGATGGATGTCAGTGTGAGGCGCTTGGCAAGTGCGAATTACATAATCCTTGCTTTTCGTTTACCTTAGAACGGTGGTTAGCCGTCGGTTAGAACCTTGCAATGTATTAATATTACTAGTTAACATGCTTTTGACATTGGCATTAATTGACGCAGCTCAGGTACATATGTCTGTATCCATGTATATAAACGACGATGCGAGTGAGGCGTACCGCTACTGGTTAGGGGAACCTCGAAAATTAGTTTCCTTAACCTCTCTCTCTCTCTCTTACAGCTCAATGTGTTGGACGTATAAACGAACATCATCCTCCACTAGCCAAGAAGTTGTCAGTCAATCAGGAGTATTATATTATATACACGTAGCATTAAGTCAAATATTTAACGGGCGTTCAGAATCGCCAATAAAATCAGCTGGGAATCATATTCATATTAAAATGTGAAAACGAGGATCGTATTTCAGACGGTATGGAAGAAAGTATTCAATCATTTCAAGATTACATTTATAATATACAGAAACAATCGTGAAAGAATGAATTTAGTTGTATAATGACTGTTACAGAATAATAATAATAATAACAATAATAATTTAAAATGATCCGAATTTTATTATCGATACATTTTTTTTTTTTATTATTTCTTCATTAAGATTGATATGTAATTGTTCGAGATAATCGTACTGCTTCGAAATTTAAGTAATCCGAGAGTTTCGACTAACAATAAGATAAAAGAGGATAATATGTAATTGTGCAAGAAGAGATTCGTTTCGATTCTGCAAAGTTTAAATACTCTGCAACGTGTAGAAAACTAGAGTATCATCATTTAGTATCACCGTAAGTATCATGAATTACAGCGAATAATTCATTTCGTTTGACAGTGTAATTCAAGGGAATGAATCGAATTCATCGTATCCTTGATTTAAGGCACGGTGCTATAGGTACATGAATGAAAATAAGATGGGGGGAAAAATTATTCATTGAACGCAATGAAAATTCATTTCCCTGATCGAAATCTTTCCTTCCTTCCTCTGGACGCGATTATCGCCTATACATATATGAACATAATGTGTGTGCGCGTGTATATTACATACAGATAAGTATGTATAACGTTTAAACGTTCATTCTTACTACGATCGTTGCGTAAGATGCATTATAATTTCGATGTTATTTTTTTGACTGAAAGATCAAAATTTCACGAAGGCAAATCATCGATCGAAGGTTTTCCTTATCCGTACCACCAACGATTAGAGAAATCGAAATAAAAGATAATCTTCAATAACCATTCACGTGTGCATAAATGTATTTATAGTATAGTACATAAAAACTACAAACTTATGAAAACTACACACGAATTCGACTCGAGTTTACAATTCTGACTTTGTTAACAGTCCATTTAAGCAAGATAATGACGATAGTAATAAAAACAACAACAACAATATCACACGGCGCGTTTAACTGTGAGCTGAAAACCACGACGCCTACATTACGGTATAGTAATAATAATAATGAGACGCCACCGCCACCGCAAATAGGCATATTATTATTTCTCCGCCAACGCACCCCGCACACTAACACAATCCTGTATAACGCGTGCGTACGAATATTATATGCGTTACATGTATGTATAAACACCCGCGTCAACGAACTTGACATTTCTTCTTTTATATTTATATTTACATCAATGCTCCGTGTTTTTTCCACGCTTCAAGCTTCTTCATCATATCTATACATGCATACAACATATGTCAAATACAACATTTTCGTATATACATATCTATACGTATGTACAACATGAATATGCACATTTACTTTGTAACCCATGCGAAGCATTAGCTGTAGGATTATTATTATTATTATTGTTATTATTATTTACATCGATATTATTATATGTATAATATTATAAGGCTTTCTCTGGTATAAGTTGCGCTGGGTATAACAACTTCCTAGCCATCATCAAGCTGCATCGACGCATGTAATAAAAGCTCACAATCAGCTTCGTACGTACGTATTTATGTATAATACACGTGTAACGTACCTACACGATGAAAAGACTCACGTATGTTGGCATCGCCTGCACCTTTTCACCGGCACCGTTGCATCGCAGGTTATTAACCAAGGATACATAAATCGAACGGACTTGCCTGTAATATCCTTATTATATATATATATATATACATACATACGCCTGGGTTCACAGATCTTCTTTCTTCGCGATGGAATATGTATAATACGTTTATACACCGATCATCGTGTTTAATAATATATATCCTCTTTCCGATGCTGTTGCAGGACTGCATATAATGATTACACGCGTGTAGAATTCGAAGCGCAACGCTTCGAGTTTCCTTATCGCTTCGCTCACGTGTTCGAATTTTCGTTAGGCAAAGTGGAAGAAAAAAAAAAAGAAAAGAAAAAAAATTGAACGAAACAAAAAAAATGCAGAGTAATTTCCGAGCCGTTTTATTTTACTTTGTAAAATTCTACGATCATTATAGTAAAATCATAGGTTGCAATTAAAAAAATTGCACGATAATGAAAATTTGAAAGGAAAAAAGCGTCGCGTCGAAAGTATTGCTACGGTAAACATATTCAAAAAGGACAAGACGAAATTGGAATATTTCCAACCGATAATTATAACGGTGATAATAATGCTTCATAATCAATGGGTTGAGAAAAAAAAAGCCCCCGCAAATTAACCTTTGTCGATGAAAAATTTCACCGAGTGTCGAATATCGCAGAATACATACCTATTAATTAAGTATATAAAGGCAGACGTGTGTATGTATATATATATAATGGCGTACCCTTCGAGTAGATCGCGTTTTAAAATTCACACACACGCGCGCACAAAGAGAGACATCGGTGCAACACGCGCCGCGGTTGACAAAGTAGGCATATTGCGAGACGTTGCGAATTAATCCTTGGTGATATTTATAGAATAAATTTATCTTCTCCTTCTCGTGTATAATGAAGATGATAACGCCTCAGCATCGTTTAACTTTGCCACATAGTCGTTTGCCGGCCGGTTGAATAATATAATATTATAATTAAGTAGCTTATGTATTGCATTAATGATGTGCATACATACGTATACATCTGTATACATATACATATGATGTATGATCTCTGCTACCGCATAGCGTTATTTATGCACAGACTCTGTCATCTTCTTGCAATAAAATTTCATTTCATCTCCCAAGATTTCGCGATTGACATTAAACCCAATATATATATATATATATTAAAATTTGGTTATAGGTTTATACGGTATAATACGCGTATAACTGGCTTGAAATATTCGTCAGGCCGAGGTTTTCGGTACGGTAGGTACCTACGATATTTCTATTTCGTTGGGGGATATTTTTGGAACGATTCTGACAAAGAACAAATAAACTTACAGATAAGCGCGGCTGCGACGCGATGGCAAAGCCGGCGGAAACCATTTTATAGGGAAACAGAATTATTATTGACGAGCGTCGTGAATATCGTGTGACACACGCGTGTCTTTACGTATACATATATATAAACAATATATACACGTATATAGTAACAAGTATTGTAATTATATACGATATTAACGAGTATTTTTTGCTTTGCGAAAATTTTTTACATTACAAAGATGTGGAGTTCTAACGATGGTAGATATTGTCTTATTGTCTATATTCTTATTAACGTATGACATCCCCCTCTCCGCTCAAAACTCTGTTTTTACATTTTTAACTCATACTTTTACTGTCATTGAATTTCACTCCTGATCCGTATTTTGTTTATGTAATTGTTTAACGTTTTACTTTACTGAAATTGTTGTCGATTATTATTCTCAACTTTTTTTTATTTTATTTGTTTATGACCGACTACGTGGTCCTCGTCATAATTTGCCAACTTTTCACAATTTCACTTGCATCGATTTGGAATTTATATACCGGTATGTAAAGGCATATATATCAATAAACTGCAGTCGAGTGCGCTATTTGTACAAACTACCTCAATTTTATCATTGTTCTTTTATGTAAATTTATTAAACTTATGGTTGTAAAGATTTATGTTCAAGTAATTTGACGTGATATTTTGAACAACAACTTCCGACAATTGTGTGTAAATATGTAACAGTCAATTTCCTTTAAAATTACGTTGCGTTTGGTATTATATTCTTACATAAATACATATCCGTCACGATTCTCAAGGCTGTGATTAACTTTTGTTAATATTGCACCAATCTCAACTGCCTGGAAGTCTATTTTTAAATAATCACCGTACTATTTACGTAAAATAATCTTTGCGACGATTATATGCACGTACAATCCGCTGTACGAATAAATGTACATCCGCTGGTTGATAAAAGCCTGAAACTCAGTCGTCCGATTGACGACGCGCCATCATGGCGTCATTAAATTATCAAACAAATTGCAAGTAAAAGCTCAGGTGCGTAGCCAATGTGAATAAAAATAACCGATCGTGAATATCCCAAACTTATTTATATAATAACATACAGAAGATTCAATGAATCGCGAAAAAATTTACCATTTATAATCGCCGAAAATTTTGCGGATGTATATTATAATAATTTCAGCCAAGCATGTACGAAACATCGATGATGATAATTATGACGAATCATGACAGATGTTGCGAAATTTCGTTAACTAATACTATTGCGTGAAACAAAGTGGATACTTTATTGTTATTGTTATTGTTATTGTTATTACGATTATTGTATAATATCGACGTTTTCGCGTAAGTTTCACGTGAGCAATATTGTCTGTGGCTGGTAAACGTGAACAGATTGACTTTATTGTCAGCGCCGTGTTACCAGTACCTCGTCATCCCAGCTGCAGCTTAAACTTTGATATAATATACTGAAATTGTACGTTGATATCAGAGTCCAAACTGCACAGCATGGCACCGCATGCGCGTACACTTAACACACATAGCCATATGCATGGGTATATTTATGTCATACGCGTATAAATACCGTATAACATAAGAGGAAATTTTATAAGACGATTCATGCGTGAAAAGTAGATTTGTTCTCCTTGTTTTTTTTTTCTTTTTTCTTTTTTCCCCCACCATTGCGAAATTTCAATACAATTATTGCTCATTATTTAACACGGTACAATTTTTAGCACCCACATGTATGTATCTCGAAGAAGAGAAAAGAAGATAAATAATCGCGATCCTTCGCAGAGCATGACAGTAATCAAAAATCTGAATTTCATAAATGACGTAATAACTGTTCGTACTATAACGACGGTCTTGAATTTTGCCAAAAAAAAAAAACTGCAGAACCCAAATGATTGAATTGAAAAAATGAAGACACAATACGCATTTTGTCGAAAGAAAAAATAATCACGGAAAAATGTTTCCGTGCAATTTTGCTTTACGTAACTTTTTCCCCTAACGTTTTATATTTCTTTGTCTAATTCGATCACATCGCCGTTGCATGATAAATTTTGAAGAGATCGGTGCATGGTTTCAAAGTTTTCGCCCAATAAAATTTAAGTACGTATAAACCTTAGGATATAATAAACTGGCATAAGCTTGGCTCTAAGAGAACGGCAGAGACCCAAGATTGGTATACAAGGAAGTATACCGGCGTCAAAATTATCCCGAGATATTATAAGCGGAGAGGCATGAACACGTTTATTACACATATACGATGATATTCTTGGATACCTGCCAGGACGATCAATCCTCGATCGCAAATCGCTTTACGAGTAGAGAATATAGCTCGCGGTGTGTATTCCTGTGCTTTTACACTTCGTTAAACCATTTGAAATTTGTTTTCCCTGTTGGATTATACATGCAATGTAAGATTGTAAAATATTTCGCGGTCCGATGTGGTAAGATATACGAGTATATCGATTATGTGTTAAATCTCGCCTTTCATCGCCATTAGTTTTGTTACGGTGCTACGTTTTTTCTTTTTTTTTTTTTTCAAAATCCGCAGCTCGCACGTAATGAATCATCTGTAACACTATCATCATCATCATCACGATCATCATCATCATCATCGGCTTATATCACAGTCGGTGACGTCTTTTTAGTCACAAACGTCATCGCTTTTAATTTCGTGGATTCGACAGAAGAAAAATATATTAAATGCGAATTTTCAAACATTATATATATATACGCAAGACGTAATATCATATTTTCAAGGTATGTCTTTCAACGTATCTCACAATATTCAATACATACCGAACGTTATTACAGGGAGAATAAAAATTGACACTGATCCGAATACAGTATGTAGGACAGAGCAGTCATTTTTCTTTATCATCTTTATTATCAACATTCAAACGCGTACGCGTAGAGTGTTGAAAAACCTCCAACGCGACGAATAAATGTACCTACATATACATACGTATACCCATATATATATACATGTATACATATATATATATATATATATATATATATATATATTTAGTAATGCAGTAATTGAAATTAATCCGACGGCGACTGCTGCAGGTTAATTGGATAACTTTGTGGACAATTGACACACTTTGGTAATTCAGCCATATGTAATACGCATATGTGTAATGTATATGCATACGTATCATGTATCTGGCAAATAGATACGTACTACACGCATTACACAAACGTGCCGTCTATTTTATATATATATATACAGCCAGCTGCTATAATGCAATTCCATGTATAATACGCATATACATATATACATATATAGGGCTAATATGTAAATAATTTCCACCAGCAGTCAAGTCAAACATTATTATACTAGGTTTTTCTATTGTCCGAGCAAATACGTTGCATCGCTGCAATTTAAATTAACGGGTCAAAACAATATCGTATTTATGTTTGAAAAGAGAAGGATGGAAAATTCTTTTAAACAAATAATTGATCCGGAGCAAAGATCGAAGGTATCTGCGTGTACAAGCGAATGAGAAAGGATGCATAAAACGCATGTAATAATGTATAATAATAACGAATCGTCGAGGCTTGCGAGTTGCATTATTACATAAATATCGGAGTCAACACCCTGCGTTGAAAAGCTTGTGCGTATACCTATACCTACATGTTACACAGTTCTAAATCGCATAATATTAATAGAGGCGGAGGTTGATGGTTGCATCGACTTCTCTCCGCATACTCCATACTCGGGGCACATGCGTCTCCGCATACGCGATAAGGATAAGTACATATTAAAATAGCCGAGGCGAGTGATAACGAGCACGCTGCATATTTGCGATACCTGATACATATAATTATATATATACTTATATATATACGTTTATTTTATGTTCGACAAATTTCGTACTCGCCATTTTTACTGTTTCATCAACCGTTAACTGTATATCTACCATTTAGGAATAACCATGTCGGGGAAAAGTTTGTCGTGCTATGAATAAAAATCTGCGCACTGTACAGGAAAAATTGCCGTATAAAAATGACAGAATATTTATCGTACGATGCACAGTGTACGAGATGTCTGATAAAACGTGTTCTCAAAGATGGCGGATAAAGCTCAACTCCACCCCCCGGGTCCCTCCAACTTGAATTTACGTCCAAGAGACACCCCCAATCATTTTCAAACAAAAAAATCAATTCCGCGGAAGATTGTATTACGAACTTACTTTATTTTTTTTTTTTCATCTCCGGCTCCTGGACTATTTGCGTACGACACCGTGTGTTTTATACATTTATACATACCTCTTCACATCCTACTCACAATCAAAGGCACGTACGTTTCTCCGTACGTATGTATATTGCAATAATACGACGGGTGTCCGGTATCTCTAGCTTTGCCCGCCTCTCCGGTATAATATTATAAATGTATGCATGTATACACGTATACCTACGTTACGTACACGTATATAACAAAATATACATATATACACGATCGCGTCAGCTGCTGCACTTTTCGATTTGCATTCCTGCCGCTGCCGCAGTTCGGCACGCGGTTACACTGACCGACGACACACACATATTCGCGTATATGGGTGAGGGTATAATGCACAAATATACGTACACGTATGTATGTATTGTTCGCGCGAAAGAATAAACGCGCGGCATATTTACGAGGAGGGGGTAAAAAGTCAGAATGGCCGACGGATCAAAGGACAAAAATGTTTAATTTCGAAAAACGCGAAAATCCAATTCGTACAATCATCAAAATGTATATATTAGTCCAAGTATAGAAAAACAAAATGTATGACAAGACAAGTCAAAACGTAGAACGGTAAAATCTAGAATCTGTACACGATTCTGTACTTTTTAAACGAGTTCTGACGATTCTAAATTTTTGCATTCTACGTTCTGAACTTTATATTTTTTCACTTCTCGATATTTCGACCGTCTACAAGAATTCACGGGACTTTATGGTTTTAAACTCTATATATAAAAATTTTCAGTTCTCCAGCACTTCGACATTGTGGTCCCCTTTTTATTTTTATTTTTATTTTATATATATTTTTCTATATTTTTACACGTAAATTCATTCTTCGGGGAGTTTAATTTAATCTTAGAAAAAATGACACGAGAAGAAACAAATTCAAGTTGAACGATACCTAATCGTATTATCTTTGTTTTTCGACATGATCTACGTAATATTGAACTAACAATAAGAAACCAAGTCATGTCTATAAGATTCCAAGTATTAGAATATACATATATATATATATATATATATATATATATATATAATATGTCGTATGATGCACATGAAATCAACAAATACGCGAGATAAGCAATGGAAAAAATTTGAAATTTTACGTCTGCTGCACGGGCGTGTAAAAACCGTGTATTATAGGTAAATATTATCCGTAAAGTAAGGCGATGTTATACACGTAATAACGATACGTGTGTCAGTGTGTACGAGGTGATGCAGATCGGTGGTAATAAGGATCGGTAAACATTATCCGACGGTAGAAGAACATTTCGACAAAGTTGTCGTATAAATACTGATTTCACACCGTTTATCCGTTATACCATATTACAAGGCTAAGCACGAGAGAAATTTATTGGTGAAAAATTGTTCAATTTACCTGCACAACATGGTGCGGACAGCCTCAGCAGGAAGAATGTCGAACTTGGCGTGCTACTTTGCGAGCATATCGTCGCCAAAAAGGACTCTTCTTCCCAACTGGAGCCCGAACGTCTAACCGGCACCTGAAAATATCAAAAAAACATTCTCGTCAACGATTCATAGCCTGACAAATTTTTACAAACAAACAACTAGCACAGATGAGAGCCAAAAATTTTCGGGGGAAGAGAGACGGACGTGAAAAATTCCAAGTTTTCTCCCCACTTTTTCCTCCGGCACAGATACGCCGGAAAAATCGCTCCTCGTTTAGCGTACAACAAAATTTCATTCGCATAATGGACGAACGAACGATGCGAATGGAATCTTGACAAAGCGCTCGTCACGTGGCAGATTTATTGATACGCGTAACGTCGCCGATACCCTTAAGTAGCCCGGGGTTGAATCGAATCGTCGTTTGATTAAATTTGAACCTCGATTACGTCCCCGGGAGGCTAGATTTTTCACTCGTCGATTCCGCAGCGACGATCGTAATTCGTTTAAAACGTTTTCGGGTGGTCAGTATTCGGCAAGTAACGCGTATGTATAATTATACTACACGGATCTCGTACGGTCAATTGTCTCGGTTCAGGGTGATGAAAAATAAAATGAATGAAAAAGTCAGTCAAGAATAACAGACGGAGTGAATTATAGGCATGTATATTTTTATTGGGTTTAAGTGTGTGCCTGCAGTGCGTATGTATAGCTGTTGTAATACAGTCGATTGAGTATCGGCACTGCAGTGTCGTACAAGTGCTTGTTTATTGATTTTGGGTGCAAATATACAAGTTAATAAATACGACTCGGATCACTGAACCAATAAACACTCTTGATTGAACTTGAAACGGAAGTAGTGTTACGATAATGCGATAATACGATCATCCGATTAGATGTAGATATGTCTTTGGAGGACCGCGTCATTATTTGTTATTTTCTTCGTTTTCCATGATTTTTGAACAATTGTATAAGCACGTTTTTTCACCATTACTAAAGAAGCTTCTGAAAATCATCGTTACTTTTAATTTCTTTCGTAACAGCTACAAAAGTGAAACGAAAAAATAATCGCTTCGCTGAATCAAAATTTAATAGAAAAAAAAAGAAGAAGAAAAAGAAGCAATAATTATTTCACTTTGAATTGATCGAACTAGAAAAGAAAATGATCACGCGTCAATTTTGAATTTAAATACTCCATGCACGAGTGGAGAAATTTATTTCTCCTAACGTTTCCTCCTCCTAGACAGATTTGCAAAAAAATAAATCTTACTTCGAATTTTGTTCGCAACTTTCTTCTTCGCTTGTACAAATAAAAAAGAAAATAAAGAAAAAACATGTCTTCCGACCCAGATTACATTCAGTTAGTGATAATCTGATGCAGGAAGCGGTCTGAAGTGGTTCCGGACTCGTAAACGCGATCTGCATTCTCAGTGTCATGTAACAACTTACACGCACATATTATACAGCTGTTAAATACGCCGGTTAAATAATAAAAATTCTTAAGCACGGAACGAGCGATGTTTACCACAGATATACGCATAACGGGGCGCCAACGGATCGCACACGTAACATTCGCAAATGTAATAAAATGAAGAATTTTAACGGGAATTTTATAAATACTAAGAATAGTTGCGTCTACATTTTTACACACCGTGTACCTGTCGTAAAAATCCTGTAACATCTTCGCGGGTATGAAAAAAGGGAATGGAAAGCAAAAGAGAAAAAAAAAAAATTATATTCGATCGGCCGTAAAAATTCGCGTATATATAATATAACGATTCGGCAGCTAGGAATTTCGGTTAAATTGACGATGTCGATTCGGCGGGCGCCGCGAGATTCAAACGTAAGCTAAAATTCAAAAGTAATGTGCGATAAAACATTTGGAAATGAATACATACGAATGTATGAGAGAAAGAAAAAATGTGCATGGAGAAATATACAGAAAGAGAGTAAAGGCCCGGGTTCGTTCCACGATATATAATAAATTGAACAATCTAACGCAATGTTTATTGTTCATTGCTTAAAATAAGCCTCAGCGATTTGCGATTTCTTATTACTTACGAGTCTCTCTCTTTTTCGCGTTCGACTTACAGGCGGATTATTTGGTGTTAACGGCTTTTCGAATATTTTCAAGGCACACGCGTCTTTTTTGTCTGAAAATCATTTTTTTGCAAAATTGAGTAATTTAAAGCGATTCGGGAAACGGCGTAAACTTCTGCTTCGATCGATCAATATTTGAGCACGTGTCGTTCTCGAGAATTTAAAGAACACAATATTTCATTCTTGCAGCATGTATTAGTACCACGTGTACAGAGTTCACACGTTTTATTCTTCGGTATAAATTTTTACATTCGAAACAAAAAAACCTCTACGGTTAATCCTTCGCAATTAAGTGCGGCCAATTTCATCTGTTCGGTAAATTTTTCGCCGATAATGCGAAAGCCGGAAATAAAACGTGTAAGAAAGTCGAGTGAAGAAAAAATTGCGTTAATGTACTTCAACACCTACGAAGACATATCATATATACCTGATAATTTATTACAAACATGTCGGATGATAAATCTCGAGCCAGTTCACAGCGGCATTGTAAGAAATACAATGCTAGAAGAAATTTTGTAAAAGAAGCCGCTCGTAGCGAAATCGATTTATTTATCTGGCTATTCGGAATTCAGGAGGCATTGATAATATTTGGGATCAAGAAAGAAAAGAAAAGCAAACGGATCAGCGCAGAATTTCTAAACGCGTATAAATAATATACGTGTAAAATCGCGAGGATTAATGCTGCGGCGGTTGTATGCCGTACCTAAATAAAATTTATTGAAATATTGCAGCAGAGGTGAAGATGAAAGATTTGCTCCAACTCCACGCGTGTCTTATTATACACGAATTATTCAGGTTCCGTAACTATACCGATTATACATTAAACAAACTTCATACACTTTAGATTAAAATCAGTTTTATCTACGATTTACATAAGCAAATACCTCTGGAAATGGCTTATTAAAAAAATTCACCCACATGTAATCGATGGAATTTGTATATACAATAAGTTGTATAAATTTATGTAGTTAAGAATAATTTTGATCTCTATCAAGTATGATATGAATACACGTGTATTTAAAACAACTATGTTCAATATGGAAATTCTCAAACAACTGAAATCTAATCTGCAGCGATTTAAAATATGGTCAGAAGCAATTGATTATTAAATCCCTGTCGGTCAGCGTTCTTTTTGATTAAAATCTAACATATTTTCGGCAGAATTTGAATATACTTCAAATACGTCCACGGAAATAAGAGTAAATTTTGCTAAACCGCTTTTGCAAGGCACGATGTAATTCAATAAGATAAGCGAGTAGTGACGTGTGGGATTTGCATCAATAAACGTTAAAAACTGTTAATGAATGAATGATAAAAATCTGCAGAGTATATAATTGTGAGTGAATATTTTTTTCTCCTCTTTTAATTCCCGAGGCAACATCCGGTTTTCACGATTAAAATACCGCGATATCCTCGCATCGGCGACGACCGTAAAAAGATTGCTCACGTTTGACCGAATTCCCGTATTTCGCGGCTAAGGACGACGTCGTTTATCATTTCACCGTCTCGCGTATAAAAAGAACGGAGATGCGGTGAATGGAAAAAATTAAATATAGAAAAAACGATAACATTTCACGTGCCGATACTAACAACCACAAAAAGAGTACGCGCAATAAAACTGCACATAGAGATTATTCACAAGGATGGAATTAACAACGTTGCTGTTTAAGAAAAATCATTATTTTGCACCTTTGCTAATGTCCGCAATATAATTATTTATTTACCTGATGTTTTTTGTTACGACAAAGTTGCTAACTTCAGCCTCGTGTTTCTTCTATATGTGCTGTACTGCGGTAGAAGACGAGAATGAGAAAAGGAAAAAAAAGGTAAGAACCAAAGTCAGCTGCTTGTCGAGCGATAGTCAATTATTGTAGGTAACTTGACTTTAGCTCGTGATTCGTTATCGTCACACGTACGTATTTACGAATCGATTAGGTCACGGAGTCGTTTACCACGTGGCCACATTGCCGTGTCATCTATAATATGTACTACTGCATGCCTACGTGTACATTATTAACATTACCGTCACGCGTGACATAAGCACAGCAGGAACAATAATATAGGTGTGGTTAAAATCGGCGCATACATGGGGGAAAAAAAAAGTAAATTGACAAGAATCTGGAAAAACGAAAGAAATCTCAAACAGTAAACAATAAGGATAATAATAGAGAATTACGGAGTCAGAATATCGACGACTTGTTCAAAAGAAAAAAAAAAACGGTTTGAGAAGACGGACGAAGGATGATGATAAAACGAGGGTATATATTTGCGAGAAGAAATTGCACTATCGCGATTGCAGTTCGAGAGTGCAAAGTGCAACTTAACATGCAGCGGGCGACTGTCGACTATAGTAACATGGTTGTTGAATACAGTGTACAAATATTGTGATTCATATAAGTATGTTATAATATACAGGGTGTATATTGGAATCGAGAATTTCTAAATTCCAGGACTATCCAGGAGTTTCCGGGATAACCGATTGAAAGTGGTTAAGGATAAGTTGGTTAGGTGTTGAATGAAAATTTCTTTTATTCGAGCAGTTCAAATACCGAATGAATCGCTAAGGACTGCATGATCCGTCGTCTGCTAAAAATTTAACGCATTCAAGGCCGCTCGTTAAAAATGAAAACGTCGTTGTTTATTTAACAAAAAATTTACTGCGTCAACTTTTCCAAAATAAATCGAATTATTCCAAGACTTTTCCAGGAGAATTCCAGGATTTGAGGATATTTAAGGAACAGTAGACGCCCTGAATGTATAGTACAAAGCCGTATAGTACCTACACGGTTGAAGAATTAAAAACAAACAACGAACAAAAAGGCACGTAAAGAAGAAGAAGAAGAAGAAGAAGATGAAGAATAAAACGTAAAAGTAAGACGATCGCCGGCGGAAGTGGAATCGTATACTATACTAGCTGTAAATAAAAATATTTCTCCGCGTGGTCTCTTCTTCATAGACGGGCTGATCCCCCCCCTTCACCCCCGTCATCCACCTTCGAGTATTTATACGCACGCCGAGATGCGGCGTGGATTTATTTATCTCTCTCTCTCTCTGTCTCTGTCTCGTGAAACCCGCCATGCGACACAGAGAGAGGAGAGGAAAGGAGCGGAAAAGGGAGCTGCGAGTGTGCGTCTGTTGGGACTCTGTAGGAGCGGCAAAAGGCGGCATGGCAGGCAGCAGTGGGACCGGTAGGTTCGGTTCGGTTCGGTTCGGTTCGGTCCGAAGCTGTTTCCTCGGCTCGACTCGACTCGGCTCCGCTCTTCGCAGACATGCTGGCAGCACTTTGGCCCCGCGTCTTTCCCTTCGGCTTCGCTCCGCGTGTCTACGACGATCCGGACGATCCTCGCCCATGCAACGCGGACACGCAATGGCGCCGAAGGAACGCGGTGCATGCCTGCCGCCGATCTTGTGCTTCTCCTCCGCGACTCTCCGAAAATCTCACTTGTTGATCCCTTCTTTGCTCGCAGAGATACCTGCGGAATACGCTTGCCGATATTTTCTAATTAGCGATTTCGGCAGACCGACTTTTCGAGACGAGGAACGAGGACGGATGACGATAATCGCAGCTGTGACACCTTTGCACGAAAATTCCTATCTCTCCGTTTTAATATCGTTTCCTCTACAAGTTCACGCGATTCAACCATCGACGACTAAAGTCCGACGTTGACCAAGTTTTTTTTACACTCGTTGTTGTTGAGACATTTTATGGTTTGGAAAATTGCATGCCTCTGTGTAATTTCACATTTATCCGTTGACTTTTTACATAGTTGAACATTGTCAAAGATTATTAGATTTAGCAAAACGATAGCTCGTTAACCTTTCCACGAGAGTTTCTTTCGCGATCAGTCCGTCTTTCGTTTGGTATTTAATTTATCGCGTAACGCCGATACGTCTGACGCATGATCGCGAGGACGACGTAGAAAAAGGTCGTTTGACCTCTTCGACGCTTCTCCTTTTCTTGCTGCTGCGGACCGCTCGGATCTATCCTGCAGGGTAAATTGCGTGAAAAGTTTTTCCCACGGTACGATATTATTATCAATGATCGACAGACGCGGGCCGAATTCGTGACTAGCCGATAACGATGATGACTATATAATATCCAGGATGAGGCTGAAGTTGGTAACGTTAGCGTAACGAAACGTTGGTGGGATAAAAAACACTATTTTGCAACTTTCTACTGATTTAGAAGTTGCCAAGTTTTGCAAATACGAATTACTTTTGCCTGATTATAATTTTCTGCATTTCAGAGCTTCTTAAAATTATAAAATAACCACTTTTCCGAAACACGAATCATTACATTAACGTTACTAACTTCGGTCTCTCATTATCTAGTTGCGTACAACACACCGCAGCTTAATTAAGATGCATCCTGCGTTATACGTACGGAGAATTTCGACAAACCGAAAACTTCCGAGACGGAAAAACTTGTGTTTCAACGATAACGCGTCCCAAGCACGGTGTGTATAAGCGAGCATTACAGGGTGGTGAAAAAATCACGTTAAAGTATATTAGAAAGATTTTTTAGTCGCTCTGCAGTTTGGATAGACAATTTTTGCAAAATTTTGGTGCTCGCAATTCGCGAAGATGATGAGAAACTACAAAAGGGGAAACGCTAATTTGCGCAACTTGAGCATGACTTTTAAGATGCTGAATTTTCGGAATTCATCACGATACAATGAATATACATGTTTGAATATTTGTCGTTCCAGACTTTTTCACGAACAGAAATCATCATCGAGGAAATTGACCGATGATTCAACAGTTACACAAATTTTGCTTCGATTTATCGTTGGCGAAACTGAGAGGCATAAAATTCATCTGAATTTATATATAGCGAAAATTTCAGCACGTAAACAAGTAATCAGGTATAGGATTTGATTGAATGTTTCGTAGATAGCGTGAAGCTGTGTCAAAGATAGTAAAAATCTTCGCCTACGATTCGGGGCGATAAGAGAGAACGGCATTCGTCGTAAACTATTAATCATACCGGAGTAAGATAAAAATTGAGAATAAAAGTGTCGAAATGAGAGAGAGAGAGAAAAACTCAAATAGCTTCTCAAATCTTCACCGTACATCAAGTCTCGCGAAAAATTTCACGAACAATTCAGATTTCGTCGGATATAAGATAACCAGATAAGAGCGAATCTTGGGTCGAATTCAAACGTATCCAATAGCAGTAAAAAACGTGAGCGTAAGGAGCGTATGGTGAAAAAATAGAAACGAGTCACGTTGCCTGTCAAGTAAAAGTAAACTTTATCCTCGTTATACAGATTACACGTATATACTACACTGAACTATATACTTCTTATGGTTAATCTTGTTTTTTAATTAACAGCGATTTTTCGAGTCAATTACATATCGCGACGGGACACCCGGTATACTTAGAAGCAGCGATCAGGCAGCGTAACATGTAAATATATATATATATATATATACATGCTTACACTACACGTATAAGTGGTACGCGTATTACATCGAATGCAGCACGAGTCCTCTTGGTTCGAAATATAGCCGAGGTATAATCTAACAATAAGTAAAAGTCGAGGAGGCGTTTTCCACCTTTCTTTCGTCGTTCCTCTCTCTCTCTCACCTCTAGGGGGGAGGTTCTTCTTGCTTTTCCGTTAGTTTTTAAGGGGATGTCGCGGTCGATTTCGACGTCGACGTAATAAAATAAGTAATAACGTGTAAGAAAATCGCAACAGCAGACGAGGTTGAAGTTGATAACGATATCGCAACAAGACGTTGAAAAGACAATGACTGTTTTCCCATTTTCAATCAGTTGGAAGAAGCTTGGATTTCAAAATCTGAGCGTGTCTTCTTTTATTACGATATCCTAAGCTTCGGACAATTGTAATTCTTCCTCAAGATGAATCGATACGGTAACGTTACTGACTTCGACATGTTAATAGAAGATTCGTACAATTCGTGCAATTTCTTCATTTCTGCTTCAAACGAAAACGTACATCGGAGTGTTTTTGTTCAGAATTGAAGTTAGAACGGGGCTGCTCAGCCCTTTTTTGCGTTTCGGATACGCGGACTTGGATATTATCGGAGATGTGTACGTCAAGTTCGAAATCGACCCCTTCAACGCACCCCTTCAAAAGACGTCCATCCAGCGATGAGAAATTACATTACTGCTCGGGGGCAGTACTCAGTATTGTTTACACGTTCTATAAATACATCACCTCTGTACCAAGAGGGGCGAGTCACGCCGAGTAACGAACAACACGCTGTCAGAGCTGCTGCTTACGCTAATTACTTACAATCGTCGTCGTTTTAATTTCGATAAGTAGCGAGCGTCGGCCGCTCTTTTCAAATTATAAAAAATTGTTGAGGATAAAAATTAGAGACATAGAGAGAGAGAGAGAGAGAGAGAGAGAGCGAGAGAGAGCGAGAGAGAGAGAGAGATGCCGACATTGATTGTGAATCTGGAAGAAGGTGCGTAGAGAGAAAAATTTAAAAAGAGAAAAGCGATGAATCGATGATCTTTTACTTGTTATGCGTACCTACCGGACAACGACGAATATTCGTGTAAATACTCGAGAGACGACGAGATCGTTTACAAGACAGTCTCGTTTACCTGGAACAGCACGGGGTTGCATCCAGCATGGCAATCTTTATTATCCACTCTCGGTAATTACCACATTCTTATTATTATTTACTATTCTTATTATTATGTATAAGGTTTTTATCGATATTTTCCTCTTCCCTCTTTCGTTTCTATTATTATTTAATTACTTTTTTGAGAATCATCTGTATTAAAAAAAAAAAAAGGCACGCACTCACATCGGTGAAACACGTATTTTATACAAGTTCCGTATCGACGATCGTGTATTGTTGTCGGTGTGTTGTACAAAACTTCGCGAGACGAAGAGAGATAAAGAGAGAGAATATAATGTCGGGGGTACAAGCGCGCACTTCTCACAATCTCAACGGAACAAAGATGCCGAACTGTTCGACTGGGTAGAGAAACAGAAGCAACGTAAAATAAATAAACAATATTAAACCAGAAAGAGACACTCTTCGGCGTTACATCGCGAAGAGCGAAGAAGACGAAGCGAAGCGTGCGGGCCGAGTGAGTCACGCTAGGAGAGGGGACGAGAGATGGGAGAAAGGAGAAGGAGAGGAGGAGAGAAGAGACGCGCTCGATTCGGAGTAAATAGAAAGACACTTCTTCACTTTGCAGTTAACGCGGCACACACGGTACGTATCGTACCGTATACGATGGTAAGGGAGGGGCAGAGGGGGTCGGAGGGGGATGGGATGGGACGGGACGGAACGGATGCGGTGTTTTCGTTAAATATATACATATATATATATATATATATATATGTGTGTATATATATATGTATATATATTTATATGTGTCACCGTGAGAACACCGTCGGTGATTTCTACGCGTGTGTAAGTAGGCAAGGAAACTATAACCGGCTGTGGCAACCTGTCTCCTTTTTAACACAGTCACCGACGAATAACCGGGGAAAATGCGTGCGTAAACCGGCGGGCTCGACGAGCAGAGCCTGACTATTAAAGCGCTCGCAACCGCCTGTGACCAGAGGCCGCAGCATACTGAAGAAACACATGATTTCAATACCGAGAGTGCGCGGCTTCGCTGCAAGTTGGCAGCACACGCGGCTCCCGCTCTCAACTTGTCCCGCCACTTTCTAGACGCCCGGCGAACACTTGACGACGCGACGATACGGTGGCTGCTCCGTGCCGGCTGTATTTTCTTTCGCGTTCTTTAGCTTGGATGCGAGATACGTACACGCTCGCACACTTTACAGGCAAGCACACCCGCGCACACGTAAGACCGCATCTTACTGCTGTGTAAATATTTACACAAACATCTGCGCGCAAGGCGAGGAACGCGGGGAGCGTTTTTCCTACGAGGTGCCGCGATATCCCGCACCACCCTGGAGTGGCGACGAAACTTTTCAAGAAGTTAGGTAATAGGTATTCTATCCCCGTGTTACCCTCGACGTCGCGGTAAACACTCTATGTATTCTTTTTATCTTCGACACACCGCGGGCGTATCTCCTATCGAAAATGATTTTACCCGGGGGATGATGGGTCGGCATAATCTACGCCGCCATCTAGCGGCAGTAGAAAATACGCCATGCCCGATTCGCCGTATTTAATTTTAAACCACCGTTTTTTTCACATTTTTTACACGCAATCGATTCAATGTACCAAACTATTGGCGTACTGGCTTGCACCGGTTTTTCGGACCCTCAATTCCAGACCATTTACCCGTTTTTAATCACCAAACTAGGTTAGGTTGCGAACCGTCGCGATATTCTCTCCTGACCTGTACGAATGTATAATCGAGAGGTTCGAAATGTGTCGCGTAAAAATTTCCAAACGAATGTGTATTTTGCGTCGGTCGGAACCACGAGCGATTTCTCTTGAACATACGCGATCGGGTAAAAATATTATACAACGCACTCCGCGAGCCGGATATCCGGCCGCGTCATCCGTACGACGCTGCTTCGTTCCGCAGTTCTAATACCCGCGAACGCACGTATATATTCGCGAGAACCTTTGACTAGTCCTACGATTCCTTATTGTTAGGACAGTCATTCGTCGAGCGATGATGCACAGTTGTACGAGGATAATAATTCGCGATCAGCGACCGAGCTTCGTCACCGGAATCAGCTGGAATCGCCTCGTTGTGTTTCCATATTTGCACTCGTAAACGGCGACAAAAATCCCCGGAAACTATTACAAGGGCACCTGAATTCCGAATAGCCTAACAATTAGCGATCGATGAAGAGTGTATATTGTACAATCAAATAGTATAATTCTACATCCGGATCGGATTTGACCGTCGATCTTTTACTCTTGCATTATCGATTGAGCTTCGCATCGATCAGTTTTCAGCTGCGTCAAATCCAAAAACAAATAATCTGGAATCAATTGCCTCAATTAAGACTAATTCAATTTCATTCACAATTGCGCCGCCTTTCGATCGATTTTTACCGATTTTTTGAACCAGACTGTTTAACTGGTTCGAGCAGAGTTTTAGGAAGTAGCGAGCTTCTGTAGCGTTGAGGAATTTGAAATGACGCTAATAGTGGAATAAAAGCAGGCGAGCATATGTTTGTACTTGAATCAACCAGACTTAGCTGTGTTTGCAGGGCATGTTCAAGATCCCGTACGATTTACGACCGTACCTCACCTCGGTTACAAACGTAGACGCGGAGACATTTTCACACTTTTGAAAAGGTGTAACGAACTAGATATTACAAATCACAACCTAACGATTTACAAAAACCGATTCGGGCAAATTTTCAAGTAGATTTTTTTTTCCCGCCGTAGCATCGCCGTGTCGAATAAAGTTGTGAGAGCTTTCGCAGATCTGATGTTTCTTTTAACCGTACGATAAATTGAAACTTCGGAAAAAAATTTCTGTGCAGGCATCTCAAGTTTTATTTCGCAAATAGTAACCGCAAACAGTGTCGCGTTCATCTCACCACCGTGTCACCGACTTGATCCATCCAAGATCCTCGTCGCGTACCCAAATCCTCCCTTATTTTCACCATCGACTTACATTTTGCAAGCACTTCCAGTATATCGGAGAATCATACGAGCAGTTCGTCGATACAGAACTGTTCAAACAGTTTGTTCCTTCTGGTTCTCTCTTGTACGGAATACGGTACAATAAGTGGATGCACAAAGGTGTGGAGACCGTGACATGAGCCGATAAGGGAGGAGATGAAGACGTTCTATTGATTGAAAATAATTCATGTAAAAGCGTTAAAACGAAACGAATTAACGAGGATGAAGGCTTGGGCGATATTCTAGTCTTGTTCTAGTTTTTTCTCTTCGTTTTCGGTATCCCGTGAAGGTCGTTATGTCGGCTGTATTAAAGTAGCGACGACACGTCTCCGAAGCTTCATGCGTCCAGACAAGGAAACGCATTAGCAGATAAAGTACGTGTAGGTATGTATAGCCTATAATCACCGTTGCAGTCGTTCGATAACTTCCTAACGATCACCTGTATCTGTGTGGTTCGACTGGTACTAGTGGCACTTAGCTGCGCCTATTATAACCTAACGATAATCACACATCGAGGAAACCACCACACCTGTCCATTACCACCCATCATCCAGCTAAACAAATTTGTCCGCACGGAGAGAATAAAACAAAAAAAAAACCTAAATGAGAAAAAAATGACCATGGCACTGCGGGAAAACTGTATGAGTTCAGAAAAATGTTGCATAAATCTTATGTTTAATACGAATACCAAATGTTGGTTCACTTCGGATGAAGAAATAAATGCTCTGTATCGATTGAAAATAAAGTTTTATCTTGTTGAACTGTCTTAAATGACTGACGACATTATTTTCCAAAATCTGATCCATAGTTTAGCATTAACGAAAAACATATGTAGCTGATTGATCAATTTGGCGAGAACCTTACGTAAAACTGTTCACGGGCATAACAGGTTATATGGATTACGAAACTTGTCCCGTATGTCCAAAAATACCTATCCCTTCGTAAAAGAGAGAAAAAAAAAGAAGCTATTGATGGAATGAAAAAGTTTTTATTCGCAGCTAATATTAGCGAGCATTGAGGAGTCAACTTTTTAACCATCGTGTAACACATGCGACGACGTGTGGCAACATTGAGATAACAGTTTTACCACTTTTAGGATATTCGTTGAAATAAAACCTAGATAATTAATTTGAATCGTGCTAAAGTACAAGTGATTATTATAAAAAACAAAGTTTCGACGTATAGCGCCGAGACGAATGGTCAAGTGTTTGTGCAACGGTTACTGTTTCACTACTCAAAACTGGAATCATCAGACATCTACGCGAATGAATTAACGAGGAAAAGAAAGTGCAAGAATCTTTCATATCGTTTGCAAAATTGCATGCATTTTTTGCATTCCGTGACAGGTCAATTCGAAATCAGTAGACAGAGAATATATTTTAAGGCTTGCTATTTACAGCTGGATTAATTTACTGTCCGCCTCTTTAAATATCAATGTTCATTTATTGACGACGATACGAACGGCGCTAAACGGACGTGGCTTTTCACCGTCGATAAATAACAATTATTCATCGCCTTTCAGAAGTGCTGCAAAGTCGAGGCTAGTCGTCGTATCGGCGCATGTACGCAGATACAATTGTTATTAACGTTAATTCGACGCTGTTTATCCGGATTCTTCTTCTTCTCCCCCCCCTCTCTCTCTCTCTCTCTATTTCTCTCGCTCTTTTGCCCGTTAATCCCGCAACACCCCGGTCGACGAAGATAAAGCCGCGATAAAAAATTCCGATAATGATAAGGGCGATAATTACTTTCGCTTTACGTTATTTCATTCCGTACATATTGTTCTCGGCTCTCGTTTCGCTTTCTTCACGCTGTCGACCTTTCAGCTTTTCATCCCTCCCGGTGTTCGCCAAATTTCGAAACATGTACAGGTACGTGTATTGGTATCACTGAGAGGATGAATAAAAGAGGGGAATGCAACGATTTGTGCCTCTTTTCTTCGATGTCAAATGAAAAAATCCTAATCCGCATACTTTTCAGGAATTTTATAGTCAGAATACTTAGGGACGAAATTGTTTATTTGCAAATAGGTAAGAAACTGGAAGTTTCGAAGTACGAATCGAGTGGTTTGATTTCTACGACATACTTATTACTTCTCTGTGATACTGCATCAGTAATAAATGTTCGAGTGAATAAAGTGAGTGATTTTAAGGAATACTGCTATTAAGGAATTCACTCATACCACAGGCGCATAAATCTCGACATTTTGTAAAAAGGTCAGGGTCAGCTGTCGAAATCTTAGGCTTCTTTTGTCTTCTTCTCTAAAAAAGCACAGCTTTTCTAACACACTGGGAAACTTATAACAGGCGACTTACCCGCGATGCTGCAATACCGATTCACGTCAGTCGCCGATGCCGCGCTTTTCCACGTCTTTTTCTCCCCGTTCCTTATTCCGCTTCCTCTTCCGCTCCTCCGTCTCGGTGTCGTGTTAATTTCGTGTAGATGGCCCATGTTACGAGCGAGGCTATTGTATAAACATCCAATCCTTTTTTGTGCTGTGTAAACAAGGACAGTTAGCAACAGTGACGTATACGCGAGAACCGGCGACGCAGTGATTGGTCGGCAATAGCTGCTATCTTATCTGCAATGTCAACAACGCGCTTGTCGCAAGGCTGCCTTAAGCTCTTCTCTCGGGCTGCCAATTCATGCCTCGAACGCTGTTGGTTCCCGTTAGCCACGGCTTTTCGCTACGTTATCTGCCACGGTTTCCTCAATTTTATATCGATACCACAGCCGCGTACATAGATTCGGTTCTCGTCCATTCGTTCTCGATGAAAATTTATAACCGAGTCCGCGAAACACGATTAAAAGCCAAATGTACCAACAGCGCGTCGCAACGCGTCCGCGATTTTCTGCATATGCTTAACTTTGCGCAATTTTAATTACGTTTTCCGTTTGACTCGGGACGACGATCAGCCTCCCGATGGATATATGCCATTATGCGGAATCATAGACGCGTGCGAAGTATGCAAACTTTCAGTTTAAATTAACAGTAAACAACGTCGAGCGTCTAACTAGCTGGCTAAAAAATCTCCGCGTTGTTGCGGCAAGCGTTAAACAAGATGGCAATACGGCTAAGCGGATATTAGCGCGTCTCGAGAAAATTCGCATCTTCTGCCGGTGGCTTGCCGATTTTTCTTGCTCAACTACGCCGTCGTTTGGGTATAATTGTAAATCAGCGATCACCGCAGGTTGGGCAACTTGGGTATTGGTTACAAATCGGGAATCGCCGGGTCACGTAGCTCTGTTTAATTTATTAAGTCTACAGCTGCGACTGGATATTGTGAAATTGAAAAACCGTTAGTTGGATGTTAGCCTTTACCAGAGAACGGGTATGAGGCACCAGAAGCTTACGCTCGTTATAACCGCAAACTATTGCAACCACGAACTCTGCGCTGATCATGTGCGAAACTGGTTATAACTTACAACTCGAACTACGTCTTATTTTTACGCGCCGTCACACACTCGACAAGCAAATCTAGCTTATTTCGTCGTATTTTGCGCTGCTTTATCATTACACAACTTGAACAAAGTTTTCAAGCCTCAAAGTCAAAGTGTTGCGACGGGAAAAATTGATCCGGCAGTAAGAGAGCTTACGTAGGTTACATTTGATTGAAATGCTTGTATTCTCTACGGACAAATTTACAGGCAGCTTTATTACCTGCAAATTTTTATAATCACAATCCCTCAATTTTTCCTCGCGACTTTTAGATTCAGGATGAAACTTTATAGGCGGAATAAACAACTCTTTCAATGTTTCCACTTTTGTATTTTGAGATATTGCGATTAGCTCAGACGTAGGTACACATCCCGCAATGTGACTGGTCCTAAGTAAATAATAACAATTAAATATCGTTGGAGAAAAATATTTGTCTTCATATTGGAAATACGAGTATATTCGACGTTGTGTACAACGGATACGTAATATTATACACGAACACGGGCACATCAGAGTCTTAAAAATTTCCGAGCTCCGCACTATATCCAGTAATTAAAAAACATACATACCCGATAAGTATAAAACATTATCTCTTAGTCGAAATTGAAATACATACATATACATAGTATGTGTGTTTCACGCAAATCTCGTAGCTATATACGTGTATCGGTTACTCACGCATCGTCGTTCATCTTTTACTTGAAATTTATATATTTGCCGGCGATAGAGTTAATTTCATTATCTCTCGAAACGACGGTCGGTGGTCGTAAACGTCGTCATGTTATACACGCGGGTCGCGGTTTCTACGTGCCCAAAATCCGAGCGCTAATCGGACGATTAATTACCATCGGAGAAAAAGATTGGCGAAGTTTCGTCGTCGCGACAAAATTCGGTGCACGTGAATCGCGTCGTTTCAACCTCGGATTTCCGAGCGGTGTTTATCGACGAAGGAGTATAAAATCCGGGCATTACCGTCGGCCGGATGCCGGAAAACGTCCCGGGCAAGTGGCGCTGCACGAGTTATTGTTATTGATTGTTGTTGCAGGGTGAAACGGTATAGCCGATAATAAATTCGGCGCCGTTTCTCCCCCGCGCTTCAAGTATAAACAATGGACCATTAGACACTTGTGAATCGTGATGCTGCGGCGTGTTCTACGACCGTAGGTACAAATGACGGTTGCGTGACGTCAAATACTAAGCGGCGTTCGCTGCGTGAATCAGGCTGCTCAAATTGTCCCGCTAGATTGAATGATAGCGGCATGGCTAAGTTGGCCGACAACCACTTCAACGTAAATAAGATGGTACCGATTCAAAGAGACTCTGGCCGACTCGCTGGCTCCGATGGATTACACGAGGTGCGGGCACGTATATCCTCGATTCGACTTGGTGTACGTTGCGTGTACGTGCCAACCATTCTGATCTCTCTTTCTCTCTCTCTCTCTCTCACTCTCTGTAATTAATTGCGTATATATTGATTCACCTGTACTTTTGTCACAACATACGCCTATTGTATTCATTCATCATTTCTTACGCTCCAGCAGTAATTACCTAAGTACATGTGTTCGTTTATTTTTTTGCACTTAAATACTTAAATTCAATATATTTTTTAATTAGTATGTTATCTCTAGGGGACATTGTCCCATGAAAATAAATTCTATCTTATATTTGTACAATTTTCTGCTGTACAGCACCGTTACGTTAATTTGTTAATTTTTCCTGTCATTTTTCCTGTATTTACTTTTTGTCACAGGCTCGTCACGGCATGATAAAATTAATTAATCAATCAATCAATTATTCTCTCTCCTCTTCAAAACACACGCGACACCTTTCAACAGCCAAGGCCCTTAATCGGTAATAATAACAATAACAATGATAATCTAACCGTCCATTTATAGTTTGCTCAAATTATCGTACGTGATGTACGTATTAATCGGGCAAATGGAATTAACGTGCGACATTCTCACTTACCGCGTGAACCACATCCTTATTTTTAATTGCAAGGTGACATTTCTTTAAACGACACTCTAGAAACGTATGATAACTTGCAGAATAATTCTTGGTTAGACATAATTCACGATTTCAAATCATTAACGGTAATGTATATTCATTTATACCTTGTTGCGTTATTTTTGTCGATTTCTAATACCCATTACTCCTGATTTCCAATAAATTCTCAGCGTTCTAAGTGAATTCAAGGGGGTTCTTGGGATTAGGTCGAATTGTGGGAGATTTTCTACAAGAACAAAAAATTCTCTGAAAATCAATTGGTAAACTGAAAATTGACAAAAGCACGGAATAAGATAGCAATCGATAGGGAAGACTCGGTATCGACATCGTTTACCGCAAGACTTGTAATGGTTTCCAATGATATCCGTCAGTTCATTAATAGTTATTTCAAATAACCCTCAGGTTATTTCGGTCCCTTTTGATTTAAATCTGATTTCCAACTGTTAAATTTATGATTTCTTCTAGTGATTTGACTGGTCCCGCAACGTTTCTTCAATCCTCGATTCGATCAATTGCGCTTTCGAAGTACGAAGTGCGACGAATCAACAGCCTTGAGCATAGCTGTCTGACTGACCGCAATACCGCAATTACGAACTTTACAATCCGAAATTGTTTCCAAGATTCATCGAAAAGAACAAATCGCGTCGATAACCTGTTAACGAAATTCCAGAGCCTTAAATTTTCAACGAGTTCTCTTCTTCCCCCGTTAAATCCGCTGCGACAATGGTGATCAAAAGCCTCGAGCGATTCTTGTCCGACAGGTTCCACCGTCTCGTTTTAGATACACCATCGAGGTATAACGTAAACTGCGATTGGTTCGCGAAAAGGGAATATCAATTATCCGCTCCGCCTCGTTTAATATTAATTGTCGGCAAACGTTCCTTGGGATCGCGAGCCGTTCGGATCGTACAAAATTAATATTCGGGAGTGATTGAACAAAGGCGAGTATAAGGCGTTGTCTAAGGAGCGAAGGCGATCCTTTGAAGTCGGTAATTGTCAGGCGATTCCTGGAGCTGCGTTGCTGGCCGGGTAGGAACTCGTCCGCAGTCCCTTAGCGGGCGAAGCGACGACGATGCGGTTTCCACCCTCCTTTCCGAGGCGTCGTATAATCGCCCTGAGACCGACGCTCCTCTTCCTCAGCGTGACGGGTCTCCTCGCCCTTCCACCGCCCCGCCACCCTTGGTTCTACAAGGCGTTCTACACCGGCTACTTCGCCTTTGCCCTGCCCTCGACCTTCGTCGTCACCCTCCTGACGACCGTCGAGGTCGTCGAGCACCGGAGTGAGGTGGACGCCCTCGCCGACCGCGGCGTCATCCTTGCGGCGCTGATCGTCATCCTCGTCAAGCAGAACACCCTTGTGCTGAACGGACCTCGCGTCGAGGGTTGGATCGCCGAAATACAGCGGCGCCGTGCCGCGGCCTCAAGCGCGGCCGAGCGGACGCGGTTCGTCCGCAACGACGCGGAGGCCGCGCTGCTCATCAAGCTCTTCTTCGTGGTCTGGATTCTCATCGTCGTCGCTTTCCTCTCCCCTCTTTACTTCGGAGCCCCCGACGCCGACGCCCATCGGCTCCCGAGCGTCGGGACGTCGCTACTCGGCGTCGAAACCGACCTCGACTTCGCCCTTGCCTACGCCTGGAACACCGCCGCTCTCTCGATCGCCATCCTCGGCGTCCTTGGCGCCGATTTCTTCATGGTCGGTATGTACGCCGAGGCTGCGCGCAGACTCGAAGCTCTTGGCGAACGGCTCCGGAGCGTTGGACGCGACGCGGAAGGACCGCAACACCCTCCGCGTAAGTAACTACCGCCTAACTTCCCCGCAGAATTATCGGTTACGTAACCACGTACCGATTTTTCAGGTAAGCTTGCCGACTTCGATTCCCATCGTCGGTTTCTCGAGAGATCCGTCGACGAGCATTCCGACGTTGTCAGGTAACTAGTCGATCGATGACAAACTCTCTTACCGTCTTCGATGCTTTTTTCCCCATGACTTATATTCACCGTGCTCTTTTCCATCGATTTTCAGCTTCGTCGCCGAACTTAATCGCGTGTACTACTGCACTCTCCTCTTTCAATCGGTTCTCGTTGCGGCGCTTATCGGCGGCTGCGGATTCTACGCGTTCGTCGTACGTATTTTATTCGACTCTGACACGGTAAAGTCTAAAATTAATCACTTGTTGCAGCGATAAAGAGTTTTCGGAATAGAAGCACGGAGACACGACAATCTGTATCGTGTTCGGACAGTCCTGGAATTCTGTCTTAATTGTCTCTGGTAACGGACACTGTTGATGAATTCTTGAAAGAAGTTCGTTGTTTATTTTCAGAGTTTCTTAAACGGGGATAAATCGAGTTTCTTCAAGTCGGTCATGTACATATCGGCCGTTATCGGACAGAACTGGCTGATTAGTAAATTTGGAGATCGTCTGAAGCGCGCGGTATGAACTTTTGTTTAAATGCTTTGTATTATCGTTTGTGTGCGCGGCTTGATAAGAAATTTAGATAAGAATACGTTTTAGAGTGTGAACGTTGCCGAGGATTTGTGGAACTCGTGCTGGTACGAGTTGCCCGTCAAAGACCGTTCGACGGTTTTGCTAATCATGCGAGCATCTCAAAAATCCCTTCACATGTCTGCTGGAACGATTTTTCAAATGGACCTGGAGAGTCTCGGCTTCGTAAGTATAATTCGCTTCGTTTACACTGTTTTGGAAAAAAATGCAGGTTCAGAGGCAGTGTTTATTTTCTTTCACAGTGAGCAGTAAAATGGATTCAGACCTTATCGAGTCCGGTTTGATTTATTCATTCGCTATCGGTAATTGGTAACATTTTTTCAAAACCTTCCAGCTTGTTAAAGGAACGTTGTAAAATTCTAAGAAATCTGTGTCAGTAATTTGTGTTTAAAACAATAATCACACTGTTAGACCGGATGAAACTGTTAAAGGCAGTTGATACTCGTATTTACAAAAATTGACCAATTTTTCCAGATTCTATCCTCGTCCTACTCGTACTTCACAGTCCTTCGGAACATGTACAAATGATGTATCGACGATGACGAGGCTCGTGGTTTTGGCAGGCGCTGTTTACTCAGGGACGGCAACGCATCGCCTGCGTGTTACCCTGGTTGCATAATTGCGGGGGAATCGAGCGGCCGATTCAAATTTGAAATGGCGCTCCTTGCTGGGAAAGAAATACGCCGAGTTGACATTGCTAATACGGCTCACGGCTCTCTTCGACGTGCAAACTTTCAAAGGAAAGATAAACTGCCGTGGTAAGCGGCTTTGCAGTCACGCGGTGCCTCGGAGGTCGTGTTCCAATTTCCTTCGATGGAATTGTTTCAGTAACCAGGAAGCTTAATTCTGCTAATACCGCGCTGCAAACTTGTCGTATTTTATACCACGTGACGCGCAAATTAGTTTGCCAATATCCTCACCGCCAATTGCCGTTCCCATGCAATATGTTCTCGATCCTAATATCGGCGAGTACCGCTTACGTTAACCGCCTCATTTCAATACACATAACCATCCATTTCCGGTCCGCGGATCTATGGAGAAATTTCGGTTTGAATTATTAACTTTCTCCGAGATCGAGGCCGGAGTGTCGAATAGAAAAAATTGCTGCATAACTTTTCAGAATGTGGAGGAAATTCTGATGCTATCGATGCGTCGTATTCCACGATATAACGAATTGAAATTCTTATGTACGCAACGTGTGTCGTATAATATAATTCACGTGCAATAGGGATTTTTTTTCTATCTCGTTTTCCGTTTCTTCTTTTAGGCAGGATAAAAAAAAATTACTGTCGTCTGATCGAAACTCACATTTGACAGTTCAAGTTTTCATTATATATTTAACAATTTATTCATATATTAGATATATTTCATCACGTTGTTCTCGAGCGTCAGAATAAGCTCGTGTCCTTTTGATTATTTATTTATTTGTCTTTTCAATTCCTAGTTCATCGATACGTCTCTCATCGATGAATCACATATCAAGTATACATAGGCAATGTCGACGAATGTAATATCGTAAAAAATGACCAAGCGATTGTGACAATCAACTTTTACGCATATATAAATTCATTTGGAATAAAACAATAGCAGATTCGAAATTGACTAGATATATATATTATATATATTTGTATAATATATAAATAACTATATGCTTGACAAAATACGATATTACCAGTTGGGTAAAATTTATGCATATATGTATACACATACCTGTGTGTTACACATGCATTGACTTATACTTGAGTAAGTGTATCAATAAAAGCACGAGCCTTTTTGATTGTCTAAGCTATAATAAAACTTACGCCTAATCGTAAATCTGTGTATATTATATAATCTTATTCAATTTTTAATGCAGTAATAATGGATGCTAGATACTGCAATACGTAACCCCTTTTTGTGTAATATCTGGTGTGTATATCTCACTTCAAACAATTCACGGGTTAAAAATATGAAGAATCCAAACAAGATTATTAAATATTGCAAGAAGTTACTCGCCTGCCTCAATTGAGTCCCAGTCACCCGCGCTTCAATATTCTTTATTCTCTCCTTCAGTAAAAAGATCCGATTCGTATCTTGAGAGAAAAAAAATTATTGAAATCCCGATGAGCCCTCGGAGAATTCTTTTACTCGATTATCTTCTGAAGTTGTATAACAATGTAAAAGTCAATTTCTCAGACGTCGTCAGGTTTCACTGCTACGGGGTGGTCAAAGTAGAACCGGTTATTCCGAGGGACAGCCTTTGTCAAAGTCTTTTGAAATTTCACAGGATATATAATATTTGAGGATATCCTACGATCAGGATATTTTTACCAACATTTTTTTTTTTTTTCTACAGTCTGCTGTCAGTGTGAACAACTGAATTGATTAAAACTTTTCGGATAGTACAGGGATTAGGCATTAGGCAGTAGATTACGATCTTGAATTGAACATTATACACAAAGACATGACACATGTGAAAATTGATCGGATTGATCAAAGACACATCATGGCTCTTGATATACTTCGTACGAACATCAAAGATATTTAGCTAGACTGAGAGGACTATTTCGGTCGGCAATTAGTCGAAATCGGAATGAATTGAAGGCGACGGGAGTAAAATGTAGAAAATCGTAACGACGCTAAACTATAACGCGCGCGGTGAAATTTTATCGAGTTGAGCAAAGCTGGGAATTAGAGAGAGAGAGAGAGAGAGAGAGAGAGAGAGAGAGAGAGAGAGAGAGAGAGAGAGAGAGGGAGGGAGAGAGGGAGAGAAGGAGACGGAGAGAAAGAGTTTTGACTCGACTAATTAGCGAGATGGTGGGGGGACGGGAGAAGAATGAGGAGGGTGAAGGATTAATTTAAACGTACTAATCAGCGTGATCCGCGTTATTTAACGAGCCGGGTACGAGGACGGGTAAATATTTTTAACGCGTCGGTCGTAGATATAACGGAGGAGCAGACTTTGGTACAGGACACTTTATTATGTCATTTAAATTTACCGGCTTATTTATGACGGGAATAAAAACGGGGCATAACGAGCCATTACGTCACCTACCCTCATTCGGCGAGATTAAGATGAAGTAAAGATTTACTGTGACTGGCTAGAATAGCAATACCGCCGACTCGCTCGTCCTCCGCAGCTTTCAACCGTTATGCCGGCATTATACCGAGCCGCGGAAAAGCCGGAGGGCGATATTTTCCAGGCGGCGTAATATCGCGAGCTGCCCCCGCGATAAAGCGAACAAACCCGCGCCTTTATTAAAGCTCAAAAAACACAAAGCGGCCGAAAATGCGGTGACACTCAGCCGCTCAGTCAGTCGGGACACTGGCTGGCCGAGTATATGAGCGGGGTGGAGTCCCACCCGTCGATTTCCTCCGTCGACTGGGTGTCGCGACGCGGAGCGTCGACGACCAGAGAACTGTGCCTCGGGCTGCTGGGCGCGGACCTGCAGACCATCTGCAGGCCCAGATTCGGCTTGAGCCGAAAATTCCGGGGCCCGATACGGCTGCAGTCGCTCCGCAAGACCGGAACGCTTCCGGCCATCGGAAGCCCGCCGTTCGCCTCGGCGCGTAAGACTTCCGGTTCCGCGTTCAGGATCGACGGGGAGGGCTCCGAGTCGCAGAGCTTTTCGACGCAGGGACAGGACGAGCTTGCGGAGCGCATCGTCTCCATGCATCCGGAGCCTCCGAGGCCGCAGGATGGCCGCTTCTTGCAGGGACTGTTGTCGGCTATGGATTCGAGTCGACTTCCGCTTCGCTGAGTCTGCTGGTCGAGCTGATCCGAGCTGGCGAACCTCAACCGCTTCGGGGACTCGCTCGAGCACCTTAGGAAGGTCTTTCTTACTAGGGACTTGTTCTTCAACGAGCTCCGCGGCGCCGAGGACTCTCCGGTGGCTGAGACTCCTCCGCAGGACGACGGCTGCTGGGAACGACGGGCTAACCGTTCCTTCGATCTCTGCTGCTGGAGGAAAGGGTCCTCCCCGATGAGCCAGTAGGTCAGACGCTCGCCCTTTCCCTTCATCGAGACAACGCCGCGTTCCACCAGGTGGAAGCCGCCGACTTCGTCCAGAAGTCGCTTCGTCTCCCAGCTGCAGTGGATCTTCAACGCTGTTGGAAAATTCAAAAACGATTCGCGTTAGTCGGTGCACGATTATCGCCGCTGCCGCGTGCAGTGCAGTCGGAGGTCAGCTCGGGTTCTGCTTTAATGGTTCTTACGTTGGCCCGTTGACTCCATCCGACTCGCCGTGTTCACCGTGTCACCGAAGAGGCAGTATCGCGGCATTTTCAGACCAACCACACCCGCGCATACTGGTCCTGTTTTTGAAAAAACAAATACTGCGTCAGAGGAGTTCCGGGTTTTCAATTACGGAGTACATACGACAATCGCAATAGTACACTTGGCCGGCGTGACTTAGGAAATTCGTATACGAGTTCTCTCTGGACACTGACATTCTGGAATCTTTATTGCGAAAGCTCTTTCCCATGACATCGAAAGAAACCGTGAGTTTTGTTTCACGCCGTAACGGTCTAGAATTGTAAGAAGGAAGGCGGTATACGCATTCCTATAAATATTGCGATGTTCGTTCTATACCCGCTCTGGTGAAAAGTCGTGCTTTTTATCCGTCTCAATGGGATAGATGTCTTTCAAGGGAGATTAACGGGCACATTGTTGTCTAACTGATGTTCCGGATATTATCATTCGAGAGATTTGTGGCGGAGAGGCTTCGTTTGCGAAGTACTACGACATCGATTCGCAGTCACCGATGGAAAATTGGACCTTTAACCGTGCTGTTTGGTCGAAAAAAGGGCGTTCATTCCACGAATGGTCCGAAAACTTACATCTTACTCAGAGACTCTTCTACCGACGGAATATCTCGATTCGTGAGAAGTGAAGCACAAAATACAAGGAGGTATTTCGAACTCGCGAGAAGTACTCTTTGTGGAAAAAAAATCGACACGAGTGAAATATTGACGAAAGGTTAAGCGGAAAACAGGGTGAAAGTGTCGGAAGTACCGCGGTCTTTGTCTCAGTAGCGAGAGACCAGAATAGCTCTGCACTGAAGCGCAATGCAAACTGGAGTCGTGATCTGGTTCCGCAGAACAGAGATTTGGACATACAAGTGTTGTTTCCGATGCCTCGACTTGGTGGTGAATCACTTCAAAGGCGAAAGGATACGGCACGACGCCTCTACCGGGGGTATGGAGAACGAGCATAACCCCAGTAGACTATAAGACGGAGGCGTTCAGCCGTGGCGTAATGCTTCTTCCATACGTATTCTGTTGGGGACTAAACTACAGAAATGTAGACTGCTCCGAATCTTTGCCATTACTCCGGATTGGTTGAAATCATCATCATTTTGCAGCCGAAGAAATGGGCCATAACCCAAAGACGATGGGCGCTCCCGACCATCCCAGAACGACTGACGCGAACGTCCCGGCTATTCTTGTGAAAAATGGTTTAACTCCCAATGCGGAGAATGTGTTTCATGCTTCAGGCACGATTTATCGACCAGCCCGAGACGGTAATGGTAACACATTATCATGCAATAACTATTCCTGTTTCCTTGACCACTCGGGAAACTTGAATAATAGGACTATCACGTTCTCTTTCCGAGGCAGTCCATTCACCGCAGAGTTTCGTGCCTGTTGTTTCTCGGCTTTGATATTGCACGCGGAGAAAAACAGGCTAAAAATATTCAAGCATTACCCGGTACGCAATTGCGAGTTAACGTAGAAGCGGTCGTCACATTTGTGCGAATGAAATTTTGAAGCCGATAGTATATAGCCTGCGTTGCCGGAGCATTGAAAAAAGACTGCGAAACCAATTTGCATGTCGAGGATATACACGTTGTCTAGAGTGATATACGGTATCAAGACTCACCCGAATGAATACCGATGCGAAGTTGTAGCTTGTCGAGAGGTCTGTGACGTATGCTGAACTGTTTAACAGCGTTGAGAAGGCACAAAGACATCGTGGCAATTTCGCCCGCGTGCTGATTGCCATTTCTGATGGGAAGTCCACTGACCTGTAAAAAAGATAATAAGAAAAAGGAAGAACAAGAAACAAAACGCGAGGAAGAATCCAACCGTCGACACGGTGACACGGATCCACTGTTTCAGGTCTCGGATGGAGGTAGAGAGGGAGGGACTCACCACCATGTAGGCATCTCCGATCGTCTCCACCTTGTACACGTCGTAGTTTTCTATCGTCGAGTCGAAGCACGTGTACAGGTCGTTCAGGAAGTCGACCACCTAGACGCCAACACGTATGTATATCAAACGGTCATTCCATCAGAGCTGAGCTGCCGTTAGAACCGCCTACCGCTATCGCAACCGCGCCCTGCACCGCGACAATACTCTCATGTACGCACATTCCACGAACCTGCAACGGTGTGCTTTCCGCTGACATCGACGTGAACCCGACTATGTCGCTGAAGTATATTGTCACGCAGTCAAATCCCTCCGCCTCGACTTTGTGCCCCCGTTTCAGTTGCTCGGCGACGTATCGTGGAAGCATCTCGTACAGGAGCGCGTCTGAGGATCAAGCAATGGAAAGCCGTCTGGTAATGGAAGGATACCTGGTTTGGGGGGAGTCTGACATCGACATGGTGAACAGAGCTCGTCGCGCCATTGACGACTTGACGCTCGCTCACGATCAGTACTGCATGTTTCACCGTGTCGATGCCAGTCATGGGTAGAACTTCATAGTCAGGCATGTATCGATAAGTTTGTCTCATGGCAGAGGTTTGGATACCTCACTTCCAAAAATTGAACTCTAACAAGCCGAGGGTGTTCGGATACAATTTTAAGTCCCGACAAAAAAACCTTTCCGCAACAGGACATTTTTTTCCTGTTATTCGCAATTCGATAAAAACCGGTAATCCGGGTTAAAGATAACAGTGACCTGTTTTTTTCTTTTCCTCGATCAGCTGATCGGTTCTCTCGTCGACGAGTACTTCCAAATTCGTAGCGTATTTCTCCATCATAGCCATCATGTTGTCGAATATGTTTGGTTTCCTGAAAAAACGACGACGAATAAAGTTCCCGAATGAATGGGTGGCAAACTTATCTTCGTACTCACATGCCTTTTTTCAGGGGACGCAGTCTGTTTCTGACTACTTTGAAGTCTGGCCGATCATCCGGGTTCTCAGCCCAACATTCGACCAGGCAATCCCGAACGAAGTCGAAACTGTTTTCCAGCTTGTCGAACGGCGGTCTGCGAAGAGAAAGAAAGTCGTATAAAGGGAAAAGAAGCGAGCGATAAGAATGGATGAAAAGAGCTGAAAAGACGTTTCTCAGAATCACAGCAGCAGGACCCCTGGCAGTATCGAAGGCTGATTTACATATCCATACACGATGGATTCTAGCCATTCGCATACATACCTACGGGAAGACCATGTGTTACATCGGCATAAAGTTACCTGTACGGTGGCTTCCCCGGTTTGCGAGTGATAACTCTCTTCAGAATCTCCGGAGCAGATAAGTCGGTGATGCCGAAGGGCCCGTGGCGTCCTTGTATCTCGTAGAGAACAATCCCGAAGGAATACACGTCACCCTTCTGGTAGTCCCGAATCGAGGGTTCTCTTATTTGGGGCGAACGGAGAAGTTCTGGTGCCCGATACAGCAGCCCTGCAACCAACGTAAGGAGAACACGAGGCTTTGGGGTGGGTTGAAACGTGTCGAAAATTGAAGGAACCGCGAGCCGCAAACCTTCTTTTTACCTTCGTATTTCTTAATTATATCAGTCGGTTCGCACTCGGCGTTTCTCTTGAATTCGCGGAGACCAAAGTCCGCAAGTTTTACCACCCAACGGGAGTCGACAAGACAGTTGGACGTGCTCAGTGCTCCGTGAAATCGGACCGGCGACTCGTGAAGGTATATCATCCCCTGGAAAAACGAAAGAGAAGAATAACAGCTACGAGAAAGATGAGAAGAGGGGAAAGGAGTGAAGGAAAAAGCAGGTTTCGACGCAACATTCTCTGAATTCGCTTGCCCAAGCAGTCGAGTCGTTATCTTTCGAGCCGTCCAATCGACAGCGATTTCCTCTTCAGAGAAGGGGACAACCTTACCCGATTAAGACGTTACTGCCGACGATTCGTATTAAAGACGGGATATGGAGTTATATTGTTACTCGAGAAGAAATTACTCGTAGATTTTCGGAAAGCTTGACAGAGTCCCGAGTTCACGGTCCCGCGGATCCCGGCATTTGCGCGAGTGGATTAAACGCAATTCTCGTAAAGGTAATTAGAATCACAAATGGCATCTTAATTCGTTTTTACGTCAGACTCGTCATAGCCCCGAGCAGGAAGCTTGCGTGGAGGACTGCTTTTGCGCCAGGGGTCTCGAAAGTTCTGGCTTAGTCCCCGCTTACCCGCATTACGAAGGAATCCCCGTGATAAAATGGAATGTTCTTGGCACAGCTAGATTGTCATTCATTTCGTGAATAATTACAGGTAGAGTTCTAGTTTCTCTATCCGTGCAAATTCCAGCGGCAAAAGCTGCCCCCCCCCCCCCCCCCCCTCCCCCTCCCCCCTCCCAGGATACGGTAGGTGGTAAGTTACACGTGAAATCGTGAAAGCGCTTCGCCGCGAATGACGTCAGCGGGTAAAACACGAGTGACAAACGACTTGGCGAGGTCGATCAATCATCGCGAGTCAGCGCAAACCCGAGTAAGTACCAACCTACATTACACGTACGAGCACATGATTTAAGCTTGAGGATACGCAGGCATCAAGACGGCGAACTTACTTACCCTGATAATGTCCCCGACTAACGAAGCTATGAACATGTTATCCAATTTGACGTCCTCGTTGTCTAGGATGTCCTGCAACCGAGATGATTTATCATCAGCCGCTGCAGCCGTAATTTTCTTGGCTTGACGTCTTACAGTCGGTGTCCGACTGTTGCAAGGTAAATATAATTAAATAGGAAGATATAAGACTGGGAGAGTAGTCACCTTCAGGCTTCCTCTCGTGCAATATTCCACCACTATGCAAATGTTTGGGGGATCGGTGCAGGCTCCGATGAAAGCGTTTAAATTGTCGTGCCGCAAATCCCGCATCTGAAAGTCATGAGTTTCTTTTGCTCCGCTTCGTTTCCATAACTTGGTTTGAAGTAACCGAGTAACTTTATATTTACTAGGTACAGCAACAGGTATCCATCAAACAGAGATCAACAATGCCGTGCTAATACGAAATTCTCAGCCCTCGGCTTATCAAAATTCAACCGCTCACCATTTTCAGCTCCTTCTTCATCTCCCTGGTGATTTCGATAGATTTTTTTCGCACCTTTTTCACCGCGTATATTCGCCCCTTGTAGACTCCTATTTGGGTGAAGATAGTCGAGTAGCGAAAATCCGCATCTGGGTTCGAGCTTAATGACACTTGACTCGTTCTCACGACTGGCTGAATCGCCTAAAATACATTCGCTTTGATTAGCCTCGACTCCGCGGACTACCGCCAGCCGCATCGTTATCCCGCTCTCTGAAAGAGATGGAATCCGTTGCACAACGATCCCGAGCTTCGGCCGACAGAGCTTTGAGAATCAGGACGGCGTACAACCGTGACGAATTCCGTTAAATGACTTGACTCTAGAATTGAGGGACTGACGTCAGAGGTTTGCCTCATTTTGCAATAAAACAGCAATCGCAAGGGTCGTTGCGACTTTGTCAAAAGTGAAGGTGGTGCTGATTCGACAGTTGCAAGCACTTGGTAAGAAATTCGAAAGTTTCGCGTCACGTGACATCAGTTTATCCAATCGGCCAAGTAAGTCATTTACCGATGAGACTTCTACCCATTCATAATTCTGAGTTTATTAATTTTTTATCTTTTTGCAATATCAGCTAATAACGAAAGAAAATCCTAGATACGGTATCGTTTTTTCTCACGTTGAAGAGACGACACAGGAATCTGCAGTTTTGCCGCACGTCTCGACGTTTCCTCATGTTCGAGTTTCGCGGGTAAGATCGGCACGTGATCGTATAATATTTGAATAATTTTTAAAACCTTGATATTTTTTGTGGCGTCGTCTGTCTCGCTTTTAGCGGGAGTAGCTTCGTCCTCCTGTTCCTTGACCTGAATTTCCTTATAGTTGACTTTCCACAGAAGCGAGTCGAGTGCCTGCTCGTACCGCCAATTCCTGTAGAGCACCAGGGCGATCCCAGTTAGTATCAAGAGCAATCCCCCCGCGACGCCGCCTACTATTTCACCAGTGTGCGCTATACCGAATCACACAATGGAAAACCTTAATCGGGTCGATGTCGAACCTCTGACTTCGATTCTTACATACAAACATCGTCGAGCTATCCGTCGTTCAGGGTATTCTCGAGTGAAAAATGGGCTCCCCGTCTTTTCGTCTTACCGACTTTCAGTCCTTCTACCAAGACTGGATCATAAATCGCGCACTGTTTTGCCGACAGTAGGTAAAACCGGTAGACAGGAAGATCGAGACTTTTCGGATTTCTTGCATAAATATATCTACGTAATGATTGTAATGTTATACGTACACTTGCACTTTTCACCGTGGTAGCCGCAGTAGGGTTCGGCAATGGGTGGCGTTCCTCTGATCCAAGGTATTTTCTTGGTTAACTGTAGTCTCTGTCGTTCAGGGAAAGGATCAGCAGAAATTTTGGAAAGTTTAAAAGATGAGTAATGGAAAAAATTTGGAGAGCAATTGTTTACTTAACAATGTACGGGCTATATATTTTTAACCAAAAGTGAGTCTCGTCGAAAATATTGAATACTTTATGATAAGATAAAAATCTGAAAAAAATCAACCACAATAAAAATGATAAGAAAATTCAATTTGATTAATTTTTTTTCCAATTTTCCATTTACAATTTTGGAAAAATGGAGGATAAATTGTGAATTTTCGATATATTGTCTTAAAAACGTTGTACATTGTAATTAAGAAGTTTCCGAGGAATTAAACGAATGGTTTTGTAAATACAGCATTTACACATTTTCGGAAACGGAAATTTCAAAATAATGAGAAAATTCTTTCAAAATTCATATGTATTCAGAAAAGTCAACGAATTCGTTTCACGTGACAAATAAAAAAACATTACTTGAAAATCTACTAAACAACGTTTTGTTTAAGCAATTTATTGATGACTTTTGTGCATTATTATCTATAAAATTTAATATTCTTATCGTCGTTATTGCGGTTGATTTCTTTCAAACTATTATCTTGTCGTAAAGTATTCGACATTGTCGTCGAAACTCACTTTCGGTTGGGCAAGTATAGTCAATAGATCCTTGATATAAAAGGCCCAACTTACCGGCAAACCGGACTTCTCCTCCTTCCCAACGAAGTACCCGATTGGATAAAGGCCGAATCTGTCCTCCCCGTCGTCCTTTGGCTGATTACCAATGGCAATTACGGAGTAATTGCCCTCGGCGTCACCGTTCTCGTCCATGTAAACCATGTACCTGAAACAAGGAGAGTGTAGCGAGTTGAGCGACGTCATTTGCCGTTCGGGTATTATCAATCGATCATTATTTCTCGTCGACTGGCACGTATGAGGCACAAATTAATGCAATTAATCCTTGAGCGTAGATATCGATCGATTTGACCCTCACCCGGGATTGAGTTACTCCACCGAATCCGAGAAGCTCCTTGGGTCTCGAGGCAGCTTCCGGAGGTGATCCGGTTTAAGCGATAAGATCGCGAGGCCTCCGCGTCTCGGAGGCTCGTTAATTAGGTGAATATTACACATCTCGACGCGTCGTCGACGACGTGATACTCCGGTCGGTTCCATCATCCCGGCCGCACGTGTCCCAAGCTTTTTTATACGAGCGCTGATGTTTTGCGGGTTTGTAGAGCTTCGTCGCGTGCCGAATTTCCGGACGTTGCGATAAGGGCGAAAAGTTTTCGCGATTCCATAAAAAAATAAGAGCAGATAAATCGGCAACTTGACGCGAAATTTCTCGCATTAACCGTTAATCTCGGACGGTGATTACCGGCTCGATTTCGACGACGAGATTACCCAAATTGACTGCCCGCTACCGAAGAGTTTGAGGATCTCGTGTCCGGCTATCAGGATATCGCGGGGCTACGCAAGCTCGCGATCAGCGCCGTGCTTTATCGTTACAAAAGTCGAATTCCCGTCGCCGCGTTTGTATCGCTTGATCAGGCACGCGAAACTGATTTCGGAGCTTTCGAGTCTCGACGAAATTGCGTTGATAGTGAACTGGACAGTGATGTAAGCTCGGCACTGCCGTAATGCCGGCGTGTTTTATTATTAGAACGGACGGCGTAATTTTTTTCTCTCTCTCTCTCTCTCCTCTCCCGAGTTTTCCGTGTATAAGTGGGACTGGGTACACGTGTTATACTATAAGTACACCTGTACAAGCAAGACGCGCTTGTGGCGATATCCGATATTCACCGGGAGTTAAAATAAAAAATGACAATGATCGGGGGATGCGAATTGGTCGCCGCGGAGTAACGAGACGCTAATTCGTCAAATATCGGAATCCTGATGACCGGAAACTTCCGCCCATCTTCCTCTTCCGCCATACGCATCCGGACGCAATAACGGCGGCTCTGATTTTCACCCCGAAATCACCCCGCGGCTTTCGATTTGAACGACCCTTAATCGATTATCGGAAGCTCGACACGTGCTCGGCAGCAACGAGAGCGTGGTAGGCCTCTCTCATCGATTCAGAGAACGGATGAATGAACGTAATACTACCGAGCTATAAATAAAAACCGCGGTCGTACGTACGTGCGGAATATGCGAGGGTATGAGAGAAAAATATTGGCGAGTTTTTTTATCAGGGTGAAGAACTTTCCCGCCGCACATGCGTCGATATTTTTATTTTGCCACTTATTTATTTTCTCAGACTCGTCATTCTTGTCTTGATAAAATTTTATTCAACGGATGTTTCGAGTCCTCACAGATGTTAGAGAATTCATTTAGAAACGATTTCATGCGAACATGCGTGCATGTGTGTAGTTACTATACCGATACTCTGAGTAATAAGTATAAAATGCTGTAATTCGTTTCGTTCTCTCTGTTAATAAGAGACCTCGTTCAACTACAAACTGGCATTACACGGTTGCGGTTGGATTACAACTTTTTATCAGCTTTTCCCGACGGTTAAATATTTAACTCTTGATTTTATACCGTTTACATGCAGGATTGAAGCAGATCGGACGAAATGTATCGTTATTAGACACGCGAAAAAAATATACCGAGCGTGTACAGCCGTCGATACAGTTTTTATTAGCTTCAACCATCCGGTCGGACTGTTTGAAATAACATAAAAATTTCCGATTCACTACTTTCCAGAACGAGAAAATTGCGGAAACGTTTATATAAAAAGATCGAAAAGCTAAGATGCAAATATTTTGCAGTAAAGAAGAAAAAAACATCTCATTTCATCTCGTTTCAACATCAGTTCATGCTACGCTACAATTTTTACAATGTTTCCCAAGTTTCGCGGAAAAATTTATAATGCAATTCTATAAATTCACCAACGAATGTCGAAACGTGTGTTGAAAACTTTGAGCGAGTCAAACATTTCGATTTGTGTTCTACAATTCGAGATTTGCTTTGACGTCTAGATAATCGTGTTGACGCAAACATAGCGTTTCGAGCTAAAATATTAAGTAAACGATGCTTTTCAATACGTACATTTCAGCGAACCGATTAAATGCCGATGTCAAATACGATTCGGCTCTAAAACCGAATTTGGATTTCAATCATCCATATTTTTTTAATTTCCGTTTCGTAATTTACATATATTTAAGTATATACACAGAAAATTTCATGTCGAACCGACAGATATTTTCGAAGTTACGCGCACATTTGCATAAACGCCTCAGAGCTTTCAACAGTGCTTTTGAAACTTTGAACGCGTTATTTTCCAAACTATGTTTGCAGAGTCGATGAGCAAGATTTCTCGGAAACGGCTGAACCGATCAGACTCAAATTTTTACACAAGCTCTATGAATACATTTTTCAATCTTTGATCGAAGGTTTTTTCTTATCGATAAACATTTTCTATTTTATAAACAAATTGAAGCGAAAATTTTTGCGGAAAATGTACTTTTTTTTTTTTTTTGAGAAGCCGTCGTTTTTTTGAAAATTAATGTTTTGCTTATTCCTTCGATTAAAGACCACATAACACCTGATATAAATTTGATTTTTTTTGTTTCAATCCAGAGATATCCTGATCAACACGAGACGCCTTTTTTTAGAGGTGCTCCCGGAGATCGGCTATATCAGCTTTAAGAATCACCATTTTAAAAAATAAAAATACGTGTACAAATTTTTGTATTAATAAATTGAAATGCCTCTTCACGAGAAATCTTTGAAAAATCGCTTTTTTCGGCCTCTTAACTGCGTATAATCCCTTAAACACAGCGTAAAAACAGTGTCCTAGAAAATTCCAGTAGATACTACTGTCCAATTTAGAGCCAAGTATAATCTCAGCCTTCCTTTTTTTACCGTTTCACCGCATTCCAGCATCGAAAATCACTCTTCAGTCCCGTTTTAAAAAGTCCCTAAATACCGCAGCCGCGAAAATGAAGCTTGAAAAGTTCCCGAGAATTTCCGCGTTGCATCCCTGCATTCTCGGGCGAGGATCTCAACGCTCTCGACATAAATTCACAGCGCCGTGCGTATACATACCCCATGGCACTGCGATAGTGGACCCCGCGAAGGGCTGCCACCATCCCTCTGCCGTCCCTCGGGTCCCTGCCCTCGTCGAGGGCCTGCAGCAGGGTGCGCTCGTAGAGGTGAACCGCGTCGTAGAGGTAAGACGTCTCGGGTCGGATCTACCTTAGAACAGCAGAGCGAAGGTATGAGATTGGGGAGCGTAATTGCGTCGAGGATCCAGAGTGACCGTTAACGGGGTCTCGAGTCGCCTCTCTTCCGCAACGGCTGATCGTGAGCGGTGAAAAGACGCGACCAAGAAGAAGAGGACGGGCGGGTTTTTTATACCCCAGACTCGAATCTCGCGCCAGGAATGCCCCGCGAGCATCGAACTGACTGACACTGACTAAATTTTGCACGAAACTCGGATTCAACAGAGCAGTTTTGATCTTTCGCGCTAAACGCGTGTACAAGTTAGGTGATCAGTGCCGGCAAGAAGAATTCCTTTGAGGAATCAGTTCTTGAGATATCGAGTGGAAGTGCGAAGATATCCTCAATTACGTTGAGGTATTTTTAATATGGGCTTTGAAACTCGGCGGTACTTTGGAAAATTTGATTCCGCTAGCCTCTGCGCCAGGTTGTAACATCGTCCAACGCATACCGTAATACCGTTTGAATCTCAGTTTTTTTCATCTCTTAGTATAGCTTCAAAGATCCCTTTGAAAGGTATTCCGTGATCGATCATCCCGGAATTCATTTGACACGATCATGAGCACTGAGCCGCTGAATGATGCGGTGGATTTGCGTGAGAATTGAAGGTAAAAAATGATGTTGGCGGGTTGGGATGTCCGGATGAAAGATTGTCTCAAACAGCCCGGGCTCGATAAAATTTTAAAGAGCTGTTTCCCTCGTTTTAAAATTACTAGAATAGCGTTGAATCGATAACTTGAAGTAATCAAGAATAAAAACTACGAAAAAAAAAAACGATAGGAAGATAAGTAAGCGACAGACGATTGCCGTGGCGAAATTAAGGGAATCAAAAAGTGTAACATTTATATTTCCAGTCACCGGAAAAAACCCGTTGACCTTATCCAAGGGATTGGTGAAGTTGAACGGCGGTTTTCGCCGGTACTCGTCGATCTTTCGTGTCAAGTTTTTAAAGTCGACCGCAGGCGGCGATGCGACGATGCTGAAGTAACTCCGGAAGGCTCGTATTATCCCAAAATTAGTCTCATTCTCCAGCAAGCCTCTGAGATATTTCTCCGGGGATTGTTCATCGTAAGCTTCGAGGTCGACACCGACCACCCAATAATCCCCTGAAACAAGACACAGGAGAACCGTTTGATCCCGGAATTAAATCCGCCATCCATTTCGGAGACGTGCAGAGGCAAACAAACCGCGTCGCCTCTCGGTTCAACGAGAATCGGCGCAAAGCTCGAGCGTGAGAAGCGAAATTTGACGGGGTGGCGTAACTGGGCCCGTTTGATATTCCGGCGGCAAGTCACGTCGGGCCTGCGGACCGATGCTTGTAGCTTCTGGTATTCCACGTGTTTCGCCGAGTAAAACAGGCCGACGCGATTCCCGTTTATACCTTGACACAGCTTCGTATTACACCTGCGCAATAACAGGCGTACGAATACTCGCGCGTTATCCCCGGGACAAAAAGCATGCTTTTAAGCTGCTTTCTCAACTCGACAACCGAGCGAGCGCCCACGTGTTCTTTGGCTAAAATTATCACCATCGGCACTAGTTAGTTCCGGCTTGGGTCGGCCGGTAATTTGTATAACGACGACTAAGACAATAATAATAACTACGAAAACACGAGCACGCGTTTGAAAGAGCTAGAGAGAAAAATAAGAGCGATAAAACTGGTCTAGCGGTCAGGTGTCGCTCTCGACTTACCGGTGTAAAAATAAATCCCACGGCGACTGGCTAAACGACGGAATAATGTAATACAACGTATGAGCCAGACGACGCGGGAGAGTTGAGGAAAATTTACGAAAACATGTATATGCGTAATATTACGTGCGTAATCGTATTACATTGTCTGGGCGAAAGAAATCGTAAGAGAACGCCGGACGAGGTTCGAGCATCGATGCATCGTATATACGTAGATGTACGCGTAACGATCGTCGTATAAAAAAATGTTGCGACATAAAAATGGAAAAACAGATAGAACGGGAATTGGATTGAAGCTGATTGCGTCTGGTATAGACAATGCGGTAAGATTTCCGGTTATTAGCTCCCCCCTTTATATCTCGACTTGGGATTTTTCTTCCCTCTTTATTTTTCCACCCCGTCTTGTCCCCGGTCCGCGATAAATTGCACTTCAAGTAAGAGAGCAGTCCGCCGCAGACGAAGCATTCATATTCCAACGACCGGGAAATAAGCTTCCACCCCCATTCCCCCCACCCTTATTCGATCGCTTAGGTATACGTATTTGTCTGCGACAGAAAAGAACCGCTTCGGTAAACCCGCATACGTGTATGTATTACGCAAGATCGTACATACAAATGCAGATGCGTGTGTATTTTATAACATACACGTATCGCGTACCTGTAACGTATAATAATTAATTAACGCGAACAATAAATGCGTACCTTTTTCCAGCAATTCTCTCTTGTCCAAAGCCATCAGTAATCCAATATGGTCGTAATAATTTCCGAGTATCACGTATACTGTAACAGAGTAGAGATGTAAGGAATTACAAGTCGATTGATCCGCGACTGGACGATTTTACTACGATTCGATCCGTTAGGTCCAAGAGTCGTTGAAAATTACTCTCGGCAACGATGCCCGCGGATCGGTATTTTTGAAAAATATTTTTACAGTCGCTCACGTTTCGCAATGCCGTCGCGATTACGGGAGTGAATTTTATGTAGAGACGCGAGGACCGCGAGGCTAGTTTTGATTTATTTTCATCGGGCAGAGAAGAGAGTACAGTGCCTTTGGACAATAACTCTTAAAAATATCCCAAGAATAGATATTTAACGAGCAATAAAAACCGACTGACCATAACGCGATCGCAAACAGACCATTAGACGCCCGATTTGCCTACGCAATTCTTCTTCTTTGTTACTATTATAGTTTTATTCTCTCTTCTCTCTCTCTCTCAACGTCTGTCTCATATTCGGTGTAATTTTCAAGCATTTTCAAAATGTTCGGGCTATTTATAACACACGTACTCCATACGTGTAAAACGATTTACGCACGTATCTCGCGCAGGTACGTGCGGCACGATTCAACGTGATATTATAGCCACGTGGTGTAGCCTCGCGCGTTGGATTAGGAGAAATACCATGCGGGTTATCAGCTGATATGCAAAGCAGCTAAACGACGTGCGGAACGCGTCGCGACGCCGATTGTGGGTCCTCCTCCTCCTCCTCTTCCAGCGTATACTCGTATACTCGTGGTATACTCGTGGAGTTCTCTCTCCTTCACCCCAATTGTAAATTGACCTAATCGCAATACCTGTCATCGTGCCGATTCAGCGGGAATAACTTGGCCAATTTCCCTCAAATGCAGCCAATTTTTAAAATGGGTGGAATTGATTTCCGGTCAATTTAATGTGCAGGTCATTGCTTCTTATTTTCCTACATTTTCTCTTCCTTTTGCGAAAGATTCTTGACCGCTTCTATTTGTTGCATCGTTACCCGCAAGGACGGCACACGAATCAAATACTTATTTTTATAGCTCGTGATTTTTCAAATAAAATCCAAAATGTTTCAGAGTCTCCGAGAGTTTGTCGTAATATCGACGAAATTTTATATCGCGTGTCTTGTTCGAGCCGGTACAGGTAACGTTTTAAATCGCGATATCGTAAAGGCTGGAAGGCCGCACAATAATGAAATGTTCCTATTCTGGTTGTAAAAACTGTTATTTTCCGAAGGGAACGTTATTTCGCGACAGCGATTACAGGAGTTACCTAATTGGATGGAAACACAAAATGAAAAGAGAGGGAAAAAAAAAAAAAATATAATGGAGTTGTTTGAAACGGTGAAAAAAAAGAAACTCTGACCTCTTTCAGTGACCTTTAACCACATTTCCCCAAAACACCAGATTTCACGCGTAAGCCTGTATTATATATTACGTTATTTGCAGCCACGATGAAAATGGACCACAATTAGGAGCGTGGGCAGTAAAAAAGCGAGTTTCTAGTCGAATAAATAGGTTTTAAAATAGAAGTGGGGGATACCGGTTGGTGGAGGAAACAAGTCGGAGTGACGGAGCTCATCAATCTGCAAGTTCGTTCGATTGAATCGTTATTTTCCCATCAGGGTTGTTCGTTGGCGAGATCATGGAAGAGATAAGGCGATAAACGTAAAATGAGAACCGAGCAAAAACGTCCTCGCCTCGGGGCCTCGTTATCCCTCGTCGAAAACTAGCGGCCATAACCAACTTGTCGAACGTAAGCGTAAGCGTACGGGTACGTACGTATATACCTGCTTACGTACACGTATGCATATACGTAACACATATATACGTATACACGTACAATACACACAGTTATGCATACAGATACGTAGAGAGAGATTCAACCGTGAACTCGTCAAAGTATTTCACGTCAACCGAACCGCAACTTTCCAACTGACTCTTTCACTTTTTTTTTTCTTTCCTTCTTTCTTTTTCTTTTTTTTCTTTTACTCTTTCTCTCTTTTTTCCACCGTCTCCATCTCCTTCTGCTCCGCGGTTTTTCCCGTGACATATACGACAGGCTGATTGATGCTCCTCTCCGAAGAGCGTCGCAGCTTGTCAAATTACGGACCTCGGGAGAAGGATGGAGTGTTAGTTTTTTTTTAGTTGTAAAACGAGACGAGGAAAAAAAAAGAAGTGAAATTTTCAACGAATAAGTATTTTTACCAGCGAGAAATAGTCGCGCGCAGACGAGATCATCTAGGTATACGTAAATGCATACCTACACACACACACGTGTATTGAATATGTCAACGGGGAAAAGCCTCGCGGAGGTTAAAAAGCAAAGCAGTTTACTCACTCCGTGTCTCGTGGTAGGTGTCCTTAACGTGCTGATGAAAAGGGTTGTCCACGTAGGTGTGGAGGTACGGCTCGCCCCAGCATTTCAACGAGTTCAGAGTTATGCCAGCCGTATCAAAGGACGACAGTATCGTCTCGGCCACAGTAGACATCTTGTTGAACTCGAAGAGGGTGGAGTTCATGTACATGAAAGTCACCTGTTGCACGCGAGAGCGGTAAGCGTGTAATAGAAATCAGTCGTATTATAACCGAGATTTACCCCAATACAGATCGACCCACCCTCCTATTTTCATCCCTTAACACCACTTCGCGTTATATCGGTAAACGGGAGACGGGCACCGGATTCTCGAGGTGTATTTGGAGAGGTCCAAACAAGGATCCGGGGTCCCATTCAACCGGGAATGTTTGCACGATTAGTACCCAACGTGCTTTCACCCCGCGTGCATTGTGTATGGACGAAGGAAAGGAGGAGACGAGGACGAGGACGAGGAGGTGAAGGAGGAGGGGGAGGATCCGGTGTACGTTCACCCTCGCCTTCCGAGGAGCAAACACGGCGTCGTCGTCACCCTCCCTTCGGGAGAATCAACGCCCGGCGTCGGTTTCCCTCGAGTTTTGCACAGTTTTTTACGGTCCCGAATGACACGTGACGCGCAACGCACCCCGCGAGCGTAAATCACCGTCATTCAATAGTTTGCGGTTCTGCTTACGAGCGGTCTAATCGTTGCGGGGTTGTGTCGAATTCCACCCACTCGATCAATTTCCCATGGGAATAAAGTGTTTTCGCGACAAAATACTGACGGATATCAGGGATTTATTAGGGTGCCGAAACAGCACCGTCTTGCAAAGGTGAACGTGACAGGTGCGAGGAATGTTTGTTTATTTTCTTGTAGGGGGAAAAATATCCCGCAAGGAAGAAATTGGCCCCGCAGAGACGAAGCGTTATTTGTCATCCGCGGATTTTGAGAGGCGATCGACCTTTCGGCCGATCGTGTAGGCGAGGGAATCTTGGAACGAAGGAACGCGGATACAGGACTGCTCGTATATAATACGAAAGCGAGAGCAGAAACTGCGGTTGAATTGGGAGGAAATCGTTTCCTTGCAAAAACTGATACTCACTTTGGTCCAGTTGAAGGCGAGCAGGACCGAGACGACCGATTTGGATATCTGGGTGTCCGGTGGTCGGGTTCTTGCGAAAGTTGGAAACTCTGCTTTGTCCGAAGTTTCCCGATGCGTGCAAAACTGCGTAAAAGGAGGAAAAAAAGAGTAATATCGTGTGGAATACAGAGTTCGGAACTTGGTTATCGACTATCCGGGCAGCCGTTCGGCGAGGCGTCGACATCTCATCGTTAGTTCGATATACTGCGATAAAAACTTTTCGACGGACCGGCTCTTACTTACGTTCTTCGCTCCTCGTCTCCTCATCCGCGTGCGTAAATATTCGAAAAATCAACCCACGGGGGATCAAAATCCGCTCCATTTTACGGAAAATCGAAACCCGCGCAACGAGAGATTCCTAATCCTCCTCTTCTCGTCTCTCCGTTACAGAGTATAAAATGAGGAAAGAACGGAGAATAAATAAATGAGTTGAAGGACAGGAAGAGGTAACGACGGAGCCGGCGAACTAGTTCGGCATTTGCATTTTGCTCGCGGTTTACTCAGCCGGCTGTGCGAACGCCGAGGAAAAACAGCCGTAAGTGCGAGTGTGAGGCAAGAAACTCGGTTCAAACGTTTCTGTGAAATGGTCTTCATGCACGCGGAAACGAGAGCTGGAGACAGGCATGCTTTCGCTGAAAAATATATCACCGCTGTACGAAGAGAATGAAAATTAAGTCACGCGTCCCGCTGTTGTTCAACTGCAAAGCTCGCTGAAATTCAGGAAATACATGTGGCAATATATCCAACTACCGTACAACGCAACGTCGCGGAATAGCTTCGGAATACAGATTGACGCAAAGCTGGTAAAGTGCATGCAGCAATCTCTCGGAGCGGGAATTTAATTAAAGAAGTTTCCTCGCCGGTTCTTTTAAATCGGCAAAAGCTCCGGCAGCTACACAACGCAGGTACCGCGGTATTTACGGGCACGGTTTAATCGGCACCAAAGCTCGGCGATCCTTCGACCCCTCCGAGCTGACCCAAAAATCCATCGTCAGATAAGCTCGCGGTTCGTTCGTGCGCGGTTTCCACGATTTTATCGGCCCGGCCGAGCGGAAGTCGGGAATAATCAGAGCCAAGAGAGGCACGGACCTCCTGCCGGCTTCTCCGAAAGACGCCTGCAACTCGAGGCACGAAGCACTTTCTGAATTACTGCCCGGTTTAGAACCCCGGCTACGTCTACTATCTCGAGTATAATTGCGACCTGACGATGTCGTAACTCCGACCCTCGACTCAACTTTGGTAATTCGTTATCAAAGTGTCGCGTGACGACGCTCACCGTGTACGCGTACCAGCTCCTTGTGTGTTATGTGACGTAATTGAACGCCGTTTCAGGATGCCGAATGGCATCCGGCGACTTTGACAAATTACGAAAGCACGCGCTTTTGTCTTGCAAATTCTAATCGTAACTCGGAATGCTGAAAACAAATCTATACGACTTGTTATCCTCGATTCGGCTTATCGACAATGTGAAATTTATGAAGACTTATTTATCATCAAAATACCTCGGCATTGTCAGGTTATAACCGAATAGTGAAATTGGTCCCGTCTCACTAGCCAATGAGACAAAAAATACATCCCCTAAAAAAATGTTCGCTACATCGCATCGTCCCGATTTTCATTTCAATTCAGTATAGATCGTACGCAAACATGATGTGTCGAAGTTCTTCAAATTTTCAATATTCTAAAACTAAGAGAACCAGCCAAAATCCAAGCAACTGTATAATCGGTAAATCGAGTACCTCGTTTGTCGATATCATCGCATGCTGCAGAAAATAACGACTGGTACCTGCTTGACTGGGGGTTAATTAGATACCGAGCCGATGCTGGAGGCGAATAAGAGAGGAAGAAAAAACTTACGTAGGAAATCATGGGTAGGTTGAAAGCAGCGGCCATCCGTCCCTCGTGAATGCAAGTTTCCTGGGGTCCGATGTAGGCGCTGATATTTTTGGTCCATAGATCGGCGGTCATGAGAATGCTGGTCTCCTCTTCGCCGTAGGTCTCGGCGACAATGAAATCGAGTTTGTGTCCCCGTTTCGCCAGTTCGCCCGAGTTAACCTTTCGAGTAAAAAGCCCGACGAGGTCCGCAATAAGGCGGATAACGAAAGCTTTATGAAGTTTATTAGATTTCCCCGAGTTTGGCGGACACTCTCCCCGCCATTTCAACCACTGATTTCTGTCGATTGTGCGGGGAAGAAAAGCCTGCAGTCGAGTTTTTTATCCGTCACGTAGCCAATCACGGTTCCCTTCGGGAACTAGGCTTTCGGGTTATGCGGGCCCCCCGCATACGCACAAACGTTGCAAAATTACCAACTAACTCGCACCCGATTTGTTCCTAACTCGAGTAATTACGCTGCGGGCTCGCCGGCCGGTGTGCTTTTACCGCGAAGTCACACAGGAACGTTTCAATCTACTTCAAATAGATACCGCACGGGATTTAGGCAATTGATTAGTCATGCCGACTAAGCCGCGCACCGCGTCTGCCGGTTATTTCGAACCATCGAATCATTTTTAAACACGATATTCTATTTCAGATGTACTTAGCTGGGGGGCCTGGCGGGAGAAATGCAAAAAACTTTACCCCCCATTTTTCATCAACGTATTTTTAAAAGATTGGCAAACTCACGGAGAAATATTTATTTTTCATGCGTTTACAGAGCATAGAATTTAACTTTTCAAACTGACTAATCGAATCGTTACGTCGAGTAAGAAACTTAATTTTACCCCGCACCCAAAAGCAAGGTTTCGTTCCGACTGGAAAATATTACCGTCTTTTATCAAGCGGAATTTGACAAAGTATCGAAGCTTGATGTACGACGTACACAGTTTTTTTTCGTTCACCAAAGTGCCGAGATGACGAGAATAAGACCCTACTCAACTTTTTGCCCACATAACTTCAGACTAATACCAAATAACTGAAGGTATATCCAGTAATTGAAATATTTCTTTTCATCGCAGAGAGTTTCGTCTCTGGGCGATAAAAGAAGTCGAGATATCGAGGGTGGAAAGGTGGTCCAATTAACAGGGAGAGTTTCTTGAGTTTCAATTTTCAGGCTTGTTTAAAAATCCAAATTGGAGAACCGACAGTCCCGCGGAGAAGAGCTTGATTAGCATTTATCTCGACGAGTAATTACGAAGTTCAAAAGCCTTCCTACTTTCCGTTTTCTTTTCACTTCTCCGTTTATTACGGGATTTTTTCGCAACCTTTTTCCCGGAGGAACCGTCGCGTATAGAACTCCCTCGAATCATCAACGCATATTATAATGTGTAATTAAACTCGTATCGAATCGCAAAACTCGGTTTACGCCCCGCAAGGTCAGAGTTCGGCGATCGAGGGCTGAAAGCGAATAAAAAATCGTCCTCACCTCATCCACCGCCAGGCTTATCGCCCCGGAAATTAGGAGGCCGGGTCTCTGGTACTCCATATCTTCGGGTCTCCGTTTCGAGCCGGTGATGTAGCCCAGAGTGAACGTCCTGGCGTCAACACCCCCGAAAAACGTGGCGAGCAGAGCCGTCAGAAGGACACATGTCCGCCTAGCCTCGACTTGTCGCATGCCAAGCGGTGGAATCTTGAAATTGAAAATAGAAAATGACAGATACTCAAAAAAGAGAAATCCTCGTGGACTCGGTTTCTCCCTCAAAAACCCCCACGGTTATCACCCAGAGTCGAAACGTACGAGGGGAAGAGAGGAAATTTATAATTTTCGCTGGTAAGGAGTACCAACGAAGACTGGAAGTCGAGCTCCTGGTTTCGCCTCGTCGGTCGCCGATCGCAGACTGGGAAATACCGGGTCATCGAGGCAGGATACTTTCGGTTACTCAGTTTCTAGAAGTGCGCCGCTATGCGTTCGTAATGGATAAAACCGGTAAGCCACGTGGGGTCGCAATAAAGACAATCAGGCACCCAGGGCGACTTGTGCGCGCCGCTTTTTCACCCCCGGGAGTCTCGCGCTTTTACCCGATCCCGAGGGAATTAATGGATCTTCTTTTCAAACGTCGATGAATTAAACCGCAAGCATTGCCGCAGCTGTCGGGCCAATTAAACTAATCACGACGATCTCGCGAAGGTCGCTTCAATTTTTCTTCCACCTCAGCTTCTGTAATTTATTTTCTACCGTAAATCTCTCCGTAATCGTAAATGAGCGGTATTTGATCGAACGGTGAACGCGAGACACGTGGCGGAAGCGAATGTAAGTTTGAACGGAAGTTTAACACACGGCATATCAATCTCTGGCACAAATAAAAAAACAGCCATGTTTCGTCGTTGGATTTAATTTTACGATGTAGCGTACGAGTCGTAGGTATGCGTATAACGTGTGTTACCAGATGGCTGATCGATCTACCGGTTCGAAGATCGCTCCGTCGTGCGAGATGCCGATTATTGGATGTTCGTCATCCCAAAATATTTTTACACGCGCTCTTACACTTATAATACAAACGAACACGCGCACCGTACGTTTAACAGGCTAACTTATGCCGCTCAAGCTGCACATCTTTCTCACGGAGAAGTTTTCCAATTATCTCAAGTGAAAGAAGAGCGTGAAAATAAAACGAGAGGGTAGGAAAAAGGGAATAAAACGTGGCAATTAAAACGGCGGGTCTGCAGACACCGGATTACGGAATATCTTTCGTTTCGTCCGCGAGTTTTGCTTCAGGCACATGACAAACCGAAGCGAACGTATTGCGGATAATTACGAGTATGCTAATTAAAACGTAATCGGATGAATCTAATTAGCTCAGGAGATCCCAGACTCGATATACCTACTCGGGTATAATATTAATACAGTCGTACAGACGTCGGTTCGGTAAAACGGCGGATTTTACCCGAAACTGGTTTCATAAATCGGAAGCAGTCTGCGCAGATCTCGGTAAATCACTGCAGGCTTTGGGTGTAATTTGTTCGATGCTGAATTAATTCCCGTGGAAAAGCTGATGAAGTTACAGGCCAAACCGCAAGAATTTTTCCTCTCGCTTTAGGGATTGGTTGACTAAATTTGCAACAATCGCAGACTCGGTCTAGGATCGCAAAAGCTGCCGTTTCATGGTCTCTGATATTTCGACCGTTGGCGAACGAGAACGCGACGAAATTCGATTCGCTGGTTGGAGCAGGTAATTAAAAAATGCTTCGAGGTGAGGTGAGTCGGGCCCGTTGAGCCAAGCTAGAAGCTGAGCTAAGCTGCCGATTTAGTTGCCGGTAGAACAGAGCATTGAGAGAGACTTGCGTAACCTGTAGACGCGTCTGTCAATGCCCTCTAAATTGTCGTTGCGCAATCGCGTTACATACGCGAAACGCGTATTCACATTCGTGTGTTCATATTATACCTACTAACATCATACGTGAGAGCGCGATCTTTTCAGAGGTCTCTACGGTTAATTTATCCGTTCACCGTAGGTGAATATAAGCGATTCCGATGACGCGGTTCGCCAATGTTCAATTTTCTCTACCGTTTGTTTTTGTTTGCCTTAGCAAATGTTCCAATCTTTACCCGAGTGTGTCCTCTTCCCTGCTCTCCCGGTATTAATAACACTCTCGGTGACTATTTTAATAACACACATCAAACCTGACCGCGAACCGCTTCTCCGACAGCTCTGGCCGTATTTATTTTAAATATATGGACCGAGACTCTGTTGCGTAATTCAGACAAACCTGCAAGCTTAACGTAACCCTACATCAAGGTTACGCGCTTCTCAAATCATCTCTTGGCACCCTTCTGCCTACTGTACGTGGAGTAGGTGATTCCTCTCGCACACGTGTCTCAACGCCCGGCTTACAAGACTTTTTATTATACTTGTCAACCGATCACCCGCAGGCTGATCATATTGTGGGAGAACTTTCAACGCTTACATTTCCTGTCCGAACAATGATATACGTCTTTATTACCATTCAACACAGCTCAAACTGGTGGATAAGCATATACGAACGACTTTTTTGTGATGTTGGAGAATGATTCGTATAGGATACAGCACGACGTTATTTCTACGGTTTAATCTCGGAGGATTGATTACAGAGCGATTACGAATGTTAACGAATTACAATATTAATGTACGGACTGCTATATTCTCTCTCTATCTCTCTCTGTGCTTTTGCTAAATTTATTACACCCGGAGTTTAAAATTACGACGTATCAGGTTCTGTGAATGTGAGATTGAACTAATTTCAATGAAATTTTCGCGATTCCTTGGCGACAGGAATGATCGTTGTTAATTTCTAGACGATCGGGTGCTTGGCAGTGATTCAAATTAGATATTCGAGGATATCAGAGTTTGACAAATCTGAATTTTTCAACATTTTAACAGCCCGAATCGATTCACGTTATCGAAAACACATGGAGAATTAGAAAACTAGACTAAAAATCCTTATGCTTGTGTTATGCAGCGATGAGCCTCAATTCTGTTTTAGATGCTGATTGAAACTGACGGCCTGTCAAATATGCCGAGTGCAAACAAGCGACGGGTTTATATTCGTTTCTCCCGTTAATACATTAGGCCTTTGCTCTCTTGAGATGACGCAACACATTTTCTGCCTTCGACAATTTTCGGAATTTTTGAACGAAGCGCTAAATTGAAATTCTTGTTGTTTCAATTTTCCCTCTCTTTTTCAGTTCGTCAACCGAAAGGCACGTCTGGAACATTAATAACGTTTATATATATATACATATATATATACATATATATTACTTTCATAAAATCCACCTTACGCCGAGGATATATTATATTTAATATTAAATTTTGATAACATCCTCAAGGACCAGAAAACATACACAACACCTACGAGAAAAAATATTAAGCTCTAAATCCTGGAAGGGGAAGCAGCGATGCGGTAATAAATGTCCTCAAGCTGCACGAGGAAGAGCTTAGACCTTAAAGCTTCTATATCTATTTTAGAGCCTCGAATATTGGTGGTATATTATTTTCGCGCCTCGGAGCCGATAAAACTAAATTCCCGGCAGTTTTCGAACGGTCAATTTTATCTTGCGCTACATCTTCGTCGCGTATAATGATAACGATACAGGCCCGTTACGAGCGCGTGTGATTCGCGAATTATCGTTTTACGAGTCGATCCGTTATGCCGCAAGCTCAGCACCTCATCGTCTCCCTTTTCGGTCCAGTTACAGCATATACGAGGCTATCAAAAGCCGCTGGCGATTCTATGTCACGTCGGATTTACTCACGACCGCATAAATCGAACCACTTGAAACCTCGCGGAGCAGGCTCGAGCTGTACGGAAAAACGTGCGACTTATCCCTCCAGTGGAGAAATTCTATTCCCAATTCTTCTGCGAACCCACCCCCCGATGACGTCACCGTCCTGTCGATGTCACTACGCGGATTCCGCAAGGTCAAAGCTCCCGGAGTTACTGGGCGAGGGTCGGAGTTCGGACAGTGAACAAAACTCTTCTTTACTATCACGTCGAATTTTATTGCGGAAATTTTTATTAACTCCGATTAGTGCCTAAAAATTCGCACGAGGAATTCGAACGATTTATTCCAAAGAATTTCGAGACTTGGAACCATCGGAAATTTGGACTGTTTAGAATTTTTAGCATTCCACAGATCGATGGGGTTCACTGTGAAATATGAATCCTTGGAGCTTCCTCGTCACTTGGAATCGCTGAGTTGATCATCCGCAGGTTCGGAATTCTGGAACGATATAAAATACGGACTGACCAAGGGTTCGTAATTCTTCGCCTAGTTTCTCGTGATAATAATTTCTCGGGTTTTAACTCGGGCCGCGTTCCTTCTTCCGGAACGCAATCTTCGGCTAAAAATCTGCGGTAGAAGAAAATTTGCATGTTTTCAGATGCACGAGAGCGATACGAGAACTCAGCAATGAGGCGACGTTTGTTATCGCGGGAAATACGCGTTGCACGGGGAGAGATCGACGATAATGGGAACTCGGGAGCTCGGCTGAATTTTCGCTAAGCGTTTAACGCCGTCGTCTCGGGACTCGATCGTGCATCAGTCAACGAGCAAGTCTAGTGAAAAATTAAATTTCGGATTTTCCAGGCGATTCCCGCCTATCCGCGTCTGCCACCCGCTCCGGGATTTTCCGTGATTCCTGCCGAACTGGGGCCAAATCGGCTGCGGAAAATTCGCAAGCACATTTGACACACGTGCAAAGCCCATTTTGGATAACGTTACAGCGCTCTCGCCAACTCATATCCGATATTCCCACCGGTTCTCATATAATTTGCGAAAGATGTGCAAAAGCGTATGAAAATCTAGGGGGAGGGATGCAAGTTTCGGAAGGGATTCAGATTTCCTTTGGTTTCCTAAGCGATCGGGGTAAGAAAACTTCGACAAGGTGAAAAACATTCAGATTCGTTTAGGGTGATACATATTTGTCTGCAATTTGGACCCTCGCTAAGGAATCATAAGAATTGTTCGAAGATGTCGGTTCACTGGAAATGGAATATTTTCATTACCGATATATTACGAGATACGATCTTTCAAAAAATACAAATCTATGAAGTACTGGCATTACAAACAAAGCCTGAAAAAGCTTCGTACAATGGTTGAAAAAATGAGGTTATAATAATTTAGAATCTTCTCCATTTGGTGATCGTTAATAATATCGTTAAAATGTTGTAAAATCGAATATTTAACAACGCCAAAATGATAAAAAAAAAGCGTTTTGGTGAATTTGGAAACAACAGTTGTCGGAATGAAATTGGTCGTAATGTAATGAAATGAAACGAATCTACCAGATTTTTAACCATTTTGAAGTGATTTCAAACGAAGTGTCAATTTCTCAACTTTTGGTCATTAATTCCGGTACTTTGCACATTTTACGCTTAAGAAATCTTTGTAACTTGTATCCGAATTGAATAATTCATTGAATACTCAGTGTACGATTGTCTTGTAATAGAATTATTGATTATCATCGACGTTTTACCAACCAATCTTCTCAAAGTACGTAGATAATTAATATCCAGAAACAGAGGGTAGTCCGATTACCGTTATCTAGCAAAGTGACTTCAATTTTCACGTAGTAATCTAAATCTATGATATAAATACAGATAAGAGTTGTTAAAAGTTTCATGCAACGGATACGCCATTGCAGAAAATATAAAAAATTTTCGAAACCAACTACTTTTCTGAAGAGTTAAAAGAACCGCAACAACTAAAAGTAGATCAAACTTTGTTCCTCGTATCTGCACGATAATTGATAACAATTGAAGTAGATTTCACAGGCCCTGATATTTTACTTGTATCACTGATTTTTGTTGATACGCACTGATTTCTTACCAGCAACTGAGTTCTTTGTTAAATGATAACCGCCTGACCGAGTTCGTATTTTCGGTACTGGTCAAGGCGATCCCAAACCAAGCAGCCCAATTCTTCGATCTGGTTCGATACCAGAAATGCGGAATTCCGGGATTTCCAGTTCTGAAATTGGATTGGATTCCCCGACTCCCAGATGCAGAAGTGATTTGCTGCCGGTATCTTCACACTCGTCCGAATCCAAATACGCGACTCGCATACCTCGCTTCAATCGCCCGGGGCTGTCATCGCGAACTCGGAGTGAAAGAAGGAGCCACTCGCTTATAACGATGCTCCAAGTCTTCTAACTTACAAGCTATTACCACACCCGCTCACCTAACAGCGTTTAAACTACGTCGGATGTGCATCTCGGTGGCGAAGCGAGCGTCAAAGAGCGCCAAATGCACACATGTACCATAACACGTATTATATGCCGGTCAAACTCATCGCCGTAGAACTTTGGCTGTCACCGCGCTAATGCCGAAGGCGTTAATCGTTTGCAAACTGCGAAAAGAAAACGTTTCGCCAATTTTTAAGCGGCATCGCTGCTCATTCAGCGCGAAATTTAAAAGCGAGAAACACTCGGGCATGCACATATTTGCATTGAGCTAATAAAATCGTGGCTCTCGTTTCCTCCTCCGTCTTTTTGCACCGTGGTTGAGTAAAAATCGCGCGAATTTTACGAAAAAATTTATTCTTTTGCCAGAGACGAGAGGAATATTCTCGGCAGATTACGTCAAGGTTCTACGTTAATTCGGAATTGGAGAATTTCTCCACATTCAACTGTACTTAAATTAAATAGCCGCAGCTATGTTCGTGCCGTTCAAGATTCACAAAACGAGGCTTATACCCCGGCTATTTACGGACTTTCGTTTTCACGCCATAAGCGTAATCGGTTCCGCGTAGACGCGTACCTTCTGCAAGCTTACCGCGTTCACGCGTGCAATCGCCTTTCCGTCTGCATAGACAACGCGCATTGACGGAATTTATGCAAGCACTCGTCAACCTTGTTCTTATTCGCGTAATTAGGGTACGTCGTTTGCGATAATTCTTCGTCGTCGTCACTATTGTTAGATACCTTCAACGTTGCTTTCTAATCCTTAGGTACAGTTACGGAAGTTCGAGTTGGTTTCACCGAGGATCAAAATTAGGAAAATTACAGGGCTGATTGAAAAAAGTGATTGTAATTTAATTCTTTTTTCTTACCTTGATAACGTGATAGTTTCCTCACGTGTAATAATGACGACGAATCTTTCCGCTTTCCGCTTCGATTGTGTGACTGTGGAACTCAATGGACGAAATTGAAGCGCAACCTTGTCGATATCACTCAAACAGAAAGTCCTTTCTGTCTTACCGATACAGATTTAATATCATAGTTTATACGTATTCGAGATAATACAGAATCAGAGCCCAAGTTTGACCGTGAATGAAACCGCACTTCTTACCCATTTCTCACCTTATCTTTGAGACAGAACTGCGTAAAATAAAACCACTTCCCAGAGTTCAGCGAGTGATTTAAAATTCAGCCAAACACGCTTGTGTAATTGCTAGGCAACCGTCAGGTCAAAACTGAAGGTAAACACAGAAAAGATAGCCACTATTAGGCTCGTGCTAAACGCCGACAGCACGGAACCGCGCAAATGTCTAAGCACAAATATGTACAAAGGTGAAAGAGGAAATGAAAGAAACGTCGATAAAAAGTTCTCTACAGCGAAAGTCTAGAAAGAATTGCGACGGAACGAGTTCTCGTCCGACTTCGCTAACGAATATGTTTTTTCGCGCTCGATTGGTTAAACATTGCGTATAATTATAAAAACGTTGTAAAAACGGGCCGCCCGTGATTCGCGTTTGCCGAGCTTTCGCGACTCTCTGCAGCGTCCGCGCGCGAAAAGCTCGCGAAGACGAAGAGGCGTCGCGACGCGTGTCCCGGGCCGCGGGTGTCGGAGCGGCGCGAATTTTGCGACAGTAGTAGACGGCGTGCACTGCCAGACTGCCGTACGCTGTGTTGACACGAGGAACGTGGGGCGGCTTCTGGCGCATGCCGTCCGAGTCAGCGTCCCGCACGGTTTCTGACTGACTGGTTAACTTTTGCGATGAATATCCGCGCCCGCACCGACACACGGACGTACATTCGGGGATGTGTAAAAGGCCGGACTCGTGCCTCGCGTCTCTCGATCTCGCGATCGGCACACATCTCTGATATTACACCTAGGCAGAGACCGCGATCTAGATCGTAGATATGACGAACGAACGAAGGAACGAACGATCGATCGAACGACCGCCGATCGCTTGTTCGACGTTACCACTTTTCACCGCGATCGTTGTACAGCTTGATCCGTGTCGCATTGCGTCGCTGTATTACGGCTGGTACCCTTGACTTTTTTAATCCCATGCGGGAGCTGGCGGCAGCTGATTTGAAACCGAGGTACAGCAGGCGAATGCGCGAATCTTTGCGTAGGTGATATTTATGCGGACGATGATCGAGGCGATCGGATCTTTCATTCATGCGTGATGCAATCGCGCGATTTTTTTTTTTTTCGAATCTTTTTAGTGCAGGCGAATGACTAATCGGAGGCCAAGACGTACATCCGTATCTTTCTCGATGTTTCATTCTGATTCAAACTTTCTTTTTCACTGTTCTTGCGTTATGGATAATGAGAAATTCGTTTGGTCACGGTGCTTCGAAAAGCTCGTAAATTCTTGTGACCGCAAGTTTGTTTAATTTTGAAATTTTATTACAGAGGTCGAAAGCTCGTTTGAAAAAAGAAAGAGGAATGAATTGTCGTCGTAATTTTACTCTCGAACTGTTACTTTCGAGGCGAGTCAAAAAGAAACCACGATCTCGTCGTTGATTATTAAACCGCTAATGTCTGCGTAAATCTCCTCGAGGTTTCAACGTCGATCGATCCAAGTGATTATCCGCAAATCACCTTCCAACGAAATCACTTCAGACGGCACCGACCCATCTTTCAATCAATATTCGAGAATATGCTTCGATCATCCTCTTCCTATGTATACTATAAACAAAACAAACGTCACAGATTCCCAGAACCAAAATTGATTTCCCCTTGGTATCTGATCGTCGTATAATAACGACTGGCCGATCGAGTAACAAAAATTAACGTTCCAAATACACGAATGGCGAAGAGTTAGAATCGGGTTCATTGATGGAATAAACTATACCAGTATCGAAAGTCTTTCGAATCGGGTATCGAGGAGCGTATATATCACGTATACATATATATAATTACCGGAGATTCGACCAGGCACAATTATAACACGTTTCCAAATTCAGGTTCGCATCGTAAATCCTTTAACGACCGAAAGTAGCCGACCTGCATCTTGCCCCTTGCCAAACACCTCGACGATATCGCGTGGGGCTCGTATAATAACCACCGAACATTCGATTGGCCCGAAACGAGTCGCTCTGCTCGGACTCTGACGCTCCGTGAGACGAGATCTCGGGATTAGTTTCGATGAATACACTAACGACGGGTGATTCCGGCGAAGCTTTGCACCGATAAGGACGCGGACGTTCGGAGGGGGGGTAATCTCGTCGCGAATGAAAACGATACAGGTACGTAATCTCGGTTTGATCTCGTAGCTCACCCACGTCGCGAAGCCCTTCGGGATTAATTTATGACGCCGATCGCGGCTGGCCGTCGATCGATTCGAGCGAATCGCCCGTCCCCGCGTACAACGGAACGATTAAATCCGTTCCTGGTCTTCGCACCTTCGCACCCCCGACTCTCCGAGAAACTCGATCCTGTCCTTCGCTTCCCTTCGCGTCCCTTCCTTTCCTCGGAATCTAATTTCACCCCTGCAACACCGATTCGCGAGATCTTCGATTTTATGGATCGGGAAAACCCTCGCGAAAGTTTATATTCGCAGGGGTTGAAATAAGCCGGGGTTGTATTATGCAAATATAGAGAATCGCGTTGAAAAAAAGTTCAAAGAATAAGGGAGAGAAAGTATCTCGAGAAATTGGAGGAACCCTGAAAGTGAACGTGGTTTCGTACCCGTAGGTACCGAAAGTCAACCAATCTTCACATTTTTCTCCTGGGAAATTAAATCGCAAGAAAGTATCGCCCGGACTTCGCATACTATACGTGCGATGTCTGTATCGCTGCACAATCGTGTATCCTCCTCGCGCATTGTCCCCGAACTGCAATTGCGTCGGGTCCGCGATACGAGCTGGTTTATCGCGCGATGCACTTATCCTGGGAGAGAGGATGGAGGCGGAGAAGGAGGAGGGAAACTTTTCACCTTAAAAACTTTGCGGGAAGAGATCCGAGCTGCGTTCGTAATCGCAACTCGGACCGACTCGGCTCCTGCAAGCCACCGTGGAACGAACTATGAATTATAATCGGTCTTACGGTTGTCCGAACACGCGCTCTGATACAATTCGACCATATTTCAAGTCTCTCACCTACTCGGAGAAGGCAGCAACCGCGTTGCCTAGGCGCCCGTATTCACTTCCGAGGCTTAACCTACTTCCTACCCCATTTACCACGGTAAATAGCGCCCGTCGATATCGATAAATCGAGGTGGATAAAGATTTTCCCGTTTTTATGATTGGCAATTTTTTAATTCCCCATATTTTTCAGGATTAAAAAATTTCATAATATTCATCTTAGCGCAGCGATGTTTCAGAGAAATATGAGCTTCGGTTACAACGAAACCGTGGCGACATAAAACTCGTAGGAGTTTCAACAATCGCGCGACTTGTTAACAATAATTCAAACGCGCGATAAATTTTCTTCCTCGGGGATATTTTTTCTCGACGGATATGCAGGATCCGCGCCGTTTCCTCTCTTTGTATGTTTTTTTTTTTTTTCTTTCCTTCTTCCTTTTTTCCCTTTTCTCCAAAGAGAGAGTCAGAGCTATGCGTCGGGATCCTGCGCGTAGACAAACGTTCGAATGACGAATACCTACGTGATCGGAATTCATTTATTCCCACTTATTGGACGTATCCAAATATTCGTTTCCGGCACGAGAGGCCCTCGGGACGTGTGAGACGTCGCGTAAGATCGCGAAAATTATTTCGCACGGTTATAATGCGATTTAGCGCGAAAAATTCATCGCGCATATCGCGGTTGCCAAATTTGTTCCTCCTTGGGCACGAAACAGCCGCAAACCCGATACGCGGCGCGGAGAGAATAATTTTTCAACCAAGTAACGGCGAAGGGTTGTCTCCAGCCGGGTATTTACCGCCTTGCAATTATCCTGATTACAGGTTCAGCTGACACAAAAACAGGTTGTGTACATGTATCGTGGTAATATTGAATATACGCGACGATTTTGCGCACCGGGATATGCGCAAATTTCCAAACTGCCCTGACCGTATAACTGCAGCACTAAAAAAACGCGAGATCGTTGAATTTCCGGAGAAAAATTATCCTTATTGTCCTTATTTCGGTGTCACTTTTTTTGGTTTCTCTAACTTCTAACGGATCGATCTTTTCTATTCACCACTTGTGCACAGGTAAGGCCCGATATTTGGGCACGTATGCATGCACGTGGCGCATCGCTCTCTCTCTCTCTCTCTCTCTTTCTGGCATTCTTGCAGACCACCCTGTGCACAATTATCCTTACTTTATGGTCATTCCGATTCTAGAAACGTTTGCCGCATTAATTCTGTCGTTGTAATTCACGGATGCGAAACTAGCGAACTAGAATAGCACTATAACTAATAGCTGCACGACAGATATACTCGCCTTACTACCGCGGCTTATACTTACTTTGAGTAGCTTTCATCTTGCTAAAATCTTCTCGACTTTATGACGCACGATTTACTTACTCTCCTAGATGCAGGATATTTTTATTCTTATGATCCACAAAAGTCACGTTTTTTTTTTCTATACTTTTATTTCACATTTCAGCTTTTCGCGTTCATTTTACTTACCCTCGTTTATTTTTCGGACTTTAGTACAGTCTAGAAAGTTTCATATAATTTTAAAAACGGAATTTTACCCTTCAAGAAAATCATTTTCGTTTCATTATCGTTTTAACAGTAACATGGTTTCGGTTGAACTGTTTTATTTTGTTATCCGTACGTTGCCGATAGTCTATTTTACGTATAGGAATTAAGCCTATCGAAATGTGTTTTTTCGGTTTTCACCTATCGAAGCTCAATGTTTTACTCCCGAGTTCGATGGTAGCTTAATTTTTTTCTGTCGACGGAGCTTTTGTTCTTTCGAAATAATTCGTACGGAAAAAATGTACGAACGAAATACAAAGAAAAAAGGTGTCAAAACACTTTTCTCCGCAGTTCTTTTGAGACAGGTTATCGAACCTCTACTTTTACACATACACCAACAGATATGTACGTCACATATTTCTCCTTCCGATGTTCTGAATTTTTCGACGAATATTATATCACTTTTCACGTGCGTGTTACAACCCATTGTCGAATATGTCGCGATAAGTTTGGCACCTTATACGTGTAAGCTATTTTACTAGCGGTATTGTTAGACGAGTGTGCGTTGGAGCTCTGTTATTATCGAATAATTAAAACGACACTACGGCGTCGCGCTGCTTATTCAAATACTAATTTGCGCCGATGTAAGACGAGGTAAAATCGAACGTTAAACCAATAGACGCACGACTCGAGTGATTGTCGAAAACCTGCTTTCAGAACGCGGATAGGTAGGTATATATTCCTCCTGAGAAGAGCGACGCTTGATTTAGCCGTTGCTCGAAGCCTCTGAAATTTTGCCTTTCCTATGCCCCTCGGGCAGTATCGTGCAAACCGGACTTCGATAGTCTTTCATTCATGAGAAATCCGCTTCCTATATTCCTGCGTGTGTACATTAACATACAGAGGCTGTAACATGCTTGCGAAATATATCGTAGATGCGATTCCCGATCATTCACCGAGGTTAAATCGGATGCCTCCGTCGCGTCTCTCCGTAAACGATTTCATCCCCCTAATCCTACGATAATAAGCTTATACATCCACGGATCCGAATATCTGATTATTCGTACATGAAAGCGACGCAGGAATATAGACTCCGAGGTTTTATTTTAACGATAAGAGAGAGGACTCGGTTAGTCGAATTGAGCCAATTTCGTTCCTTATGTATCTTCAACATTGCAACTGTTACGTGCGTCCCAAATCATCAATGGAATACACCCTTATCGTTTTTTGCTGTTTTCTCTATCACGTCGAACGAACCAAAATCTATTTTCTTTTTTACGACGATGACGATAACTTCTCAGATTCGATTCGATATACAAATATTCACAAACTGATACGGTTACGGGTACTCGTCGTATCTTGTCTTCGTAATCCAATCGAAGAAGAAATTGGAGAAATGCGATTCTTGAATCGTAGGAATCGGAGCTGATCGTGCGGTTTCTAAACCTGAGGCCTGAACCGCGTTTTACCGTCGGTTGATAACGGTTATGCCACATCTACGATACGTAGCGTTTTGCCTTTGCACTTGCGCAATTTTCATGACTTTCACTTTTACACGAATGTAGTTGATTATAGGCGCGTATAGAGGAAACGAGGAGGTGAGAAGATGGAAGGGCAAGTCGCGAGACTCGCAGCTTGTATTCGTGTCCGAGTCGAGTGTGTGTTACCGTAGTTACTTGCCATTCAAAGCCTCGCTTGCTGATTCGCCGGTGTTCCTAACCACCTCGTGATTGCTCCGTAAATGGGACCACACCACACGCCGATTATCCACCTTCGGGGAGTAATAAAAAAATCCTGTTAGACTACATGCTGCGATTTCTTGCGCATCACATTCACAGCTCAAGCTGCTCGTGTAAGAAAACGACGAATAATTATTACGCGTATCGGATGTTATCCATGCTTTAACTGCTCGTCAATTGCCCGTGGCCCAAATAACTCGTTCATCTCTTTTGTACGTACCTCTTGGTCGGTATATGTATACATGTGTATACGTATATACATGTATTAAATTTTTTCCCTCGTAGCGAGATTACGTTTTCATAAAAATAGACCACGTTGCGGCTACATCCTTATAGAAATATATAACCTGGTATACATTGACGATAAATCCAGTTTGTTGTTAAAACTCAAGCTTGGGTCAAAATACGTCGTTATCTTGATAAATCGATCCATCCATCCTGCATCTTTCGTACCGGACGAAAACAATGTTGAAAAAGTGCTAGCTGACGTTAAACAGGAAAAATAAACAAGTAACCGTTAGCTTGTAAAATACCTTACGTAGTTGAGAGTTTTATGAATTGAGACGAAAAACTTACGGCGATTTGGCGCCTGCGCGGATCTGAGTCACAATTTTTTCACCTACGGAATTTTGCAAGTACTTTTTAATCGGCTGATTTTACCCGGAATTCACGAAAGTTAAGACGATAAAGCTACTCGTAACGTGCAGAATCGATATCGACAATCTCGTCGATTCGAATAACGCAAATCGTTGCCACGCTGCACCCATAGAAATATGAGGTAATCCATAAGGTGGCAATTATGTAAATAATGCGATCCGCGATCGCGTGGCTTAGTTTATAATTACCGTCTATAAGGTGCACGCGGGATCGCACTCGGCATTGTGTTTTATACGGATTATTATTTATTATATTTTACATGAAAAAGGTCGCGAAGGCGGGGCATTTAGCCCGTTTGTAACAGCTATTTTGAAATCGGGGCTTCCGGGATCATTTCGTGCGGGTTAATAACCGCACCGCGAGGCTTTTCGTCATCGTACAAAGCTACAAACGTAAATGGGGCTCTCGGAATTCACGGTTGTCACCGCTCGTTATCTCGATCACTCTCGACAGTTTCACTCGGGCAGATTGATAGGAGAATGCCTGTGCAAAAAATTCGGGCAAATTCGCGGTGTGCAGAAGCCCGGAGTTATACACCTGCTAATTAAGATGTCGCTTTAACTCGAACGTGTAATATACTTTATATTTATGTATAAAGGTGTACACGTACATAAACATCCAGACGAACATCACGCGTGTTTCGCGAACTTTCCGGAGGAGAAAGGTTGCGGGTCACCCGGCTGATCGTTACCTTGCCATTTCGCCCCTTGTAACACCGAGTAATGTACGTGCTGGAGAACTTCGTGCGGTGTAACTTACGTAATTAGCACGTTTTTCCCTGACCTGTGACAGGTACATGGCGACACCTGACAGAATAAAGGCCAAGCCAAACAAATATGACAACCACGAGAGAGACTTGACCAATTTCCAGAGGTCCCCGGATAAGACTCCCCGAGAAGACGCCTAGGCGATGAGTCGGCATCGATAAATACCTCGTGGCAATGTGCCTTGTTTAAATTTTCCAGATTCAATTAACGTACTAAGGTTAAATTATCGTTGTCTATGTGACCACGAATTACTTAACTAGGAAACAAATCTTCATACAACATCTACGAAGCCTGTGGCCAATCATCGAGGATCTCCATCTGCCTCTTACGAACGGTAGTCGTACTGTGTCACCGTTCGTAATGATTATCAGCGTTTTGAAGTTAAGTAAACCGTTGTAAAATAACTTGACGTTTCATTTTGATATAATGGAAACTTCTGTAAATTTCGCTTCGCACCTTTTGTTTAATTTAGAATCACTTCAACAGAGTTTCCACCTAGTAGTTTTTTCGAGTCACCTATTTCATACCATTTATGTAAAACAACACGAGCGACGTAATCAACTTGGGAGCCTGTTGGCGTATTTTAACGTGTATGTACGAATGGATGAGTGAACGACTATTTAAAGATACGTATCCGGCATTATTAAGAGATCCTCTTTTTGGATCGTGAAACATGATCAAAATAAAGAAAATTGTGACACTCGGTAAAATGTGCCTGGTATTCCTTTTGTTAAAATAAGTTTCATCTTCACTTGTGGTGTAAATTTCCAGTTATTCTCTCTTCGATTATTAAAATATTAACATGGCCACTTGGCACTAACGAAACCGTTACAGACCTCGTGACAATGTTAACAGTATCAGACGTTCGTAGACGAATCGCAACTTAGCCTGGACGATGATTTATCGCCAGAGTGCCGTTCACCCTGCGTCGGATAAATCCAAGGATTAGAATCTACACTGAGAGAAATTTTTATTTCCTGTTACCGCTCGGTTCTTGACTATTTTCATTTTTGACCACAATCGAAAAATATAGTTCCAGGTAGAAAATGAAAATTAATTTTCTAGCCGTTACCGGAAAGTCTAGTATCCGTTACTATTCTTTCTCATTACGATCATTGTTGCTAGATTTTCTTGCGACCGTCGCGAAAATTTAACGCTCGTGCAACGATAAATCGACGTTAAAGCCTTGTTTGACTAAAAAAGTATAGTAAACCTCACAAACTGATTTTGCGTTGCAATAACCAAAAAAGGATCGACGATAGCGCAAACTGGTTACGCGTACCTCGTTTTTCGCAATTCTACCAATATTCAATCAGTTTTTTTAACGATACCGCGAACCTCAAACTATATACACATCATGGTATACATACATACATAGTACATACCGTAGACCGGCTTTGAAATTGTTCAATTATTATTTATTCATTGTACACATAGAAAATATTACGCACGTATATGATACATCATATATTATTTCAAAACGCCTTCAGACTGATATATATATATATATGTTTTGGTATGTAATTGTTGTGAATTTCACCAAGTATTTTGTGTTGCATGTATTATTTATAACATTATATTATCCATACGTATTGTGTATGATTATACGATGGGCAGAGGTGAAGTCCGTGTACGCCATATTAAATATCAATTTATTAACCATATCTCCTAATAATAGATACTTGTAATGTAGATTTAGCGTGACATTTAAATATACATAGAAAATTATAACTTTACATAATTATCTCATCATTTATTTATTATTATCATATATAGGTATGTATATATCTAATATGTGTTTGCTGGTTTTTTGACTAGTTTTTGTTGTTGTTTTTTTTTTTTTTTTTTTTAATCTAATTTCGTTTTCTTTCCTTCACTTCGTTACACTAGAAATACGTGTCTATAAAAATGTTCCGCAGGAGTGATTTCGCGTGATCGTTGTAAACCAAAATGAAACGAATAGAAACAGAAAATAAAAAAAAAACAAAAAAAACGAGAAAAAAAAACAAACAAATACGTAATAATAAAAGAAACAAAGTTAGAAAATGGTCGAGAGATGAAAATAGAGAGGGCAGAGAAGTACATATTATCGCGTTTAAGCGCGCCAGTTTTTTCCTACTTTACCAACGTAAGGTGATACACGTAGTTCGTTTATACAGCCGTGAGTCACAATGCAATCGAATATCCAACGTGTTTTCCCGCGAGTTCTCTTCGTCGGAATTTCGTTCCCGTCGGTAATACCGCGTCTACAATTAGAGGGAAATTTGGGTACAAAATTGTTCGACCTGTGCATAATGCGAAAAAGTTCGCGAAACCTGACAACGAGTCGAATGCGCGAATTAAGGATATCGGATAACGCGATAAGAGGGAATAAGCGTACCGCATGGTAAGGAGAGTATTGAAAGTATATTGGGTACAAGTTTTATTTCAAATATATTAACGCCTCTCCGTGATTTTTTAAGATTTTTTATATATCGTGTAAGAAACAATGACAAAAATATGTGTATTAAATATCAGAATTGCAGCCCCTCGCGCTCATTTTTCCCCGGTGAATTTCTTTTTCCCCTCCTTCTTCTCCATTTCTTATCATTGTACTTCAATTTAAAAAATGAGAGATTCGTTCTTCGTGAGGTTGTTGTTTTAATTTTTTTTTTTTTATTCTTATTTTCCTACCCGGTCCGAGGCACGCTGGAAATTGCATTGCAGGGAAACGCAGAGGACGGCGTGAAGGTGCAACTCTGAGTATGAAATTATATTACATCGACAAAATTATGAGAAGAGCTTACATGTCACAGTGTCGTGCGATTCATCGATTCGTGCGCATTTTGACGCGTCGTGTTTTTCTTTTACTTTTCTTCTTTCTACATTTATTTTTTTATTTTTTTTTTTTTTCTCCTACGATACGTGTAACATTATACAGAATATATGTATATATGTATACTAGATATAGATTTCGTAATAAATATTGTGTTTACATAATGTATGTATAATATTACAATCGACATCTTCAAGTCAATTATTATTGATCTGTATTGTATAATAGGTGTAAGTACGTTACAATTTTCTAACGAGTTTTTCATATCATATTTAAATCACATCTATATATAGGTAACTTACACATCTGCCGTACAGTCACAGCGTTTTAATTAACATTTTTTTTTTTTTTTATCATTTATTATTTAATTCCGTGTATGTATGCACGTATTTACGTACGTATTTATGTACGTGTACGCGAGTAGGTAAGGGCGACGTTTTTGATCTTTTGTCACAATCCGTCCAAACACCTTATGTTTACAATAATAATGGTCAATGTATTACACGTAATACCTACCCTAAAATCACTCCGACATTAACAGGGTACATCTGATTACCGCGAGGTTTCCTCGCCTCCCTTCTTCGCCTAATTGACAAATGCAACATATCCTTGCACCTGCGTGCATTTGTCGCCTTGTGACGTAGGCAGACACGGTATTCAAGAGTGTAATCCGTGCAAACGTGTCAGAGCAGTCGTACTTTCTTAATTATTTCACCGCGAGTGGCGCGAGTTGCGCAAAACACCAATTCGACATCGTTATCACTTTATCAGACACTTGGTGCTAGTCGGTCGGGGTGCAAACGGCAGACTTGAGTGACGCTAGATTGTTCGGATATTAACACACATACACACTCACAGGCGAACAAGGACTCGCCTATCAAGATTATATATATATATATACATACATTTAGTTATAACCGTAATTCATTTAATAGTTTGCGCTTCGAACATTCTTAAAAATACCAATTTTTTTCAAGTCAATGCTTATTTTTACTCTATCTAATACCTGCTCTTATTTATCTACCACCGTATTGTTTTTTGAATTTATTTCATTAAATTTTTTCTTCCACGAGTCTTGTTGCAGGGGATTGAAGATCGAGTCACGTCTTCTCAGATCTGTGGGGTGTGGTTTTTGTCTTCTGCACATCCGTTCCAATATGCAGGGCGTATAATTCTACGTATCATTTTTATCGAAAAATTTGTTCACCTTAAATTCACTTCTTGGTCACATTTTACATTGTACAGCTGTCAACTGCAGTTGCAGCTGCGCAGTGTTAAAAACTTGTTTTTTTATTTTTATTTTTATTTATATATATATAGAAAAATACGGAGGCAGAATGCGTAGAAGCGAAATTGAAAAACGGTTTCGTTCCGTTCAATCGTCTTTCGATTTCACTTCCGTTTCTTCGTTTGCGGTAATTTTCATCCGCCAATGATACTTGTATTATATGTAAATAATTAACGGATAATCTGACGGGTAATTCATGGCGTTTGGACAGAGGCAAGACACAACGGTACGATTTTATTCCATCCATTTATACGATGTGTATATATATATATAATATGGTGAGACGTGAAAGTAAAAATTTGAAAAATAAGCAAATTAAATTTATTTCGAATCGGCAAAAGCTCCAAGCTGCGGCAGGTATTCGTATGAATTTTTAATGCGTACAACCGCGCCATATTATTTCCCGTCCCATTTTTCACCCGCGGGATGATCGCGTTCCTTTTCTTGTTCCCCGGTTATTGTTGTATATAATATTATACATGGTTGCCGTTAACATCGCGCGATCGCGCTTTGTCTCCGAGGCAACCTTTATGGGTTTCATTGTAAATTGATATTAATTTCTAACCTCCCCCATTCCGACGCCGCAATATCAAGGGAAGCCTGCCGTGTTTTTATTTCGTTTCATTAACGACGGACGTCAAGCTTCGCCTGAAACCTGTCCGTTCCACTAATTACTCTCAATTACAACCAATCATCCCGCGTCTAAACGCGACGTAGAATATAACCAGACACCGTTTCTACACAGCCTCACCAAACGCGAATGTATTATACAACGGGCGGAATAAATCGTCATGTAACGGAAACCCTCGGAAAGGGTGGAGGTCAAACGTTGGAATGGCCGGACGATTCAAGGGTCGTGGTATTGAATTTTTAAAGACGCGAGAATCTGGTTCGTTGAATGCCAAATTTGAAGAAAAAAAGAAAATTTAAGAACGGAGAAATCGAATGTACAACGTCGAAAATATATATAAAAAAAAAATGGCCAATCGTCGTACTTTCCACATTTTTCATAAATTTGCACCTTCATTCTGATCCTTTTGTATTTTAACTTGTCGCGTGTTTAATCAGTAACGTAAAGATATTTCGGAATCGTTAGAATTTCTGTACTATTCAACTTTTGCTCGGATGCCGGTTCCACATTTTTACAATTAGACATTTTGACTTTTCGATGTTTAGGCTCTCCCTGAGTTTGGAAATATGACAAGTTTGACTATCGAGATGTTTGAAGACTCTATCCTCCGGCCATTCTATAATTATCTTCCGCCACCAGCCCTCGGAAAATTGGGACGGCCACGGACTTTACCTCGGTTTTGCTTCTAGCCACGGGCCAAGATGTCGGGAGGAATCTGGTTTGAAGATCGCGCGTCGCGACAATCGAGTGGGTGAGAATAATAGTTTGGTGAAAACAATGGGGCTCTCATGTCGGGGACACTCCACGCACCGCGTGCTTCGGGTTAACAAAGCGGAGCAAGAGACCCACGTGCTCCAAATTTTTTTTCCCCTCCTTTTTCTCCTTTTCCTCTTCTTCTTTTTACGCCGAATTTCTATGCAACTAGGTGGGAAAGGAGCGCGAGAGAAAGGTGGCGGTGGAAAAAGGCGTCCGAAGAAGAAAAGAAGGAGAAGGAGAGGGACCGAGTCCCGGGCTAATATCGATTTACACGTTGACAGAGAAAACGCGAGATAAACCACGATCGCCTAATAACCACCGGTGCAGGGGTACCGGGACACGATAAAGGAGACGCGGTTCCTTTATCACAAAATTCTGGGGCACCGCCGCCTCGTTACAGATAATCCGACCTTGTTGCAGGGTCGGGAATGAAAGGATATCTGCGATAAATAAACACCTGCGCGAGACGCCGAATCACCTTATATACCGCAGGCAACGAAATTGGCATCGTTGAACTTCGAATAAATATATAATATATATACGTGTATATGTATTTATGTATGTATGTATATAATATATAGGTATATCATCTACATATATGTACATATATATGCGTGTGTATAACGTATATAATTTATTCCCATACGCGAGGTTTTCGGCGGCTTGTTCAATTCGCCGACGAAACACTTTTACGTTATTCGTAACATATTATTACGCACATGCATATAGCGAGCCTCGCGCACCAAGGAACGTTTCGTATTAGTTTATATGTAACTGGCCTCAGTATTAAAGGTAGAAAAATTGCTTGGGAAAATCGAATAAAGAGATCCGTATATGAAATCGACTTTTTTTCAATCATTACATATTTTCTCTTCGGAGACGATCTAAGGTTTCTCACGAAGAAGGTTCGCAGACCCGAAATATATTGCGGCGAGTCATATCATTTATTAATTTTTTTTTTTCTTTTTTTTTTCTTTTTTGTACTGGAAAAATTATAATCTTACAACGATTTCCGCATAATTTCAAATAACTTGGGACGAGTTTCGATTGAAACTAAAAATCGAGTTTACCCAAATGATAATCACACCCTCATCTCGTTTAATTGCGATGTGAGATCGCGTCGTCTGTGTGTTTTATTCCTTGATATCGCTATATAAAACAGGGACGCAAGTTAAAACGAAATCATCAACAGTTCCTTGGCGATTAGTATACCTAACTATACCGATATGATTTCTTTTAAATCCTGTTTTCAAATATTTTCGAAATTCATTAAACATTAATTTGACTCACTTATCTTCTTTCATCTTAAAGTGGAAAATATATTATAATATAACGAGGTCCGGCACAACCCGCTACCTATTTTATAATGTTATCAAGTGTACATGTATACAAATACTGACATCACATCTAATTGTAAACATTATTACAACAATAATAGTAATAATAATAATAATTATTATTATAATAATACTAATAATAATTGTATATTATATTACATGCATATTTATATTGTATGTATAATTTCATTACCGTAATATACATAAAATTATTTACACATATAACACATGTATATGTATAATATTACCATGTCAATGAGAAAAATGAGTCATATTGTTATAAATCTTATATAATTATTATATTGGTATGCAGGCATCGAATAAAACTGATGCTGGTCTCGAATCGAATCTTATATAGCAAATATTCAAATCGCCGGCTCACTTTGAGATATCTATAGACTCTTTGTTGGGATCGCATGGTTCGTGGTGTGTGAAATTATGACAAAATATAAGAAGAAAAAAAAACAAACACCTCACTAATGACAAACGAAGTACATATATATGTATACATATGTATACATATATATATATATATATATATGTAAATATATATGTAAAAATGAAAAGATAAAATTCTCGTGTCATAGCGTCGGATGTCCAGTTATTGGCTCGAAGATGAAGGTGAGCTGGCGAGAGGTTGTAAATTTCACGAAAATTTTCTCATCGTCAGAAATTTTGTGCGTACAACGTGTATTGAATGGTGAAATTCCAAACGCGTTGAATAATAGCGAGTGATTACTAATGACGTTCGGTGTCGAGGACTGTCATCCGCTGATACCCGCCACTCTGTACACACACGTATAAACGATTCGATAACGTATGCAAAATTTCCATACGCATCGGGCAGTCTGCACAGCCAAACGTTGGATGATGCCTGCAGGAGCGGTTTGATTTCGTTTGGTTTGTTAGCCGATTGTATTTTCCGTGGATTGGCTCATAGGTACGCACATATGTACAGGGTAGATACGTACATACGTGTATGTATAATCGCTGGATCGATATTGTGTGCCGAATGAAACGATGCAGGTCGTTTTTCCATGCATCGGTGCGGGGGGGGGGGGGGGGGGGGGGGACTTTTCATCCCCTGGCTAACAAATCTAAAACATGGCATTTGCTCCTTTGTTTCCTTTCTTCGAAATTTTAACCCAACGCACAGCACGCGTTATACGCGTAAACACCCGCAGACACGGACGAACTAGTGTTTGAAATGTTTGATTTCAATATATCTAGATTACACGATAATTGAATTGAATATATTGTACAAAAGAAGTGGAAGAAAAAGAAAAATTACATGTTTTTTTTTTCTTTTTTTTAAATAAATTCAAAAAATTTACAGACATTCATTATACGTATTTACACACAACGTCGTTTGATATTTCCACTCACATCAATTACATGATTGACTAATTAGATATTAGAACGTCGCTTGGCCGGATCGAGGAACCTCCCTCTCCCTGCAGCAGCTGGGCGACAAAGGAGCTGATATATTATTCGTATTTCACCCGACAATAACGCACTGCACTGTCTTCTCTGGCGTATCGTGTATAAAGTATTACACATGCACACGTGCACCGATTTCGGTACAACGAAACTTGCTGATTACGCACGTAATTCGCGAGACGTAAATATTTTGGCGCCGATACGTCTTACGCAGACCTTTGGATTGAGGTTAACAACGACAACGGGAATAAAACATCGATTGACAATTATAGATACTAAATTTAGTATGTACGTATAATATTGAATACGCGTACGCATCGCGTAGGTGTACGAAGTAAGTGGTCGCTTGTGTAAGTGTGTATATATATATATATATATATATATATTATCTTTGGTTCGGAATAATTGTTTCGCGACTGGAGAAAGAAAAAGAAACTTCGAGTGAGGGAGAAAATAAGAAATATAACCGAATGACACGAATTTACTTGGGTATAGTGTATACGAGTATATGACGCAGACGATCCGCGGCATGATGAAAAATCGTCCGGCACACGCGTATTGCTTATCCTTCGGCACAAACTTTAAATACGCGGAGTTTCACCCTCGCGAGGAGAATTGTTCGATCGGGGGTTAGGGGGATAAGAATAACGATGATATGAGAGACGGTGTAACAACAACAACAACAACAACGACAACAACGAGTCGAAAATCCGGGCATCTCAGACTTGGGTGAGGAGGGTGAGCTGGGTTCCGTTCTTAACGGCCTCCCTGGCCGAGTCCTTCGAGGAGTCCTTGTTCTGCGCGTGGTCCCTCGACTCGCTGGTGACGGTTATGTTGGACCGAGAAGTCATGGTGACGGCGGTAGTCGAGTGCTCGGCCTTGCTGATGAGCAGCCCTCGTTCCCCCTCCTCGTCCTCGAGGTCGCCCCGCGAGTGACCCGAAGTCGCTTTGTTAGGCTGAAGCCTGTCGGCGTTGGCTTTGTTCTTCCTCGGGAACACGCTGTTCTCGATGTGGAGGGTGGCGTTGACGTCCTTGCCGGCGGCGCAGGTGCAGGCCTTCAGGAAGCTCTTCTTGAAGTTGTCGCTCAGGAAGGCGTAGAGGATCGGGTTCATCGCGCTGTTCGAATAGCTGAGGAACCCGGCGAGGAGGAAGGTCGTGATTATGACACGCGACTGGCACTGTTTCGGGGGTGTGTAGATCAGGGCGACCTGCGTCAGCCAGTAGGGTAGCCAGCAGAGCACGTAGACGGTGATTACGGTCAGGACGAGCTTCGTCACCTTCCTGTGGGAGCGCTTCTTCTCCTTGGACTTGTTCTTCGGTCCGACCGTTCGCAGCTTCCTTATTACGAGGAAGTAGAAAATGAGAATCAGGATCAGGGGTATGGCGAAACCGAGTATGAACGTGTACAGGGTGAAGGTCGTCTGTCCGCCCTGGTTGGCGTTGTCCGGCCAGAGGATGTTGCAGCTTATCACACCCTCCGCCGTCTCCATCGTGTTGGCGTAGAGGAACACGGGGATCATGAAGAGGGCGCTGGTCCCCCAGGCTGTGAGCGATACCACCCTCGATATGAAGGGCGTGCGAACCTTCGGCGAGGATATCGGGTGGCATACGGCGATGTACCTGTCGGCGCTCATTATGAAGAGGAATATACTGCTGGTGAACTGGTTTATGCTCGTGGTGATCATGTAGGCCTTGCACATTATCTTGCCGAACGTCCAAGACTGGAGGCTCATCGTCGTGACCAGGAACGGTATGCCGATGAGGAAACACTCGTCGGCTATGGCGAGATTCACTATGTACATGTTCGTCACCGTTTGCATCTTCGAGAATCTGAGCACCACGTATATCACGAGAGTGTTGCCGAGGAGCCCGACCACGCAGACGGTCGCGTAGAGGATCTGCGTGACGAGCGACACTATCGGCAAATCGGCGTCGCAGTTCGGCTCCATCGTGTCATTCTGGCTGGCGTTGAACGCGCTCAGATTATCGAACAACGACTCGGTGTAGTTGAGGATTATCTCCGAGTTCAGAGCCTCGCTGCCGGCCATCCTGGGCGCGACCGCTAATCGCTGCGGATCCACTCACTGACTATCGGCAGCGTCAAGTCCGCGGTACCATGTCAATGGATCGAGTCTCCGTTGCGGAACTCCGAGAGGTCGGAGGACCGGCCGCCTCCCATCCAGCAGGTGTACTGGATGCTCATCGAATCTCGGTATCGGGAAAGTTTTTTCACCACAAGTCGGTCGGCGTTTCTAGTTCGAACGGTTCCGCAGCCTCGCGATCATCGGGGACCTGGAATCAGAGCATCGTTTTCCGTTACGCACAACAAATTCGACCATTTTTGGCACATGCCAAATTCCTCGCACAATCCTCACCGATCGACAGCCGTGGCATGTCTCTTCGGACGGGTTTATCGGGATCATGATCAGTCCAGGCGTATAATTGGGAAATTACTGTACGACAGGACCGAGTAACGATTCGAAGCTTAGACTCGAATGCATTTCACACCTCAACGACAAATCGGATTACTTAAACGGAGGATCCGGCAACCGGTTGCCTCCAGTGTCACCTTTTATCTCGAAACGATTACTATGTACCTGCACCGACTTGAAAACGGTGCCTGAGATCAAAAGTTTTCATCACCGTTCAATTTGACCTTGGTAATTGGAACAAACGCGGGGTGATTAAGGTAGGCGAATAAATGAATTCCATTCGACGATTCCCGGTTGCGAAATCAGCACGAAGCCGGACATATTATGAACTCGAATATCACAATGGCTGAAACGACTGAATAGTGTTTTATCATTGTATATAACCCAACTACATTATACTTTTAAAGTGCCGAGAATAACTGTTTGTAGCTCATCGAGGTGGAATGGTTCTATTTGCAAAGCCGCGTATCATAACATCAGTTTTGATTATAGTTCTCGGTTGAAATACAGACAGATTGGCTAAATATTTAGGCGAATACGCGATCGCGGATCGTCGTTATATTCTCCGCTCTGCCGAGTTATCATCATCAACGTTGATCAGTCGAGATGAGCCTACGTAGAGTTCGGATGGTGGGAATGCCGCGTCGGCATGCGGCCTTATACCCGATATGCCGGATGACAAAGCCTTGCAGAGGGTGCAAAGTGGGTATCGGAATTAGACGTTTAATTATGGGAGTCGATGGGGGTGGAGGAGTGGCGTTACTGTGACGTACGTGTTGGAGGGGTTATAAATACATGTTTCGCACCGTCAAATGATAAATCAGGCCGGGCTGTTTCGCGCGAATAACCAAACACGCCTCGGTGGATGACGAAGTGCGTATAATAAATTATTTCCCGTAAACATCGGTGATTGTTTAAATCGTTCGAACCTAAAACATTCAGCGTTAAAGAATGCCTGGACAAGAGGTATCGCGGAAGGCGCTTTTTCGTAAGTTCGAAACGACTTTTCGCGGTCGTTTAATATCGATATAATATAATCGCTGCAACGCGGGATTTCAAACCCACGACTTCCATAATTCTCGCAACGCGATTACCCCGCCTTATTCGCGTCTCGAACTGCGGTCCAGGTGTCCCTAACCCGATTTTCCTAATCCCGCAAGATCTCATTTGTCGCTAACCGCCTCTGGATTGTTTCAAACGTACGTAAATCACCGATAGATCGTATTGGTAGCTATAGACATACACGTACACGCGATTTGATTTATAAAACGCGTTATTGAATCGTTCGTATCATTATTATTATTATTATCATACCTATCAGGAATGATTTACCATTCTCTTCGTACGTTCGTTCGTTCGTTCGTTCGCTCGGGTGTTACAGACGAGATATCTCACGCTCGTTGAATTTCGTGTAAAACAACAATTGCTGCCGTTCGGACGATCAATTTTCCGTTTTCCCAACTGCGTCGTACACGAAATTTAATTGCCAAGTAGGATTTAAAATTTAATTTTTCTCCCCGGAGTCGGGGTTTGAATTTTGTTTTCGCATGTTTAAATGCGAACGCAATGAAAGGGGCGACAGGAGTGGGGGGGGGGGGGGGGGGGGGGGGAGGGAATCCGCCGCCCGTTATAGGTTTGTATTATTCCAGTGACCCGGGAGGCAATAAAGATCTTTGGTTTATCCACGTCAACGTGAATCTTCGTAAAAATTACGCTCAAAGCTCGTAAAATCCCAGAGAGACAGAGCAATTTCTTTTTTCTACCGTTACTTCCCCCCTCCCCCCCCCCCCCCCCCTCTTTTCGTCCTCTTCCTTTTACCGATCCCTCTCCGTCTTTAAAATTCCATTGTTTTCTCCGTCTCGTACGCTTTTATCGAAACTGGCTGATATTATCCGCGCTCCGGAATTGTTGACAAACAGAAACAATCAGTCATAATCCCATTTACGTTCTGTAATTTATCATCGATCATTTTCATCGGGTAGGTTTTCACCCCGCGGTATAAGATCCTCGGGTGATTATAAACGGGGCGACTAGGAATCCTCGGCTTCCCTTGAAATCGTCCCGCCTCTCTAAAATTACCCCCGTTTCTCTCGAAGTGGTGCTTTTCTGACCTTGCGCAGTCGGTTCAATCGAAGCGATATCTCTGGTCGATCAGAAGTTATGGCGATTCTGAACGCTCGGGATGCATGAGGCCAGGAATAGATTCACAGGCCCGAGGCTACACGGGTTATGGTAAACGATGGTAAACAAAGTAATCAAATCCCGCGATAATGAAGCAAAAACACAACCGCCGGCCGGGATGCTGAAGAATCAGTTATTCCTGGGGCATTATTTTCGCAACGCTAACCGAAAAGGCATCCGAGGGTGATCCTTCGGGAATTAAGAGAGTTTTTTGAAAGACTGTTCAATAATTACCGTAAAGGAAAATTACACTGGACGGCAAAAAAAGCTTTCTTTTCTCATTCTTATCATTGTCTGTAATTATAATAGATTTGATGATCTTGAATCGAAATATAGTAATAAAAAATATGTACCACGTTTACTTTTCATGTAATGTTTTTGGATTTAATAAAACGCTATTTTTGGTAACAAATTATGATCAAACACTAATGAAAGTAACGATGTTTATAAAAAAAGTTATGAAGTTAAAAATCTCAAACATTAAAATCGTCAGAAAATCTATCCGCTAGTATAATTATAGTTATTTTGTAGTTTTCTTTCTTTTCGCACCGCGCGAAATTTATGTCACAACGAGAACGGTAGGCAACATCTTTATTTCCTTTTCTATAAGTTCGAACTTGTTTTATGTGTGCAGATACTATTTGCATAGATTAAAGTGGTGTAAACGCAAAAACAAAACACAACAATTTCCGAATCTTGAACAATAAAAGAACAATCATATCACGAAATATGTGTATATATATATGTGTACGTGACATTAAAAAATGGAAGGCAGATACAGATTCGGGACGTTAAAATCTTCATATCTATAATATTTTATTTGATGAAGGATTTCGTTGCAGACCTGTGTTATCGTACATCATCGATAAGCGATTAGAAGATAAAATGTGAAAGGAATTGGAAAAAATATTTTCACCGTCTGTCGTAACCGATCCGCAAAAACATCGCAGGCTGATTACTCAGAAATTCTTTGAAGCATGCTGCACCTGTGCAACCCACCAGACGAGCAGGTGAACCAAAATAGCGATCGTTACCAGGGCAGTATTTCGTCATCCCTTAAACGTATTCGCGTAGAATCCACACCCACCTTGTGTCTTTCGAATTTCACGATTTATACGGAATTCCGTTCTAGTATATATGTATAGATATACATAGGTATACATATACAGGTATACGTAACAAGCCGACGCGACGTAGTGATTAATGGACGTGTGTTTCTGCCAGCGCTAACTAGCTACCGTAGCTACTAGATTTGCAAGTCGAAGGACGAAGAACGGGAGCTGCGGCGTGGTGCGTTGGGTGCGATTTTCACTGTCTCGATTAATTTTCCTGCCACGAGAGTACAATCGTTACTTACAGATCAATACACGTAGGATACTCACCGCTCGGTGGGTATTCGAGTCGCGTCGAAATCGGGTAAACGTGGAAAAATTGGCAGGTAATTCGAGTTCGGCAGCGGAATAAAAGTCTGCGAAAGGGTTAAGTAAGTAAGTAAGGCTCGCAGGGGATCGGACTGCAGTTTGGTTTACGGCGAGGACCGAGTTCCGCCTTGAGCGTTACAAAGCTGATCCCCAGAGGAAGGTAGGGATCCGCTTTATGGGCCAGGGTCGTAAATTTCGGTCTGACAACTACGTGCGTGTACTACTAGACGCCCTAGATCACGCCGGGTTTATGAATAGCTTAAATACGAATTAGCAGGGGCTCGGCTCGAGTTACGGCCGAGCTTCGTCTGCGGCGTATTTTTCATAATTAACAATTCAAACTAGCCCGATTCGCCGTATGATAAACGAGCCGACATCGGCCTCGGCGTATCTCGGATCGAAAACGACGACGCCTCGTATTCGCGCATCGGGACCGCGTCTCGGCTCGATCTGCACTTTCGTTTTTGAATTTTCAACTCGAAGGCGCGCGTCGCGGCGTAGCCCGCAGCGTCGCTTGACTTTGACACGGACTCGGCGATGATGGGAGGATCTCCTGCCACACGTCAAATTGTTTCTCTTCGTAGAACACGCGTATCGCCCCCGAGGCTTGATCGATATTCATAGCTCGACGAGCCTCTGCAGTATTCAGATGTCCCGGTTTAAACCGCCGTACCCTGTAGGTATATTATGTACGTTATAACCACACCCGGACACCGGAGGGGTAATTCTGCCCCAAAACTAACACCGCAACGCTCGCGGCTTCTGAGGTTTGCCATAAACGGGAGTTTGCAAATCTTTTCACATTGTTCTTTGTTGTTTTGTTGTTGCCACCGTGAAACATCGAGCCGAGGCGAGGCTGGACAAGACAGGAAATAAAAATTATTTATCTTATCTTTTAAAGTTTAAGCGCGACCTAGTTTATTTTTCTTCTTATACACGTTTCACCCTCTGAAATCTTGATCCTACTCAATACGGCATCGTCAAATTATCCGCGTATTTTGTTCATCATTATTTTTAGATCCCTTGACCGAAATTCGCGATTCGGATAAAAGGAAAATAATAAGATTGACTGTGAGAATAAAGGAGTTGATGACGAAAAAGGTAGAGCATGCGAAATTCGGTTGGACGCGCGAGATATAAATTTCGCGAATAACACGTGTCAAATTAAACTCACAATTTGTTTATATTTATACTTGAATTTCATTCGTACGGCGCTACAGGGTGCGTGGCTATTACCAAGAATTAATATCATCCCGGGCATTCGACTGTATTTTTTACGTTTCTGTTGTATATGTACGTGGATCTGCACAATTTATTACAACCCTGGTTTACCCCCGCACCTAACCACCTACCTTTATTGCCCCTAATTTATCCTGCAATTTTCCATACAAAAGAAAATTATTATTCTTTCTCCGTGCTGTGCTTCTGATAAAATTTGCCAAAAATTAAAGCAAGAATATAACCGTTTCCCTCGATTGGAGCTCGATTAATTCGCTGCAAGATTATCGATGGCGAGTGATTGTTCAGGGAATTCGGAAAAGCGTGGATTTAATTAGCGAAAGTAGCCGCCTCCGCGATCCCAGCGCCTGGAACTCAATTCACTCGGGGCAAGCCTTCTCCCAACGGTATCCATAGATATACTCGCACCGTGCCTTTCGAGGCTTCACCGATTCATCACGTAAATGTATATTCGTAATAAACGAGAATCATATTTTCCTCTCTTTGTACCGGCACGGTTTGCTTCTGTAAACGAAAGATGACTGCCGATGAAATGGAAAAAAACAAACATTTCGAAACGACGTTGGGCCAGAATTAGCAGGGTTAAGTATCACGCGGCAGCTGATCGCACTCGGAGAGTGAAAAAACTGCTTTATATCCAACTCCGTGCAGCCACAACTCGATTAACGCCTGACCCTGACCGCCTCGGAACTGTTTCCAATTTTTCAATATCATCTCAATCCCGCCTTTTGAATGTAATTCTCACATTTTTCCCCGCAAGCTTCGTCCGAAAGCCGGGGCAACGGACGACAAAAATATGCGCTATCGGCGAATTAGTGAAAAGTCAGTGGAGTTGGACTCGACTCGTGCGTTTGTAATAATTACGGCGACGTTTCGCCTGTCCGAAAATACGCTTCTCGATAATCCAGCGATTCGCCCGATTCCCGGCTGATTGTTTGTTTTCAGTGCTTTTGGCAGGGGGAGCCATGCGCACCTGGTCGTTATTGTAAAACTCGTAACGCAGTCAGGATGAGCGAACGAGACTCGAGTTGACTCGAGTGCTCTTGAGTTGTACGGGCAAATGGGCCAACACAGAGCCTTATCTAAATCAATTAAAACATGTTTGTCACATCGCGCGTTAAATATTGATGGAACGCAGTCACACGCGCTGTGACCGTGCGTCGCTTCGCGATAACGCGACTTTTCAAATAAAAATCAACAAGCTACGAGAGGATGGTTGTGGAAAAGGTGGAGCGACGAAGGGGCGAAATGATGATAAAAAAAAAAAATAAAAAAAAAAAGAAAAATAAAAAAAGAATAAAGAAAATGACAGAGTAATCGATTTCACAGGTGAAAAAGAGGAACGTCGAAAAAAATTCGTGACCGAGAAAAATATATCCCACTTTTTCCTCCATTCGCGAAAAGTAATGTTGTTTTTATGGCTGAAACGTTTCCGCTGTCACTTTCTGCACGCGCACATACATCCAGATTTTTCGTATAATATGGGGATCGATTTTGGTGCCATTGACGATCGTCTCGCGCAGAATACAAATATGTAAATCTAATTTAATTTATGGTGCTCGTAAAGAAGGGATTATATGCGCCCCTGTAATATACACCTGAGCCTTGTGTAAAATATCGCAAATAAAAAAAAATAAATAAATAAAAAAAAAAAACGAAGAAAAGAAAAAGATTTTGCAACTTTCCTCTCTCATGTTTTTTCCATTTTTCTTCCCCCTCTTATTCACCCGTCTAAACTGGGTACTCTCTTATCTTTTTCTATGACATTACCCTTCCTTGCCTTTCTTTTCACCACCATGCACCGCTCCCTTTTTTCGCGCTCGAATTTAAACCGTTATTAAAAAAAGGGGAGAAATATACATATACATATATACAGGGACAAAAAAAATTATTTAAAAATAAACCACTGTTTCGCCGTGTTGCGATTCTTCTTTTTCGGTTCTGTCATTTCGTTGCGTACGTAACAACTATACGTGTACGCGAGCTATTACACTTACTTTATCGAATTTTACGCGGGGTGTCTTTTTTTCCTCTTTTTCGTTCGATTTTCTGGGTCTTTTTTACATTTCTTTTTCAAATACGACGAAATTTCCATCGTCCTCTTTTACGGGACGTCCGCGTCAACGGTTTTAATTAATTGACGATACTGCCGCCGGAGCGTCTGTCGTTTACCGATTTATGCAGGTAATTAAAACGAACCGTTCCTTTGTGTTACCGGAGTCGCGAGAGGTGCAGGCATTCCTGAAAGTGACGGAATGATCGATTATTTGCCAATGTCAGTAAATTGTTTCACCATTCGTCGACGTGCGCGTGTGATGGTGGATGCGTGTGACGGACGGACGTGTGCGCCCAGTTTACAATGCGGAGGATATGGGGCGTATTCTTACGTGAGCCGATGAGGTATAATGTCAGAGAGAGAGAGAGAGAGAGAGAGAGAGAGAGAGCGGCGGGTCTCTGGATGTGGGACACGCGGGCATTCGAAATTAATTATTATATTGTTGTGTACGCAGGCTCACCCCGGAGCCCCCGGGGTTTCTAACGAGAATTCGGGGCTTGGCTCGTCCGAATCTGCCAACGTGGAGGTTACACGCGTCGTTTGCCTGCACGATCTAGGTAACGTACAACCCACGAGAGGAACAAAGCTTTTGACACGCAGCCACAGCGCGTCGCTTCCAAAGGAGAAAAATAAATTCACTCGCGCGATGGTGAAAAAACCCGAGGAAAATCACGAAGAGGCGGGGAATCGGATCAATGGGGTGCGAATGACGCGCGGCGGCGACGGTGGCGGAAGAGGAGGAGGACCGAGGCGATGTGTAAGGTGTAACGAGGAGAGCACTTGACCTAAAACTATCGGAAATCAGTTTTCGCCCATCGCTTAGTAAAGTGAAACCAATTGTAAAACTCAAGGCAATTGGCTGAGCTGTGATACTAAACTGAAACGAGCGTATATAAGACCGTTCGAGCTTGCAGACACGCGTTACGACTTTCTCGTCGAAGAGAGAGAGAGATAGGGAAAAAGAGAGAAGGAGAGAACTCTACCTTCAACCATTCGCATTCAGGCATATAAATGTGATGAAAATTTTCACCGACTATCTATGGATAAACACGAGCTGTGCATTATCTAATTACTACCCACACACGCATGCCGGATAGTCGGTGAAACTTTCAAAGCTTTGTGCGAAATATCGCAGAATCCAATGGAAGTTTTTTCCACGAGGATATGAATGTTTCAAGGTAATTAACAAATTCAATTAAATAATTGCTCTGAAATCGGAAAAGAATTCAATTGAATTATACCTACTCGCTTGTGTGTACAATAATTGAAGAAATAGAACCTATTTTTCAATCATTACGAAATGATTTTACCGTATCGAATCACACTTCGCAGTTCCAAACAGACTCATTGGGATTGTTGTAGTAGTAATACTTGTCGCAAAACTGAAGCAAAGCTTTTTAGTTTCGTATGAAAAATGATTCCGGTAACTCCGAGTGAATTTAGTGTAACTCGTACGTTAACGATAAGAATTCAAAATTTATCCCTAATGTAAACAAGTTACTTGCTATGTTCGAATTAGAAAAAGTTGAAAGAAAGCAAGGAAAAGCAACAAATGTCAAAACATTGACAAAGTGCGAGAGCCCCGAGTTTTTTTCTGAAAACGCGACGCGTCGCTTTGGTGAAAATTTCGCGGACAGGCGGGCTATCTGCGAAGCCCAGAAATGTCGGGACGAGTATGCTTCGCTCGATTGACGCGAATGCCCGGCTCTCTGCCCACCTAAATTCGGTGCACCAATAATATCAAATGCATTGAATTGAACCCGGTGACCCCGGCGAGTCTCTGGCAGGTGACGATGATCAGCACGTGGCAACGTGTGTGGATCGTGTCGAGGGGCGCAGTAGTAGCGTCGGGTTTTCGTCAGACACGCGGCCCACCCGCCGGACAGAAATCCCGGATGAAATTCTTCCCTGAATTCCGAGGTGACGTGATATATACTCGCGTTTCGCGAATTTATCAAAACCGATTTCCGACCCCGAGTCGCGACAACTGTCCAATCCGATTGGATCCCCGCTGACTCCGACGCTCGGTGGATATTCGAATTTAAAAATAAACATTCTGCCCATATACGCGTATTTCGTTAAATTTATTCCCACCTCTCACGGCTACTTTCACACCGTAAGACTCGAACAGATTCTCTATACTTTCTAAATCCTTGATAGTAGATTTGTCTCAATTTTGGAACGAGTTGTTTGATCTCAAATATTATCTTTACCGAGTATGTCACGGAAGTTGTTCCTTGTACAGAATGGTTAAATTAATATCAGTGAATGAAAGTTCGTTCAAAGATGAAATGCCTTTATTTAACTCTGCGGATTGTTTTTCGGGCAGAGATCCCGTCCGAGAAAAATGAAAAAAAGATTAATAAAACAGCGGAGGTAATAAAATTCTCAGCAATTCGCCTGTATCGGCGAATGAATTTTATTTGACTCGAATACATTTTTCATCTCAACGAAATACACGCGTCGAAGTTACAAGTTTTTTCTACATTTTGCAGAAAGTAATCTCGGCATTGTTTGTAGGTTGATCTTGCCGGGCACGCGGATAAAGTTCGTCGAATGTGTCGGAGACTCTCAGGTTATTATTATACAACCGCCTACCTCGTATAAATTCTATTGTCACGTTATTGCGTTTATCTTGGGAATCAATATACAGCTCTCGCGGTTCTTCGGTAAATGGGAAAACATTTCGTTGACATCTTGACCCAACTTTCCCAGCTCCGAGATTCTTTGGCACTCGAAGCAAATTTCATCTCAAATCAGCTACTAAACAGCGATAAATAGGATTCCTGACGACGTCGTAATGACGACGATCGGTTTTATTCGGCGAATATCATCCGAGTCACAGACAGTCGGACAGGAACTGTGTATTTCTGCGATTGACAAGTTCAATTATACACCGAATCCTGTTGAAAATAAGCTGGATCGGATTTTAGAGTTGGCCTAGAATAACGCAACTCTGGGAATGGATCGTCGAGTCGGAGGCGCTTGACGTTCCATTAATTATCTTCAATTTTTACAGCTCTTATCGTAACGTGTTTCAGAGGCTCGCTAATTGCCAGCAACGCGAGACACTTGACGTTATTTCGCGAGTAAACTGAGAAAAAAAAAATACAAATAAGCGCAAATCGAACGGCGTTAAACATCAGCGTTCTATTTTTAAGCCCCCTTTTGCCCCGGGAGAAGGAAACATCGAAGCATAGCTTCGACTGTTCTCCCTAATCTCTGAAACTTCTGCTTTTACTCCACGTTTCTTCACGCTTCTTCGCAACCTCCCCCCCCCCTCACCGTGCAGCCGATATTTATGTGTCATGCCCACCGTTTTTCTGCGGGGTTAATATATTTCACCGCGTGCGCAGGGCCTGCACAACAAAGAGGGAAGTTCGCGAAAACGATCGGGCCACAAAACAACTCGGATTCACGGAGGCAGAAAATGATTAAATGGATCGCTCGTGGTGTGCGCGTTTCTTTCATCGTGTACGTAAAACGAATGTACAGTATATGTATAGGATTTATAGACACTCCCCACATTTTCGAAGATGTATTATTTCATGCCAAGAAGAGAAATATAACGCTTGGCATTAAATTTTTGGACGTAAATTAGAAAAGAATTTCTTACGCGGTGAAAAGAATCGTCCAACTTCCGTCCGCTTCTTACAAACATCCATCACAGTTTGAATTTTTAAGCATAACTTGGAAAAAAAAAAAAACGAACCACCCTCTTAGTTCAGAAGGAGCATATTTTTTAGAAGCACGAATAATTCTCCATCCCCACAAAAAAGATTTTGACGACAAGATTTTGAGGAAACATCGCGTGTCGGTAACTTTTTAAACCATCGCCAATTGATCCACGTTTTTAAAATTACCACCTGATATAAACTTTGCAAAGACGTTGATAATTTCCACACGAGTTAATTTTAGCATTGATTTGAAATTTTCATACACTTTCGGACTGTTTTCTGGACAGGATTCTAAGCCAATTCACAATCGATTTTCAATATTCAGAACCCCGTGAAAAGGTTTTAGAAATATCTGCAACTTTCGTCTTTTGACAAGCTTTCGCCAACCGGGAGAACGTTTGATATCATTATCCGCCGTGCAGGCCAGATTTCCGAATCCAAGAAAGCGAGAAAGATTTTGTTCCATCTACCCGCAATCATTTGTTCCAGGTAGCGAAAGTTTGAAACGATACAGATAAATCTGAAACGATGGCGACGCGACGGTTGGAGTGCAGAATGTTGGGAAACCTAAAAGTTGCCGGGAATGTCTAGGAAAAGTTATCCACTTTGGTCAGCCACTAAATTTCTGTAATTGAGCCATTAGAATGACGTACTTCCGTCAATTCGCAATTAGCGAAGGAGTCGTCCAACCACCCGTCGGCATCCCTTCGTATGTTTTTCGAAGGATGCGCACACGGCCGTTCGACAATCGTCATTACGCATCGGCTAATCGCCATCGTGCGACTAGATCGTGCTTATGCAATCGCGAGAGGACGGAACGGACGAATGTTTACGCGTTTACTCAACAACTTGACGACGACGCGCTTTACGCCTTTTCAACGATCCACTTTCCCTCCCTTCGCTCTCTTCCGTCCTCTTGCGGCACTCAACAGGAAGACATTAAGCTCACGACTGTACGAAATAACTCTTGAAAGTTTTTTTTATTTTTTTCTCTGCACTTCAGCACGTGTGTTTCCGTATGTAAGTGTAAGTGTTTACCATGCCACGGCGATTCGGTGAAATATTTGCACCAAGCGTTTCATCCTTTGCAAATCCAGAAATGGAGGGTCTGCTTTCTGGGTCCTCATTCTCAACCCACTAAACACGGAGAACGTCACAATTCAGTCACGTTATGTAATTATTTTCGGCGGAAGCTCGAATTCTTCGACCGAAGAGGAGAGGCAGTAACGCTGGTAAAGGTTCAGGCTTCGGGGAATCTATTTTTAATTTCCTAAAATCAACGAATTGTCGTTTCTCAGCTCCAGAGTACCCAAATGTTTGCTTAAAGTACCAAGTCGATTCTCGAGTGTATCAATTCGAGTATCGGTATCTCCGACTCTTGGGAAAAGAATTTGCAAGTATTTAGATTTCAGTATCTGACTTGTTGGGAAAACTGTACGTGAATCGAGGGTGAAATTTCAACAGGTTTAAGTGTCAAATGATGGGAACACTTGGCAAATATTTACTGACTCCTGTAGCAGGTGCTTACGCCTTGCGTTTCCACTTTGGCCGGAAGAAGTGAGGGGGAAAGGCTCAAGATCAACGGATTTATAACCAGTTCGCGAACCTCCGCAGCTGCATCCGGCTCAAGATATCCGCGAAACGTGATCAGAAACAGATGAAAGACGTACAGCCAGTGCGACCACGGTTCTTGAGTACGACAGTTGTTCCAGAAGCTGAAGAATCATTTTCCTCATCTTCCAGTCTATGAAATTCCACTCGCAGCATGAATGAAATGAGATATCGCAGTTGTTTCGTGAAATTTATCGTCTCTGACCGGAGCAAAGCTGGACTTTTGCCGAATTCGAGTGTCCTCGATGATAAGAGAAGTTTTTTTAATTTGAAAAATATGTTGCCTTTCTTAGGCATAATTGTGACTTAACAAAAATAGGTACAACCGTTGCAATTTCTCTAACGAATCATACGTGAGAGAGGAACTTGCGATACTTTGATAAGGTTCCATCTTCTTGTCTCATCGACAATACAGACGTTGAACTAAGCAGCGTGAAAAAAAAAAGTGGGCAGAAATTTTTCACCGTATAAAAGTAAAACTCTCCGAGAGAAAGCTTGCACTCGAATGACTTTTTCACAAGGCTGTATAAAAAACCCAATTAAAATTTCAATTACCTTTTGTAAGGCTGAAAGTTGGCGTATTGAAAAAAGCGAGGGTTTTCCGGATCGGGTTCGACGTGAGTGACTTTTGGGAAGGCGTCTGGTTCTGAAGAGTTTTCAACGGGAATTCTCGGGTGAAAGGTGCAGACCAAGGCCTAAGTATATTCACTTACAGAAACGTGAGGCGACCGAGTGACTTCCGGCGAAGGATAAATACCCCGACATTGTGAATCTCGGCCCGAGGCGTCGCTTCCGACCGGTCAAAGGGCCTAGGATTTGATTAAGAAATAGCCGCTGCACCTAACTCTACGGCCCTACAACACCGACCGGACTTCCGGTCCGCAGGCGGCCAGGTACGCAGTCGTGATCCCGGGAAGAAATTCGCCCGGGGCACGGTAGTGAAACTTTGTCGAGGGCCTTTGTCAATAATACTTCAAAGTCCGGAAACACGCCCGTCGGACACTAGGACGGAACTGCCGCTGCAGGACGACTTATCGTCGGGCACAGAGCCGCGATTCTAGGAATCCTCGTTGAGAAGGGTGAGCCACCCTTCGACTAGACCAGTCCAGACTAGACTAGACTAGACGGGACTCGAACATCTACCGGGTGTATAGCGGGGTTAATAAATTCGCAAAACAAATACGAATTACGTAGAACCAGGGGTTGAAAAGTCAGGCTGAAATTCATATTTTATGACGAATACTTTTCTTCGTCGGTTACGGTATTGGAGGAAAAAGAAGAAGAATTGTAATAGAGAAAGTTCAGTTGTTGGTAACTTGCATGAAAAAAAAAAACACAGAAAAAACTCGCGTCATTATTCGTCTACAGTTTTTTGTTTATCCCAAAACCGGTCTCATGAAGAAAGTTGAATTTATCTCTTGACTGTGTAAAATCGTCATGCGTATCACGCATTATCGTTGAGCGGGTATCGGAAAAACAAAAAAAAAAATAAAATAAAAATACAAAGCATTACGCGATGATATTCAAAATATTATAATTAGTAATAAAATCGATATGTTTCATCAGAAATTCGTGTTTTAAATTAACGTTATTCCATGTATACAAAGTGCATATTATTTCGAATGAAATTCAGTTCGAAATACCTCACAGTCACAGCTTTCGAAGCTTTTTTTCGTACCGAATTTCTTTTTCCCTCCGGTTTTTGCGTGCTTTACGTTTCAACACTTTCTCATTCATACGAATCAACAGCGCGTCCATTTCGCACGTACGTACGTCATTCACGGAGTGACGGAGGCGTCCATTCGTCCGAACGGCAATCGGTAATCAGAGAGACCAAGAGGGCTCGACGGGGTAAAAAGGGTTGGGGCGTACCCGTATAGTTATACCGATATTACTCGGAGCTGTGTGCTTACGGTGCCGCGATGATGCTCGGCCTGTGGCTGGGCTGAAACACCCCAGAGCACACCTCGGTTTAGGTTTAATACTGCAGAACCGGGCAGGCACTAACCCACGCAATATCGGCCAAGACGATACAGGTTACAGGTATAAACTATTATATTGCGCCACTATCACCCCCCCTTTCCTCATTTTCCCCGTCTTTGCGCAGCCACAATATGTCCCTCTTCTGCCCTTTCGTCATTTTCATTTCGCTTATTCTTGTTTGTTTCACAGTCCGCGATCTTTTTTTTCCCATGCTTCCGTGCCCGTATTATTGTTAGTTGAAAAAGAGGACAGGTTTTTGGACTTATGGAACAACAGAGATCCGTATTCGGGAAATTTTCACTGAGAATATGGATTTTCGGAATCTCGCACCGTAAGATATACGTATGTATTAATAAACATATAATCGTCCGAGTTGTGCGCAAGTTGAAAAAATAGAGCAGAGTCGATATATTTCTATTTAAATAAGTTTTACGGGAAGAGGACGAGGATCTTGGCGATTATTCGTACGCTGAGAGAAATTTTTAGTTACGTTTACTTCTCGGTCCTTAACTTTTTTCAGTTTTTACCACAATCGAAAAATATAGTTCTAGGTAGAAAATGAAAATTAATTTTGTAGCTGTTACCGGAAAGTCTAGTATCCGTTACTAATCCTTCTCATTATCATCACTGTTACTATATTTTCTTGTAACCGTTGCGAAAATTTAACGCTTGTGCGACAATAAATTGACGTCAAAGCCTTGTTTAACTAAAAAAAGTAGAGACAAACTGACAAACTTACAAACTGACTTTGCGTTGCGATTACCAAAAAACGATCTACAATAGCGTAAATGGTCAGGCGTACCTCGTTTTTCGTAATTCCAACAATATTCAAACAGTTTTTTTAACGATACCTGTTTCACTGAATTTTGCTAGTTACTGTAAAAAATTAATTATTCTCAGTGTATCGAATTCGATGTGAAATTATTCCCGCACGTTCAACTGCGAACAGGGATCACGATCAGGGATGTACGAAGCTGGACTCGTCTTGGACAAGGACGCAATAAGAGTAATAATAAAATCCGTTTGTCACGTAGATCATATTATAACCCGAGTGTTGAGAAAAATGAAATACACGAATTAACCAGTTTAATTTCTACCAGATTTACGAGCTGTTTTTTTGCCTCCCGCGGTAATGCCGTCGGGGTTTCTTGTATATTGTATAATTATGCATGCATAAAATACGAGGGGTCGTGATCATTGCTGTCGTTGAGACGACGGGTTTAATTCCTCCGTGGCGTAATCGATCCGGGAATAAGCTCGTGATTATACATTGTACAATTACTGCACGTAAAAAATGTGTGAAGACAAACGGCAATTTGTTTCCAGGTGTTCGTAGTTTTTACCACAATATGAATGAGAGCGAGAGAAAACAAGAGAAAAATTTCTCCTTGTGGAACATATAGCTTGTTATTTTTATTTTTTTTTTTATTTTGTTGTAAAGCATATTTCGAGTGCCGCAAGGTCCCGGCGGGATTCCGAATTAAGCAGGAAAAGACCGAAATAAAATCTCTACGTGCTGAATGCGGTGAGGAGTAATAAAGAGGCTTGCTGGCTCGAGTGTGACACAAGTTTGTATTAAATTAGAGTGAGATCAAAAGATCTCGTCTGAAATGCTCTATTTCAAGATTCACAGTAGCGTTTTCACTCCGCGGCTTGAATCACTCTGTTTCATGACTTAAGAGTGTATTATGTATATACGTGTACAATATACATCGTGTCTGCATTAAAACCGCGGAGAAATAACCGAGGCTTGACTGTAAGTCTTAAATTTCACTTCTCGTGCTGTGCAAATCTCGCTAATCAAAAATTACGACACAGATTAGGGAAGACAAATTGCAAATGGAGGTTGTATCTTTGCATACATTGCACGAATCGCACTGATTACTCAAAGAAAACGGCGACAACATTTCCAAGTTTAATAATATCGTTTTTCGTTTCCACATACACGATGAAGAAATAAAGCGACGACGATTATATTCTTCTAACCTTAGACGGGAGCTGCACAGTCAAGATAACGCGCACGTCAATCCTCCGATATTTTATAATACTCCTCACGCAAAATTTCCTCGATTACCTGCAGGCTAATCGATTATTAATAATGTTAGGATAAAAGTTTAGGAAACAGCGACACGCGATGTTTATAAGAATTCTCATCGCGGCGTCCGAGTTTTAACGATACCGATGAGACGATGGGAAATTGCGGTGCAAAGTGGAGTTTCATAATTCGATCTTAGTTCCTAATTTTATTATCGCCACCGACTTTCAGCGAGTCGACGTTTTCCTTCGTCCCCCTCCCGCTTTTCCTATTCCCCGCCGGCTGCAGCCTCTTAGTTTTCACGCCAAGCCTTGCGGCCGATTAACCGAGATGTCTGAGGGAAAATTTCTTCAATTCCGTTCAACGATACACGCCCACGATCGTCGTAATGGTTTTCATTCATTTTTATACAAACATTTTTGTTCCTTTTTTCGCGAACACTTTTCCCGCAACATGATGTATCGGTATGAAAAGTAATTATACGCAGAACATTAACGATCAGCCACGTCAGATTCGTCAGGAATTATATTACCCATGAATCCGTGTGTGCGGTGTTAAATGTAATACCAAAAATGTTCTACAGAAGTCCACACGATTTCGGTGTTGATTTTAAGACCACTCGGTGTCAAGAATCGAACGTTTCACACCGATTATGTTTAAATTTTACACTAATAGTTGCGGACTTCTATTGACACCGTGAATTTTCCGACAGTGTAATTATACGTGTTTCGGATATCAGCGAAGCGGCGACTTCTTCTTGAATCAAGCGAGGCTATTATAATCAGGTAAAAAAATACCCCGCGACCGTATATTTATTCGGGAATTATTCCTAGCCTCTCGAGCGAGGTGAGAAAAAAAAGTCTCGGCGTAAGATCAGCGGCCGCGAAGCTGCAGCTGGACGGGAAAAACGGAAGACGTTGGAAAACTAGCTGGATAAACGACGAAGCCTATCTAAAGAGGCGTATTATGTGCAGTGTATGGTATACGTACTACGTAGATGTGTATGTACATGTGTGTGTATATATATATATATATATATATATGTATATATATATATATATATGCTTGAAGGAGAATCGAAGCGTCTCGAAAAGTCAAATATCCGTAGAAACGCGTAAATCTTTATTGAGTCGAGGGAAATCCGCGAGAGCGAATGCCACATGGGTTTATATAAAGTACCCATCCGCTATGTTCATAGTAAAGTCATTCCGCAATGTCGTTTCTTTCGCATCGAGAGGCAGCCTTTTTGCTCCTCCCAAGCTCCTCCTTCATTCTTTACCGTTTTTCCTCCGCTTTCGTTTTTCCATACCCGGTTCGCTGTATATTATACGACGTAACGATTGAAATCAAGTGGGTGCAGGAATGACGTACCTTGTACAAAATAAAGAAGAAAAGCAGACGATGTAAGTATGCGGCGATTGGTGATCGGAATATCGGGAATTTCGCGAGAAATTTTTCTTCAATTAACGAGGGACACGCGTTTCCCTGAGTGACCTTGTAAATTTCAGCCAAGGACCCGATTCCTTAGACAGGGAGTAACATTTTTCACCTGAATCTCATCGTCACGATTTTGCGCCTTGAGAGAGGACGCGAAATTTTTTCCATATCTTTCGATTTTTTAGAAAAATTAACAATCCAATGTCAATCCTGTATCGGTTGGATTAATTCTACCGACCGAAATAATCGTTTACTTGCTAATCGAAAGAATTTTAACCCCGGGTGATGAAATTTGATATTTCTTTCATTACAGGACGTGAACGCATTTTGCCATTGATATTTTTCATCCGTTTTTGCTTTTATCCAAAAATACGAATAGGAACGTGCACTTGTGCATATTTTCGTTCAGATAAATGTACGAATGGCTCTTCACGTACTACGCAGTCAATTTCAAATTCCCTCTCAAGCGAGAAATATCTATGAAAAATACACGCGCGTTTCTTCGTCGACTCTCCTCTCGATCCTTCAACGTTTTTTTCGAGTCGGGCGTCAACCTTTGAGAATTTTAAACGCGAGCTTCGGACGGCAAGACGAATTTCTACACACTCGAGGCGGCAACCGGAGGCAGATCGAAGATGGATGCTAATATATTATTATTGGGATTGAGAAAAGTGTTCGGAAATGTATTACGTTCAAAAACATATACATGCAAGCCAGGAAAGTGATGAATAACGTAAAACTGTGACTGGGGAAAAAAGCGTGAGCGCAAAAAGCGGAAGATATGAGGAAAACATTAAAATTTCAAAACCGCGTGTTACAGATGATAATGCGTAAATAGAAAATTGGCAGAGGAATTTTGTCCTCTTTATCAAAAAAAAAAAAAAACTCGTTTACCTCTGGCGCTGTACAAATGTTATCACCGTATGACGTCGATAGTGTAACAATGATGTCTGCCGTGCGTGTATCCGGTGAATCAACATGGGTGCCAATAAATATGATCAGACATCGTATTGTAAACAATTATACATTATATGTACCGTGTATCGGTGGGGCGATCAATTTAGCAAGTTTCACTGATCGTGAGTTATTATCCCGGAGCGATAAATTCAGATCCCTTGACTCCAGAGGTTTCAAATAATTCGCTGATTAATAGGTATAAGAAAAATCGAGAGCTGCGTAGAAAAATGAGATTTACACTTTTTACCGCTGAACTCGAGCTGCTATACACAATTTATACAGCAATAATTATATCCGTTCGCAGTAGTAGGTAGGAAGGCGAGATAATTATTCGGATCAAAGGGAGAAAGGGAATAAAAACTAGAAAAACCCGAATCGTTATTACGTTCTCGTAAAGAGTGGCTGATTGGAACTGACATGAAACGGTGTATAAGTACCTCAATTTTTCGATCTAATTTCCGTTAACGCAATTCCGTGATGCATGTATAATACATTTATCAATTTACGAAGCTTAATCCTTTGAAACAAAATTTTTAAGTATTCTTATCACCTATTTTACATTCATTTTTTGTACATTTACAGAACTTTTCAACATACTTGTGTGCGGGTTTTTGCTATTTCCGATAGTATACTAATAGATTTTCAATACTCGAAAGCGATAGTTGCGATATGATGTAAATTAATATTGTTAGAAACAAATTGATTGAAAAAAATCGTGAAAATTGAAGTAATAATTCATTTCCGAGAAAGTTACCCCCTCTACACGTGTTCATGTTTTACATAAATTATAAGTTTTTGGGGTCGTTGATTGCAAATTTCAAATTTCAATAGGATTTTTAAAATTCAAGATGGCGGATCCAATATCGATCGAATTCGGAGAAAAATCTCTGTCCCGGGGTTTTTGGGATCGTTGATTACGAATTTGAAATCAGATTTTGAAAATTTAGTACGGCGAATCCAATCAGCGACTCCGAAAACAACTGCATTGAATTTTCTAACCGTATTCGATCAAATTTGAAATTTTCGTTCAACGTATCGGATCTAATGCCTTGAATTTTTGAAATTTGATTTGAAACGTGTAATCAGCGACCCGGAAAACCATTGCTGAGAGTTTTTCGATCAGATTTGATCAAATTTCAAATTTTCACCGTCTTAAATTTTTGAAACCTGATTTCAGACTTGTAGTAATTTGAAAAGCTTACGTCACGTATATCCAACTTGTTCCGTAATTTCTGGCCATGAGATGTAGGTACACATATACGTATACATAGATTCCGCGAGTTCTGGTCACAGTATGCCGCAATCCTGAACGCGGTTGATCCGGTTCCAGTAGCGCGTCTAAATTAACCCTGAACAGCATCTAAGCATTGCGGTTTCGTAATACGTACAGGATTAACCGCCATCACGCTAAGCGAGTGCTCGTACGATCTGAAGGGTGAATATCGTGGTTCTGAAAGTGGCACGTGGAAGCGGGGCAAACTGTCTCGCCGATGAAAAGAGGGACCGAATCAGCGACAAGCGAAGCAAAGCTGCATTGAAGATCCCTCCGAACAGAGGCGCGAATCCTGCTTCGGCTCTGCGTTTTCCTCGGCCTGACTTTCCGAATAATGAAATAAATCGAAGGAAGTAATCCGAAGGCGGCTCGTGACGGAGACGAAAAAATCGCCACGTCACGAAATCACAGCAGGTGCCTACACGCCGCGTAACAGCCTCCGTTCCGGATTGAATATCCCGGTCGCCTTACCCCAATTTATTAAAGCTCGTTTTCGGGCTGCAACCCCGTCTGCCTGCCGACGCGAGGCGACGCGACGTAGGTAAGACCGGAAGTTTCGCTCACGTACGGGGAACGGTTACGATCGCCGATACACGTAGTTATATATACGCGATCCAGCGAGCTGGGACGACGCACGGCTCGATCCGGACTATTATAACCCATAAGGTTATATCCCGGAACGATATACACCGGGCACGGGGATGCATGCCAATACTCGGAGCGACGCGACGCCGTCGTCCCGACGTCGAGGAAGCCGACGAGGCCTCGCGTTATAACCGCCGAGTCGCTCTTTCGTCGCAGATACGGATCAAAATCGCCCCACGCGAACGCCCCGATTGTCATTCAGGGGACGAGACACGTCCGGAAGTCGTATCCGTGGTCAATATTGTTATGGAAAACAAATTCTCTGTTTCAAATTCTGAATATATTTCACCGATATTTATTTACGGGCTTAAGCGCAAATTCGTATACCTCCCGAGTTCCGGATTGCGTGGATTTTCATCTATCTTAAACTCCTGGTCTGTTCATTTTACGATTTCTATAAAGTATTTGGGAACGAATCTATCCAATTGTCACGAAAAATCGCCAAGGCTTGGTTTTCAACTTCCGATTAGCAAAGATTTCTCTTCGAGAAGTCTTTTCGAAAGATTACGTATATTCTATAATTGCTGTTTAGGCACAGGCGATTGTTGAGATTAACGGAGGGAATGAGAGAATCCAGAGAATAGATATCGCCTAAAACAAAGAAAGAAATACCGATAATATCAATGGTTGATTGCACACGGATCAAACTATTTTTAACATCAAAGCTGACTGCCGTTTTAACGGTCCGTTAAATATTTCACCGATAGCCGTGGTCGTTGGGCATTATGTGCCGCATAATAACGTACGTCAATCGCCTATCGTTTGTGTGTACAAAAGATGTAACGGTTGAGTGCAGCTGGTCAAAGCGCGAGCTCGTCGTGATTGGAAAAAAGGAAACCTGCAGTTGAAAAGCTGGTTCGAAAAACGGTGAGATAAAAAAAAAAAAAAATTGACAAATATTATTAGCAAACGTGGTTGCAAATACGCCACGATTAGCGAAATGCAATTCTGCACTGTAAGCTGCACACGATTTTCCGAAGCCCTTTACGGATAAATCGAGTGATTTGTCTGATGAATTGAAAGTTGAAAGAGAAAAAAAACACGGTTTCAAAGATTTACAGCTACGTCATTAATCGCGCCGATGATAGTTGATACGAACGAAATGCTGCTTACGTGTGATAAAGATAGGTGGTACCCTGTACCATGTGATGAATATAAATCTGATCATGTTCGAATAACACGAGCTAAGATATCAACAACTTTGAGGAAATTTTGTATAATTAGAACGTTCCAAATCGACGAACCCTGGTGTTTCTTATTCGATTATAATGCTTCTGAATTCATTTTGTTCGCCGTAAAGATCTCAAGATTGAATATTAGAATCGGATCAAGAACTTCAGAGTTTCGTGATGCTGAACGTTCTAATTTCATACTTCTTAATAATTCGCGTTATTAGAATTTGCTCGGATTTATTTCTATCGTCCGGTAAGAATGTTGTTTCACAGTACCAAATAACGTTTCTGGAGTTTTACAAAACGATTTGTTCTGTTTTTCTAAATTTTCATTCGGATAGTCGGGCCGGTTCGTCCTCAAACACACGGCGAGTGATAATCCTGGATCAGAATAAGACAGGGCAGAAAGTATCGATCGCGAAGATGAACTAATACCGAAGTGGTATGAAAAGCTGGATTATTTTTCTCCCGACATCGCGGCTAACCGTGAAGTTTCATAGCCGACGTGAGCCGTTTGTTTTCGCGTGATGCTTGCCTATTAGCTATTCATTTCGCTCTCCGCCCACGTAGGACTCTATTCTAGTTCCATAAGCCGTCTCCTTTATTACGAGGAGGTATATCGATTTGATCAGCTCCCAGTTCGGCTGACACGTACGACGTCCTTCAGCTCCTACTTGACGAGTCCTGCAGGCTACGCGTTCGCTGTTCCCGCGAAACGACGTCGGATACTTTGACGGATGGGGATGAAAAGGGAGAAACAAATACCGAAAGATGCTCGTTCTCCCAAATTCTTGCAACCGATCTTGGCTAGAATGGAGTACAGATTGCGAGACTGGCTGAGACTTGAAAAAAGTTTGCGTTCCTTGGGGACGAATGTTACGGTAAATGGCACAGCTTGAACGGATACGAAAATTTCGCGTGAATCGAAAGTGACGAAGTTGACGACTGGCTCCGTGAAAACTATGCTCGCAATTCGATCCAGCAAAATTCTGACGAAACGAATAAAAGAACGACGAAGAGTGCTTTCGTGCCGAAGAAGAAGTTCGCAATTTTTATCAAAGCGACGTTCTTCCACGATGAAAAATATATATGAGGCGTTCGTTTAAGATCCCGGGGGAGATGAATGGTTCCTTTATGAGCGAGAAGCAGCAGTTGGCAAAGAAATTGAGAGAGTTAAACGAAACGTGATTATTAGACGCATCGCAAAGGACAGAGACCTGCACATCGAAGCTCAGACATCACTAATTGTCTTGTTAGCGAAAAGGCGGACGGACGCGACGTGGAAACGAATTCCGGTTTACACAGGGGCGGAAGGTGCGGACTAAACGCCGAGTGAAATTGGCCAAAGTCAAACTACTTACCGCGAGGAAAATGAGAAACGTCACGGTTTGGCAAACGCGTAAAAGGGAGGGAAATTAGTCGCGGAACGAAGGCGGCGTTACGTAAGGGAGGAAAATCGAATAATAAAACCTTTCAAACCCTAAAAACGCGATACGGATAAACGATAATTGTACATCGTTGTTATTGCGTAACGTTGGTACTACGTATTAAATTGAATAACCTTTACCCGTTATATACTTGTATTCTTATTCTTACGTTCGTTTCATCCTCGGCTTCTTTTTTCTCCTCTGATTTTTTTTTTTTTCTATTTCTTGTACGGAAACGTCGGTACGTCGAGACCAGAACGACATCGACTATCGAACACGAGCCTCTTTTTCCTGCGACGAAAATCGCGTGGGTTAGAGACCTCGTTAGGAATAAAATCCCGCGTCTCTGCGTTTCTATCCCTTTGCTCTTTGCACGTGCGTCACGCGAATGGCGGCCCCCGCGGGTGGAGCGAAATTTTTGAATATTTCGTTACCGCGATACGCGAGTGTAAAGTGAAGGATCCATTTTGTATCGGAGAGCTCGCGAGGATGGGGGAGGAATTTTATAGGACCTATCGAGCATTTGCAAGAAGCTACGAAGCGTATTATTCTCGGTATCTTCTTCGCGGCTGGTTCGCGTGAATTCTCAAAACGTAATACAGGTTTTCCAATTTTCACTCCAAAGTTGGTCAGTTTTCATAGATATGTATGTATAGCCGTACGCTTCGCAGGTTTTCACCCAAGAAAACTATCAAAGTTCAAGGTCAGTCAGAGAAATAAGGACTGGGACGTTGAATTTAATTACACGGGATTCAAAGAATCGTTAATTGGATATCTCCAGGGCGTAACGTATGAGAGTTAAAGCTAAGATCAACACACCGGATCCAAAAGGAAGGAAGAGGAGATGAAAGAAACGAAGGAATCTTGAGGCGCGAGAAGTTGCTCCATTTTGTTACAAATACTCGACTCGAATCAACTCGCCCGCCAATCAAGCCTGATACAAATTTATTTCCCCCAATGAATCCCAAATCGATTTCATTTAATCCCCTGATCGAAGGGACCAATACGATAAATATTCTATTCATCTGCAGCTGCCCATCCACCGATTTCTGTAATATAATTGCATACACGTACGAAATTTCTTTTCCCTCATTATTTTCCTCGTTCAATCTGTCAAATTATTCTCAATCGAATCGTACGATTGGAATGTAATTTCACGAAATGAAACATATTTACTCGCTTTGCTTTATACACCGACTGTACACGGTCCAGAAAATAGTCAATTTGTACCGAACGTTTCGCTGCAGTATCCAGATGACCGTATATAAAACGCAAAGCTGTCCAAAATACGCTGCATCAAATTGGATCAATCACAAATTGAAGCGGCTAAACGAGTTGAACAGGTTAACCAATACGCGGGTGGGTGAAAATTTGAATACGTAACAATATGAATCACCGCTTGTTTCCGTACAGCGTAATTTCGTTATTCAACAACGATAATTAATCACCGCGAATCGCAAAAGAGTTGGAAAGAAAAAAGAAAAAAATGTAAGCAAAAAATGAAACGAAAGCTATCGGCAATATTTCTCTGGAGTATTCAACGATCATCGGGAAACTGAGAGAAAAAAACTGGGTATAAATCATCCTCTCCCAGGGTGGCTGTGTTTTAATCTCGCCTATCGAGTTCAGTCTCGCGACACATCGACGCCCGCTGTCTGGAACAAAGGGAAAAGTTGCGCTTGCACTTCAACGCGTAACGATGCCGAACGTTGTGCGAAACGCGCAACATGTCATATTTGTTTTACGGTAAAACCCACGGGGCATGTAACGCGGGCTGTTGAAAGGCGTTAATGGGAAGGTCGCAATTTGCACCCCTAGAAGAATGTAAAGGAAAATCGCGGCCGGCTCTAAGGGTGTAATCACACGTCTGCGGCTCGCACGGGGCGGCGTGGCCAGCGTCGCATGGCACACGGCGTACCTGTTCGAGACGGAGGGGATGACGAGACGGGGGCGCGAAGTGTAACCATGGGTATGCAGGTCATGGCGCATGTCAAAGCGGCGAGGGTGCGGCAGCTGCCGTGGCCGACGAGAACAGGGCGGGGATCCGGCTCGAAGCTCGCGAGGTTCGTTCGTCCTTTCCTTCGTTCCTTCGTTCGCCGACATTCAATCAAACGGAATCGCATCAATAAAATCTCGCCGGGCGTTGGAGAGCAACGCGACAGAGAGAGAGAGAGAGAGAGAGGAAGAAGAAGAGCCGCGACGGGGAAAAATAAACCCCGGGACAAAAAACCGAAGGATGATCGGATCATTCGCCGTTGTGGTGAGACTGGGGAGATGCAGGGGCGAATGGGGGGGGGGGGGGGGGGGAGGGGAGAAATCGGCGTCGACGTCTTAAAGTTTATCTCATTTGCAAAGTGCCGGGAGTCGCTTGGCCTGACCCCAAAGCCAGAACGTGCTCTGAATCATATTAGCGGGGCAAACAGCTGTTCCTGAGCCGGCGGACCGTCCCCCTTTCGCCACCCCCGGCTCGTCCTTTTCCTTTCATCCCCGAAAGCCGCGACGCCGCTCCAGGTGGCAACCGATTCGCCCTGAAATCCCGTGATTCCTCGTCAAGGGTTGATCAGCCCCCGGCCTCGTTCGCCACCCCCCGCCCCCACCCTCCCATCCCCCTCCCATCGCCCCAAAATTGCCTCGGACTACGAGAAACGGAAGGGATCGTCGCCGGTCGTTTATGTCCTGTGAATAATTAGCGAGATCGTTAAGACGTCGCACGTGCAAGTTTTCTCTCGGACAATCGCTACGTCGACTCTTGGCGACGACGGCCTCTGTTTCTGCACGACGGGAAGCCGAGAGCCAACGGCAATCAATCACCCTGCCATTTGACAGCCAAAAAGCAACCGACCCCCCTCTTTATATTATAAGATCATGCAAATTTATTCTCGCTATGAAATATGTTTGAATTCATATATATATATATACATATATACAGAGAGGGAGAGAGAGAGACGGTCCCCTATTATGAAGAGAGATTGCGTACACTGCGCGGTTTATACGATGTAGCGTAAACACACGATTTTATGTACAGTGTACCTTGTACCGAGAAGATGCGGAAATGAAAGCAAACTGTATATTTCCGGTCGAATTCTCTTTCTACCAACTCACGTAATCCGGCCAGATCGCGTTACGGGTTATATCGTCAAAAAGGGATAATGAAACTCGGTCGGCCCTCGCGCACTGAATACACGATGATACACGCACATACGCACACATGTGCGTATATTTATACATATATATATGTACGTACATACATATTATAGACGCGTATATACAACGTAGGTAACGTGTTGGTTTTTTTTTTTTTTTTAATTATTCTTTTTGTTTCTCAACGCAACCGGCAAGGGTGGCTTGTAACAGAATTCGAGGAAACGCGGCTGATTATACCGAAGGTAGAGTTACGGTGCCGTCGGTAAGGGTGAGTATTAAGGGTTGAATTTCGCACGACACATCGAACGAGCGACGAAGAAATTGAGATCGCATTGAGACTGAATAAAAATGCGTGGTTGACTTGGGTGAGAAATGAAACAAGCGTTGATAACGAGTTACGAATACACCTTGCAAACGACGACGGATAATACCGTGGAACGGTACTACAAAAGCGTGTTGTTTGAATGAACAAAATAATTGTCGTTACCTGTTAACAATGACATCCAGCGGATCCTCCGTCGGCGGTAAAAACATAACAAACGTCGAACGTCGTTCGTTGCGAAGGATATAACGTAACGTGACTCGAGAGTGTTGGATGCGGTTACGGAGAAATGACGTTAAGGGCGCCGTCGACGCGACGTTACGGAAAAACGGCGGCCTCCAAGACCCGAGACAACGCAACGGGGCAAGGCAAGGCAAGGCAAGACAAGGCAAGGCAAGGCGAGAGGAGATATTATACGTGCGCCGGCACCGTACACCGTGCTGGGATGCGGGAGTTACTGGGCGTCTGTGAGCGTCACGACGCCACATATTTGCAACGGGGCGTCGCGACGCATGCGCAGATTGAAAACTGAGCAGTAGAGACGGCCTGCCAGCATCTGCATTGAATAATCCGAATCTCTATGACAATTACGCCTCGGCGTATAGGCGGTAGAAGTGGAGGAGGAGGAGGAGGAGGAGGAGGGATGAGGGGGGGGGGAGGAGGAGGTTTTCGGTATATTTATACGCGATCCCGTGCCGTGCCGGTAAGGAACCCCCCCCCCCCATGTGATTATTCTACATCGCGAACCCCCGACTTTGGTCTTCGAGTTCAAAAAGCCGGTGTTCAACCCCCGTTTACACCTAATTTTAGTCCAAATCAATATATTCACCTCTTGACTTTCGCGGGTTCTACCTTACTCCCTCCCCGCCTAGTCCTTCATCCAAGTTAGGCGAATCTAACGTGTATACTAATATAATACGCTGTACCCTGCAAAAAAGATACTTTGGCGTTTCGCGGCTCTCCTGCTCGGTTTGCCACCTCGTGGCTAATAACGCTCTGCTCTGTGGGTACTATAGTACTCCTACTGTTACTACCGCTGCCTTTACCACTACCACTATCGCTGCTGATACTACCACTATTTATCTACTACCCTGATATATATTTGTATGTACGGGAATGAGAACAAGTATCCATTCTCTAGTGAAAAAGAAAAATGATACCGTACATGGAAATAAAAAGCGTAGTATTGATTATCGAAAACGCAGAAGCAAATGTAATTCTCATACCGTTATTTGAAACCGGCGGGAGGGGGATGATAGAATCGAACGAGTCGGTTGGGGGTCAGATAGTAGAATGGCCACGTAGGATTTCAAAATACAGAAGGGCTTGAAGTTATATTGCAGAAAATTCGAAATGTAGAAGGGTCAGAATGAGGGAAGTCGAGGTATAGAATCGTCAGAAGTTTTCCCATGTTCTACATCTTTGTATTTTGAGTTTTCTGTACGATGTACGAGTTTGTGCGTTTTGATATTCTACGATGAATTATATTCTTGAGTTTTTAAAATTCGCTACTGCGGCCATTCTACTTTTTCATTCGAACTAGACAGCGGAGGAACGAATCGATGAAAAAGCAGAATTCGCATTACGTGATTTTTGGAAGCAGACGAAACGGAATCGCGATTTTCGTCAAGTTTTCCAACTCGATTGAGCCGGTTTTTGCCCGATCGGAAGATAAGACGACCAGTTTCCGGCCCTCACAACGGATGTAAGTAAGCAAGACTCGTGTCGGCGGATCCTGGCACGACATTCGGATGTTTCCTTTCCTGCGATATTACAGTACAACGGATATATACTTGCAGTTTTTTGCTCACCTTGCGCTTCATCACGACGATGCAAAAACAACGGGGAAAGAAATCCATGCGACTACGTGATTTTAAAAACATTTCATTTCTGATATTTATTTATTTCTCCGCCGCACGGCGTTTGAAAATGGTTTGAATGGGTTTTACCGAGTTTCGCGTACCTTCGGGATCCTTAATTTTGATGGGTCGGTGTACATGTATATTACACCTGCATATTTATAAGTAACGAGTCACCGAATTAGATTTTCAACTTTTCTCGTTGGGATGGGTCCCTTTCGGCCGCGTCTCTTCGACCCTAATGGGGACAGGAAAAAGAAATTTCTGTCGGTAAATATTGTTACTCTGTAATGACGAGAGTGGAAAAGCATGCCTCACAATTTTTCAACGCTTTCATAAAGTATGATTTATGTATATCGGAATCTCCGCGAGGACTGCGGACTCTTATAGTCAGAACTCGTGCTTTTCATTACCTGCAGATGGAAATAGAGGCGAAAACAAGGCTAAATCGATTTACACCCTTTTTTTTCGAAAATTGCGAAAAAAAAAAATTCTCTTTACACCGTCGACTATGTACGTGCGGCATGAAATATGGGAAATTTCACCGTGTAAAATGTTAGGGGTTAAACACGCGCGGTGATATATTACAAAAAAGGGAGAGAACCCCCAACTCTTTCCTTATTCAAAGTTCAGAACGCCTTTGGTACGCTGAGAACTTTGGTCCGTTGCACCGATGCAAGTCATGCATAAATCAAAATTCTTCCCTTTTCCACATTGCTCGTAGAGAATTGACTTATTCAACGACGAACACTTAACATATATCGTTAAGGTCGAATTTCGGCTTCCAGAAAAGTAATACCATACATATATTATATATATATATATATGTATATTCTGTAGGTTTCCATAGCCTTTAAAAATTTAACAAGTACATGTACTCCGACATTTTTCAACTGTGTTTATGAAATTTCAGCTAATTCTGTCAAATTACTGACTATTTTCTGCCTCGCCGGTGAGGCTGTAGTGAAATCACGTCATGCAGACACGACGAAGGGCAGAGAGAGAGAGAGAGAGAGAGAGCGAAAGCTTGCGTGCGACGACCCTGAACTTGGGGTGCGTGAATAGTTGAATTGTTCGCGGTGCAGCCGACGATAGCAGCTAAAACCACGTGGTGGGCGCCCCGCCGGTTCGAATTTCGATCGGGCAGGTCATCGCCGAGGAAGCCCGACCCGGCTTCGGATCTTCCCGGCACGCGCGGCGTGCCGAGTCGCGACGCGGCTTAAGGGATGCTGGAAGCTCGCCCGCCCTTTTCCACCCCCGCTGTGATCGAGGGGTCCTCGAACCTCCGATAGTTTGACGGGAAATATACCGTTTCGACTCGAGCGGAATACCTTTTCCGACATTCTTGAATAACTGTGTCTATTTGCCGTCGAGGGAGGGAGAAAATTTCATCCGAATTTCAAACTGGTGTTACGTGTGATTTTCACGTCACCGAAGATGCCTCTTCGAGTGAAATCCCGTATTTTTTTTATTTTGTAACAATTTAAGGATAACTGAAAAATGGATGCCGATCGGTGGGATGACGCTTGTGGTGGAATGATGATTTTCATTTCTTATTCAATCGTGGGGACGATGAAGGATTTTTAATCAAAACTTTAGGGAAAAAAGAAGTCGTCATGGATATTTAAAAGTATATCACAAGAGCGGAAATTAACAATAATACTAAATGAGAAAAATTTGGAGTCCAGGACCCTTTGACGAATTTTAAATTCCGATAAGAAATCTGCGAGTACCTGAGACTCCAATATATGTAAAATTGTGTTAAGAAAATCTTAGATGCAAGAAACCTGAATATGTTTTTTTTTTACTTCAACAATATCTCGAGTAACTTCTGAATACCGTATTTATTGACCAATATGCGACTAAAAGAAGTTTGGTTCATTTTCCTTAACGCACTGAAAATAATATTCATTTTTTTGATTACTTAGAAAATGCTGATAAAATTGATATTCTTTAAAAAGAAAAAACGGTTTAAACATTGTTAGAATTACGTGAAAATATGCCATAAGCAACCATTAAGTGTGGTTACAGTGGCCCATACTAAATTTTCTGATTACTGCAACATTACGTCTGTTTTTACGATCGACTAAATTTTTCGAGTTAAAAAAACAGCCTAAATATCGTTTCATTGTACCAACAGCATGAAATTATCGCAATATTTTCAAGAAAATACAGAACTCCTGACCGCGATAAGAAGGAGTTGGTAGGAAATGAAATAACACATACTCATAAATTTTACGGCCACGGTTACAAAGCCAACTTCCATTTGGTACTCGGAACAACTAATTGTAAGTGTATTTTACGTCTAGGGTAAAAAATGAAAATACTCAAGGACCGTGGATCAGCCTGCACGGCTGGATTTTTTCTCTTGAAACAAGGAATAAAAACCCTCGCGAAAATCGAAGGCGGTCTTTTCAATCCCCCGTGGATCTAACAATAAACCTGTGAAACTAATTGTGATAGGTGACATTATAAGCCTGGAGCCCCGAGATCCGCCGTAGTGGGAGCCAACCGAGTGTGACCGCTCGATAGCAACACAGGCACACACAACACACCCCTAAATTAACCCGCAAGAGTGGCGTATTTCCCGGGTGCCCTTAAATTGCCCCCAGGTCCGTTCCCTCTTTCACCCGGCTGTATGGTACGCGCGCCGAGGTTAAACACGTGGTAACAAAAGCTCGCTCACCCTTTTTCCATTAATGCACGAGGTGCGCTACCTACTTTCCTCGTCCTTCGCGCGGCTTGGCGCGAAACAAGGACGTTGAAACTTTTCCTGTAGCCAAACCACGCGGAAGGAGGTCAAGGAGTCGAAATCTTATGCATATTATGCGACTATTTGCTTTTTCCCTTTTGCTACCGCGTTGCTGTTCTATTCTTTTGCCGTATTGGATACAACGACAGGGTGGCGACAGATCTTTGGGAAAAAAGTTCCATGACATTTTTCTAGTTCTGGAAAAATTTCTGAAACTTAAATCTTTCGGATCATTAACTCTATGTTCGGTTCGAATTCAATTCGAATTTATGAAAAATATAATGTAAAAAAGATGAGTTGAAGCGAGTTTGTTTTCTCGACGAAAAAAAGTAACCTTGTTACCTCAAAAAATCATATCTAATTCCCATGACAGAAGACTGTTATTTCAGTGTTTTCCATTACCAAATTAAAAATCCCCTGACAATTCCAGGTTTTCAAGATGTGTGGCCACCCCGAACGATACACATCTTCACCGTTCACTGCGATGCGTTTATTTTTCTCCGTACGTACCGCGTTTTCTCCCAGCTGTTTCTCTTATACTTTTCCTCCTCCCCATGGAATCCCGCCGCTTATCCACCCGCGTGCAATCCACGCGAGCTAGAGCTGTCCGGTCTGGAATTTATATTGCATGTTTTATATTCGTTCGGGGGTTAAGAAGCTGCAGAGGTCTGTATTCGGGTGTACGTGTATTCACAGGTTCATTAACGGAACGAGCTTTTGCAGTTTACCGGGCTTTTTATACGGGGCAGTTTTCTCCTACCTACACATGCATACTTGACGTTCTCTTACAAATAAAACGTATCGCGGTAAGAAGACTGTATCGCCTCACTTCACTTCACTCCGCGGTGTTTATGCCACCCTGTAAGTCGGGTTGCTTTTCTATGTATTTGTGTATTACACCCTGCAGCACTCCTGCAACTTCTTATACTTTATTCGTCACTTATTCACTCTTATAAATCGTCCCGCTTCGTTCAACTTTTCTCTTTGAATTCTATTCTCTTTCTTTCTTTGCTCCAGCTCAAGTTGCCTGAATTTTGCATTATGCCTTCCAGCTCTCTCTCTCTCTCTCTCTCTCTCTCTCTCTCTCTCTCTCTCTCTCTCTCTCGGCAATCATCCCCCTCCCTCCCACTCACAGCAGCTTTGAGAACGATGAAAATAAGAACAAAAAAATTATCCCCCGGGTATAAAGCTTACACGAGTTTGCAACTGTCCTGATTATTATACCAGTTATATTTCGAGAAGTTTATGTACGAGTTCATCACGCCCCTAGGATTGCGTATATTTTATTCGACTTTACGAGGAATAAATTAATTCATGGTTCTGGGATAAGAAACGGTAATTTATATTAGCACACCGTAATCGCGATACGTGGATAAAAGATTAATTGACTTTCCAGAAAAATCCAGTTCGTACACAATATTGTCCAGATCGGAGATCAGCTCGTTCTGAATCTTCTTTCTCAAAGTATCTATCTTCTTGCCAACAAAATTATCGTTATACATTGAACAACGTTCATTATTAGAGAAAAATTGGCCACCATCCAACGTTCCGCGTATCACGATCATCGCGGCAGTAAAAGAGATTGCACAATTCTCAATTAGCTAGCTTGACTCCAACTCCGTCCGTGTTTTTTTTTTTTTTTTGTTTTTGCCTCCTGAGAAGAGGAAATTAGTCCTTTATTCGAGGGCAACGATGCTCCGGAAGGTAAACCGCGTGCGGAAACATCGCGCGGAGGTTTATCAGCCCCGAGTAGGCGAGTCAACTGCAACGGAACCGGTGAGCGTTAAATCAGAGAGACAGTGAGATTAGTTTTTGTCCCTTTGATGCCGCGGGGGTGGAATGGAGGTGCTAATTAAAAATTGCGCGACTGAATTTACCCGGCGAAGCGGACGATCAGTCAGCCTTGACATTAAGGCTGAGGCACATTAATTTATCGTTAAGGGAGCTGGTCCCTCGGAGTGGGATCTACAGCTACGCGTATATTTCTGTACCCCCTACCCCCCCTTTCTCACCCTGCAGACCCGAAGCGTTTTTACCCCCGTACCGTTTCATCCTGTACACACACGCACGAGTGCCTTACAGACACGCGATCCTGCGCTGGAACCCCCGAGCCATTTTTCAACACTTCCAAAACGAGACGACATCAAAGGTATATTACTATCGTCCGCTCGCCCGTTGTCCGCTGGCTAGTTTCCCGGCTCGCCTGCTGCGGACGCAACGTCTCTACGTTATTTACGTATGCATGTATGTACGTATTTACGTAGGTACATGCGCATACTTTATACCCAACGGGCAAAGCTGCCGCTTTTTCTCCGCTGCAGCGTCGCGGATGCTTGTGCACCGAGCTACACGCCTTGGAGGATGAAAGGCTTTTAGCTCGTTCTTCCGGGAACGAGAAGGAACTAATTATTTTATTAAACCCGGCCGGTTCAAGGCATCGCCGTTTTATTCGTTACTTTAACACCTTTCGTTCGACTGTGATACGGAGGAGATTCTCAAGATGTTTGAGAAAATTGTGCGTTTTATCTGTCGGTACGAAAGGCTCGAGCAATGCGGTATTCTCGAAGATTTACTAACACGCAATTTAAGGCATGGTCCATGCTTTGAAACAAACCGTATCGAATTATTCAAACGAACCATCATTTTTTTAAATGCTTTGACGATCGTGGCCAAAAATAGTATTTTTTCTTTGGTCAAATAAGTGTTTAAAAAATATCAACTCTCTAACAATTATTTGTTTTTCGAACTAGACGCTGTTGTTCCACATTTTGTACCCCAAAAAACGAAACCCTTCGAACAAACTGATCTGCTGTTTGGGATTTTCTACTCAAATTCATTTAACAAAATTCGTTCTCTTTTCCCAGACCAGATATGATATTAGCGTTTGCTTTCAGAGTTTCCTCAACGCCTGTTCCGGGGGGATTCTGTCTCTCGCGATCGTAAACAGGCTTTAAAAACACAGGAGCGCGCCATGTACGGATCACTTGACCTTTGGACAAGATAGGACGAAGGAGGAGGACTCCCTTTGTTACCCGAAGCTGGACGACGGGAGGAAGCGTTGTACGTCGAGTCTGCAGCAAGAAATTCGAGCCTGGAAAACGATTTTCGAGTAGAAACAGCGACGAAGATTTCGCTTCTCATCGAAGGGATGACTCGACTCGCCCACGCAGCTGCCCGACATACTTTGACTCTGATTAATTTATCCCTGAGAGTTTCAAACCTGCTGAGGAGGATGACGGAAATTTTTTGCTGAACTTGCGGGAAAAAAACTGTCTGTACAATTTAGACTAGCGGTTAAAAAATTATTACCGCATCGATGCTGATAGATCGAGATCAAAATCCCGAGGATAAGCGATGTAAGCATAACCAAGCTGCAAGCTCCGAAAGCTCGCGCCAATTCTCGGCGAGCGAGTTCCACCCTATTCGCTTAACATACTCGCACCCTGATACACGTGGGGCAGTCCAAACCGTTTCGACCAGGGTTTGACCCTTGACCCCTCGGATTTGGCCCGTGATTTTTTGTATAATTGTTCTCACTTTGAGAGGCACTCTGTTTTTATTTTAAAATTTTTTCGACACGGTTTTAATTTTCTACAATTTTTGGAAACCATGTTATTGATGGACACAATTTAAAAATCTGAAAGATCGCGTGTCAGATGTCACACAATGTTTAAGCTTGGATCTGGAGTGGGGAGATTTTTTCATCTCACTGTTTTCAAGCCATTTCTGGAGAAAAAACTAGAAGTGAGAGTTATTTTACTGTTGATGGCTGCTCAAACATTTTTATACGTAACATCGGATTTAAAAAAATTTTTTCTAATTTTTCAGAACCATTTTACCATGTGCAATTTTTTTGACTAGCTAAGTAAGGAAGAAAAAGAATCTCTTGCCAAAAATATTAAATATTTTTGAAAAATCCGACGTGACATATGAAAATGTTTCGGCGACTATCCACGGTAGAATGACTGCCACTTCTAATTTTTTTACCTTTTTTATTCGGTAATAGGTTAAAAACAATGAGAAGGAAAAAAACTGTCAGCATTCCGGCTCGGAGCTTAAAAATTTTGATATCTGACACACAAGTTTTCAGAATTTTTTCACATTTTCCAATTGCGTCGATCAATCGCATGCTTTTGAAATACTGTAGAAAGTCAAAACCGCGTCGAAAAAATGTAAAAAAACAGAGTGCCTTTGAACTATTGTATAAAAAATCGCGGGCCAAATCCGCGAGGTCAAGGGTCAGACCCTGGTCGAAATGGTACGGACTGCCCCGTATACATAACTCTTTCTTGGGGTGTATAAGAGACGCGAAAACTACCCCGAGACTACCTCGAGATTGCTGTCCAGTTAAAGATTTACCGCATCCGTCTCTACCATCGCCGACAAATTGATTAAAGGACAAGATCAAAAGTCTTTCCTGATTAAATTCGCTTTACCGTTGTACCTGACTAGGAGCGAAAGCGCTGGATATGTATGTTCAGAGTGCGGGACGCAAAGGCGAGACGCGCATCTTATATCTGTTCCAATCTTTATCAGAAACGATTGAGCAATCACCGAGCGACCTCATTCTTTTTTTTTTTTCTTCTTTTTTCTTTCCTTTTTTCATTCACTGCACTGGCAGACCGATGTGAAATATCAGTTGTACAGTGTCTGGGCTTAATCAAGTTTGTCATTTAATTGGCAAATTGTTGTTTAGTTTGTCTGTATTTCCAAGTACGATACACAAGAGAGAAACGGAGGGTCAGAAGAATTTTTTGAATTATTATGCTATCGCCTGACGATTCGAAGTTACTCGAGATTCGAGCTTTGCACGTTGAAATCCGCCAGAAATTGTTTTTCCGGGTTCAAAGGTTGCGGAACCATGCACGCCCTTTTTACGCTCTATGTACGTCAGTGTGTTATAGTTTTCTTGTACGGCTTCCTAGCATAAGATGAGAGAGAAATGTCGGGGGGAAAAAGAATAGCGAAAAAGGTGAAAGGAATGAACCCTGAACAATTCCGGGAGGCGAAGCAATATGCGAATTCAAAGACCGCACAGCGGAACAAGCATTTCTTCCAGTTTATTTATAACTCCCACAGTGATACGTTATACATTCGATATTGGCGCTGCAGACCGCGCCGATGGCTTTCGCTTCCCATAAAAGGTATGGGAAAACTTTCAACCGTGTTTCGAATCAATTACGAACTGCTTGACTGCGGCTATGCAGTGCTTCCACGGATATGAACATGTGTTCGACGTCGTAAGTTCGCTTACGTCGTACACCCGAACACTGTACCCATACGCAAATACCTTCCCCGCAGAACCGCTGAAGGAGAATTACGCTTCGAATGTTTCGCATATATCCGGGTATTACGAACACACGATCCGCGAATGCATGTACGCGGAAATCCCGAGGGAATTCGATGCCTCCGTGACGGATATCAACGGATCCTTGACGTGTCCTGGACGCCTAATGGATGTCTAACGTTCTCCGAATATCTTCGGCCTCGCATATTCTGTACGGGTGAAAAAATATCTAATGGATGTCTATCCGCCGGCTCCAAATATTTACAAATCATTATTACGCCTTCTTCAACTCTTAATGTATAATACGTGATGCCGGTTTGCACCGTCGACCTCGATTCCTTTCGAAATAGATTGCATCACGGAAATGATTCGTAATAATATGAGACGAAGAAAATCAAAGTGCTTCGGCGAAACGTCTCAAAAATGTTGGTATAATTTTTTTTTTCCCATCAAAAATTCACGATTTGCAAATAAATGCTTCGGTAGCGTAAGTACGTACAATTATACATAGTAGTTAAAACGCGACGAGACCGGCAATTTTTTTTCGACCAATGTCTGGAAAATATCGCTTAAACTTAACGAGTTCCATAAAATTATAAATATACTTACATCCGAAATGACGTTTTGCCGATATCGTTTGGCTGTTGGGTTTTCTTTTTTCTTTTTTACTCCTTTTTTTTTTGAAATAACACGTTCACGAGGGATGTATAATTTGCACTATCGCATAGTCAAGGCTGGCGAGTGCTTTACAGGAGCAATAGAAATTCTTTTCTCCCAAATCAATGTACCTTCTCTTTTGCCAATTTCCCTTCATTTTGAACGGTTGAATTTGTATCCGCGGTTCAAGGAGCGAGCAAGATTTGTAATAATCGTTCACGGCGTAACCGGAGAATGCGAAATTACCGCTGGGACCGGGAAAGGGAATATTGGTCGAACGGGAACCGTGCGCGAAATAGAGTATGCGGTGTATTTTAGCGAGCCGTTTCCCGGGCCGTAATCACGCGACTTAAGGCACCTTCGCCGGAACCGAGAGAGGGTGAAAGGGAATTGGAGACAGGCGAACGGTGAAAGATATCGGCGGGGAGGCCGAGGAAGATAAGGTTTCGGTAAACCGCAAATTAATCGATACGTAGGCGCCGACTTAATTAACGTACTTTGCGGACTCACTCGCCGCTTCCTGCTCGACGTGTGTGGGTATTCTGACATTTTGAGAGAGGGGCTAAAGCCGGATATTAACAGCCTAGGCGATCATGCCGAGGATATTTCGCTCCACCTCTCTCAAGTTCAAAGAGTTAAGACGGCTCCCGATGCAGCTAGACGTCTGAATATTATCGTAGCGAAGAATGCCTTGTACGTAATTATTTTATCATAAACACAAGTGTTTCGCGAGCGCTGTTCCCGAGCTTTTTTATTTTTATTACGCGGCGAACCGCGCTGAAGGCAGCTTTTACTTCTGTTTCGGTATTATTTGTTGAAAAGATTTTTCTCCCCCTGTAGCGTTACGTTCCTTTTTCAACATCAGCTTGCTTCTAGCTTTCTATCGTACCCTCGATTTCTTATGCATGTACAAAGCGGAGCTTGCGGCAAGGCAAGTTTCGCTGCTTTACGGACAGAAGCGGCTTATTTGAGAGAGGATCCTCGAGTCTATTGCCAGCATTCAAGCTTCCACTTCACAATCGTAGCTTGTTCGCGTCTCTGCGGATATACAGATGCCGATAAAGCTTCTGTGGCCGCTTCCAACTTTCGTAAATACATCTACTTCGTATCTATGTATAGTGGAAGGCGGGGATCCAGCTTTTAACTTTCGAATGATTCATACAGTGCGGAGAGTGCGACTTAAGTGCCTCTGATTTTATTTCCTAGAAATACTAGGCGATGTATAAATTTATAAATACATTTTTTGTTTCTCATTTATTTTTTCACTTACGATGCGTTTATTCTACTCTGGATATATCATATTATGTATGAATAAATTCCTCGTTGAGCTTTAAACATTTCTCCAGATGGCCGAAGTATTTTTATACATAATAATATGAAAAAAAAAAAGAAGTGAAAATAACACGCTTATTGCACGAAATCGAAATCGGTGATGCGTGCAGGATACTTTGACCTCTCAGGTTTCAAATTTGAATATTGGATGTGGATGACGCTTCGTTATAGCGATTTCTCGAATTTTCTATTCTCACAATCTTCACCCAGTGTTTTCTACTTTTGGCTTCTTAAAATAAGTTCCCGTACTTCTTGAATACATTTCTAAACGTCTTATACCTGGTCTGCACTCAATGGGTTATATTTATCCCATTTTCTTTCAAAATAGACCAGTCAGTTCTTCGAAACTTCTGTAACGTTGCCACGAAGTCTACTTGACCAGGATCCAAAAAAATGTCGAGTGCAAAACAGGTCAGTGATCCGAAGGTGCAGAGTTAAACTTCGGAACGATTAACGGTACTTGTGACAAGTCCTGATATCTAAATTAATTGAGTGAAACCATGTTCAATTGGAAAATTCGAAAGGGGAATCAATAATGTAATAAGTTTATCCGATTTCATTCTACAATTTCTCTTCTCTTTGGAAGATCATTTCGTACAAAGTCACTGAAACAGATTTTTTTTTTCTTTTGTATAGTATAAATTGTATACTGCAATTGATTAATTACAATCAATATCGGGACAATGTTGTAAATTGAAATGTTTAACGATGCTAAGAAAATAAAAAAAAATATAAATCGTGTGCTAGTAAATTTTGTGGGAAATAGTCTTCTGAATGAATCGAGCCATTGGTGAGTGAAATCGATGGAATATAGATACTAGAGTTTCAACACTTTCGAAGCGATTCATAAATTCAGCATTTTCTGTTTTTGTTTGAAGAGATCCTTTAGCAGATTAGGAATATAATAATGTGAAAGATAATTATACCTAAAACTCTACGATTTCTGGCGAACCGACCTCCTTCAAGTTTCTAAATGTCGATCAGCACCTGGTATAATAAATGATATAACAGTATGCGTGTGTTTGCAGTAGACGGCAAGCAACTTCGTGCAGAGAATTGATGTCAAAAAGGTGTAAAACAATTTGCCACTGACCCGTACCTGTGATTATTTTCCGCAGAAGTTTCAGCTGGGTGTAAATAAAAAGGAGAAGAAACGATAAAAAACGTATCTGGTTCACGCGAGGCCTAATCTTTTATCGGGCAGGCGTTACACGCTAGCAATGGATCTGGTTATTTATGCCCGAACAGACGTCGTGCCGGAGTGCCGGACACGCGATACTAAATTGAAAAAAAGTTAACTTTTTCCCCTCCTTCCAGTCGTCGTCGTACCTATTACAATCGAAGTGGGCGATAATGGCAGGTGATCGTTGATCTTCTATAAAAATATCCGTCTCGGTCGGCGAGTTAGATCACACTCACGATCAGGGCCAACTTCTGCCGATATGCCTTTACGATTATACGCTTTCCGTCCATTATCCACGTCTGCAGGCGAATATCGGGACGCGCCTGTATAAAACCCCTTGTCGAATACATCCGGCTGTTCGCTTACGTCATATACGTATACCTATACAGAGAACTTTCCCACTTCCTGTCACCGGGGCGACGAAAAAGTCGTTTCCTAAACTTTGAACGGACTCTGGGCGTCAGGAACACTTCGCCGAAACAATGATAAAGCAAAGTTCCATGAACTTTAGGCGCGGGAAGGAAGCACGAGGGGCGAAACAAGCGCTGAGAGGGCGGCTAATTTCTGTTACATAAATTCACCGCTCGCTCTACCGCGCGGATATTTCGCGACGTCCTTTATGTGCTCCTTTCTGTTCCATAACTCGCAATTCAATGCGCACACTGCCAGCGTACATCGTATTACTGGCCGGGTTTCCTCTCTGGAAAATGACGTCTGGAATGGGTCGTACGAGTTACATACCGATGTACGAAATGCGCGTATCGCGCGTTCCGCGTCACATCGCGAATGTGCGTTTCGGTGTGTGTGTGGATTGATGGGTTCAGGGGTTGGAATGGTTCGATACTGACGGTATACCCTTAATCCATGGATACTTCTGCCACACGACGCGGTACATGCTCTTTACGTTTTTGGATACCAGCCAGACTTTCGTCGAACGAACGCAATTTCCCGGACGAGAATCTGCTGCAGTCTGTTACGATTTGGCTCGGTGTACGTCTTGTTCAATAACCCAAAAGACAAGCAATATTACCAGCGTCACCGCTTACGTTATATTATACCTGATGTATACTTTGGAAGAATCCCTGCTCGGATTGTATATATATATATTCGTATTTTTTCTAAACTTGAATTGTTTTAAATCCGACGTTGATCGCGAGTCTCGAGCCTTCGGCGCCACGCGTCGGTCTATTGTATTCGGCTCGCTATCTATACTGTTATAGTGCCTATGGTATCAAAGCTTTCTATTCTTAAATGTGACGTGATTTTACGGAAAATTTAAACAATGTAACGGTCCGCCTGTTGTACTTTATGCTCGGTATTTATTTAAAAAAAACCTGCGAAATGTAACACGGTGCGAAATGTAGAGCCTCTTGAATTTTTCATTTCAAGAGTCGCTCTTGCAAGCTTATACGTTTCGCCCATCACGTGCAATGTGTCGGTCCCACTTTGATATCATGAGCCGAAAAGAGTGCACATCAAACAACACAGAAGAGCAGGACTCGAGTAGCGAGCTGTCATTTCCCGCCACCGACTCTTATACTTTTGTTTAAAAAAAATACACTCGTGACACATCCTACACATGCATACAAATTCACTTGTACATGACTGAATTAGCTGCTTCGTACGCTCCGTGACTGTGTAGGTACAATGTTGAAAATGATTGTGAATTTACCACACATTTACCGCCCAAAAGAGTTGTCAATTTACAAAATCAGGCTGCAAATTTACAAATTCGGTGCAGCGACATATATTACTATGTAATTGTCTTAAATATGCAATGAAAATTTTTAATTTACTAAAATTCGTACGACTAAATTGTGTGGTAAATTTGTTATGTTTGTAAATTGAATAAACAGTAAATCTATGGTGAATTCGCTGTTCCGTATCCGAACAAAACTTCTGATAGGTACGGCGTAGAAAGTTCCATACATAAATTTTTAACAGTGATAGAGTCTCTCACGCACTGTAGCAATGGAATTTTGGTGAAAATGATTAAAACTCATTCGAGAACTACAAAATATCATTAGTTTACCCAACTTTGAAGACCGAGTGAATTTCGCGAATTGCAGAGACGAGACGGCGTTCCACAAGACGCAAAAAAACTGTTTGAGGGACCTAATTACACCCGGCTCCCATATCCTGCGGAGAAAGCAGAGCTTTTCTGTTTTTTTTACCTTTTCGTCGAAGGTTCCCTTTTTGCTCTCATGACACACGAAAGAAAGTGCCGAGTCGTTGGAATTTAATAATGCCCATGTGTCAGCGGTATCGATCATACCCAATATCGTATGCACACAGCGGTATTCGCTTAAAGGTGTGCTCAATAAAATTCTATTGATATAAGTTACACATGTGCTCAGTAGGGTGGTCCTTATTCAGGGTGTTGACGAATTTTTGCCAGACCATCTCCCAAATCAACTTCAAATAATTCGAAAACAGTCGCCTAATTTTTTCAGATTTTTGCATCGACTCTAAGATAGTCCGCATTGTGATCGAAGTTTCTTATGGAAATTAACACAAGTAAAACTTTTTTCTCAGTATACATTTTATTGCAACAGTTCAATAATAATGTTCCCGATAATCTGTAACCGTGAGGTTTTGGTGAGAATTAGTGCTACTATCTGGGAAAAAATACACATCATCGTACCAGGCAATCTAGACGAATTGCACTACCTCGAAACCTGACTTATTTTTTATTTAGAGGAAGTGCAATTCGTCTAGATTGCCTCGTACGATGATGTGTATTGTTTTTTTCATATAGTATTACTAATGCCGACTAAAACCTCGCAGTTATAGATTTTTTGGAACATTATTACTTTCACGATAAAATATATAGTGCGAAATAAAGTTTTTTCTCACCTCACTTCCATAAGAAACTTCGATCACAATGCGGACTATCTCAGACTTGCTGTAAGAATGTGAAAAAATTTGGCAACTCTTTTTAAATGATTTGCAATTGATTTCAGTGATGGGGCGGTAAAAATTCGTCAGCACCCTAAACAAGGACCACCCTAGTGCTTAGATTTCCACATCTTTTTTCTTAGACTTCAACGGAAACTGACATTGCACGCTTCATCTCATGATCAATAAAAACTCACGGGTGGGTAAATAAATAACAGGACGGATATCGTGTGGACTCTGGTGTGGGGAAAACGATTGATAAGAAAACAGACTATAACAAGACTACGTTTGTTTGGTTATAAAATAACGTAGAAATTGCTCCCAGTTGTGTAGCACAAACAACGTTTTTTACAATACCACTCATGCGATATCATCGATTTCTACATAGATTTTGAAGAAATTTTAAGGAATTGAGGTACGAAGTTGATTAAAAATATTTTCTGCTGTCTAAAATTTGTTGTTTATCTGGAAATCCGCGATAGTTTGCAATGGGAATGCGCAGAAATCTATACACTTTATGAGCGTGAAAAAATACTCAAATTTATGCTTACCATGTGACGTAATGTTCCGTGAATCCCGAATATTTGATCGGCTGAAACACTCACGGAGCACTTCACATCACTCCATTATGACGTCACGTCTAAAATGATCGGATATTTCGACGATGTAGCTGTGCTTCCGTCGCTGAATTTGACAAGTTTCAACACGCGTGGTTAATTTGTCGAAACACTTAGCTTATTCAACCAAAAATCAGACAAAAAACGATCCAACTAAACAGAGATCTTTCCTCTTTTCCAAGCGAAGACGTTCCGTGGCGTTCAAATTTTCCCGCCACTCGGTCTTCCGTGAATCGACGTAGCTTTTCCGACAACTGCGCCATCAGCTCTGCGACTGCCGACTGTCGTTTGTTTCGTCCGTTTTGCAGGCATTCTGCTTTGCTTTCAACGGCCAGCTGCCGTTTGCTGTCATAAAAACAAACCATGTGCTGTTGGTTTGAACTAAAACCGGGCAATAAAATGGTTTTTTGCAGTGTATAAGCGCGGCTAGGCGATGCTCACGATGAACGCAGATACCGCCGACCCCTTAGTGGTGCGTAAATGTTTTTATCATCAATAACAGAATCGACCTCAATTCTCTAACCTATTTTAACCCGCGTAACGCTTCGTTTTATTCAAACTAGGAAGACGTTACGCCTCTGGTTAATTTGCATGCTTTCCAGTTTCTCGCCATGCTAATTATCGGGCTAACGTCTTTCTCATTCTTCCGTATATTCTTTTCAATCATCTTCTAACGTTCTGTCCATATTTTCAGTCCATCATCATTCCCATTCGCAATGGAGAAAACTGGATTGACACCTGCCTTCAATCTGTTTTAAACCAGACAGCGTTGAGCTTCGTAAAAGTTGAGGTTTCCGTTTGTGACGATGCCAGCACCGACCGAACCCCGGAATTACTCTGTACGTGGAAGTTGAGACTGGAAGCACTGTCCATTCCTGTCAAGATATTCAGGAATCAAAACCAAGAGTCTGGAGGGGGTGAGAAATTTTATTTTTGAAGGCAATGTCCGTATTCTTTTTTCGCTGGTAAGGAGAGTGGAATTTAGAAACGTCAAAACATTTATCGGAATTGAGAAAACAATCAATAGCTCACTGTGTGTACATTTCGCAGATGAAAAACAGTCTTTCGCAATTCTCTTTGTACCTCAGAGAATCTAAACATCTGCATTATTTTGACTTATGCCACAATAGCAATAGAGTTAAGCAAACTATTCGACTAGTAACAATAATTTAATCCATATTTCTAAAGGATATCTTTGTGAAAGATCATATGATTTATGCGTAATGAATCATCGGATGTTATGAAGTGAACTTTTGGTAGTCGCAATTAAAATTTATTGAAAGAGTTATAGTTTTACGTACCAACGATTTAAAATTTCCCACCCAGTTTGTAATTGCACAAGAATTATTGCAGCATCTTTGGCCTGGAATTCAAAGGAAAATTTTTAGCTACTGTTTTGGTCTTGGGATGCTTAACAAGTTATTTCTGAATGACATATGATAAACACATATCTTTCGTCTCTATCCTGATTATTAATAACATATAAAAGTGAAAAGTTTGACGGCGTTGAAACAATTTCACGAAACTGCTGCAGCTGCTGACAGATTGTTCTTTGTGCAAGCCTTTGGCAGAGCCTTTGATCTGAAACAGTGCAAACATATGCCTGACTATATACAATGCTTGCAGTTACTGTTCAAGAGAAAGAAAATTGCAGTTTAGTAGGGATTATTCAAAGTTCTTAGTGTTGAATATCACTCAAAGTAAATAACATTACAGCTGTTCGATGCTCCAGTTGCAAAAGTTTCTAATAATAATTATTTCCGCTTATGCTAAAGGTTCAAATTTCTATCTTAAATTTCAGATTAAAAGGAACTGAATTTGCTAGTAAAGTTTTGCAATGTTCTACTTTCAACTAAAATTAGCACATACTATTTCCATTGAAATTCAAGTTGTCACTTGATCATAGTAGTTAGGTCTCCTAGAATAATCAGTATTGCAGGCTTTGAGGCCCGAAGGCATGTTTTGACCGAGAAAGAAATAAGTGCAATTACCCCAGTATGCAAATGATTTGGTATTGTGAAATATAATGCATGCAGTTTCATACAATCTGTGATTATTTGACCCAGTATAATATCTGCAGTAGGATGCTGCAAACGAAAATAATCAGCGAGTTATTTGTTTGAGTAATAACATTAAAAACTTCAAAACTTATGTTTTCACTTCAAACATTATTGTTTCATGCGCGTTTTTATCAAACTTATTCAAAAAGTTGTGAAACAAAATCAGATCAATTTGTTTACACCACAATCTGATTGATCTTTTATTTATACGCGTAACTTCTTACAGTTGGTTATGCTAAAAACAGAGCGGTTGAAAATTCTACTGGGGAATTTCTGTGTTTCCAAGATGTGGTAAGCATGCGTTAATCTTCTACAGAACCAGGCTTGAAATTATTAAGAATAAAATGCAATTACCTTTTCGAAATAACATCGTTAGAAATTCTCACAATTCTAATTATATATTTTTCTCCTTGCTACTATCAACTGATGGAAAATCTGCAGGATGACATTATGCTGCCGTGTAGGATTCAGGCCCAGTACGCTGTTGCAAAAGAGAACGAAAATGCAGTAGGTAAAATTTGGCATATTATTTTTTCACTGCCGTACGTACCGATGAAGATTCCAAATAAATACTTATTTCCCAAATGTTACACAGATTGTTGGAGGGCGGTTTAGAAGAAAGCCGGAAAATGCAACCGCCAGATTTTCACGATGGGCGAATACAATCGCGAGTGAAAAACTTGAGGAACAAATCTACACTTCTCACGGACCCACGATCGTTATGCCAACGTGGTTTTGCCACAGATCCGTGTTTCAAAGGTCAGCGCAAGAACTGGGTTAATTTACGAGAAAAGAACTATGTGCAAGACGAGATCTCTGTCCTTTTCACACTTATTCACAACTCACCGCTACAGCTGCTTGAATCTTTTCTCCCCACGATAAATTGCATGTTTTTTTCACTTGTTTCAGGGTCGGTGGCTTCTGCGAGGCTGGTCGCGGTTGTCCAGAGGATTTGATATTCTTTTATTCGCACCTGGACCTCGGTGGCAGAGTTCTGAGGGTAGATGATACGGTTTTAATATATGTGTATCATCCTCAAGCAGAGACTTTCTCGATTTGCGAGTAAGCGAGTGTACTGCGCGCACAGTTTACATATGTCGAATTTGCTAATACTCCAGAATCAACGATTTCTGTTGTCAGAGAGGTAATCAGGATTCTTATCAACAGGCAAACAATATGGGATCTAAGAGTTGCGCGTTTGGAAAGACTCGTTCTTCCTCTGTGGGATAAATTGACGATATGGAACGGCGGCAAACAAGGCAGGCGATTATTACGCAGCCTGTGTCCTCAGTTTCGGGTAAGTCTGCAGTTATTACGATTTTTGATAGTCGAAGTAGTTCATGGTAAGGAGTGATTAGTAATTGAAGACACTCTTTCGCTGATTTGGTCAAATCTCCTTTTCCTTTCAGTCCGATAATTGTTCGACTTACTGAATAATTTTTAATAATCCCGTTTTCAAAACTCTGTCATTCTTATTCCTGAATTTTCATTCTTCAGGACAAAGTTGTGGCCTTTTGTGACGTGGACAAGCATAAGATCGGACAGAATTACGTATCGTATGAACCAGTCCGAAAGAAAATAGGACGACCAATTCCGATAATTCACTTTACAAAAGCCAAGCCTCCGTTTATCATTTGCGTGAAAATGGTACGTAAGTACTTACGCGACGAGATTATTCGTAGCGAAGAGAAGCTTGTATTTATAGGAATCTTGCGATACATCGGCACGTTTTTCAGGACATGACGAACGGCGAGTTTGAACGGAATTTAGAATCCTTGAACCTGAAGGAAGGAAAAGATTACGTCCTGTTTAGCTGACACCTCTGCATTAGGCCCGATGGCTTCAGAAACGAAAACGAAGAACAATCATGCGTCAGAACCCGACGAATCTCCAAACTGCAATACTTGGGTAAGTTAACAATACGCTTGTTTATTATCCTTACGGACCCTATATTGAAAAAGAGTTTCGTCAGAGTTACCGCGGGATTCGGGGAAAAAGGGCGCTGCAGACACCAGCAGCCGACAATCTCCTTACCCTCGACCGGTTTTCCTCCTTTACTGTGGTAAAAAGTTTCACTGCGGTGATTCTTCTGGTCGGTAAGCTAAGTCGAGGTTGTTGGATTTCAACCAGCTAGGTTTATTTTATCCGGATCTAATAACCTGGGTCTGTATAATTCTAGGAATCTCCAACGGTCGGTATATTTTCTATATATATATATATATATTTTTTTATTTACGACTTCTAAGCACTAAACGAAACATTGATGTGAAGAACAGGTTTTACCGTCGAAGTGGAAAAGGAATTTGAAGATGTATTTTTCAATATTTATATGCGCGTTTATTCATCCGTCGCTGTCGTGTTATGAAAACAGTAAAAAACATAATGTATATATCAAGGTACATAAAAAATAATAACGAATTATCTAACGTATATTACAGCATTTTCATCTCCGTCTTTTTCACTCTTATCCTTGTTCCCACTCTTCAACTCTTATTTTTTTTTCTATAAATTATTTGGCCAAACGTTCCCACAGCAAAAATTTTCACCTCTATTTACAATATGTCTATTATATAACAATTTAATACTCAGGCCCCGCCTAAACTAAATCTATAACACGTGAACGCGTTAAACATTGACCAAAGGGGTAGTCGCCGAGTTTATCTTTGGCTGTTTCTTCCTCGTAACCCAGAGAACATTTCCCTCCTGAAACAGGATAAACCAAACACACGATGAAACTAAATACAAAGTTACGTGATATATTTCGAAGTTGGGTGCGGTAAAAGGAAGTAAAAAAAGAAAGAAAAAAAAAAAAATTACGCAACAGCGGAAGAACTTACCTGGAAGTAGTCTTCTATCTCTTGAAGCGTTCTCCCCTTCGCTTCCGGCAACGCAACGTAGACGAATACAGCTTCCAAAAGTGCCGAGGCGCCAAATACCGTGAAAATTCCCGTCATACCGATCGCGCCTTTGACCTAAATCGTCGAAATGAATAAGAGCTCGAAGAGGAGGAACTGTTGAAAAGGGTTGATTTTAAAGAAGAAGATTCATCGGGTGACGTACACAAGCGCAATGTTTGACCGCGGTTCAGAGCCGAGAATTCCCCCGGGGTGGTAAACAACGCCACTGTCCAAACCTACCCAGCTCTGCACCAGTGGTATCACGTTTGTTCGTGACTTTCGCCGTTTCTCTAGACTAATTAGGAAATTTCCACTCACCCCTGGGAAGACCTTTGTCACTCCGAAGAGAGTCAAGTTGAACAGGAAGAACGTGCAACCGCCGCCTATTCCTCGAGCGTGTTGGGGCAAGAGCTCACCTACCATAAGGCCCGGCAACGTTAAAAGGCCCACCGTGTTCGCGCTGACGTAAGCGATTATGCAGGTGCCGACTACGTACATCTGCGAATTCGAAAAATGCCTATTACTGCACCGAGAAAAATTCCGTTCGTTAGCATCGATTTATTTTTGCATCAATAGTTTGAAAAAAGCAAAAGACAAATTCAAATGACCATAATCGAAAATAATAGTGACACGTGATATTATATGCTAGATTTTTATAAACTTAGAGTTTCGGTAAAAATTGAACACGGTCCAAGAATATGCATAGTTTCTACAACTAGAATTTTTCAGTCCACGAGAGTAAAGCGTAAATTACTCACGTCCGCGTCGGTCGTCGGCTGCCCTTTTCTGGCCAGCAGGTATCCTGCCAGGACCAATGACGTAACGGCTGTTCCGAGCGCCGAAATGATTCCCAAAACTCTTCGGCCCGTGGTGAGCAGCAGGACGCAGGAGACGAGGCAAAAGACGAACCTCACAGCGGCTGTGATCACTGCCACAAGATAGTGATCCACTCCGTCGCCCTCTGCGCAATTATTGGGAAAAAGTTTGTCCGTTAGTAAGCAAACCCGGGAATTCATCGTCTGCTGTCATCCGGGAAGTAGTTACTGAGTGGGGAGGAAGATTGGTTGAAAGGAAGCGAGAATGTTTTCGATGTGAAGCTTGATTCGTTTTACCCATTTCCCTGATGAATTCAACGGCGTAAAAGACGAAGACGTACGTTCCGGACAACATCTGAAGAAAATTGAACACGTTTATTATCGCCAGAGGCTTGATGACTCCGGGACTCAAGATATTCGACAACGCCGAGGACGCCTGCTGACGCAAAGTGGCCGTTGATGATATTCGAGCGATGTCTTCTCTGGCTCTTGACTCAAGTTGGGCCATTTCCGTTTTCACCTGAGAAACAGTGGAGAGCTTTTATAGATTACGGGCTTATTTGTTACGAATGTACCGATTGGTATCCTTAAAGTTTTTGCGAAATCTTACTTAATCCGATAAAATTTGGACTACGACAGTGATCGCTGCTGGCTTACCTGCATCATATCCGCCCCGCGAAACCACGAGAGAGCTTTTCTGGCGGCCTCGGTTTTCCGTCGCCTGACGAGCCACACGGGGCTTTCAGGGCTGAGGCAAAGAGCGACGAGGGCCAGACCGGGGAGAATCATTCCGCAGAAGGCGACCGTTCTCCATGCGAAGCTTGCGCCGAGGGCGTATACCAGCAGAATCCCAAAGCTATAGGTGGCGAAGGGTGCGCCGACCAGGATGCCGCGAAGGCCAGGATCCGCTATTTCGCCGAGGAGAACCTGTCGGAATGAAGCTTTTTTTTCGTTCTCTCTCTCACCTTTGAACCAAACACTCCTCCTACAACCGCTGTTGCTTTATTCGTCGCGCGGAGAAAAGCAGCAAAGCTTACGCCGGAAGGGCTTTTGGCTTTTGGAAGAGGCTTTTGCGCGTGGAAAATGATAATGTCAACTTCGCGAGGACGCGAGTGATTATGCTCAACTCACCTGACCGGGCACAACGACGAGGCCAACCGCGAATCCTGACATTATTCTACCGGCTATAATGCACGTTATGGTCTGCGCCAAACCCATAACGATCCAACCTACGGCTAGCGGAATTGCAGATATTTGCAACGCTCCCCGTCTGCCAATCGCGTCCATCAGGGGACCCGATAACAGCGAGCCAAACGGCGCCGCCAGACTGTGTACCGAGGCTGAAAAAATAAGCAAACATTCTAGAAACCCAAGACAACTGCGTTGGGAAACGTAAAAGGATTTCACAAAAGGGTCTGGTGTCATTGATCTGTCGTCTTATAGTAAGAAGGATGTCGTGAAGACTAATTTGGTTGAAATTTAAATGAAAAATTATCCACCTTTTCATCGATATTCAACGTTTGAATGCCAGGATATTGAAATAAAAAGTCATGTTTTGCTAACCGCATTTTTATTTTTAATTTTCATCTCCGCGATTTCATCTTTTTCACTGCAATAAGCTAAAATTTCGTATCTTCTTGACAGAAGCAATGTGGCGTTGCTTTTTCTGTGATAATACTACACGTTGACCTTACATTGCAGAGAAATTTAGGACGGAAAAATATAATCTAAACTCAGGAACAAAAACATGAACTGACATCGTGAAGCTCGAAACACTCGACCTGTCCGAAAAATTGAGTGTGTATCGAAGAACTGTATCTATAAGTTATCATCGCTCGAACTGTTGAGGATGTTTTTTTTGTCCTCGATTAAGAATCCAAGTAGAACACCCTGCGGTGGAAATGCGTAATAGAGCGGAAAAGGATTGAATGGGTCTGGTGGCGACCTGGATAGAATCTAGTTTGGTCCAGAGCCTGTATACTCCCTGAGAGACAGTGACGAAGAAGTGAGGATATAAAAGGATGAAAAAGGGAAATAAAAATAAGGAGGCAGCCTATTCGGCGCCGACTGTAGAATAAGTAAGGTGGCATAGAGTGAACGACGTGACGGAGCAGAGTAACTTGATTACTCAGGAATTCATTGATTGAAACTCAAAAGCTTTTAATAACTTTTTCAATTACCCGCTGCTCGATAAAAATTTCAAACGACTGTAATGAACTTTCCTGCCAGTATCCATTTCACGCCTTCGACTCGGCGTGTCGCTGCAACGACTGTGAGGGAGGAGTCTCCTTGTTAAATGACAAGCGATTATCGCGTTGGAAATAAAACTTTTTTATGTACACTATACAACGGAGCTTGAGTCCCATCGGGATGCAGGACGATCTGTAGATGGATAATTGTTATAGAAACGCAAAGAAGTTGAGTGAAAATGACTGTAACCGCATTTGAGGTGTGGTTCGAAGCGTTTCACTGACGAAGTTCCCGTTTATCGAATCATCGTTTATAAAAGGCACGATTGTCCACGATCAACAGTTGTTTGCAACAGTATGATCAATCTATGGTATGTACCTACATACTTGCAGTAGCGATAAATGAAGCCCGTGAACGCGTACAGCGCGAATTGCGCAAGTGTTGACCTAGAGCGGGGTCCGCGGCTTAGGGACAAGGTAAAAACGATCACGATCAAAGATCAAGTGCAACGGGTATAGGGATCCGGAGCCGGTGACTGCATTCAGCTGGACAATCATCAACTGCGCCCGGTATTATAATAATAATAAAAGGTACGACGTGGTGGGAATTGGGATTAATCTATTATTGCATACCGAGCAAAAGCAGAAGTGGTTACAGTGTTTTGAAGGTCAAGCATTATGCGTTGACCTTGACACACATATCACTTCCTTCCTACGCGTTGTACGGTTCGCGTACGGGTGGTGCAGGCTGGTTAATATATCCGTTTGAGTAAATCAATTCTAACGGCATGACAAATTGTCACTGCCATATAGAAAGAACGAAATAAAACGCCCTTAACACTAATAGCTAAATTGTCTTTGCAAAAATCAGGCTTGATCAGTAGGTCAGGGTATCCGGTTTTGGCAACGTCTCTACACGCACGCAACCGCAATTTCCGTCGATCCTTCGTTCCAGATCCTTCCACAATGTACGGTACTTGCCTTCTTTCACACCTCGAACATTCTCTGCTCGTCAATTTTCTAACTCACTTCCGTACCCGAATCGCACTGCCGAAATTTACGCCGATGTAATTCTGGAACCCTAACGATCATTGCCGTGCCGATTTCACGACTGAAACTGGAAATTACATATCCCACCTCCTTCCAGTCCAACCATCATCCGCGACGTATTTCCGTTTGACAAACGTGACACAAGACACCTGGACAGAAGTCCATAAATTGTTCCCAGTCTCGGGGATAATAATGGCTGAAAGTCGTGAAAATTTGAAAAACAACCCCATTCTACGAAGGAAGGCGAGACGCTTGATTGGTTCGTTATCGCGTCTTTCCCCGTCGGTTCGAACGCCTCTCGTTCATCGGTTTTTACCGCGGAGCTTCAAGTTCCATTCGATGTTTCGCCCCTTGGCTACGAATTCACCGAACCCTCGGTACACCGAGTGAGACGTGCCGTGCCGCTCATTGTCGGATGACCCGAGCTTGCAGCCATTCGGCACGAAAATAAAGAAACATTAACCCCCCGATGGCAGCGACACCGAGTTGACAACGTGGTGGTGAAAATAAATGCATTTTAAATCAGTACCGACGATTGTACAGACGTTTCATGTTCCCCAAAAGGACCAGACGAAATTATTCAATGAATTCGTGTATCTGTGTCAACGACTCGGTCCGACGTCAATTGCCTGTCGCACGTTGTCCCCGGGGTTATAATGTCGATGATTTCCAGTTTTTTCGACCCTTCGTTATCCCCGCCGCCGTCGGGAGTCCCACCCCCGGAACTCCGGAAGCTGCTGATGCAGGCATCCTGGGGAAGAGTCTGGGAAATGATGCTTTTCGCGAAACTCCTTTGTCGGCGTGTGCGGTATGGAGATATCTAGTTTCGAGCAGCTGTCAAATGGGTTTTATAGTGCCGTTCGTGAATCGTTAACCTCTTTGTTAGTACCTACCGACAGGCGGTACAGCCGCGTTGCGGGGGAAGATGAATTACTATAATATCGTCGCTGGAGACAATATTATCCAATGAAAAAAACATATCTGGGTCAGTAAGTTCGCTGTCCGCACACAACGCGTGGGGCAGTTGCGAATTTCTTTGCCACTTTAAACGGTCATTTTACCATCGAGTAGAGGGTTCTGGCAATCTAATAAATAACATCGTTACTCACTAATCTCCGAGTAATGCGGTCCGGCCATTTTTACTACGGCGAAAGTCCTCGCCTTCCTATGCTTTCCACGCGTCGGTTAATTACCAACCATTTGTCAACCCCCAACGCGATCGAAAACCTCCCGATCCCCTCCTTAGCTGCCGTTGTAAATTTTAACTACGTTCATGAATAACAGATCCAGCAACATTCAAGACTTACCGATCCACGACCCTAGGTCCTCGTCCACTTGCAACGATCCGTTCGTTTGGGCAAGTTTTGGAAGAAGTATGGCGCTGTATCCTATGGGCATGCCACATCCGGCCGCGAGTAATAGGACGGCTCCGGTAACGAGGCACTGAAAAAACATGCAAATATTTGCACTTCAATGAAAGTGGGTAGTACACCTGGGAGATGATCGGACTACGAAGATGACGGTGATGATAATTTGAGGGAGTGTCGTAAGTAACGCGTGCGTCATGTATGTGCGGGAAAAGCTCTCGTCGAGTGAAGCTTGCCAAAATTACGGCTTACGGACAGCTGGGGAAAATTGGCAAACATGGTAACGAGATTCAAATTATACTGACAGCATATTCTAGCCACCCCTCACCGTATAACCTATAATTATCAACCACCGCGCTTTATGCAAGAGTATGTGATTATATTTCCTGGCACAGTGTCGGAGCGCGTTTGACGCCTCGTTTCGGAGCACGCTGAGTGACTCGGTAAACCTTGAGTGTAACGGATCAAGTTTTGAAGAAAATTTCTCACTCAGTTCGTGGTTGGGATAAGGTGAAATGAATCTCCGGGGCTAGATTAGATGACACCATAAACTCTAACGACCTTAACGATACACTCCACTCTAACCGGATTGAGCAGCGTCCCTTGTCTTCATAAACCGTCTTTGACGCTTCAGTGGCGAAGGGAGCGAAAACGCTTTGGGCCAAGTAATAAAGTTGCAACGTGCTCCAGTTTTGAAGAATTTATTTAACATGTGAGAGCTGATTTATCTCTGCTGTTAAAGTTGCGAATGAAGTCGTAAAAATTTGTCTAAAGCACCTTGAATTTCAGTGAATTCGTCATTTAACGAATTTTCTCATAACTTGGATAGACTTCAAGTCATCAAATTCACGTTCCATTATGCTTATCAAGTTTTTTCAGTCTTCAAATCAGATCTGCGCTTCATTAGTCAAGCACTTGGCTCTTTGGCTGTGAGAGGGTATGAATAAGTTGGATAAACTAAATCGAGTAATATATACGGTTGAAATTTGTTCGCGTTGGCTACGTGCTCAATTCCACCAGCAGTTGTTCCTGATTAATGTGGGAAAGATTCGTCGCCGTTTAGTCGGTAAAGCTCTAATTGAAACTGTACTTTAAGATGAATTGATGCCGACCGATGTGCAGTCTTGTATATCTCGGATTTACAAGCTCTTTGGAAAGCTTCATCCTGGACTTTCGGGGGCATCATAATGGTGAATTTTTTAAAAGCAGCTTAACGTCATTCACGTTCAAGCGCCCGAAGTGGAAGCACTTATTGAGTACCATTGCTCTTGCCCGGAGTGCTGGGATTTTCAGAGATCTCAAATATATTCTCCAGGATTTTCCTAAATAGCTTCAAGCGGTCCTAACGCAGAAGAACTTTCTGAGAAATTGTAATTTCGTCTAGAAATTTAGCACGGCGAAGTTCTTATACCCACTCCGTTTCTACTTGGTTTCTACTATAAACGTGTTTACAGTAATCGTAATCAATTACCATGTTTATTTTCAATTCGTAATTTGCTATCCCATAGAATACAGATATTGATTGAAAAGTAATTGGACTTCTTCAATGCCACAATTAATATTTAGGTGCGATTGTACTAATGACTTTTCAAATTCTGTTCTTCACTGGTACTAAAAAAAAAAAGAAAGTTTTCGCGAACCTTAAACTACAATATTATAGTGAAATTTACAATAAAAATAATTGAATCATTTTTATCACGATATCAATGAATTTATCTCTGATATTTTGATCTTCATTTAGACTCTGATCTTCATACTTTTACCACAAACAAGGCAGCGAAATGTTTTGAACTTATTGTAAAAAAGCTTTGGCATGTGGTCTTACCAGTATTCACTGTTGGCAGTTTTTTTTTTTCAGCAAAGTATTCTCAACCGCGAAACTAGTTTCCGTCAACTCTTTATACCCACCTGTCGTTTAGATTGTAGAATACATGCAGCAATAATATCATAGCTATTTTCCACCGGCAATATAACCGTCCTGAGGCGAAAAGTCTCGTAAAACGAGTAACGTTTCTAGTGAACCATTTGCCTCACTTTTCCGTGCGAAAAATTGCGAGTAGCGTGAAAACGCGAATAGCCTGAACAACAGTCGAGTGAGAAAAGGCAGTGAAAAAAAATCGTAAAGCTACCTGAGCGAAGACCCCTCTGGGATTGGAGGAATACTGATGTTTCGTTCCTACGACGCTGATGTGTGCTCCGTGTTTTCTTCCTGGAAACACTTTCTCTCCACCTTTCTTCGTGATTGATCCAAGAACCTTCGGGTGGCCGGAATTCAGGAGCAATTGTGCGTGGTGTCTAAAATTGAAGAATCGAGAGGAAAAATTTAAAAATCACACTTTGATACTTTGTCAGAAAAATTCTATTCCACACATGCGATTCTGACGCTGTCTGCAATTATGTATAATATTATCAAAAATGCAATCGGTCGATAGTTTAACTCGATTATCATGCATTAAAAACAGTTTCTGCCGTCTCATCTCTTTTAATAATTTACGTTCACGAGCAGTTGATTGCTGACTTTGTACATTGAATTAGAACAAAGTGTCTTTTGGATTGTACTTTTATTTCCAAATATACGCGTTCCTCCATTATTTGCAAATTTTAATTAGCGACTGATTAAACATAATTTTCGGAATTAAGCAAACGATTCACAGCCTTTCATAGTAAAACTACTCAAACGAACGAATGAAATTACATGCGAATAAATTTGCCGCTAGCACACTGAATGCACAAATTACGTTTGAAAGAACCTTATCAACTCACCCCAGTCCTTTCTCCATCCTGCCTGGCAAAATCGGTTTAACCAGTGCCATTTATACCGCAAAACACACCGTGGCAGCACTATGATTTGCACTATTGTTCGAGTGTTTGTTATTCTTCCTTTTTCCCTCTGCTCCAATCGTGCAAATGGTTTGATTTTATCACTGTACGGTGAATAATATTTTAATTTCAGTCACTGTCCCTGCACATGCCTCTACCATTTCCCACCAGACTTTCCATTTGATCAGTAATACCCACGTATTATACTTATTTTTTGCGCAGCGAAGTTTTCGTGGGTGCTTAGAATCAACAGGTCAGAAAAAATTCCCCTAAAATATGTTCTTCGATAACCCACGTTTGGAAGATTAAGTTTCTTGTGTTGAAATTACGCAGCGATTTTCGTTGAAAATATACGAGCTTCTTGAATCATGAGTATTTTTATTTTTTTTTTTTTCAATCTTTTCGTTTCACATCGGGTTCAAATTTTAATGCATTTCAATCGCAACGATCTCGATGTAAGGGCAGATCGGTGATCAGTGATCGTTCGCCGATCCGCCGAGAAATTGAAAACCGAGTGAAAGAACGCAACAACGAAATGAAAGGAGCAAACTGTAAACGGTGCGTTTTGTTGTTCCTTTTCTCGTTACTTACAATTCTATATAGAAAGACTCGACGTTTCGCAACGTGGGCTTATCCGCCGTCTGGCGATGAGTAAGAGATTTGCCGGGTCCGCACTCATATAAATAGTGACTTAGTTAAGCTTAATATAGTCTCCACAATCATACAATTATTGTAGACCAGTTAGCCCCACACATGCCGAATAAACACGCGCGCGCGCCTCGCTCGGCCCAACGTGCGATCTACGTCACAAGTATTTCGTGATTTCGAACTCTTACCTACTCGGCCAATCGGAATTACGAGCAGCTTATTACCGCCATAAACTTGAATGAATGAAATTTGAACGGAAGACCAATTTTCTTGAAAAAAATGTGAAGTTGGAGCCGAAAGTGTGAAAGTTCAGCTTGCGAATCTAAACTGGGAACGATTTTCGAATATCGCAAAAATTGGAGCGCAAGATTCGTGTCCTAGTTTGTTACTAGGTTAAGTTTAGAGCACCCTCTGTCGTTTCGCAACAGCGTGTTAATTTTCTCTTCTTTTTCTATATGCCAGAACGTGATTTGATTTGTAAATTAGCATTAGCCAGGCGAAAGGTAATGATTTGGACAATTGGTGCAATGTAGCGAATTGAATCAGACAAGTGATTACGGTCTTTACAGTGACCAGGTTACCGCGTGATCTTATAACTTCTTCAGCCGAATGTAGAACTAGGTGAAGCGGAAACGCGGGATTACACAGCGCGAGAGAACGAGAAATCGATTATAAATTAAACTTTGTCAACGAGCTTGAAATTTACATCATTTATCCGTAACCACCGTATCCTGCTCGGAAGTCCATTAAACTTTGCTGCCTAATTTTTGGCACTCGGATTTCGAAAGGTCTCGAAGACGAAGAGCCGAGGCTTAATCTCCGTGTATATTATCGCCGAGTTTTCCCTCGTTTTCTTTTTTCACCTCCCTTTTGGGCCGACCGTTTCCGAATCCTAGCAGCATCCATCGGGCGTCGATCGGTCCCTAAGTACACGCGCCGTCGCGGCGAGAATTGAAACAAGTTAATCTCCGATTACAGGGGCGCGGAATAGACATGTAGGCAAGCGAGGCTCGCAGACCTTGACCCATTATCTTGATAACCGCAACTGACAAGGCTGGTGGTCAACTTGACGGACCCTCAGATCGATCTCTTCCTACATTTCTCATGGACGAACTGCGCGTATTGAAACGGTACGAAAGCTAAGGTACCTAACAAGTGGACTGGAGTGGAAATTCCGCGTTGGATAATCGCTGAAACTCATTCGGGGGAAAATTGCTTTTATTCATTCCTCATTGCGCAAGTTGAATTACCCCGTCTGGATCAGCAAGTGACGACGCACTCTCCGAGTCGGTAAATAACGATTCATGCACTTATTGTTCACGTCTGCATGGCGAATGGGTGGCAAGTGCATGTTACCGACCCGTATCAATCCTTACAATTCGTCGACTTTCGAAGAGCAAACTTGGTCCTTTACTTTGCAGCTCGCTGGAGTGCGGTTGCCATGACAGACTGCGCTGCAACCCGAGCTTTCGTCGATACACTGGAAATAACAACCGCGGGGACTTCGAGTTGAATAAACACGCAATCTTCACCCTCTCGCACGCCTCTTACGTTACGTAACAACAGAAAAAAAAAACCCAGAGAACGTTCGAGGACGTTGTCAGTTTCAATTTCTCGGTTTGGTTCGGATCTGCGTCGGATGGAGAACGATGGAATTCACTCAGCGAATCACGTGTATCTCACTTCCTCTGATGGGACGAGTCGATTTTCCAATGAAAAATTGGAACACGATCGGCTGAAGCGGGCTTTCAAGACCGACACCGATTGTACAATGAAGCTTGTCACGAGGGATAAAGGCCTGAATGGAGTCGGACTGAACTGGAAACCGATCGCTTCACGTTTGTTTCCGATCCAGAGGCGGGGAGAATTCATTGTCTTGGTACATCTGAGATTAGCGCGAGTTAAGGAAGAATTTAATTGGCGTCGTTGTGCCCTGCTGTGACTACATTACACCAGCACAAAGGCATGTCAGCGATTCCTATCTGTTCCCCTATCTGTTGTGAGATTTCCATTGTCTTGGACGATGTAGGACCTGTAAGCGTTGCTAATCAAATTTCTGCTTCGGCTCTGGCAATTACATTGGAGTCTTGCTGCGTATGATGATTAAAGATTTCACGCTATATGCGAGTTGAGGAAAGACTGAAAAGTTGTCAAAAGTGTAGCAGCTGCACTTTATTGTACTTGCAATACAGAAGGAACATCCTTGATTTGTATCTGATAAGGAAGGTGTCCCAAGTCGATTTCTTTTGTGATACGTTACAGTAGACTAAAAACTAAGGGACACGTATATTTTTTTATCTGCTAATAAACGATTTAGAGGGGTGAAAACGACCCCCAAAAATGGGCACCTAAACGGGGTGATTTCTTGATGCGCTGGATGTATTTGAACGACATCAACGCTGAAATGTTTCATTCGTGACGCGCATCAAGAAGGTGCTCATCCTTTCGTTTTCACCCCCTGGGAGTATTTTTTGTCCGATAAAAAAAGTACGTGTCGCTTGGCTTTTAGTCTACTGTAAGATATTACGAAACAAATCAAATCAGAGTGACCGACCTGGTATACTTCCCTTGCGAGTTCTTTCCACGTTCCATTTTCACTCCACTCACCACTAGCCGATGGCTGACGATGAGTGGAGACATTTGTCATGCGAAATGGTCGTGACCCGATAAATCGTGCCTGTAATGTATGACGGTGCTGGATACTTCGGCCCGTATTCAAAATATCTCGTCGTAAAAAGTGGAGACGACCAAACGATGGAATTTTACGTCGTTTCCTCTCCGACGTGAAACTTCGATAGGAGGTCCTTTCACCATCCGTCCGCTCTCTGCCACACCCTCATTTTTCTCCGTAACCGTACAAGTTCAATTTTCACGATTTATAATACCGAGATTCAAATCTTCCGAACGATTAATGCTCCCGAACGTCCATTGTGCACCTCGATAATCTCCCTGCGTCCAGAAACCGTCCAGATAAATCGTAACTCTGTTTATCTCCAATTTATACGGCGATTATACGTATCTGCCACTGATTTATCGCTCTCCTGGTTTTTTTTTTGGCAGGCGGCGAATGAAATCTGTGAAAGTGAGAAAGGGAATCGTTTCGAATTCATTTATCCGATGTCGTTTTCTCCGTTTCGCCTTTTCTCTGAATCGCAAAGACATTAAAAAGCCGCAAATATTCTTTGCTTTATCGTAGCGCCGCGAATTCACTGGGGTGAAAACCAACGGATTTTATAATATTACGACTCCTCGAAGCTAAATTAAAATCTCGTCGGTCTAGACGAGTTTATTACTTACTCGCATATCGATGCAGGTTTACGACCCTGTAAAGAACGGCTGCTTATGAATTCTTGCTAATCACAGTCGAGATACGCAAGGGTATGGAAGGGTACGCAAGGTACACCACCTATGCATTACTCGGGGTAATTCGAGACAGTCGAGACGTACAATCGGCTGTCTATAGACAGGTGTTATAACTCCTGTTTTCGATCGATATGCAACTACCGGCGATACGTGTGCCTCGTGAAATATTGAAATCTATTTTCTGCAGAAGTAGCATGTGGTCGTGCCATCAACGGGGTGATTACTACCCTTGTGCAAACACTTCGTCAGTCGATTCTCCGGCTCCGAGTAGTTCCAATGGCGTCGGGATACTTACAGTTGTTAGGTACTTTCGGTCCGGGCGTGACTGCGAGGCGAGAATAGAGCCAGGACAACTCCGAGGGATATGTCTTGATTGGAAACGTTAGACGAGTGACATCGGAGAAGAAGAATGCGGCTTTCACATCAAGGGAATTCCCATCCTCCTCCATCCACCCGTCAATCACTTTATACCTCCGACAGATTCCGCCAGAAATCTCAAAGACGAAGAGGCGTCAATCAGTCAATCTACCTCGAACGATCTCACGAACAAACTCGTTGAATCGTCAATCACAGGTCTTCTCATTCGGCATTCGCAAGACACTTATGTTCAATGATACAAATTAATCTGACGAATGCCTCGATCATTGACGTGTAACCCGATTAACCACGATCCGCATATTCATGAGCGAACATTTGCGGAAATTACGCATCGAACTTCGAACTGTACCTGCGATTTGGAATGGAATGGCAGTTGAGATAATCCTGATCAGGTTTCAAGTTCAATTTCAGTTATACCTGCCAGACATCCAAGAGTCAGTTTGCCTGAAAACTCGAACGAGCATTACGTTAGTTTCGCAAACATCGACGGCAGAAACGTGCGAAATCCGCTTTAGTTCCACCTCGTTGCATAGCAGATAAAATGAAATCCTTTTATGCTCAAGGTCGCCGGATGCAAATATATACGCAGAAGGTTGTGCGGACAGAGAATGGAAAAATGAGATGATTCATATTCAGAACTGTAAAGTCGGAATTTCTTTACTCCGTACAGTGGTTCTGTTTCAAAATCCCGGAATAGAGAAAATACAAGGGTAACTCACACCGCTTCTGAAAATAAAGCGGCAGGCCCAATTTTCCCTTGATGCGAAAATTACAAGCAGCGAGTTTTAGAAACTACTTTTAATTCGACTTATTGTTTCAAGAGGTGAAAAATCAGCCATGTATTTATATTACTTAATTAAGTCGGACTGGTCCAATTCTCTGCTCTGTTACGACGATGTTGAAATTCTGCAAAACTCTCATCCCGAATCTTCTGTTCACTCTGAAGAGAAGACTTAAAAACAATCTAAAGTTTATCTCCGCGGTATATGGATGTAAATACACGTACCTACCTGTACAAGGTTCAAGAGTACGTGGAAAGAGATCTCTTCGTTCCTCAAAGTTTGTTAGACCCGGCTCATGCGGTTCTCCGTCTGTTAAACACAGTGTCTGACTGAGGCTTCGTCAAAAATTCAACGCTTGAAGTACGCGTGCCTCTATGCCTCGAGGAATGGATTTAAGACTCTATCTCTTTAGCTGGAAAAGCGTGTTACAGACAGTATATTCATGCCGTATTCTACGGAGATATATATTTCGCTTGCAGGCTTCGCACGGGCTTGAAGGAATCCACTGTACTAGTTCCCGAGTAGACCTAGTTATTATTTCGAGCTTGTGACAATAGGCGCGTATCAAGTTCCTCAAAGCATAGCGAACTAGCAACTAATCCTTGTCGCGATTAGCAAAGCTGGAAAATAAAATAATCTTGAAAGTTATCTCGGATTGTTTTTTACAGCTTCAAAGTAGCCGAGCGAAAGGCAATGTGCTTATCTTCAGTGATTCTCCGCGGGTAGATTCTCACCACTAACAGCTCCGTAACGATGATTGAAAGAAAGAGGGAGGAAGAAAAAGAAACACACAGAAAAAAGGAAATAAGATAAAACGAGAAGCTCAGGAGCGAGTAGAGAAGAAGCAATGTCTACCATTGTCTGGTCGTTAACCCTCCAGGACTTTCAGAGAAAGCTCTATATGTACACCTACATAGTTCGGCGGAGGAGTTTTACAGCCGTTGCTGGAAAGGGTGTCATCTCAACTGCCACGGTCGACAATGCACCGCCGTGCATCCTGGATTACGTTTGTCCTAGGTCGAGAATACGGTTTTATTAGACGCAGGAAATGCGCAGATCCAACTTGAGTGCAAAGTGCACTGCTCTTGATCTCCCATTTTAACTTTTCCTGCCGATCCTTCGCGTGCGGAGGATACGTAGAGATGCAAACGGCTGGTATAAAGGCTGTGAAGGTGAAAGAGGGAAGGAGGAGGAAATAAAAAAACATTTCCAGCTATGAAACAACGCCGGTTCATTGTCGCCGTCAAACAATCGCGCGAAAAAATACAAACGTAAAAATTTACCTACTCGGCAAAGTTTCCGCCGGGGATTTTATTATCCGGGCTTTGGTGCAGCAGCGTGAAATATGATCTGCATCTGAAATTCAAATCACATTGTTCTCCGTTCTATATTGATTTACGAAGACGCTGGACGATTTCGGGCAAGACGTACCGAAGAACATTGTCGGGCCCACTGAGGCAGAAATAATGTAGTAGCTTCGTAACTGAGCTTGCGGTAGAATGTAATTAGCACTGTGGAAGCGACCTACGCTCGTTTGAATATAACTCGATAAGTATTCAAACTGATTACGGTCACAGTCCAGCACCTTCGACGAAGCTTTATTGCCATGTAGTAAAGAGTTAACGGTGCTCTTTCTAATATTCGCGAGATTTATTTCTTTGAACTGATCGTTTCACGCATCAAAATTATTTATGCTTGTACGAAGACGTAGGCTTTTCACACCTGCTGATATGATAGAAGAAACTCGTTGCACTGAATTCTTTCAAATTACATCAGCTCGATAGACAAACAATTTCCCTTTTTCTTCCCTTCTTTCTTTCATTCCGAAGTTTCTTTTCTCCTGCAGCTGTTACGCTTGAAACTATCGATGGCTGAATGACGACCTCGTTGGGAAAACAAATATTCGCCGTTGGATAAATATTTTCATTCGTGAACTGACTACAGAATGGGAAATTTCGTTGCATAACAATATCCGCACCTTCAAAGGGAAAGTGTTTACGTAGCGTTCCGTAAACCTCCGTTTTCCGCCCAAGCTGGCTATTCATTTGACATCACAATGCTCTTAATTAATACCCTACCTCCTCATTTGTTTCGTAACACTAACAAGGTTCGCATGAGAATGACGTACCAGGTATAAAGTACGAAATTACAGTAACTCGTCGTAGCTTCACGTCACTTGCATACGTCACGTGCGCTAAAGTAATATCGTAGGATTGGCCGGAATCGCGCGGTAAGCTTTGTCACAATGCACTATTGAGCCGTTGCTGACGCATGTCGATATTCACGAGAGAAAATAGAAACACATATTCAGACCTGACGTGTATTGGTCATGCTTAAACCCCCTGAAATCCGCCTGATTAAAACCACCGCCGTTTACCACATCACTTTCCACTGATCTTGCATGACGCGATATCGCACAATGCAGGTGTAGCCTCGATACCTCGGATTTCTTTGCAGCTTGCAGGTAAAACGAAGCTATAAATACTGATGAACCCTTTGGAATTCTTGACGAATTTTTCAATCAGATGAATTTTTCTGCCTCGATAAAGAGAGAAAAGAAAAGACTCCGGACTGTGGAAGAGAATCAATTTTCGCATTCGAATATCGATTGAGCCAACGTCAACAGGTGAACAGAATGACATGAACGTTATGTGTACTGAGAGCTTTTAATGTTTCTTCAAAATGAGTTCAAGATCGTTACTGATATCGGAAAGTTGCAAAGAAAGAAAGAAAGAAATAAAGAGAGAAAGCCCGCTTAGTGGCAGCCAAAACGCCAGTTTCGAAGTTTAGTAAAGGTGATTTATGTAAACCTTACCCTTCTCGCGTTCGAACCATTGAATTCATGACGTTTTCAACCATCCGAAGTCTTCCGGCACTAAAGCTGAAGGTTCAGCGTTTCCGTTTCGTTCCTCGTTCCTCACGCCCGCAACAGTTGAGAAAACTCCACTTAAAACCGCATGAGTCACGGTATTTACCAACGAAACGTGTCGAAGATATTCCAGAAGGTTTGCCGAGATATCGATAAATCACTTTCGATGCCCGGGAGAGGTTCTGGGCTTCGGGTAATCCGATTTCAAAATTTATCGACCCGCTGCTTGCAGCTGTGATGCAAAATGTATAACGCGCACTCGAGAGGAGTGGAGAGCTTATCGCAAGTCAATTTATTGGCCTGCACGACGGTTGATGCTTCTCGGATGTTGACGACAATAGTTCGTGGCGGGGTTGAAGTTCCGGATTTCAAAAGTTCCGGAAGCGCCTAATTCCGAATTATTTGATGGCGAAACTTCAAGTAAAGAGATTAAACTTTTATAAGACAACGTGGTTTGGAAAATTCCGAAAATTCAAGTTACGATAGAGCGAAATTCCGAAAAATAAAGTTTCGATAGAGTGAAATTCCGGAAATTAAAATATACTCACACAGCGTAGTTCGCTCAACGATTGGGTGTAAAAAATCAGAAACACCGGAAGTCAGAATGACCAGGATACCGAACGTAAAAATATCGAAAATCCAAAACAAAGAGAGATCGAAGTGTTGAAATTTCACCAAACCAGCAATTCACAGTACTGAAAATCTTCGATTTAAATCTTCTCATTCTCGCACTTTCGGAACTTTGACTTGTCGGAGTTATGACCTTTCGGAACTTTGCACTTTCGAAACTTTGACCGTCGGGTTTCGGACCATGAGAAACTTCAATGTTTGGTCAAAGTTTAATTTCTTTACTTTAAGTTTCGCCCACAAATAATTCGAAATTTGTCGCTTTCGGAACTTCAAGCCCGCTCCAGTAGTTCGACACTGGTCCAATTCCAGGTGATTCAACGCCTGCAGATGTGCCAGCAATTATCGAGACGAGAAAAGACCTCCCGCTGTCCCCATTTGCCGCGTTAGTGATGTTCGCGTTTTTACTAAGAAGCAATCCTTGCCGGACGTGTTTTTATCCCTACTCGGTTCATCCATTTTGCCGTGCAGCTCAGCAGCCGCAGCATCGTCGATCTATTTGTCCTAGAAACAAGATATCGAATTGCTCTGCACCTTTCCAGATAAGATTGCACCGCAACTTTTTTAAAATGATTGATCAGCGGAATCGCCGTGACGACGATTCCGGGAACGTTGACGGGGTGGCCACATACCTGAAAAATTCGGAAAACCTGAAATTGTCAGGGAATTCTTAATTTAGTCACGAAAAAAACTGATAATATTAGTCTTCTATCGTGGGAATTAGAAATGATTTTTTGAGGTAACAAGTTTACTTTTTTTCGTCGACAAAACAAATTGGACTGAACTGACGTTGTTGTACATTATATTTTTCTTTTATTCGAATTGAATTTGAACCGAATATAGAGGTAATAAGCTGAACGATTCAGGTTTTAGTAACATGCCAGAGGTGGAAAATGACTCAGAGAAAACGAGGTTTTAGGTTTTGAAAAATCTGGAAATGTCATGAAATTTGTTCCCAAAAATTTGTGACCATCCTGGTTGATTCGTAATTGCGTACGCTAATCGTTAATCGAGCAGACGTTTTGTTTTTTCGCCTCTGTATCCGACCGAGTAACGTAACGACCGTTTCATAATTTTCTCCATTTTACCTACAGGTATGAAAATCTTTCCAACACTCGTTAAGCGTGTCAAGCTTTCTGGGGAAAATATGGCGTGAGTCAATTTATTTTTCAACTCGGATATTATCTTGCCTACTCACCGTGGTTTGAATATTTAAAAAGTTTGGCTGGATTCCACTCTCGATAATACCCCGTGTCGTTATCACGAAGGCACGTACGTGATGTGCACGCAAATTCTTGCGGTTCTCTCCCACCTTTTTCAACCCCTATTTTTCATACCAATTTTGCAAAGCACCGAAACGAGCATCTCCGATCAGTCGCCGAGGACAGAGAAGGACTCAACTTTGAATCGCCGTCACAGTTTGCTCAACTTCCGAATATACTCAGGTGAAATACTCTCTCCAATTCGTGTTTCCACCTCATTTGCCACATATCAGGACTCATCCATCTCTCCATCCGCATTCTCGGCGTATACATTCGAGTTCCACTGATCGTCAATAATCACATTGCACAGGGAATGGAATGCCAAATGCACGTTATTTATAGGCGAACGAAGGTCTACCTGGTCTCTACCTGCCTACGCTCCGGGGCTTTATGCCACGCAAACACACCAACATAAATGTACGTTCTCGTGCACCGATGCATATTGTTGTTTGTCGATCGAGATTTTCTCGTTGGTTTTTATCTGCACCGTCGTTCGCTTCGGTTATTTTATATCTACAGCAACGATGTTGGGTGCAGTCGCGAGCAGTTACAATATACCGGCGTATCTCGCTTGTCTGATGCTTCGCGATGCAGACGTTACCGTCAACTTCGAATGGCTAAGCCAAAATAAAGAACAGGATATTCAATTTCACCGCAGATATTTAACTGTGTAAATTACAAACACCAGCTTGTTCCGATCCTCTCAACTTCTCCTAACCTAAAAAAAAACTAACAGTAAGCTAAGATCTGTCCTCCCTTCATTGAAACTTCGCAGAGGCTTTTCATTCGACGTTTAAGTTCCAACGAGAATAGTCTTTATGCCTTTGAATTTCCAAATTCCATCCACCTTCAGAAACGAGAATCTCGAGTCAAGGATTATATCGAAATATTTGAAGAGGTGAAGGGCGACATTATCGCGAGAAGGGAAAAAAGCAATCACACTAGCGGAGTCACGTGAGCTGCAGACCTTTGTCGTTGGGGTTCAGATTTATGGGAGACCTTAGCGGTGTCCGATGATCTCCGTGTCCGGAATTGGAAAACCCAGACCGGTATCGATCCCTCGGCGCAATATGTACGTTGTACGTTGTAGTACGTAGGAACTGCGCGTTTCGCTTGGCTTTGGATTTACACCGCGATCCTTGATCCAGTCGTCCATTGCTCACTAGGAAGCGGTTGCCCATTTCCCTCTCGATTTTATCTGCGGTTCGGAACACCAACCGGCATAGCAATTGCCGCACGTCCGATCAATCAGGCAACGCAAACACTCGATTCCAGGGTTGAGTTACACCCTCGAGATGACTTCAACGACTCACGACAATCTGCAAACGAATCGACGTCGTCGATTGAAGATAGGACGGGGCAAAATGCTGCAAGCGAGCGTCGCAGCGCACGGAGATGAAGAATTGAGAGGTATAAAGGTAATTCGATACAGAGAAAATCCACGACTGACGCCGCCGGAATGGTTTCTCTATTTTCCCGACTGCTGCACCGGATTCGCTTATCCGTCGTTGTATCCCTCAGGACTGCCTCCCGTAAAGGGTCAGCCCATTCGACAGTTCTCACTTTCCTCTTTTCCCCCGCCTATCGAACTACGTTCTCTACATGCTCCCATTCTTCGACCTTTGTTATATTTTCTTTCCTCTTTTATTTCTGTTTTCGGGCTCTGCTCTTTCTCCGAGCTAACCAACTAAACCGATTCGGTCCTAGATCACCCCGTTACAGTTTTCCAGGCACCTTTCCACGGCGAAACTTGGCCGTAATTTACTCAACGCATTCCCACCACCATACTGCGGCATCCTTTTACAAACAGGTGAGAAAACTACACTATTCGTGCAGTCCAACGGCAGCTATTCACCAATAATTCACTTCTCTATAGGCCCGGAAAGAAAACGTCATTCCTGACGAATACCATAATGCCGGAGGAATTCCGCAGCACGATGTCCTTCTTGAGACATGATTTGCGAGCCGTTCAGTACACCGTGTATTGGATGCTCGGAATTTTCACCTTTCGAAAGTTCAAAACATGCGAAATTTCGACTTTCTCAAAAGTAGATAATTTGGAAATTTATAATTCCCTTGTAATTTTGATCAATTCTAGTCACGTCATTCGAGAATTACAACGGTTTCGAAGTTTCCAACCTTTGAGAATGTTTATGTCATTCAAAAAGTTGGCCGTTCGGTTTTGAGATCCAATCGACAATCGCGGATGGGCTTTCATTGCGAGGACGACGTTGGGATGTTCGACTTAGACTCGAACTCGAGACTTCGTTGAGCTTAATTTCTCCGGCAATGTAACCGGGGGTTGAGCTTTATTCAAGTATTATTAACCGCTGCCTGCCGCTATACCGGTTCGAAGTGCCGAGTATCACGGCTGTGCGCGGTTTACGACGACGCGGTTCCAGTTCCTAAACCTGAATGGGCCGTTAATTTCCCACTGCAGTAACGACCTTGCCAGGGACCAATTTGTTATTACCCCTGCTTTTCGACGTGGGGTTTTACTTACTTGCTTCTTCATTTTTTCTTACCTCTTTCGGACCCCCGCAGAAGCGGATAATTCTCTCTCTGCAGCCTGCTCAAACCATATACGGCGAAGAGTTGCGATTCGCACGTGTGACGAGGGAAGGAACAGGGAGGGGTGGATAACTTTTTTCATTCCGTAGAAAAAATCGGCACGAAAAAATGATCGTGAGTGGAACGAGTTACTGGCTTTTTTGGTAGAGCGACGACGTTTTCTTTTCCTTTTTTTTTTTTTCTTTCCATTCTTGCTTCTCGTTCCTTCGTTCGTTGTTTTTCTTTTCTTTATCACCCTTTGAAACTCCTTTCTCTTTTCATCCCCACGGAGCCTGAAGGGGGGTGGCGAGTTTTATATCCAGAAAAAGAAACCGGGGAAGGATAATCAAATCGGAGGGGAGATAGCCTATTTCTCGCTACTTGAGCCTCCAGCCCTCGACCCCGGCACGTAACACCGTCTCTCGGCATTTGTCTCTTGGGGTGAAAAGCAGTTATTTCACTTCGCTTTGCGACGCCTTCTTTCTGCAGCCCGAGACGACGAACGGCGATGATCAGTGGCAGTTGGGAAAACGTATTCACACGTATAAGATTGATCTGTGGCTGTTTCCTGTATGCGTCTACATGCGCAAGGTACACCGATGCCTGTATGCACACCGTCTTGTCGCTCCAGTAAATATTGCAAACACTCGGCAAGTTAATGCGAAACACAGAGGAAGCAGATCCTTCAGACGCAATTCGTATTCTCCTAGAAACCAGAACTTTACTGTACATCGGTTATACCAACTCGTAACCACCCTCTAGCTGCCAATGCATTCGCTGAATATTTACCGCTTCCTTATATTTCTGTAACCGCGATTCAACGAAAACGCGTCGATCCTGTGACATCGATCTTATCAGCCGCGTGTCAAAACTCTGTAAGCGTCAATCGCTAACTTATATTCGAGATCGCGGTATCAGCACATATTTGTTTGGATCACTCATCGGAATTAGAAAGAGTGTAAAAATGAAACTGTGTGATTGATTCAATATTCAATATTGTGGTTATGTATGGGACATTCCGTCACCACTCGATCAAGATTCTACGTTTAAAAAAATTATTAAGTCAATCTGAGATATCGAGGTAGAACCTTGGTCGAGATGTCACGGAACGCGCCATATGCACAACCAAATTCCGGAATATTTAACCAAATTTCCACGGCAAGCAATCGTGAAAGGTACCCAACCATAACCGCAGCAGTAAAATAAAGCTGCGAATGAAATGGATGAAAAATGTATCCCGGACTTGATCGAGATCTGAATTTTACAAAATATGTTCTCTTAGCGTTCCAGCAATGAAGTATGTAGAAGATACGTTTGATACAGCGATTTTTTCGTTCCGTGAAAACAGAGTCTCACCTATTACAGTTTAGGCCTTTACGCGGTTGTGGCACTCAAAAAATACGAGTCGCTCGCAACCTCGCAGAAGGGCGCGGCCTTTCCTCCGCTACTCGCGTTGAGTTTGATTGAGGAGAATTTAATTGTGCCGCGGGGTTAATCTTCGGGTCAGTAGTAAATCCGAACAACATTTCAGCCGCACGTGCTTTGCAGGGAGTAGGTGTATACGTACGTGGGTTCGTACGCGAAGCACAGGATCGGAATAGTTTCTCGGTCTTCCTTTTCTAGTCTATCTCTTCTTCTCCCATCTTTCCAGCAGAGAATTAGCAGTCTTCTGAATTTCCGCTGATGTTCCCGCTCGGTACGCTGGCCGCGTCTTTCCGCCCTGATAACTCGCCGGCTTTCATTAAAGTTGCACCGCTTTAAGACGGGGTCGCGTAGTCGAAAAATGAAAATATAATACGAAATTCATAACCCGTGAATATAATTCCCGAGCTACGCGGCATCGGCAGGCAGCGAAAATTCTATAATCCATCCAAGTCCGTCACGCGGAGGGTTCTCGATCCATCCCTCGTCCCATGTTGTACCTATCGGTGAATTACGCAACAAGGGGTGAAAGTTCACGCACAAATAATCGACGCGATCCTCCGGAGCTTTTTCGACGTGCCAAAGAACAAAACCCCTCTTCTGTTACATCCTTTGGCACTTTACCTGGGAGAGGTGTACAATGAACGCGAGCAGCTTTCCTCACCCTCGACTTTTTTTACCCGCATTGTGTACCTCGCACGATGTAAAACCCGTTGTTGCTGAAAGATATGATGTAAATCGATATCGATATTGAAATTTATCACGGGCAGGCTTGTTCCTCGTCGTATTTGAAAATTTTCACGTCGAAAGGAACGCTTGGAAACTAAAATTTATACAGTCTGATGCAGGCTCCAGAGATCGTGGATGATACCTGATGACGGGAATATAATTGAGGAAACCGTCGAAAAATTACGAGTAGCGATATAGTATTGGACCGTATTTTATTTATTTTCATCCCCCTGCCCCCCTCATCCATACTCCTCGCGTCTAATAATACAGTCTCTACTTTTGAGCTATTAACTTTTCTTTTCTTTAAATTGCCAAATTTACATTATTTACTTGGCTCAAGATATTCGGTCACTTACTTTACTTTGTATTTTTCCTTCACACGTAGACACCGTTATATATACGGGCTATTCCGCGTCAACCGGATCAGTCATCTCTCAGATATTTTTTTAATTTGGCATGTGGATTGTGTAAGGGGAGTTAGATTTTTGTGCCAAAGCGCGAATCTCATAATGCAAAATTCGATTTTTTATTAACAATAACAAATTAGACTCCCATTTTTTTCAAAAATTCATAACTTCGGCAACAAATTAGATACAATTTTTTTTTTTTTTTCAAATTACGCGGAAAGCTCCATAGAATTTAAAAAAAAATACGAAATGGTAAAAAAAAGTTGTTATCAATTGTTTATTTAACAATTAATTTTTCAAAGATTTTTAAAACAGTGACCGACACGATCAAAAAATTTTTTTAAAATTCTGACATGTTCCTTGAACTGTACTACAACCTGTGAATTAATTCCAGAGGGGTGTTTTTCTTCGTTTTCGAGTAAAAAATCATTAAAGGTGTCGATGCGCATGAAATTGCGGCGCGTCGAGTCTCTACGTAATGGCGGGCGGCCGGTTGCCGTCCACCGCTACCCCGCGGCGGCGTCGCGGCGTTATTTTAGAGTCATTTTCACGATGTAGGACATGATTGAAAAATCTGAAAAAAATACTGTACCTTCACAAGGCCTGCTCAAAGCGATAAGTGAAGTTTCAAGAATGTGTTTTTCACCGTTTTTTTATTACAGAGATTCGAAATTTGTTATGACGCATTATGATTCAAACATGAATTACGAACACAGGTCAAGTGTTGTTCCAGGATATGGAATACCTGCACCTGTGCATGCGTCACCTAAATCCTTCACTATCCAGGTAGTCCAGGTAGGGTCACCACCTCGATTCCGCGAAGGGGTCATTTGGCTAAAGTCAGGTACATTGAATTGCACCTGCATTATGTTAGCCCCATTGGTGGAATTCAAGCAATTAGAAGAGTCGTTGGGTGGGTGAAGCACTATATTCCAGGATATGGAATACGTCCACCTGTGCATGCGTCACCTAAATCCTTCATTATCCAGGTAGTCCGGGTCACCACCTCGATTCCGCGAAGGGGTCATTTGGCTAAAGTCAGGTACATTGAAATGCACCTTCATTATGTTAGCCCCATTGGTGGAATTCAACCAATCAGAAGAGTTGTTGGGTGGGTGAAGCACTATTCTGAACGAGTATAAATTTCGAGCATTTCAAAATGCATAACATTCAATCGAATACCAGTGTAGCGATCAGTGCAATACATCGTCTCATTCTTCACACAAGTAATTCATTTCTGAAAGCAATGTCTACAACAGATGTGAAACGGTGCTGTAATCCTTTCCAAAGAGTTGGCCATAATTGGGTGCGAAATTTGGTAAAGCCAGTGACACCAGCATTACGGAAAAAGTTTCCGGACCTAGGAGAATATGTGTGCATGGATTGTCGAATAAAATTGTACAAATGCAACACAATTACTCCATCTGATAAAAACGAGGTAAGTGATATGAATCATAATTATGCGAGTGGTGACGATCTTGTTTCACCTTCACCAATTAGTGAACAGAGCAGTGTGGAAATGTTTCTTGAGAATGATATCGGGCAAGAATTGTTGTGTGATGTGAAAGAATTGTTTATCAACGCGAAGTGTGTCGCGGACAAAATTAAATATCTCACAATGACTCCTCGTAGTTGGTCCATCAGAGAATTGGAGTTACAATTTGATTGTTCATATAGAATGGCTCGTAAAGCTAAAATATTGCAAAGTGAGCGTGGATTTGGATCCTCCCCAGATCCAAGACCATCTCGCACTCTTTGTGATGATGTTGTCTCTCATGTAGTGGAATTTTACTGTTCTGATGAAATAAGTCGGATCATGCCTGGTCAGAAAGATTTTGTCACTCTTCGCGATGTGGATGGTTCAAAACATCAAGTCCAAAAACGACTTGTTTTGTGTGATCTGAAGGAAGCTTACGCCGCGTTCAAGCAACAGCATCCGAATGATAAAATTGGATTTACAAAATTCGCGGAACTCCGCCCAAAGCAGTGTATTTTAGCTGGACCAACAGGAACACATACAGTTTGTGTTTGCAAAATTCACCAGAATGTGAAACTTATGTTGGTGGCGGTTAGCTCAATTTGTCAGACATTCAAAAGAACGTACCACGATTTGATAAAACAGATATCGTGTGACTCTCCAAATCCTTTGTGCTATCTCGGTGATTGTAGTAGTTGTCCAAGTTTTGATATGGTTACACACGAAATGGAAAGTTTATTCGACGATAATTTCGTAGAAAGTATTAGCTACAAACGGTGGACTCATACGGATCGATCTGTTTTAGAAACGATCACGCAAGAAACGGAAACGTTCCTCGAGACGCTAAAGGAACAGACGATAGCCCTCAAGAAACATGATTTCATTGCTAAACAGCAAAGTGCATATTTGAAAGACAGAAAACATCGTCTACAACCAGGGGAGTTCTTAGTTTTGGGTGACTTTGCTGAAAACTATGCATTTGTTGTTCAAGATGAAATTCAAAGCTTCCACTGGAATAACAATCAAGCTACCATCCATCCTTTTGTTGTGTATTATGTTGAAAATGAGGACTTAAAGCATAAAAGCTTCGTTATCATATCAGAAAATCTACAACATAATACAGTCGCGGTCCATCTGTTTCAGAAGAAACTAATCGGTAAGCTTTTTGAGTTCTTCGGTAGTGAAGTTATCAAGAAAATGATTTATTTTACTGACGGTGCTAGTGCACAATATAAAAATAAAAGCAACTTCATTAATTTGACTCATCATTTTGACGACTTCAATGTCGAGGCTGAATGGCATTTCTTTGCAACGTCACATGGAAAAAGTCCATGTGATGGCATTGGTGGAACTGTGAAAAGATTTGCTGCACGTGCAAGCCTACAGCGGCCCAATGAAAATCTTATTTTGACTCCAAGGCAATTATTCGAATGGAGTGTGAGTGCATTAAAAAATATCGCATTTGACTTCTGCAGCAACAGCGAACACGAAGAACATGAAAAATTATTGAAGCCGCGATTGAAGCAAGCAATAACGGTTGAAGGCACTCGACGATTCCATTCATTTTTACCTCTATCTATAAAAACTGTAGAATGTAGGGTTTACTCTTCCTCTGATGAGTCATTTACCCGTAAATCTATGCGCTAAGATAGCCATGTAAGTTATGACGAAAACCTTTGCTCACATTTCTAAGTTTAATGCCCAGTTTGATCAAAGATTAATAGATTGTATCCATAGAATAAGCGATTTATTTGTATGAAATATATAATTGTAAGTGCGTTCATTTCGCAGCTTCCACATATCTTCGGGGGTGATTATAAGTACTAAAATAAGTAGCAAGTTATGTAATTATTATCATTTATGTGCACTCTCATGGTGCGTAACTGTTATTTTGAATCTCTGTAATAAAAAAACGGTGAAAAACACATTCTTGAAACTTCACTTATCGCTTTGAGCAGGCCTTGTGAAGGTACAGTATTTTTTTCAGATTTTTCAATCATGTCCTACATCGTGAAAATGACTCTAAAATAACGCCGCGACGCCGCCGCGGGGTAGCGGTGGACGGCAACCGGCCGCCCGCCATTACGTAGAGACTCGACGCGCCGCAATTTCATGCGCATCGACACCTTTAATGATTTTTTACTCGAAAACGAAGAAAAACACCCCTCTGGAATTAATTCACAGGTTGTAGTACAGTTCAAGGAACATGTCAGAATTTTAAAAAAATTTTTTGATCGTGTCGGTCACTGTTTTAAAAATCTTTGAAAAATTAATTGTTAAATAAACAATTGATAACAACTTTTTTTTACCATTTCGTATTTTTTTTTAAATTCTATGGAGCTTTCCGCGTAATTTGAAAAAAAAAAAAAAATTGTATCTAATTTGTTGCCGAAGTTATGAATTTTTGAAAAAAATGGGAGTCTAATTTGTTATTGTTAATAAAAAATCGAATTTTGCATTATGAGATTCGCGCTTTGGCACAAAAATCTAACTCCCCTTACACAATCCACATGCCAAATTAAAAAAATATCTGAGAGATGACTGATCCGGTTGACGCGGAATAGCCCATACTCTTGATTTTATTCCGTTCTATACATCGACAACATTGTTTAATAATATTATTATTATATATCTTTTCACTTTTGCAGACCTCGTTAAACTTTTACAACCATTTTTGATTCATGATATTTTATAATACATTATGTGTATAATGCACAAATACATGATGTAACTTATACACATGCGTGACAAATAATGAATGTAGAATTCTTTCGGTAACGGTACGTGTTGTTCACGTTGCCGTGTTACCGTTGTCGTTATCGTTATCATTATCATTATCATTATTATTATTATTATTTTCCGAGAATACGCAACGGAAATGTCGACGATCAATCATTGCGAATGTTTTCAATACCACGTCCGATACGCGCAAGTATATATCAGTAAACAATTCAATAGTAAACCAGAGTCAGTTATATGCGTTACAAGCATGCAATGCGTCGGATGGAATGAAATATCCAATATTTTCCAAACCACTCGCGCTGGTAAAAAAAATTGATCACCTCAAACGTAACAACGTTAATCGCGAAACAGACATGATTTTTACTTGAAAATAAATCTCTTCGATGACATTCATGCAGAACGATACAAGTAATACTTTTTAACGACCAAACTTTTTTTGTTGCATTTCTCATCGATGCTCAATGTCGGAGTCGTATGTTCTTTTTTAAGAGGGTGCCTTGGTCGATTTCTACGTTCACGTATCTCAAACTGTCATTTCATGATTTCTGCATCAAATGAAAATGTATCTGAATTTATTTGTTCAGAATTGCTTTTAGAATTGGCTGTTGAGCGATTTATCGCGTTTGAGATACATGGACTTCGGTATTTGGAGATATATACGTAAGCGTCGAAATCGACCAGGGCAACCCCTTAACTCCTGTCCCTTCAGCTTTCTCGTCTCGGCAGTTTTCACAGCAATACTGACAGTCTTGTAATTTGCTTTGAAGATTTTTTATCCGCTCATGTATACAGACGTATGTAAATAATCAATAGAGATAGTTGTAACGATCTAATTGCACGTGTATAGCGTATGGACGATCGGATGTTTTTTTTTTCATTCGCTGTACACGTTATTCAACTTACATACTATGAATTTGATCAAAGGTCCCAAGATTAGCATTTTAGCGTCGATATATGCTTATGCTATTATAATAATATGTTATATTCTATTATTCTATACCTACTGATAAACTATAATTATAATATATACTACAGATTTACACAGTCTAAGGTTGTTGGTCTCAATTATTGACTTAAACAATGCATACTACACATATCTCATTCAACACGCGATGTTTACTAGAAACCCACAGTTTGAAGACCTCACGTATCTTCATTAGAAAACGATATAACGTTCATCATTGCATAAAACCGAAGCGAGTCTCGTTGATACGCCCGAAAATTTATGCTTTTAATTAGACCCACAAAAGGTGAATAAATTTTTAGCATTTTGTGAAGTTTCGTTCGTCGGTATATGTTTGATTTCATTTTTATTCGTTCATTTTATCTATAGTACCAATTATATTAAAGGCGTTCGATTCGCTCAGCGAAATTGGAAAGACTGATTCACTGTTGTATAAATTGTTTATACGCAGGCATTCGAAAAAAAGGGGGGAAAAAAAATTATAAAGCGTTACGCGGTGGCGGTTGCGTAAATATGTTGAAAATACGCATCCTTCGGCCCACCGTAGAAACGTGGGTTAAAAATTGTAGAAGCGACCGCTGAATTCCCAGATTTCGATATAATTCCAGATGTTTGGAAGTACAATATTTACTGCGACTTTTACGACGATCAATGCTATCGATTTAATACCTACTCCATTTGGCACGGGATTCGTAGAGAATGCAGCTGTCGGTGGGTTTGCATAGAAATATTATATCGTAATCAATTTCTCATACAAAAATATTATCTCACTCGCGTTCCAAGACCGAAGAAAAGACTTTAAGCGAACTCGTGGATATAAAGTGCGATAATTATAAACGGAATGGGGGTGGAATCCTCTAATTCAAAGACACACCGATCAGGGGCGGGGCGGAGAGAGGGAGAAAGAGAGAAAGAGAAGAGCTTAATTACGATGATATAAAGATATACAGAAGAAAGAGAGAGAGAGTGAGTGAGAGAGAAAAAGAGAAACATGCAGAGAAAAGGAGAAAACGAGGTCCAGACGTCCGAATAGATAGTCTTAAAGCTTTCGCACTCGTTCAGTTTCCTCTTCTTCTAATTCGTATTTTTAGGTTCGCTCTTTGTTTTTTGTAAAAATAACAGTTTCTGTGCGCCACGTTTTTTTGTGGCTGGATGGACGTCATCGTACCTAACAATATAACGACTATCTAGTATTAATAAGTGCGTTAAAATTTCTTTTATATTACATCGTAGTTGCGGTTGTGGTAGTGGTAGATAATGGATATTTCTTTGTATATCGAACGCTAATTCACCCCTACATTTCAAAGCCGTCGACCCAAGGATTTCCAACGACGTGCTAATGACGCGTGGGGCGTACGCCTGTAATAATCTGGCGTCTGAAGACGAAGGGCAATTGCGCACCGATTGCTTCGTCGATGGTATGAGTCGGCTTCAGGGCTACGGAGTGTGTGTGTGTGTCTGTGTGTTGTGTGCCTATACACATTTTGGCTCGCGAAATATTTGCCTACCTTCGCCCGGCGAAAACAACCTTTACTTGCTTCAAAGTTACAGCTCTGCGGGTTATAATTTTCACCACGCTGCCTGCAACCTGAGATAAGATGCTTGACGACGGTGTGAAGGTAGCTTGCGAATCTACCCGCCATTGTAATATCGTAATAAACCGCAGTCTAATTTATTTGTCAAACCGATCACGCTCGTCTGCGTCTATTATATTTCTTGATAGGCTATTTTATTGAAAAAATATATTCACGTTATTATAGATTATTCTTACACATCATTATCAATATATGTAGGTATGTATTCTGCGTTTTTAATGTCAGGTTGCGTTTCTCAATTATAACCTTATTCCATGCTTATTTCCGTTTCTTCTTCTTCTTCTTTTTTGTATATTCGATCTGAGTTCATAAATTTTCAGAGCCTAGACGGCTTACCCGATGTATAGGTTATATTTATTTCTTATACCGAGCTCCAACACTGCTCGTATATTATAGGAAAGGAGAATTGACGGTACGATGCTTGGTTCTTCCAATTTGCTCAGTTTTTTTTTTCTTTACCTTTCTCTTATTTCAACAACCCGGAATGTAGGAAAAATACTGCTATTAAAAAATTCTGTATACAAAGTTTAGTCGTTATATAGGATTCAGTTAGTATTTTTGTATTATATTATTATAAATAGTAACATGTATAGATTTTATATTTTATAATTTTGAAGTTTTAGCGTGTATAAAAGGCTTATTTTGCGCTATTCTCTTCGTCCGTGTATTCTTCTTGCTTTTGTTCCCTACAGTTTCTCACACTTTTATAGACACGATCATTTTCATTGATCGACGAATAATTATAATCGATCACCCGCGGGATGCGGAAACAAATTTCTTACCCTAACCGTAAATCGACTTTCATTTACGTTGTTTCATACTTTACGTTCATTTTCTACCTTCAGAAACCGAAAACGAGTCTCCGGAATAGAATTACTTTAAACAAGGTGAACTTATACCTTTTCCCTGAGATTAAATTTCTACCCTGAGACGATCATCCGCATCGTCGTTGCTGTTTCGTATAACACGCGAAATTGAGTTTCCACAAACTGACAGTACGGTATTATGAGAGCTATTTTTTATCACGGATTTCATTTCACACCTTTCAGAGATTGGAGTGTAAGGATTTTGTCGCCCCCCACCCCACCTATATTCACACAAGCTTACCCATGACGTCGGAATTATTTATATTCTGAACTGCGGGAATCCACTGTCGAATGAAAAACTTAACTTCGAAGAGAACTTGGCCCTGTTTTCGCATCCACATCTGGCGTTCGATTAATCAATCTGATTCAAAAGAGAAAAGAATATATTCCTTTGTCTCAACGATCCCACCGTAATTCATTTCAATTAGTAATTCCACCGCGGATTTGTCTCCTCCGGATATAACAACGGGTACCTACAACTTTTCCGTAAAATCATATCGAAACCAGAAAATGAAAGAATCGAACCGAAAGTAATAAATTTGCATTCTGCAAATGTCCGCCAAGGATGAACCGATCCGTATCATCGACGGCGTCGGTGGTGCGGAAATTCTTCCGGCTAATTTCCGTCGCGGAATACCGATATCGTATCCGTACAAGCGTAATTAAACGCAGGTTGCTCTGTAGGCGTGAACAGCGTCCGGCGTTTTGCTGCACGACGGCATTTGCTTGTCGAATTGGCATATCGACATCCCCCTCTCGCGTTGCACGGCAGCCGGTTTGCCGAAACTCTCGCCCCTGTCGAAATGGCAGATGCTCATCCCCCTCTCGCGCATCAGAGGCCTCGCGAGTACGTCGGTGCGGTCGAAGTGGCAGATGCTCATCCCTCGCTGCCGTTGGAGCGCGGGGTTCAAGGAGCGCGGAAGGTCCGGGAGCCTCAGGGATTCGCAAAAATTTTTCGCCGATTCCCTCCCCGCGCGCTTTGGCGCCTCGCCGAATTCACCCGCGGCGTTTTGCGGCCCGCACTCCGCCATTATCAGCGTCTGAATGTCAAAGGCGCTCTTCGCGCGCCGCGGCGCGTTCTGCGGCGGCAAAAGCGACATGCTGGAACCCACGAAGACGCTGTTCTGCCGCGGCCTCGACAGACTCGATCCGCAACCCGTGGGGTAGACGATCGGGTGCTCCAGACAATGGATGTTGAACTTGGAGCACGCCCGGTGCTGAAACAGCCACACACAAACACACCTGTAGGTATCCCACGTCTCGAGATTGAACCTTGGGCAAGGCGGTTTTTACCACTCTTCACCCTCCTCGAGTGCCAGAACAAGAAATTCGTGAATGTCGAGGGGTTTGTTTGCCAAAAATCGATACTTTTCGTCAATTCGTGCTTCGAGCGTTCCTCAAATTAGCGCATTCGACGGGTACGAAGATCTTTTTAAAAAAACAAAACGATTCATTTTATCTCTAAACTGTTTTTTACAAAGTCTGAAACAGGTATTTTTCTTTCATTTTTCTTTACAGTCGACTCAATATTGGCATCCTTTGATCATAATCCAATATCGTTGCAATGTTGCAAAATCGAATATATTTAACAAAGTAAACGTGATGAAAAAGAAGTTCAGCGGTTCGGCGAATTTTTGAAACACATTTTTCTCAAATGATTCAGCTCGCGTAGAGTGAAATCGAACCAATCTACTAGATTTTCTTGATTCTTTCTTGTTTGTATTAATAAAAAAGATCTTCCACAACGATTTGATAAATACCCAATGTACGACTATCTCGTGATTGAATAGATAAAAATATCGATTCTTGACCAGCCCGCCCACTCAATTATTGTTAATAATGAAACAGAAAGCGAAAGTCGTAAAACCATCTGTATAATTTGAAGATCATAAGATTGCTCGTCACCTAGAGAAATCAAAGGAGAAGCAAAATTTGATCAATCCCAATTAGCGCAATACTACATCAACATGCATTTTCGTTATCGATATTGCGGCAATTAAAGGTAGATACAACGATCATTCGCCGTGCACTTTTCATCACTAATATTCCCTTTTCATAACGCGAGTATGTCTTACACATTTTTCCCTGCTTGTTTTCCGTACACAAAGTACCCGTTTCTATGTCGGTCGAGCGAGTCTGCAAACGCGCGTGCGCGGAGTACGGAAAAGGCCACTTTTAACTCCTAGGAGCGTTGCGCGCATGCGCTGTCGCGATCAAATTTGACACTACGTGACCCTAACCTCAATTCCGTGCTACGGGGAAAAAACGAGTATCATACTCTTGCTGTATAAAGAATGAATCGTGCGCAACAAGGAGGCAACGGTCTTTTCACCTCGCGTATATTTGAAATACGAGTCGTAGGTGAAGTCGAAAACGAATATCGGAAACTTACGCTCCACCCGAAAAGACCGAGGAGTTTGCCTCCTCGTTAAACAATATACTATTTCTCGCCCTCCGCAGAGTTGGGGAAGGTCAAGCGGTCCTCGCCCGAAGGTGATTCCATCCACCCGTCGAATCCCTTTCTTGCCAAACCGTGCAATATGCGCCCCCGCAGAGATAGCCTTGCCCGATTCCCGCTTATCCGAGGCAAACCGGCTCCTATCTGCCGCAAATGATCGCTTCGGAAAGCCGCGTCCTGCAGGTTCGCAGCGCGTTACTCGGCCTGATTTAGGGGAAACGAACCGTTGTCCTTCGGGTCCCGAGGCGCTGGGCTGGGGATGACAAGTGAGATCCACCCCCTGGCTACCCTCGTACCTTATGCGACGGATTTTCGTCGCTCGGGGAAATGTGGTGGCCAGTTTATCGGCCTTGCCTTGATGCGACGCGACTCGAGCCTTTCGAGGAGCGGATGTAGTTTATTTTCACCGGACCCTAGCAATTTTCGACGTGAAATTTTACACCCGCCGATTCCTAGCCATTCCATGTCCGACGTGGTGCTACTATTTTCTTCTCCTAGGTATACTTTTTTCTTGTTAATCGTAGAATCGTTTTTATGGCACGAATCAATATCGTGTATAGTGTACCTTTTATATACCTCCGTAGTATATCGGAAACTACTGGTCGTTGGAAAAATTTATTGTCAATAATGCGTTTCAATCATCCGCACGGGGGGTTTCTTCAGAATTTAATGTTTATTGTTTTTTTTTTTTTTTTTTTTTCTACGAGGAGAGAAATAGGAAGTTGAAAAGTACAGCGGATTTTTGTCATTTGATAAAATAAAATATTGTTTTTGTCTTGCGAATTACTCGAACAAATTGAGCCGGTTCAAAGTTGTGTCTAACAGGGACCTTGGAACTATCTCGGTTAAGTTAGGGGGTGCAAAATAGGAAAGCGACAGATGGTAGGTTCAAATTTCTGACTAATGGAGTCTTGTTAGTGAGATTAAATTTTTGAGAACATTATAACTACACTCTTGTAACGTAATCTTGGTGTTGATGAATTGCCAACACAGCCTACAGCGTGACACGTTCCATGAAATTTGCGGTTTCGTGTAATCCCGACGGCAGTAAAAGTTCCAAGCCGTTCTTCTCGTTTTTTAGAAACTTTTCACAGTCAATCGAGTTGGCCCGAAGGCTCCGAACTCTTTGAATTCACATCAGTTCCATTCCGATAAAATGTGTTACAAATTTTTCAGTTTTTCTCGTATGTTTCCGAATATATCGTACACATGTAGGTACGTTCTACATACACCGGATGTTAAATAATTCCGAATTCAGAGACTGTCGAGGGGATGAATTTTTCAAAATAACTCCATTAGACTGAAATCGGGTCTTGAATTCCGCTCGACGTAAATCCATATGATTGTTTGAACGAATTTCCCTTCCGCAAGATGAAATTGAAAACGGTACTACCCGAGTTGTCGGCATTTTGAATAATTGTACGACACGAAACTCCCATTTATTATCAACGCCATAACCACGCGCCGAATGTTTCCCTGAAAATTTGTCTTACTGTAAAATTTCCCTCCATTTAATGCAAACGAATAATCATCACTGCAGTGATATACGCGTATCGCGGCTGAATTTGGCAGGATTCCACTTGTTCATTTTTCGACTCTCCGCGATTTATAACCTCGCTAGGAAATCCGGTTCGCACAGAGATTCGCGTAACGTCTACATGCACGCGTGTATAACGATAAGGAAAGGGGTGGATTACTGCACTGGCACTGCGGATCTGGCACGGAATTTGAATACCCGATATTGTCTTTCGACTTTTTCCCTGCTGTCTATGCTTTCATCCTCCAGTTTTATCCAAGCGTGATTCGCGGTTTAAGAAATTTGTTTCGAGGGCGACGTTGCGTCGTTGAAAAACTTACGCCTGAATTTTTTGCCGCAATTTTATAGGCAGCGATATTACCTTGCGCAAGAAGAATCGTCTGCTGTTCTGGAACATTGAATCCCATGAAAAAAGGTGGATCCCTATTACTTTGCTCACTCCATATTCCCAGAATATAATATGCTATATTATTCAGACGCAGACGACTGCAGATCAGAGCCTGACACGTGAACTGATTCGCAATACGCGATTACCCTTCTCGCCGATGAAAACCGATTCCAAAAATAGACGGGAATTACTCACAGAATAACGTTTATCATCAGTGAGCGAAATGCACGATAAAAAAAAGTCTTCAAACTCGCAGCTCCGCGGAATTTTCACAACATCCATCGATTTACAAATTTGTTTTTTTTTTTTTTTCGTTTTTTTATTTTTTTTTTTCACTTCGTTAATCGCATTACGGTGGCCAGGTCGAAACGGTAAAAGTGATCCCGCCGAGGATTGAAAAGAGGGAAAATAATACGGTGTGATATTCGAAAGGTACGAATTTCAATCCACTTTGCCACCCCCACATTCCACCGGATCTAATTTGCGAAGATTAACTCGCCAGGGTCGAGAGTCAACCCTTGTCACGTATTCCATTTGTCGTTTGCTCCTTGATATCCCGGACGATAGCCGCACGTTGAACAAATGGATTTTGTAATTGCACCTTTTTTCACGTGACAGTGTAATCCGCGGATTTCGAAGCCGGACAGAAGAATTGGAATCGTTTTTGAGAGGCACGGAAGCGCAGGGAAATTTAAGCGGTCGCGACGGATTGCCAGATAGGTGTGTGAATATTTCATATCACGTCGTCGATTTTACCAGCGAGTGAAGCAATAACGTATATACGGGGAGGAAATGGAAGGGGAAACGATGTCGACGTGAAAGTAATGAGGCGGTCACCGCGAAGGTCGGGATTTATTTTACGATAAATGAATCGCGGCAGAGAATCGAGGCCTGAATCCTCCGCGATTTTTTTTTTTTTCACCCCTGCCGGAAGCCCGGATTGAAGGATTTGATGAAAAATACCCAACAGGCAACGCTTTACGCGCGGGTCATCTGCCCCTCGAAATACCAACACTTCGACTTATCGACCATGTGATAAAGTGGCGCAATAATAAGAAACGGTCGAGCCTTTTCGGAGGATAATCGTTCCGACCGTTCGTTCCGCCATCCGCGATTAGTCTATCCGAAAGATGTGATCCGACAGAAAATTTGCATGAAAATCACATTTCTTCGGAGTCGCAGACTTTTAATACTAAAAATGCAATTACACCGGTAGTCCAAAATTCGGAATACATTACGCTGTGCGTGTACGTATATCGGTCCGCTTTAATCGCTCGGTAATGAAAAAATTTACATTTCTATCAACTCCTGCGCGACATCGTCGACGCGCGATAAAAACGACGTGTTCATTTATTTATTTATTTTTTTTTCTCGTACCCGAGTTAATGTCGTCTTGGGAAACCGATTCGTGGCTTTATATCGAGCGATTGAAACGGATGTAATGTAATACGCATATACAAGGTATAACGTGAGGAGAGGAATAGTAAAAAGGGCAACAGGATTATCGATCCGATTCCTGACGCGAACCGTAGATTATAAATCGGTGAACAGAACGTTCGAGCGAGCTTCTTTGTCGTTCGTTTATTCGGAAATTGAATTCCCCTCAACTCGATAATGCGGCTCGCGGAAATTCGCCTCGGCGAGACGCCTTTTGTAATACAATCGCAATCCGCGGGGACGTTTTCAATTGGCAACTAAAATCCTGTCGGGTAAAAATTTAAACAACCGGTTGCACGCGGCTGACTTACCTGGTAGCGATGGCCACTAAGCTAAAAATAATCGAACACGACTCGATTGAATGGGTAAAAATGAATCGATTAATCGATTATTTCGTATTTTTTTTAAACGATGCGTACGAAAGCAAAATTATATAAATATCGGTATGCAGTCTTATTAGCGGAAAAGTTTTTGTATGATTTATAGCTTGATTCAAAATATTTTTCAATTTCATGTGAAAATATTCACTCATCTTTCACTTATCGTATCAAATAGGTACTCAGCAAATAAGACAATGATAATAATTGATACTCTGATCACATAAATTGATATTGCATTGCGTCGTTCATCGGAGTAAGAAACAAAAACCGATTGTGAGGAAAAATAATCGAGTTTAAAAGTTAATCAGTTATACTCGATTAATCGGGGAAAAATAATAACGGATCTAATCGAAAATCTATTACTTCTTATCATTCTTATTACCTGGACCGGGTTTGGATCGATCATCGCACAGCTTTGTCTGTGCTGCTGCTGGAACTTGGGCTGATACGGTTCCAGCATTCGGATCTTTCCCCATCTGTTGAAGAAGAGCGCGATCGCCGCCACCCAGAGCACCAGCACCAGTATCACGATAAGAGCTTCCTCGGCCCTCACGACGACTCCTCCCGGCTCGACTGTACCTTAGAAATTCAAAATCCGTAGAATCTGCCGCTTGCCGTTCATTCGTCAAGCCTTTCCTCGTGGTTTCGCCCCAATTTCACCCCCCACCCCCGAAGCGGTCGAAGCTACACGTGTACGACGGCTGTTCATTTGCGATAGACTTCGATTCGCTCGGACTCGTCGCCGCGATGTTTGTCGTTAAATCGATATATTACTTTTTTTCCTCCTTTTTTTCGCGGGCAAATGTCGGTAATTAGGTAAACGTGTTTGTGTATCCCAGAGGAAGGTCAATTGTATTATACTAACTTGGCCATTTGATCAGTTTGGATAGTTCTTCTCTTTCAGAACAATCGTACATTTACGCTATCTCCGAGTATGTCAGTCAATCAAGCAGCTGTAATCAAACTTCGAAAAGTTGTTTACGACGAGAATATTCGATCGAAATCACTTGACGTACATTTTTCAATTACATTCGTGAATTTCCTTTTTGTTTACCGAGTAGTCGACGATATAAGCAACTGGAAACAGTCCTTAACTTACGAAGCTCACCTGTATCGAACAAACACACTTTTTCTCTGTTCGTTGAAATAATCAAGCCGTACAGAGAAGTGACATTTGCGAATTTGTTCAACACCTGGGAAAATTGAATTTTTACGCGAGAAAATAAAGTTACAGAATTTGATTTTGGCTTTTTACGGCGGTCTGCAACGGTTTATTCAACGGACGAAAGAATAAAGGTAAAAGAGTGTGAAATAAGCAATCAAGTACCAGCAGCGTTAACGGCACAGATTTTTTTCTACCGAAAACTTTTTTCCCATTAAAAATATTAACGACCGTTTCAACGAATGATTGAATCTTGCGCGCATTGCGATCGCGAGAAGGAATTGATATCCCCTCTTTCCAATTTGAATTAGTGAAAGTACGGCAGCTTATCGCCTCGCACCGTATCGTAAATTCTAATATCGACGTTTTATCCGTCGCGCAGCCGTTACATGAGGTACTAAATATTGATGCGGGGTAAAAAATTATCGCAGATATGCCAAGCGATAATCGATTTATGAGTTATCGTTGACAAGGCACGGTGCATCATATTAACGGGTTAAAATTAAATCGGGCTCAAAGTCTGTAGCGTGTCGCGTTTTAGAGATGCAGGCTGAAGTCTAACTGTGTAAAACGTAAGTTGTTCAAGAAAAAATTGAATGAATAACGGAGGAGAAATTAATACTCGGTTCATTTAGCGTTGACTTGAAACGACTGTTTTAAACAGGCTGAAAGTTGCCGAGACGTTGCACGTTCAGAAAACAATAATCGCTGCACGTGCGTAAAATTAACCAACAATATTCCAATTCGAGAGAAACGCCGGCGTAAATTTCAGTACTCGGTTTTAATTTTATTCATTATTCGTTACAATAAATTGTAATACATACCCTTTTGAATTCTTCGGCACAAAGGTAGAATGAAAACAACCGATTTACAAACGGCAGGTGTCAATTCGATTCACACCTTCGTTATACGTACGCGAAAATGTGTTAATGGCGGTGACTTCACTGAAAGTGGTCGAATCGATCCGCAGAACCTCCCCTCGATATTTTCGCTATAAAAGCAGTAACTCACCCCCAGGGTAGGTCGCGTTCACTTCCGGCGTTGGGCTCGCGCCTGGGTCCGGAATTGGGCCCATGATAATCGGCGGAACTCGACCGTCCATATCGAACGGGGCCTCTTCCAGTTCCACTTCGATTTTCGTCACGTCATCTTTGAGAAAATAGGGTAAAGAAAATGCGACGCTTTAACCAACCTACGTCGCGATGTTGTATCATTCCAATGTCGATGAATACTTTCCCTCGAATACGACGCGGAATTATTAAGCTAGTAAACCCAATGGCGTGGCGATGCACGCGGACTCACCGTCAGTCACCTTGTCGTCTCTCTGAAATCCCGGGTCATGTCGACGGTTCGTCGAGAGGCTAGAGCCGTCCACGATGAGGCAGGTGGCCGCGGTTTAGAGTCTGCGAAAAGGAAACGGGCTACGTTCAGGCTAATTAGAAAATTAGAAATTGGGTGAGTGCGGGCGAAACGGAGTCGACGTGGGTGAATTATTATTCGAATTTAAGACGGGGGCTGCGGCGAGATGGTGAAACGGAATTTAGGCGGCAGCAGGTGCTCGTAATCCGACTAATATCAGCCCTGCGTTAATCCGAAATTCATACAACAATTACAAAGCGGTAATCAAACATAGTCGAGCCTCCCTGTTGAACTAGCTCTGGCCATCTGTTGTTCGAAAGCCGTTCAACCGTTGATATTGTCCCGGCTATCTCGACTCTGATAAAGCAATTCGTAATTATGCGCTGCACGTACGAACCTGGAGAGGAATTTTTTATGTAGAGGAGTAAGAAGCCGACCCGCGAACTCGGATCACGAGGGGTTCAAACAAATTGCCGACATTTTTCAACCCTCTGACTCGCGTAGATCAACCGGTGGCGGGTCAAATTACTCAGGGGGTCTTAAAAGCTCGTCGCTAATTGCGGCGTCGCCTTCTTCTCATTTATGTTTATACTTGGACCGAGAAGCGTCCGCGGGTGAAAAAGCGATCTGAAAACGACGAGGCTGCCGAGTCAGGCGTCCCACTCCTTTTGCTTGAGGTGTTCTCTCGACGAATGTCGAAAAACCCTTCTGCAAAAAATGAAAAAAAAAAAACAATCGTAAGCCGCAAACGATTTTAAGATGCTGGCTTTTAACCTGTCAGAGTCACCCTCGAGTCATCCGTTTATCGATAAACTACTCAATTTCCTCGTGAACTTACAGAGACGCTATTCTACGTCGGCTTAGACGACTTTCAATTTTTAACCGAAAATCGAAGCCACTCAATGCCCGCAGACTACGAAAAACGACGCTGACCTTTCCTTAAGCAGGTTTGAGAATTTTTTTTACCCTGGAGCCGGATCTGCGGAGTTAGTTGAGCCCTTTTTTTTTTTTTTTTTTTTTTATTTGACTGAGACCTAATTGGATGTCTCTGAATTCGCCGAGATTCGTTTCACGATGTCTCGTGTTCTTTTTCCTCAATTTATAAAGAAAAGTTACGAATAATTACTTTACGTTTTGCGGACCTTTTCAAAGCGAGTATATATGTTTCTTAAAACAAGACGATAATATTTCTTCCCTGTGTATAATATTTTATTTCCATCAAAGAATATCCCGCTTTGTATAAACCACCAAACGAACGTGATAATGCTTTTTAACGATCAACACCCCGCCGTTTTTCAATTCATTTGGCGCGCTGGTCCACGATGTGTACATACGTATATACGTTACAGAAAGCAAATTGCGCCTTTCGTTGCGTCGTTCGCTTGAGGGGATTTTCCTCGTGTTTTCAAACAAAAGTTTAACAAATGGTTACGTAGCCGAGTGTAAACCATGCGGGGTAAACGCGACCCGAGGGTCCTGTTTGCACTCTCTGAAAGCAGGTTTAAAGGGGTGAGGTGAGTATCCGTAATGTAATCCAGAATTAGTCACGGTAAACGTTACGATAAGGAGCTATTATATCGGCGGAAGAGTCTGGCCGTCTTAAAAATTTAAGTAAAATCTAAAAAAAAGTTTTATTTACCGGCAGAGTTGCCCAAGTTCCACCGCAACCTAACTCAAGGTAAAGTGTTTATGTATACATTATAACGCGCGTTTCGCGTGAGGGTAAAATTTTCGAGGAAGGATCAGACGACGCGATTTACATGAAAAATAGCTCGCTCAGCGTCGGAGACGAGGAATACAGGATGGGATGTATATCCTGTAAAAATACAACGAAAGATATAACGATAAGTAAACCCGGGAAAGGACCTCTTACCTCGCGGCACGTAAGCGTTCGTCCTGTGCCGAAAAAGCTCCGCGATTCGTTGCGATGACGAATATTTCACATGCATGTATAGATGTAATGTAGGCATAACATATCCCAGACGATCTGGACGACGGACGAATCTTCTCGTGAATTATACCCACTCAGGATTTCCCCCGCAGAAGATCGTTATAATCCTCCAACACACGAGGAGATGTGGGCAATTGCATGTTGTTGCGTGATCTCGAGTCCGAAGGGTTAGAACATCAAAGATAGTTTAATTGGGAAAATCCCTTTGAGGGTATTTTTCCGGCGTGTGATGGTTTGAAGGGAATTTCACGTCGGATTTCGCGCGGCTAAAATCCGAAGTCGTTGTTATATATACTGACAGATATATTTTCGTTGGAAGAATTATGGCAATCGTAACCGAAAAAAATGCCTTCTATGAACCGATTGAACCTAAGTATAATATCGTGAAAGCACATTATCTGGTTGTTAGATGACAACGTATACACTCAAGAATGCATACGAAGAATCGATACGTCCTAATCACAGTTTAGTGCGTCATATTCTGAAGATAAAAATTTCCACCAGATACACTCTTATAAGCTTAACTACTTTTAACGATGAGAAAGCTCACAAGCTTAAAATTTAGTTTTAAGTACTTAATAACTAGAAAAACGCAATCAAGTTTACATGTTTCATCTTGAGCGCTGTCTAAGTGCGTGCATGTCGACTCAAAGGAAATATTCGATGCTATTAGACTTTAAAGATCTATTAGATATTTTTGCAATTTAGACTAAAATACTGTACTAAGCGTTTCGAGGACATAATCAGGCGTGGAAGTAGAAATTCGGGCATTCTTTCGGTGCTTTAATGTGTCAAAGATGATCGAACCGTCTCCGTTCAATCTTTTATTACAGTATGAAATATTTCACAAGGTTTATACGTACCGTGTGTCGGCTTTAATCTTTGTTTAGAAATTTTTCAATTTCAATCGCAGACATGTAAAACCGAAATGGAGAAAAAGTATTCTGCTCTTGAATCCCGCACTGAATATTATAACATAAGTATACCTACCTACAGTGAACCAACTTTGTACCGACATCAAATTCTTTTTTCAGCACTGCAGCGAAAAAACTTGATCAATTTTTTCGCCATACCAACTCAGCAGTATTATTTTCTTTTACACCGAAAATTCTTCTCGCAACGTTCCTCGGCCCGACAGATTTTCGTCATTCCGGTAAGATGAACCGCGTGTCGTTATAAGATACGGGACGAAAATTCTTGGAAGACGATTTCTCGTTTGGCAGAAACGGTAAAAAATTAATCAACACCCACACGTATCTTGTTTCTTCCCAACATCTTGATGTCAGCAGCGCAGCGCGATTTCAAAACTGGGTTGTCCATTCTGGGCCAATTTCATACCGGATTAAACGCGACCCTGCATAATCCCATTCGCTGTGTATCATGATCACCGGCAAGCCTGGTTGCAATGAGATCATTCCACGCCTGCGCGACCAGGGCGACAACGCAAAGCCTTTGAAACGAGCTGGGTTTCTGAGCCGAATTCGAAATGCGTTTGCAACAGCGTGCAAAGGGACGGCACGAAAGAACAGGCGTCGTAACAACGGACGAGGAGTTTCGTGAGCGTGGAGTTTAAGGAATGAATGTGTCTTGTTCCTGAACTTTTCGGAGGAACGTTATTATTCGTACGACAAGAATAGAAGGGCGGAACTAACGGCGTTGATTAAATAACGCGGCACGAGCTCGACTTCCGACAGCTGGATCGTTCCGTTGCCTCTTCAGTAATATCGCTTTCCAATGAACCGAGAAATGCTGATCGAGGTAAATTTGATGCCACTCACCTCGGAATTGCCCGAGGCTTATTTCAGCTGGCGTAAAAGGGCTCCGACTGTAACACGAGCCATTAATATAATTGGGCTGATTCGCAAATAATTAGCCCCTTAGGGCGCACCCTTCCTTGTAGGTTCCCAAGGTACTCGTGATATTGCGCAAGCCTTCACCAGGGAATCATAATAAGAAGCAGCTGCCCTTACGTTCTGCTTAACTTCTTGGCAACGAACCGCGCCGTAAGACGGCTTACGTTGGCACTAATTAGCGGGGATAGAAAAGGAAAACCAATTATTCCTAGCCTTAACCTCATCAACGCGATCTCTCCATCACCTTTGCTTTTATATCCGACTGATTGTGAGATGAAATCACGCACGAAACGCGAATCGAATCGTCGGAATTGTTTAACTTGGTGAAACTTGCGTCGAAGCTGTTTTCTCACCCCAAAAGTTCGACAGTTTTCCCACAGACTGCACGATCCTCGCTCCACATCCTCCACTCTTCTCATACGATGTTAATTCGCTGGGTAAGATTCACGGCTCATGAATCACTTTCGAACCCTTCTCACCTAGTTTTGAACAAAGACCTTTCCAAGCCATAAGCTCTATAATATTTATGATTTTTTTTTTTTATTGTTCTGTCTCCAAAACGGATAAACGGATAGAAATAATTCGGGAGTTGAAAATTCATCGTAAATTCAACCCTTCGTTCCGAGGAAGAAGACTGAATCTTTCTTCTAATTCAAATAAACTAGTCAAGTTCTTGACTTTCTTTTGCGACTTACGATTAAATCGAGTTATCGTGATTGATTGAAAAGTTGAATCTACTCGTCGAATCGTCACCGATTCTGATTATTTGAATGGAAAAAAATCCTGATTAAATCTGGGACGGACGATCTGCAAAGCTCCCTTGTACTGTCATTTCCACAAGTGAGCCCGCACCGACCGCTTTTCACCCTCCGGCGATCATTGCGGTTCCGCTCTCTAAATAACTGAACGCACATCGTGCGCCTGGCACTCGGGATTCCAAACAGCGATCGAGGGTAACGGAGTGTCTTGCAGCCCCGGACACATCCCGGGGATGTAAACAACCACCGCTGTTCCCCAAATGACGTAGGGAAGGTTCTCCGGAAGGTCCAGAAATTCTCGGCTAAACCCGAGCTTGGCTAATTTTGTGGCGGTAGCTTTACTAAGCCCGATGAAATTCCGCGAGGTCGTAACGTCGAGTGGCCCTTGTGGTTCAATTTCATTCTGGGGAACTCGATGATCGATAGAAAAATAAAACGTGCGGCGTGAGTAGATTCCGTTGAAACAAAACTGCGAGTCTTTATATTTTTTTTATTAAATGCGGACGGTGGTGATGTATGGGGTTTTTATTCGACTTGCGAAAGCTGCGCGTGATAAATTCTTGGCGAATTACGTGAGTACGTGCATATTTGCTCTGGGTAAATTTTAGTCGCAAAACCCAGCTGCGGATACACCCTCGGTTTTTATTCGGTGTTTCCGTTTCTTTCGGTTGACATTTATCCCGCGTCGCGCGGTTACGCGGATTCAGTTATACGTGGATTTCATATGTAGCAATGTTGTGTCTCGTGTATGACGCGAATTTACTGCCGTTGCATGTACGGTATAATCTTCTCCGACTGTTATAAGCCCGCGGTTACGTTACACGAGCTTATGCAACGCGTTGGCCTCCCACTTTCGTGTCTGTTCAACATCCTCGGCAATAACATGTATGCTTAGTTCACTAATCACCGAATGTCGCTAATGGGTACAAATAAGGAGAAGAAAATTGATATTATCTTGAGTGATTCTGTCCGAAAACAATCAGAAGATGGACACAATTCTCGTATTTCGTGAGCTTTCCTTGGACCGGCTGCTGCTGGCACGCATTCATTCGAATTTCATATCGGGCACATATGGGGAATTCCATGCAAACTCGACCAACGTCTGACCCTCGCTATTTTTGATTTTGTTCAAAAATGTTTGTGCGATTGTCTCAACTCTGACACAGTATCCTGAATAGTTTCAGATTTTTTGTTCAACCGGTCAATTGTTTATAAATATTTAAAGCTATTTTGAAAACGACCATTTTTTATATTCTCAAAAACTATATTTTCCATCCCGAACATTTGCAGACCGGGAATATTTATCTATTCTTTTTAGAACTTGTCGTTTCTTTTTTCATCACCCAAAACATTTTTCAAACTGTTTGAAAATTCCCTAAAAATTCTTTAACTTTTGTTTTTCGCTTCGATTGGTTGGGTTCGCCTGGATTTTCCCATATATATGCGCAACAATTATTGCTGAACATTTTGGGCGAGGAAACTTTGATATTGTCAAAACTTTCCAGATATACCTCGAGGTAATACTCAGGGAAATATTGAAGGGAAAAATAATATCTGGCCAAAGCGCTATTCGGTCATCATTCATTTCCATTATTTAGCACCTGCGAGACGTGGAGGTAAAATTTCCCGGCGAGATGATAACGAATTAGTATTATAACGGTACGCGCAAAACTTTGCCCGAATACGCAGCTGATATTGGACAAAGTACCAAGCGCATATTTATTATGTACGATAACTTTGCATACAGCTCTTATATGTAAGTCGGTTTACGATCCAGTAAAGAAGACTTTTTATACACCAAGTATTATACCCCGCGCGAAACGTGTCAGCGGATCTGCCTTATCCGAAGATCCGAATCTTGGCTGGCTCAGCGGTTGGTTCGGTCGATGATTGGGTGTAATGTCGTTCTCCGCACGATCAGGGACCACGAATCAGCACGGTTTATTCAAGACGTATCTGTCAGGGATTTATCCTTTGTTTTCGCGGGACGAAATCCACGGTGATCGATGGCCGTTGGCGGAAAAAGGGTCATTGGCACCTCGACGAACCGGCAATAACTACTTTAATCGCAAATATAACCACCAATGGCAATAACGGTCTTTGTGCCAATGGTGTTACATCCATAATCGAACACTAAATTTCTTAAACAAGAAATTTCAGTTCTCGCTATAAATGGAAATTGGACTACGATACAATTTACGTTCTGTACCATAATTACACGGTTTATTCACCCGAAGATATTCTCTTTATGCCGAATGCAGGGTTTGGCTGTACGATTAAGGGCTCTTGTGGCATGTTAAAAATTCAACGTTTAAACAAGGAGATCGGGTCTCACTCTTCGGAGACCCCGTAGTCTATTGCTTGAATTAGAAGTACGGTGGCGAGTGATACAAACCGAAATATCAGCGTCTCCAAAATTGCTTTAAACGACGATGAAACTTTTTGAAAATACCGACCTCGTTACATAGAATTTCGGTAAAGCTTTTCACTCGTTTTACCGACAACTGCTTCGTTTCGCTATCAGCGGTACACAAATTATTTGACACGTCAGATATTTTCATACCTCTCACCCTGTTCATTCGCGTCGAATAACCCAACGGAAACGCAAGTGTGTCGGTGACCTCGACCAACCAACCGCGGAATTCGATTATTTCCCGATGGTATTTCAGTACATACCTATACATATACGTGTGTACATTCAGGCGGGAATTCAGGCAGCATGCAATCGAAAGTGGAGAATATCCCAGGTGGATTATGTCAGCGGAACCACGGGCGAGGAATAGGGAATGGCAAATTGATCAGTCTAGGCTTAGCTCTGTCCTTCATTTTCCACTCTGCGTTGACTGCGGCGTTGTCCGACGTCGCGACGCGTGGAATGCACTCACTCTCGGCAGGGTGAACTTGCAAGCTGCTGCACTTGCACGCGGTTAAAGAGCAAACTCTGCTCTGTTTGCAGACACATCGCGGTTCTCCGCAAACCGAATTTTGGTATGTATGGGTACGCATGTTTCTGCGGAACGACGCATTATTCTGCTCGCCCCGAATCTCGCGTTTGCTCGGTATCTATAAAATCCACCGAGGGATTCCTTGGCGCTTTCGGACCGACGGACGATGCTTTTCGACGGTTTCGCTGCTGCGTGATGGGCCATCGGGCGCTTTTTATTTCGCTTTATCGACTCTCGTTGCTGCTGCGAAAGCACGCGAAACTGGTGGAAACTCATCGTTCGGCCTCATCGACTTCCGATTCGTATTTTATGTTCAACTGTACGCCCTACACCGGCTTTACCTTTGACCTCGGCGCGACGGAATCGAAAATTCCCTTTCGGTCAAGCGCGAGGCGTGCCTGAGGCTCGATCGAGCGAAAAATTAAATTAAGATTGAATTTGCGTTGTGCGAACGGGGAACTTCGCCGTGGATTGTATTTTCGGAAATAACACAGCTGATTTAGCAATAAAACATCGCGCGTTGATACAGTGAAGAAAGAGTATAAAATGAGAAAATAATCCCGGCCTTCTAGTTTATTATTCTTTTCAAATCTGTTTCATTTATTTTGACAGACCGAATCTACCACCTCATTATTCTCCTCTATTCGTCCAGAACGCGCGTATATGATACACGGGGGAAAAAAATAGGAGCGTTGAATTCGTTTCGTTTTTCATTTTGCGTACGTAGACGTTGCGATTCATGCAAGAATTATACGACAACTCGTTGCAGGAGTTGGATGAACAAAGCGTGTGCGAAAATCCGGAAAAATGTTTTTACTGAAATTCTCCATCAGGGTCAAAACATCCGAGTCAGACTTTTCGATCACGAACTACGTCGAACCCTTTCTCCCCCTGCATTGTTAGATCGGAGCAGCTTCCTTCCCGTTGTAATTCCGTTCTGCGGTACAGTTTCCCAAAACACAGATTTCACCCTCGCGCTTTCCTGATCGCCGCGTCTAATCCTATCAAACTTTTAATCGGATCAACACCCCGGCAGGTTTCAAGGGCGTGGCAGATGTCTCGATTAACCGGAAGTCCCGGACCACCGAAGGCTTTCGCGTGTAGGCAAGCAGCGTCGCCGAGAGGTTTCGGCTTTTTTAAGCGTGACCCGCCCGCCATCGTCAGGGATCCTCTTCGCGGAAAAAAAAATCCTGTTTTCTTTTTTCCACTCGAGAAACTTGGCACTCCTCGCCCTCGGCTCGTGAAAGTATAGAGTTGGCGAGGGCCAGAGGGTGACGAGGTATCTCATTTATTACACGTACCGAGATAAGCTTCGGGTCGGCCTTCAATTTCCACGCCGGCAACGCTTTTCTCAGGGAAAAACTGCACTTCGCAATGCGAATTCCGGCCATTCCTCGATCCTCGGCTTCCCGCATACACGCACAGACACCCACGCGTGGTCTGGAGAACCTTTCCTCATTCACGGCGCGATTTTTCCCCGAGGGAAAAGATCGATGGACGTTGAATACGCCCGCTGAATCACCCTTGAAAAATGATCTCCGCTTTCTTTTATCTCGATTTTTGATCAACGGATAGATCGCGTGTGAAGTATATATATAATGCATGAGAGGAGCGAGATGGGTAGGTGATTCTTTTTTTCCTTTGTTTGACTTTTTGTAAATCTCACACGTGACCCTTTGTTACATTCCGTGATCTTCCTAAAAAGCTCGGCGAGCTGCGGCCTGCCAGTTGTGTTACATGTATATGTATATTCTTATACACGCGGGACTTCTGAGAATTTGATTTTTCTCTCTCAATTTTCATTTTCAGCCTGCGGTTTTGAGGCCGCGCCGAGATGGCACTACGTCTGTTAAATTATGCACTGCCCCGATACTACAAATTAAGGAGCAGAGAAATCTAATGTGTGTTCTTCGCCCGATATAAGTACACGACGGTACGGGCTGAATCAAGTCCCGGCAAAGTTTAGCGTTCATTATTTTTAGCCAATCGATAGAATATCGATCAGTGGATGTAGCATAATGCATAAGCTAGTATTTCGCATCGACCACTCGGCCCATGTTCGGCCTGACTAGTGGAATACATCCTTAAAGTTAAAAGGGTAGAACCCTTATCCCTTGCTTCACAGTACGTCGGATGTAATATCAGTCCGCTGGTTGTTCTCATTCTCGTGGATTTTTTGCTTCGCCAAACACGCGCTTATCAAACACACGAGAATCCGGTTCTTTTTTCTGAACATGGAAGTCTGAGATGGGCTTTTGAAACGGAAATTTGGTTACACCGGAAGAGCGTTAAGTATAATCATAGTTCGTACGCGCAGGGAAAACCTGAAAAACCGGGAAAACTCGGGGAATTTAAAAAATAAGACTGGAATTTTGAGTCCAAGTCGAAGAAATAAACTCGTTCTTATACAAAGTACTATTGATCTTGAGAAAAAAAAAAGATTGCACGGCGTGTATATTACTTAATACGAAATCTTCTTTCGTTTTTATCTTACGGAAAATCCCAGGCGAATGTTTGTAAATTGATAGTCAGACGGTAAAATATAGTTACTAGGTAATATTAAAGGCATCAGTTTTAATATGTAAAAAAGACTTGTCATTAATCTGCGTCATATTTCTTGAAAGGTTAGTGGAAAAATCCTATTTCCAGGCTGGAATACGTGGAAAACTCGGGGAATATCAGGTTCCAAAAAACGTACGAACCCCGATAATCTACCATAGCCGGTCTCTCGCATCCCTTTGCAATTGCACGAACAAAAATACGCGGAGAAAATTAGCTACAACAATGATGGCTATTGCCGAACTTGCGAGAACTAATTTGGTTTGCTGTCTCGAATATTCGACTTGGTTAGCCAGGTTAAAGAAAGCTCTATCTACTCCCCAGTGAGTCGAGTTAAGTAGAGAGCAGAGGCGGGTAATTTTGATAAGAAACTCCACAATTAAGCATTTTCACCCTCGATTACCCTGCAGCCGCATCTCGACCCAGCTCAGGTGAGAATAAAACGAAAAGGGAGAGAGAGAAAAAGCAACAAACCGCTATCCCGTGTACAATCTAAACCTACGAGTCGCGGGATTCGCGGCGACTGTCGGATGTAATAACAGGCCTAAAGATTCCGCCGAAACAATACAGGATCAACAATGGCGGCCTGAGTTGATTAACTGAAATATAATTTGAACCGGGTCCGGGAGGCGAGATTCTCTCTGGCGACGCGGACGCGAAGATTGCGACGCGATACAAATTCGCTCCCCGAAGACCGATCTCCCTTGGGGAAAGAATTTAATCATCCGAAAAGCTGTATTGTGTTTTACTTGTCGCTATTTACGCCGTCTACTTTCTGCATGTAGGAAAGTCTTGATAATCAATCTCGGTGTATATTTGCCATGAGAATCTTGTGATGCGTCTGCGATATCTCGGACCTGTCAGATTCAGGCCGCCTTCCGCATCGGTGTGCCACAGTGTTTATCCAAAGCGCTCGTTTGGCTAGGGAATTTGACGAACCCAAATTTTACCGTTCACTTTTGTCATTTTTAGTGAGAATATAATGAATCTAATTGATGATATTCAGTGAACTGGAAATTATTGGTGGATCGATATCGAAGCTTCTGGATTTTTCCACACTACAGAATCATACGCGTCAAAATGATCAGAGTAACAAATATGGCGATCAATGTTTCATTTGTCACCACAAATTCTTGTTACGAGCATTTTATTCATTTTTTTCTAAAACAGTTATCATTTTTTTAATTCAAAATCACATTTCTGTCGCCATTTTTGATCGCCGTACGTTGTAAAGTTGAAACAATTTTATTTTGTGCGTAGCTTGTTTTAAAATTAATGAATTCCGAACATGGTCTTCTATATTGCTAAAACATATTTGAGAGAATGAATATGAGAGATCACAGTGTCAAATCTGCACGTTCGAAAACGGATAAACATAATTCACGAACTTGAGCTTTCGACGAAATATTTTTGCTCGCTAATATATTTGGTAGCTGATAAATTCTTGTATAAGACACGACGAGTTGATTGGAAAAATGGAACCGAACGGTGCAAGCTTCGGAAAGATGGGGATCATTTTGACAGTGAAATAAAAATTGAACAGCGAAGACATTGAAACGCGCTGAAAGAAAAGTAGAAGAAAGTCTAGTTTTTATTTATCTTGGATTGGCACAGGCGGCACTCTAAAACGTTTAAAAGTTTGATCGGGTCAGACGTGACGTGTGAATAATCAACGCGTGGTATAAAAACCTTGACGTCTACGCCGGTACGTATCCGAATAGTAGGTCGTTTTTTGAACGATGTTCAAGAATTACATGGCCGAGAATAGACCGTACTACATACACCAGATAGTGGGTAAAGTCGCTGGCAAGACGAGAGCGTTTCGGAACGAACGAGGAGCGCGGCATAAATGCGCGAGTTTTAAGGTACCGCGGTGGTTTAAACTAAAGAGAGTCGAATCGAAACAGACGGTCCGTTGTTCGGTGGAAAAGCTTTTTCACCACCGTTGCACGAAGCTCGATTATGTACCTTGTGAAAATATTTAGAAAACGAGAGCCACGCTCGTGTTTGACTTCCTCGGGCTTAACGATCACGTGACACGTATTTAGGTGTACGCGTTTGTTCGGCGGGCCTTAATTGATGACGAATTGAGAGAAATTTAAATTCGTCGGCTTGCTAATTCACCGACGATAACTACCTAATTTTTCACCGCTTTTGCCAGAAACTTACGTGAAATCTCCAAGGAAAACGCGCGAGGAAGCGAATACTTAGAAGAGCATGGAAAACGCCCGCTCGTTTTAGCGGCTCGTGAATTAAGGTTGTTGAAAAATTAATTCGCCAAATTTCGCATGCACTTGATGATTAATCGGCCATGTATTTATCGGCACTTTGTACAGAAATACGCTTGACTTATTGGCCGCTGTTCAAGAGCTGCAAGCAGCCGGCAGGCAGACTCGCAATTACCGAGATTAAGTCGACCTTGCGACATATGTTCTACGTATACCGTAAAGCAGCCGAACGTATCGTGATCAGCATTTAATGTAGCGGTATTAAATGCGCAGCAATCGAATCTAGCCGAATTTAATATCCGCTGCTCTGCACAAGAGCGAAAAATTTCACCCTGCAGAAAATGTCGATGGACGGGTTACGGATGATATTATAAATTCGGAAACTTCGACCGTCAAACTCCAGCGGCATCTGGATTTTCGGGTGGCGGGTTTATATCGGTGCGCCGAATCTCCATTCACGCAATCGAGTTTACCTTAGGCCGAGAATTCGAGCAGACCTTTCAGAAATACGTCCCACCGACTAAATAACTCTGTTAGTTGCGAACCAAAGGGGGCTGCGTCTCGACGGTATTCGAAAGATAATCCAGACTGGATTTGTGTACATTTACAAGGGTGAATCAAATCAGGGTTGCGTAAACTCTGACTGGGTCGTTTGCATCTCTCCTTATCGGATTGACTCGACGGTGCGAAATTAAAATAATCTCGGTGAGATAATTTCGGGATTGGCAAAACCCGACGCTAGGGTTATATTTCGTGCCTCTGTATTTTTTTGCGAGATCTGATGGTGCAATAAAATGAGAAACGATACCGCATTCAAAGATTCGATATGTTGTAACTACAGAAATGTACCGAATCCCGTTTCACGACTGAACGTTAACCGTTTTAACGTTCGCCGGCGGAGGATATCAACCGGCTATGAAAAATGAAAGGGGTAACCCATACACAGTGACAAATGTAGCCACAAAACGAGTGGCGATAACCGTTTGACGATTCTCTTCACCGATCGTGTAGCGAATCGCCGATTTGCGATACGCGCGCGAAATTATTGCGATCCGAGGTTTTATTCATCCCGCCATCAATCGGTATTAATTTTTGATTGCAGAGAGGGAGAAGTAAAAAGGAAAATAAATGAACAAATGTTTAATATTTATACATACTTAACGAGCAATTTATTTCCACGCCGCAATTAAACGACCCCGGATTATTATCTCTCTATCAAACACCACGACATTCCGAAGCGGAAGCATTACAAAATTCGCAAGGAAATGATTCGGTATTAATTCTCCAACCGCGTACATCGTGCAAAAAATAAAAATACAAAAATGTATGACGGAAGGGAAAGAACGCGAAGGTAAAAAGACTTTTGTCAAGATGTAATTTACCGACTCTCCAGTCACCGGAAGCCCTTCGGTCCAATCGGAGTTGGAAGTTGACTAACGAAGGCAGGCGAACATCGGACGAAGTTTAACAGCTTTGCACAGAGAGAAGTCCGATGTTCAGAAATAACTGCTGCAAGACGTACAACGTTCAGACGATTCGCGCGCACGGCAAAAATCGGCGCCGAGTCCGCTGCACTTGGGAGTAATAAAACTTGTAAAATTCGATCGGTCCCCAGATCGGCACGCGATAAAATTGGCTAAGAGCTTCAGGGACCGGTTCAAGGCCGCGCGTTTCGCTCGTAAAATCGCGCCTACTACTCGGATTTCGAATTTCCGTCAGCGGTCCGCGCGAACTGAAGACCTCCACGTGACTGCTGGGGAAGGTTCGGATCCCGCCCCGAACGGCGATGGGTTTACATTCAGCCGGATGGCAGCGGCGCGCATGTCGCATCGAGGGTGAGACTGAAACGGAACGCTGGCTTGGTAATGGACAAGGACGAAGACGAAAGGGGCGAAAGAAAGTTCTTTCTTTTGCACTTCGAGGCGTGTATGTATGTATGACTCTGGACTTTCCACCCTCGCGAACAATTCCAGATTGAGACTGCGAGGCAGATGAATAGACCCTGTCTGCGGCCAGACGTCCATCTATCGCCTTTTGGTACATGGTGCGATACCGTCGCCCACCGTTGGTTCTGTCGACACTGTGATCGAACCGCCGTCATTTATTATCCTTTACGAGCTCTCGAAGTCACTCGAGAAGAGCGGGTGGTTCCCTTACGTTCCTTGTCTTTTAAACTGCGAATCATAGAATTGTCAGATGTCGTGACGTTTTCAGGGATTGTGCTGATTCGGGAAAAAGATACTCGGAAAGTCGGCATTGAACGATTCTTAAATAATTCACACGAGTTGGGAATCGATGGAAAATTTTCAGGGTGGCTGGAAAGATCAGGAAATTTCAAATTCTACGTCATCTAATAGTCCCTTTTGAATATTAAATATCGATGGACTACCTCTTCTATTCCTGTTTTCTACCGCTTTTTGGAATAAGAAAAGTAGTCCATGTACGAACCCTCTTCTTTACATGCCTAAACAGCTGGGAAAAGAGGATTTCTTGGTTCTAAGATAGATCGGTTCGATTCGTAGTTCTGACGTCTATAATTTATCGCAGACTCGAGCATTGCTTTCATGTCTGTATGTGCGTATAAAAACGTCCTCAAAGATCGCTGCAGTATTTTCTGATATTATTTACGAGCCTTGGTTTGTTTCCTTCAGTGACAGATGACGGGAAATTAATGCGATTTGAACAAAAAATCATGAGACAGATTTTCTCCCTCGATCCTCATCATTTGCAAAAGGATCGCAGTTTTGTTTTTTGTGCGAGATTTCTTTTGCGCAGCATCTGTTCGCGGTGGGTAAAGTCAGCCGAAGAAAACCGTCGCGTCGGTTAATCGAGGGCGATCAAGCTGAAAGGGAAAACCTCGACGACACTTCCGGTAAATCTATAATACGCCTCTGTCGGCAGATGATCTCAGTCTCGGCAAATTCGACGGTCCGCAATTTGCGGAAGACCTCAGCGCGTTGTTCTGGATAGATCAACAATGGCGTCATAACTATAGTCATAGACGATGAAGCGCGCGAGCAGAATTATGCATAATAGCGAAAACTTTATCATTGCGATGCAACCAATGCGCGATGTGCAAGCTACGTCATTTAATTTGCAGTAAAGAGAGATAATGGCTCCGTGCAAATGTTTCACTGCGATCCATAGATCTAATTCCTACACGATTCGGGATTAACGAGATCGAAATTTCGCCGTCTAATTACTTTGTGATTACTATACGTATATACCGCACCGTGTTCCCGTGATGGTTCCGTCGTTAAAGTTGCGAGAGCGGAATAACTATCCTCTCTACGGATCGTTACCATGCTAATGCGTCTGTACTGCATAAAGGAAAATTAAGTTATTATACGCTTTGCCCACTGCGTACCGCATCGTGAAATTATCATATAACGTACCTACCTTATTTCTTTTCCCTCAGAACTGCAGGCTTCTTCGCGACTTTAAACCTGCCGGACGTAGATATATTGTGAAAAGCCGGTTGCCTGAAAATTTTTGCCCGATTTTTTCATCAGCTGAAAATAGTTTAAATATTCCAATTTTCTTTTACCGTTACAAGATCATTGCCGTAAAATATGAGAATCGTATTGATACCGCCATCTAACGGTCCATGGTCGGAATTTACTTGGAAAATCCTTTTTTTGTTTTTCCGACACAATATATCGAATTCCACGTTAATTTTGGATGCCGTATTCGATGATGACCGTTTCTCTGTTCTTATGACTTACAGAAATCCATTTCTACTAAAATTAGAAGTCATTTTCGGTTCAGAACAAACCAACTTTGTGTTACGCCGTATTCTATGCAACTAGTTGTACAAATAACGCACTTCCGTTCATTCGAATTCACAATTGGATGCACTGTAAGATGGCGCCACTGTTTTCCAAAGCTCGTACATACCATCACTCGATTCGCGTGACCGTTGCACGAACTATTCTAGCCGCAAGCTCTTCGTCGCAAGCTGCAAAGCGGCAGTCGGTCTAATTTGGTCTACAAATGGATCTTCTGCAATCGCCAGCACGGTTGATAATCGATTTATTTCCATTCGTTGGTATTTCGCACCAACGATAGTTATTTTTATATATGCTGTTAGCAATAAAAAAGAATACATGAATAATATATTACCCTAATATGGAGAAGAATAAAGCTTGCAGCTGACAGATTAACTTTCTTAAAATTAAATTCCTTAGTCTGGTAACTTGACGACGTAAATTCCGTTGGAAACTTATTCGGGTCGATAAAAGTTGCGCTCCGCAAGTTGACCGCTTCGAAGTGACGACTAGTAACAATGCACGGTAAAATCGCTGCCTCTGCCTCAGCAAAAGCTCAAGCTGCGGTCATGATTTCTTATCCAAGCGATACCGACGGACGGTAGGACTGCAGGGCGCTTCCGTAGCTAGCCTGTTGAGTCTACCAGCCTCTGGGATATCCAGAGTTCTGAACCAAAAGTCGATTAGTCGTAGGTTCTCGATGATCGGTATTCGCGGGCGTGACGTTTTAAATTTTTTCCCGATTGTTTCTTGCGTTAATAAATAGCACAGATCGGTGATCTACCATAGATGTGAAACTTTTTTCAGAGCCGGCAGCGAGACTGGCTGTAGAAAAATGAGGGCATATCGCCAAGAAAGCAGAAAGCAGAGCGAAGCGAAGCGTCTTTCGTCCGCGTTGTGTAGATGGCGATGAGTGAGGCTTACGGTGTGCAGAATTAATTGAGTCTCTAATGTTTAATCAACGTCACGTAATTGCCGAGCCAATTAGTCAACGTCGTTTAATATTGATCGGCAATTTGAATTCATTTTAATGTGGTTAAAATTTATTGAATACATAATTAATTCCCCGTGTTTTGAATATTGAACCTTGCATTCGCGGGCGGCGACTATTTTGATCCCTCCTGTTCATCGCGTGGTCTTTTAATTCTAATCGAAATTCAACGTTATTCCGATGGAGATGGAACCGGATTGATCAAGCCACGCCCTTAAAAACAATTCAAACGATTCGACCGATCGCGTGGCGAATGAATTTTTCATCAATTCGTTACGACGCACTGCAAAGTTTCCCTTTGAAACGAAAAAAAATAGATTGAATTTGTAGATAATTGAAATTCATTTTTTATATTCACGGCTCGAATTAAATGAAAAATTAACTCGCGTTGCATCAAAGAGGTTCTTGTTTACGTTTCGGCATTGGTTGTAAAAAAAAAAATTTTCACAAATTGAAAATTGAACGGCCTACGCTTGTCGCAATTCAGGTGCATTGTACTGAAATCCCGAATCGCCAAATGATTTTTTAACCGGCAAAACAAACCGTTACGTCCATGTAACGCGTCGAATTGGCTTTGGCGGCGAAGCACCGAGGCATGACCTTACGTTGATAGGAGTTCGACTGTCGCGCTTCGCGTATAGGATCAATTAAAATTTGTCGGCGTGACGGGTTTCCCGCCGCGGTCGATGCGCGGCTGTTTCGCGCGATCTTCTTCGCGGGTTTTTAATTGGATTAGAGGGAGACGGAGCGTCCCGAGCGAGCATGGCTCCCTCCTCGCTACCTTTATAAAGCCGACGGGGATTGCGTTAAAAAAGTTTCAGTAAAAATACCCGACACGCGGTGACGAGATGAAAAGCTCGAATTAACGAGTTATAATTACCCTGTCGCGTTTATCCGCGTCCAGATTGCAGGACTCGCTGCAGCGGTCAGACATCCTCGAATCTCGGATTACGTACCGGCTATTCAGTTATATTTTGGCCATTTCTTTTCATTGTCAATTTCATTTTCACTCGTAGAAGATTCCTCAGAAACTGTAATTTGACATTTCTACAGGTTGGACGATGCAATTTAAAGCATGTCCGCATCGGAAATCGAATTAATCAAATTTTCGATCCTGATTTGTTTTTTACGGCTCGCTAAAGGAGGCTGTTGTCTGTATCCGGCGAAGACAGCCGAGTCACGAGTGCAGATAAGTTTGACAAGATTCAACGTTACTCAAAAATAAGTAGCTTAGTAATTTTCTGCACTATTAAAATTTTGGGTTCGGAAAATATTGAATCACAATAGCTCAACACTCGGAGATTAGAATGTCTAATTTTATGACTGTGGCCTTTGACCGTGTTGTTTCAACCGAAAATACCGATCGACTATACGTGCGTCGAGAAAGTTGCATTATTTCAGTATCAAAGCTAGGATTCGAATCCAGTTTACTGGTCGGGTATATAAAAGCGGTTGTCTAAAGTGAATCTCTGTTTATGCTATCGTGCAATAATAGATGACCAAAGAAAGTGGCCGAAGTACTTATGCGCTCGGAGTTGTCATTTCGTGAGTACGAACAATCATTCAGTATACAACTTGAAGAACTGCCGCATTTGTGAGGTGAAATCTAATTACAAGAGAAGACACGAAGGTGTTTTTTACTCTCCGAGTAAGACACGAGGTGAGGGGTGATGCGGTGATAATTTCCCCCCTCTCTTCGACCTTCCTTCTCTTTATAAATAAAAGAAATACGTAATAATTTACACGGAGACATTCCGGCTGCTGCCGGAGGCGCCGCCGGTTCGCTGGAAGCCTCGTCCTCGTCTTGCTCGTCGTCGTGCCGCAAGGGTGCTAGGAGGGAGGACGGTGGATGGAGTACATTCATCACAAGTTATTAAACAAGGTAACAAAAGAAGAGCGCGAGGGGAGCGGGTGAAAAAGACGGGAGATAGAATCGCCTAACTAGCCTCCATGATGATAGATGGCTGGGATCAAGCGTCCTCGTGGAGCGGAGGACGAAAGGCCTCCACCTCCGCCTCTACCTCTCCAGCTTCTCGTCGTCTCCTCCTCCGCTTCTCGTCTCCCTCCCGCCCTCCGACTGCCCAAAAACCGCGAGGGAAGAGAAACGAGTTCGTCCTGGTTTGCTAAGTCAAAACAAGGACGGATGTAGGGAAGAAGACGCGAAGGGATGAAAATGACTATTCGTTATTATCCAAAAATTATCGAAAATTCAAACACGCTTCATTTTCTGAACTCCGCGGCAAGTTTCGAACGTTTTTTACTCCACGATTAATGAGCATCGTAAAGCTGAAAAAGCTAGACTTTTCGACAACGGAATCAAGAATACCGTACGACGTTCGGTTTATCTCATTTACGGAATGCTCCGCCCGACTCGACTTCCGTGTAATTCCGTCGGGACGATGTTCGTATTCAGGGTATAGTTTTTCCCACCGGAGGACACTGACAAGGATGTTGCAATAATTTGGACGCGTCGCTGAATCGAGTCAGGGAGTGTGGAGGCAGCAGGATCGGGCGTTCCTGCCAGAAGTAAATTAAAGCTTGTTCAACCCGTTATGTTTGAGTGTGCTCGCGGCTCGAGCTCCTCTTATCAGAGGGAAAACATATTAGCGGTAGGTATTAAATTATGGTCAGCCCGGGGCGAGCGTTCCAGTGATACCAACGTAACAAACAGCAAACCCTGCAGCCGCCCGGCCGCTCGGGCCTCGAATTAACCGGGGAGATCATTTCGGGTTTCAGGGATAATTTCATTTGGCAGGACTGCGCGCCTCCACCAGAGCTACCCTCGGGCATTCGGGCTGATGTTTCTATCTCGCCCGGCAAAACACACACGCGCGCACACAGACAAGCATTTTCACCAATTTCCACCAAATATCTCCGACGTTCTCGTTTCACCCCGTATTTTTTCCTTCCACTGGTTATATTTTTTTATGCACTTAATTTTTTTTCTCGTTCCGTAGCTTGTTCGTTAACCCCGCCAATAAACCGCTTATCACGAAGCTCTTGCATCGTTGCAGTCATATCTTGTTGTATTATATAATTTACTTTCTTTACCCTTACGTGAAATAATAATCCGTGTAACGATAGTTATCACAATAATAATATCATAATTTAATACAAAATAAAGACACGCAATTGTAGCCTGGTAATTAATTTATTCCCCAGACATCGCGGCACGATGCAAAACTTGCGGAACAACTGACTCAGCGCCGGTACGATAACTTGGAGGGATCGAATCTCACGCGGTGAGTTTATTTCGGGTTCGCGAATGGTAACAAAAAGACCTAATTCGATTTGAAAGTCGTTCGATCGGGGTTTGTACACTGATCCCTGGGAATTGGTTGACAAATTCGCCCCCTACCACCGGGCGACACTTCGGTGGTTGGAAGTAAAGGTGCAGGGATATCGCTCCTCGTTCCCGTTGCCGTTCCCGTGTCCCGCCTGTCCGATCGCCCCCGACACAAGGTCGAACCGACCGGTCTGTGTTAGTGCCTGCCGCGAGGGTGACAAACTAAACCGTGTATAAAGGTAAGCGGGGGCTTCGAATGGATTCGGACAAAAAATAAGACGATCAAGCGAGCCGCGAGGGTCCACTTTGTTCACTCTTTCAAAGGCGGTCTCCGGCTATCGCGATCTTCCAGAAAAACCCACCCTCCGCCATCCGCGAACTCGAGATCATAAGTGGGGGGCGATTTTTCCTCGACTCGATTTCCCCGCGCCTTCGATCAACCCGGTGAATCGAAATTGATGTCTCTCCGAGTCTGTATACTCGAATATACGTACCGTATACGTATAACGCACGCAAGTGGAAACGTAACTCTCATCGTACGGTCGCATCGTCGACGCACCGTTCGGCGACGGTGTTGATTTGGCATTCGAATGGAATCCGATACCCGAGGTGCGTCCACGGGGTGACTCGGGGTTCCGAATGGTAATGCATTCACGTTTGTTCGAGAAGTGGCGTTGAAACAATGAACCGACCAACCGCGAAGCCCCGTGAAAATCTGAGGGCTTAACGCCCGGTACCCCTTGACGCACCCTTCGCGACCCCCGCGCGGCGGCGTCGAAATAGAAGGCGAAGGAAGGGGATGGCTGCTGGATTTAGTCGTACAGGCAGCGTTTCCATGGATACCGCGAACCGCGACTTTGCAACCTCTGTGTAACTTTTGACGGTGAAATTACGCGAAGGGGAGTTCGAGTCTCTCTCTCTCTTTCTTTCTCTACGCGTACGTACGTATATATATATAAATATGTAACGCGACGCGAAGGAAGGACGAAAGCCCGAATTCCTTTGGCCATGAGCATCCCCGGGGGAAGGGAGGGGGGGGAGGGGCATCGGGCACAGGTTATACTCGAAGTATAAGGTATGCCGCGGGTACTTGGGCGTGAATGCGTTGCGTGCTCGAGCAGTATTATACCCAGGGAACAATAATTGAATAGCATTGCAGTTTCGAATGGCCCTTGCCTCTCCGTCTCGTTCGGCTCTCGAGCTCTCTTTATATCTTCGCACGATTGAAGGCTATTGTATGCAAAGATCAGGTCCGATTTAAAGGTCTTCAATTTGCGAAATGATGAAGAAGATGAAAGAGAAAAAATAGAACGATCAGAAGAAGGAGAAGAAGAAGAAGAAGAAGAAGAAGGAGCCGCGCCGCCATGCATGCCAGCATGCAGGAGAACGAACTGCCGCTTGCAGCGAGGGAAAAAGGTGAACAAGAATAACAAGAGGGAGAGGGAAAGGGAGAGGGAGAGGGGCTCGGAGAAGAAGTGTAATAAGTGAGAGAAGGATGGGGCCGAGAAAGCGGCAGCTGTTGGCCAAATTAAGTGATCATCTCGTCATCAGCGTCGGTCGTTCCCTATGGCCTGCATGGTCCAAGGCCCACCGCAGCCGGTCGAGACTCGACGAAGGAACGGACGGGCCAGCCTTCGTTCGCACTGGGAATATGCCGAGTTTGGTCCTCGTGAAGCCCCGAAGTCGGACCGAGACGCGCCGAAGACTCGCGTGAAATTAGCATCCGAGGATCGTAAAGGAGCAGGGCCGAAATAAGACGAAAAGAATAAGAACGCGGCGTATAACTCCTCGCGCACCTCGACGGAGACAGCCGTCCTTCGGATTTAATAAATACGAACGTTAATCGCTGTATTTACGAGCAGCTTGTCTCGGCCTAGCTTCTCCCCCGTACTCGGAATCCCGAACCCCGAAACGAGATTATTTTGACAGCGAATATCGCCGATGATCCTGACGCTGAAAATCTCGAATTTTTACGATTCTCTGTTACCACTGGTTTTCACTCTTCCGAATAATATGTCCTCCATTCTGATTCGAGGGAAAGATTAACGATTTTTTCAAGACGGATATTCCACATTGTTGATATCGTCAGGGTTAACTGTTCGGACGAATCTAAAGTTCCGAAAGATGAAAATCTCGACTTTAAAGCGACTCGAAAAATAAGAAATTCAGAAGATAAGTAAAAATATGTTTCGAGTTTAATTATTTAGAGCGAAAATTTTCACGATCATAATTTATAATATATAATCAGCTCAGATATCGAATGTTGTCAACATCCGATATCCAGCTCGATCCTAAATCAGACAACGACATAGTCAGAGGTACACCTATAATTCATACAGTTAAGAAACAGACAAACGAGCATAAAAATTGTTGGACGAAAAATGTCACAATTATGAGGCACATGGCGCCGGTGAGCCGGACCGCAGCCGTATAAAGCATTGTGGAATTCTAAACATGCAACTTGCAGAGAGCGAAAGAAAACAGAAGAAAAAAAAATAAAAATAAAAAATACGTTGAGAGAAAAATAAGGAAGATTAAGAGGTAATTATCGTCCTTTATGCCGGTCTGGCATGTGGGAGAGTCGGGAACAATGAGGGAAGTAAGTGAGCCGAGGTATAGGAAGGGAAACGAATTAATCCGCCAGATGATACTCGAGTGCCGAAAGAAGCGGTAAATCTTGCCGTGGTATAATAATTTAATAACACCGTGATCTTCAGGGGTCCCCGCGTCCAGGGCTGCAGGTATGCGGTCAGCCGAACGAACGAACGAACGAACTTCTTCCTCTCGGTAGTATACATATAGAAGAAAAGTACCTACAAGGGACCGGAGCCTTCTTAAGTCAATAAATAACCATCTCTGGATTAAGAAATACTTAGGGTCCGGGAGGGCTTCGTGTCGTTAACTCTTTGAATGATGGCACTTTTCGTGTACGCCGACACGAGTAACCTCACCTCGGAAACGGGCGTCGTTCGCCGCACGCCACAAACTCACGGAATCATCGCTGGACGTTTTTTAATTATCTTCACACCTGCGAGTCGCCTCGCCATCTTCGTTCGACGAAATTCCGCGATCGAACGGCGGACACTGGTAGCCGCGAATCGTTCGCGGCCCGCGGTTTGACGTCTCAATTTCCTTGGGCTTGTTTCGAGATTAGCGGCTCGATCGACTCGCTAATCGCTTATAGCGCGGCGGCACGTGGGGCGCATCTTTTTATTTCAAGGGGGCGCGAAACCCCGCGGAGGTGGACAAACTGATCGGCATTTCGGGTCACGTGACGTCGATCGACGATAAAACTTGTTCGGATTTTCAAATAACTTTCTTTGCGCAGTTTGGAGGAATTAAACCGAGAAGGTTTCTCGCCTCGGGAATTTCGTCGGGATAGAAGGATTGAAAAAATGAGTGTGACGAAATAAAACGAGAAGTGAATCGGTCGACCTGCAAACAGACGCGTTTTACAATGTTACTACATGCCGCGCTATAAATTTTGAAAGCGTCAGCGTTTGTTTTCAAATCGACCGTTCTTGACCCGGTAATTCTTCGTCCTGAAAAGGGGAGACGATTTCGGATTCTCTCGACGTCCGCGGCCGGCTTCGAGTTTACAATGGAGATTCAGAGGGTGTAATATACCTCCGTAGGTAGGACAGATAGACATAAATAGATACAGGCGAAGGAGAAATAGTAAGAGAAGAATTTACCTGGAGTATCTCGAACTGTTCAAAGTCCCATACCGCGGATGCGCATAGGCAGAGTACAAGTATACGTGGGTTGTTATATTGTGTGCATCGAGGAGATATCGTGGGCCGAAACGGCAATTTGAAAATCCCATAAACTTAACAAATTTATCGAGCAGTTGCGGCTGGCTATGCAGTGAAAATGAGGCTTCGGTATGTTCAATAATTCAAAAATTCAAATTACGTAGGTATTCTATTAGGTGTGAGCGAGGGAGCTACGCACGTGGCGGCATCTGAAGTAGAAAGAAGTGAAGATGAAGACGAAGAGGAAGAGAGAAAATGGGAGAAAGAACGAATAACTTTTGAAAGATAAATAAATAACGGGTGCATGCATAACGAAGGGAAGAGGGTTGATCGGCAGGGGCGAGTTGGAGCGGCGCGGAAGAGAGGAAAAAACGAGAAAGGGTGTAGTGTAATAAATTGGCGGTGAGATTATTCTAGACGTGCATTAAGACGTCAAGCGGCGCTGCCGGAGCCCCGGACGACGGGTAAACTATTGACCGACGCCTTCCTCGGCGGCGTTTAGCTGCCAGAAAGCCCTGCGCCAAAGGCGCGGCCCGAGCGATGGGTCCGATCCGGGCTCGCCGGAGGAAATTATGTTCAACCTCATCAGCGAAGGTGTGAACGGGCCCATCCGAATTCGTTACCCGCTCCGAAAAGCTCCGCAACCGCGACTAGCGGGGGATACGATTCGTCTCTTTACGCTTCGGAGTGCGAGGAGTGAGGGGGCAAGGAGAGAGATGTTTCAATTAACTCTAACCTGCGCCGTGATCGATGTAACATACGCTGTGAAAAATTTCATTTGTTACGGTAACTAGAAAAATTCAGTAAAACAGAACTGTTTGAATATTGTTGGAATTACGAAAAACGAGGTACGCCTGACCATTTTGCGATATTATCGATCCTTTTTTGGTAACTGCAACGCAAAATCAGTTCCTGAGGTTTACTCTACTTTTTTAGTTAAACGAAGCTTTGACGTCAATTTATTCTTAGACAGGCATTAAATTTTCGCAACGGTTGCAAGAAAATATAGCAACAGTCGTACTAATGAGAAAGAATAGTAACGGATACCAGAGTTTCCGGTAACAGCTAGAAAACTAATTTTCATTTTGTACCTAGAAGTATATTTTTCGATCGTGGTAAAAACTGAAAATATTTAAGGACTCAGCGGCAACCGGAATTGAAAATATCTCTCAGTGTACGTTTGACGGCAGTCGATATTAGGACAAAACGACCACAAAAATATGAAAAAATGATCGATTCGTATAAATTTGTTCGGTTTTGTGCTGTTTTTTACAGATTTTTTAATACTGGAAATCGTGGCACGTGCATCTTTGACGGAATCTCAATTTTGCTAGATTGGGCCCTGTGTTTTTTATTTCCATCTCTCCGTGGGTGTGGGTATTTTTTTCACTCCGGTTCGAAGGGTGGGGTGTTAACAAGTCATCATCATTCTTCGGTGAAAGAATAAAGAATACATCTCTTTATGTTCTCGGGAGGCCCGCACCCGCTGAGGTCTGGGGGCCAGGTGTTTGCGGGATAATATATTACTTAACACCCACCAAAACCCGGCGCTGCCGGCAGGGGGTCGCTCGTTGTAACACCCAGCGAACGGCCAGCTTCTAATCTATTTGGCTCTACTATTACGTACCATTATATACCGTACGAAGAAACTGATTGGAATCTATCCCGGTTGTTTCATCAAATTGCACGCACGCACGCCGGACTGAGAGAGGAACGGCCAAGGGTTCGTTACCGACTGTAAGGCATGCGGGCTGATAAGGTATCATTCGTAACCGTAACGATTTCGAGTTTAGAAGTGGAGAAATCTCGGCGAAGAGAGAAGAGAATCCGATGATCGGTGTATGATCTATCATTCGTCAATTCGAGGATTGATCGCAGCTGGATCTTCTCTAAGACTTTAAAATACCGCACTTGTCAATTTGTTCGAGATAAAAATTCTACCGTGTGAATTCACATCAGAGGGTTTTTCGGAATTCGAATAAATGGTTCGAGCTTTTTATATTCTTTTGCCAAGTTGCATTACGGCGAATTACGTAAAGTGTGGAGAAACCGGGTGTCTGCGTTTGATTGCCGATTCCGCGTTCATATTCTTAAATATTCTTACACTGGACGGACTGCGTGCCGAAAGATGGCAATTTGAGTAGAAATCTGTGGTCATCGTTGACGAGAGAAGCATGACGGCTTCCAGCATCGTTCGCGACCCTTTAAATTAATCTTCCTAAGATTCCGAAACCCTTCTCACTTGCCAAAAACTCTTCAAAGTTCCGATCCAGTTGTATATAAGGTACATTCAATCGGAATCTAGCCATCAGCGCCACGCAAACCCGACGGAACATCGTCGATTGGTCGCATGCAATAAACTCGTGCACTGCGAGTAGAGTGATCGCGGTGTGCACAACGCTCGTTGTTCACCGTAATTAGCATAATTAGCATAATGAGCCGTCAGAAGCGTAATCGTCGCCACAATCTCACCAACTCGCCCGAAGCTCTCTCAAGTCCCCGAGTCCCAGAGTTTACATGTGTAAGTGTACCGCTGCTGCTGCTGCTGCTGCTGCTGCTTCTGCTGGTGGTGCTGGTGCGGCACTTGTCAAGTGGCATAAAGGGTCAGACTTGACTTTGCGCGCTATTAACTTGTCTACCGCGCCTCGACTCCATCCAACCCTTTCCAACTTGCCCCCGGGGCTCCGCCTCGCGATTCGTCTACCTTCAACGATTAATCGCTGCAGGACTGGACTGACTCAACATTTTGTCCAATCGCGACTGACTTTCGTTCTTGGGACTGACGATTGCAAGTGTTCTTCGTTTCACACGATCTGCAAAAAAAGAATAAAAAACTCATTTCCGCTCCGAGGAAGCAGTATCGAATGACGCGTAGAAAATATTATTCTTGAAAACACTTGTGATTTTCATCACCTACCCCAAACGGTGACACAGGTTTTGATATCGACCATAACTTTTTGGTACACTGAAAGTAAAATGTGTTCCGAACCTTGATTCAACGTCGAGATATTAGTGATTCCAAAACTGTCATAACGGGGATTTTCTTCACGTTTGGGGTGGGGGGGATACGTCAAACCATAAACCAACCGATACGTGCACCATATTTTCGCTAAAACGAGTGATCCCTGCTCACTCTCTGACCCAATTTAAGGGGACCATTCCCCCGATTAAAAACTTTCCGGCGACGAAAAGAGCGAGAAATAGAAACGCGCGTCACCTCGAGCTCTTCGATCACGAAGTCCCGGGGATGAAGACGTCCGGACCACCAGTCGTTCGCCGGTTACACGGTCCGGTCGGCACAAGTTCTCACACCTCGAGAGCGGCCCTCGGTCAAAGGCCTGCGGGGGGCTGCCAGCGGAGGCTTACCGGGGGGCAACTTCTCTATCCTTGCAGCTCGGGAACACGGGACTAATTGATACGTAAGATTGTGCTCGTCCCGTTCCATCTGGTCCCGTCAACCTCCACCCCCCATCCTTCTCGCCGCAGGATGAAAGGGCGCCGATCAAATTTATTATTTACCAGATCGACCTCCCCGCGTCTTCGCAGTCGTCTCCCATATTCAGCCACCCGTAACTCCTTGGATTATCTGTGAAAATCCAGCTGGGATGGTACGCGACGAGCCTGAGAGTCTATCACTGCAAGAATTTGGAACATTTTCATAATATCGTAGAAAATATAAATTCAAGAATTTTTCGACTGTTACTGATATCGGATATTGTTAACAATTCATAATTCTGTACAGTCAAATCTTATCGTTGGTTTCAACGTTGGAATGTGGACATTACAAAAGTTGCGGGTAATTGAAGAGGATAATTAAAAAAGTCTGTAAGTGTCTGCATCTAAAATTGAGAAAAAAAAAAAAGAAACGAAGGAGGCCATTTTCCGTTTTTTAATAATTATTTATCGTTAGGAAAAAGTAGTATTTAGAGACTTTTCAAAATGTCCTCTTCAATTTATGCTATTTTGACGTCGTCTTTGTCTGAATATGATGCCAAAATTTACCGAAAAACATCGTTTCCGATTTTTGATCAGCTGATTCCTGAACAAGGTATTTTCTCCCCGAATAAAAGGCGGCGAAGCGTTTCTGCGTCGAGAGTTGCAAGCTAGAGTTTTAAGTCGGCAGGAACCACACGGCGAGGCCGAAGGCGTGGCTTCGGTTTGATTTAGCGCAGGCCGGTGCACAACCGCGCAATTCTCGGCGTGCGAGAGCTAAACAACGATGCAGTCTCACTCTAGGGCGTCAACTTTACAGTCGTTTAGGGTTTACGACGATTTTATGAAGGCCGCCGACCGGGCCTTAACTTCGAGTCTTCGTGCCTCGAGCCCTCGACTCGATTCCGGGGATCCTCTAAACGCGCACGGCCGAAGAACAGCGATGCGCTTTTCGCGCGGGGTTCGAGTGTATAAAATTGTACGGCGAAGGAGTCGCGGAAAAAAAGGTAGCACGATTATTTCTCAATTTGTGGGGGCCCAAGAAATAAGGACAAACCAAATTTCGCTGGACTATCGTTACTCCATCAATCGCTGCATTGTCATTTTTTATTTAAATTTGCTGGGTCAAAAATTAAGAACAATATTAACCCGGTTTCAGGCTCTGCTAAACTCATTTCAGCTTCTGCAACACCAGAAATTGACAAAAAGTCATACGTACAATGGCAGGGTGGTCCTTATTTAACATTATATAAAACATTATTACTTTTACAATAAAATATGTACCGAGAAATTTTTTTTACCAATATTACTTCCATAAGAAACTTCAATCGCAATGCGAATCATCTTAGAGTTAAGGGAAAAATTCAAAAAAAATTCGGCAATCGTTTTTGAATTATTTGACGTTGATTTGGAGGGTCGGGCAGCAAAAATTCGTCAGCACCTCAAGTAAGGACCATCCCGGTACAACGGATACGACTTACCGACACGGAGAGATTCGATTTCCATCGATCTCTGAAGCCCGTTTCTCGGTTCTTTTCAGCTTGCGCGTCTCGTTGGTCAGCAAGTCGCGCCGTCAAGCTGTTTGTCTTGGGTTAACCGGGCCCGGAGGCGTCGGATGGCGGTGCTATTTCCAAGATTGCACTTTATCTGCAGTAATTTATCTCGCCTCCCAATAACCGGGGTCCACCTAGCTCGCGGTATATGCGAGAACCGAGGCGAGAACTGGCGTCGAGAAGATAGATTTACGAGTGTTCCGTTTCTGTAATTAAAAGGAAGAATGAGCGAGGCGCGAGCGGCCGCCGTTCGATCTGCCGGTTCGGCCGTTCGTCCGTTATTTATTTACCCTACCCACCTATTTCGGAGCCGAAACAATTTTCGAGCGAGAGCCGCGACCGCGCGTCTCGTACGCTGCGTATAATATGCAGCCGGTTATACCTTGTACGTCGTACAATACGAATGCTCGCCGTGCGGTTTCTCGCCTACCGAGAAAACCGGCCGAGGCTCCTTGGCAGGGATTTAATTAAAAATTAATCGCCACAAATTAATTTAACCAGAAAAGGAAGGAGACGAAGAAGAAGGAGAAGGATCGAGACTTGATCCTTACAGGCGTCCGGCGGGACAGGATAAACTGATGGATCCTGGGCCCCTCGATGATCGCGGGGTTCTATGGCGTTTGCAGGAGGCGGGACGCTGCGTTAGCCGGTCGTTATACGACTGCAACCGACGATCGAAATCTCTTCTCGATCCGAAACAAAAGAGGAGCGTCGTCGCGAGGGCCAGCGCTGCGCCGAGATCGAGTCGTGGAAGAGGAGGAGGGAGGAGAGGAGGCGAAGAAAAGGAAGACGCGAAGGAGCCGCGAGTAGGCGGGGCCCCGTTGCAGGAACGGGTTTTACTAATTATCAATATCTTATTACCCTTCATACTCGCTCACGTTTACCTGATCGTCGAACGAATTGTTTACAGTGTGGGCGTCGGAGAGTAGAATGGCCACGATGTAGAGTTTTCAGAAATCGAGAAATATTAACAGTTAGTGACGATGTATCGAAAGATAAGAGCGACGTGTCGCAGTTAATTTTTTGGTTACGGCTGTAAAAGTCAATTTTAATTTTCTACCCAGAACCGTATTTCTCGATTATAACAAAACGCGAGAATGCTCAAGCATGCTGCGCAGAAATTTTGCTCGATGATACAGTTTCAACTCCCCCCTCACTTAAAAATTTTACGCTAAATTGGATTTACGCTGCGACTAGATTTTGATACTATTTTGATACTACGATCCTTTTGCCACGTGGCCAAGCTACTTTTCCAAGATATTCATTCGTTGGCTAAATTGTACCGAAATGATCACACCGCACCATCCGCGTGACTCCAACGTACAAGTATAAGACAAATCGAAAATTGAGCAAGGTACTCACCGGGAGATTCTTTGCGGGAATGAAGCGCGACCCTCGTTCCCGTTTTCGTCATCCCTTAAGAAAACTCGGCCGTGGACACCCTCGCGCATCGTTTCCAAGGCACGTATTCCCTCGGGATTTCCCTCCCCCTCCGAGTCAGTATCAGCTTGTAACAAACAGTTAGCCCTCGATTTGTAGACGGGCCGTTCAGCCTAGGCTCTGGTCGAACGGTGATCCAGGTTGGCGTAGGACTGGAAGGCAATTAACACGTCAGCCATATATCATGCTCGCGCATGGATGGGCCACCCTGCCTCACACCTCCCCGCATTCGTCCCGCACCTACCCACACGGCCTGCCATTCGGCAGCGGAAATATTCGACCGCGCTGCGCGCATTCACACCTCCGAGAAGTCTTTAAATCTTGGCCGAAAGAACGCGAGCCTTTCTCCCGCAGCTCTGTCTCCGTCGTCCGTGAGTGTAATTATCAGTTGCCATACCTCTTCCGAAATTCGTTGGTAATTCTCCTTCGCCGAAACGCTGCAGCGGATAATATCCCGGATTTTTCGCCGCTGTTCAACAGTCGTACGATGTGAATGTACAGCTTCGAGAGAGTCAACTCGCCTCTTTTTAATTACAGACATCAATTAAGACATGTTGGTTGAAACGATCGGCGCGGGGGCCTCGTCAGAGATTCGGGCCTTGGTAAGACGGGAAAGGTGTCGGTCGTAATCATTTATTATCTGGAGATTGAATTTCTCTTACGGTCTGCACCAGGTTTAATTAAAATATCGTTAGGAGTAGGCGTTCGGAGGCCTCTCTGGCTTCTCCTACGTTATTTTCCTTCGCTTCGTTTTCTTTTCATTCAATTTTCGTTCGCTGCTTCCGTGATGCAGCTCGCTCCTTACACGCTGCGCGTGTGTGTAAAATTGAACATGTGTAAACTAATTTAAAATATAACGTGTAACGAAGCGGTTTTTCCTTTCGAATAATCTGCGACCGTTTTCACTCAACGTCGCTTGATTCAAATCTGAGTTATCGAACTCGACTTTACACCCGTGAAACGTACAATATTAATCGCGGTTTCCGTTCTTGCATGTTTACATCTTGTTACACGTTTCGTCGTTTCTCCGCGCTGTCGCGGGTAGAATTAGTAAACAAGTAGCGTGAATAGTCGCTGCAGCTTCCACGGGCTGGTCGGTGTAATTAATTACAATATCGTCCGACCATTTTTCACTGCGAGGAATCCTCAGCGCACCGCGCGAGAATAATTTAACGGCTGCGCTCTTTCTTCTTTTTCGATAGTTTTATTTTCCAACTCGTTAAGAGCTACTTAAAATCACGACAATTATATCAGAGGCGTCGCTGAATATCCCGGCTGTGATTACACGGTTACAAAACAGTCGAACCGGGAGTCTCGGCGCCTACAAATGCTCGAGGCGGCGGTTTTTGCGGAGCGAGTATCAAAAATCCGCAGCAAAAAAAAAAATTGCCATCGTCACTGCGCTGACTCGCGATCAGTTTACTCGCAGCTTCGTAACGAGTCTCGATTTCAGGGCGTCGCTTTGGTTAAATTCTGGCGGTGACTGTATTTTTAGCTTTTTTAACTTTTTGGCCGCCGGTGTTAATTGATTAATTTCGTTTCACGTCACCTGCTGCCATCCTCCGTGACTCTAGCCAGCGTCGCGTCGATGACTGTGACTCGATACGCCGGCTCGGCGTAAGGCCGCGTCTCTTTCCGTATAATTCAATTTTTCAAATGACTAAGCTGAAAGCGCCAAACTGCCGAAACGACTCGGTCAGGCCCGTCGCAGGACTATTGGCTGAGTCGAGTCCTGCGGGCGTGGTGTTGAAATTAATAACGAACCGCTTGACGGCTCAATTTACCCCTGTCCCGTCGCCCCGTTTTTTCACTCTCACCTTGTCCCGCTTTTCGAACTGCATGACATTCCTTGTCTTTTTCTGTTCTTTTTATTTATTTATTTTTTTTTGTTCGTCGCATCCGCAGGTAAAAACGGAAATTGAATTATATCGCCGCTTTGTCCGATTCGTGGAAACGTCGATGTTATATACACGTCTAATATAATAATCCATTCCCCAAACTAGTATCTTCCGTTTCTTTGTCCTCCCTTCCGACGTCCCGTAACGTTTATTTTCCCAACCGCAGCTTTTCGCTCTACGGAATTCGCACATGTGGATTCTCTGCTCACTTTTAGCTATTATTTTTTTCCGCTGTCCAAACACGCCCCAGAATGCGGTTGCTTCTTTGTCACGATTCTTTTTTCAACCCCCCGTATAATCGACGCAGCCGCGTATCAATTCTTGCACGACGACGCTGAGGAGATTGATTTTCGGGCACAGTTTCACGTTAACACCTATTAATTCCCGCTGCGTATGTAAGCCGAATTCTGGGTGAGGGGATTAATTTGTCAACCTGGCAGAGGCGAAATTAGTCCACGAGTACGGCGTGCGGGTGATAATATTTGTCTCGATTTCGGGGTGGGTAAAATCGACGACGTCGTCGTCACCCGTAACCCTATATCTGACCTAATTTGATTTTACCAAAACCGATCGAAGCCGAGTCGAAGCGGGCTCGGGTGCAAGCCGCAAGTCGCAAGCTGCGTAAGCCGCGATTAGTGATCGACGAATGAAGCGATCGGTTCGATCATGACGAGAATTAGACAAACGCGCAGCTGACGACGAGCCGATAAATTCAAGCTTCCGCGCTCTTTCATACGCAGTTCATCGATGTTTACGGTCAATTTTATAAGATCTCACGTCCTTACGGCTTCCCCGTACAACCGCAACCGTTTCCCCCATAGCTTACCGACGCACGTAATGAGCGTGTTTAACCAAGGCTGCTGATGAGCCGGTTTGAAAATTAATAAATATAAATCATCCTCGCGTTATTAGATGAAACGCCATACGTGGGCGATCGTGCGCCTTGAAATTTTTCTCGCAAATTAATTACTTCCTACATGTATAGCAGCAGTGGTACACGTGCATACGTATAATATCACGTACCCACGCTTGAACGGGGTGCAATCCGGTATCTCGCGTGCTTCCGATCGTACAACTTAATTGCAATCTAGGTATCCGACCGTTCGAGAAATCTCCATAAATTCCGTCCAACCCTCTGTGTTAAAGGTGTATATATGATATAATACACGCAGCCCGGGGAGAAGTGAAATCGTATATAGAATTACGTTCCGAGTAGCACGACACCGCGATAAAACGATTCCGACTCGTTCCCCGATCCCAAAGCAAGAGTCTGAAACGCGGAAAAACCGTATTTCCCGCATCGGGCTTGGAGCGTCCCGCGACAAAAGCACCGCGCGTGCAGGAGCATAAATTTCCGCATTATCGCGGCGCACCGAACAGCGTATAATCGAAGCGTTTGAAACAATCGACCGTTAAATGGAACGGTCCCGCTGCAAATAATAACTCCCAATAACAGCGTAGTCTCTATGTTTCGCAAATGTCGGAGCGTTGCGCATTCGATGCTCGGCACACATGCAATCGTTGCACCGATCCGCGTACGTCCCGAATGCGAGAAACGGTTCGGCAAGAGCGCGGGGGGGGGGGGAGGTGTAACAGAAACTGCAGCGTGGGACAGGCGGGAAACAAGCGCGCATCGGTAATGAGAGGCCAATTAGAACACCCCGCCGATGGAATTACCTCTAACGTTCGAAATTCAAACCGCTCCCGCTGCAGTTGGCGTGCCGTTACCACCGTAATGCCCTCGGGCACGCGAGCAGCTTCTGTGCTTTTATATCGAGTTAACTTGCTCCCGAATTTTTATTACACGTACCGCACTCCTACGGGCTCGACCTTTGCTCCTTTCGCCGCCTAGCTCTGCTCCTCGTACTTCCGTCGGAGTTCGGAGCCTCCGAAAATTGCCGATTCGATCCCGATCGGCGCGCGGAGACGACCAGAGATTTTTTAAAAACAATCGACTCCCCGAAGAAGCCGGATATCGCATGTCAACCGTCGGGGTACGTAATCGTGTGGGTAATGACGTAATAATGATATACGAGAGCGGCAGACGCGGACTAATATTTCCCGAGGATGCCGCCGCCGCGGGATTCAGTCGCATTTTTTACCCACCCGTCTGGTAATTGGCCGTATTCTTACACGAGGGGCACAACAGGCCTAATAGAAATAGGCAAGAGGCAAGAGGTAAGAGAGCCGTGCAGGGCTGCCCGGGATAATTGGACGGATTCTATTAGACCCGTCCTCGGGGCATCAGGCCCGTTTGATTTACAGCGCGAGGCGTCGGCGAATTCGGGAAATTAAAACGCAGCCCCGAATTTCTCGGAGGTCAAAAGCTTCTCGCTGCCTCTTCGCTGATCGATAGAGTCGCGAATCGTATCTTCGATCCTAGGCTCGTCGATCGGAGATCGATGGCTCGATCGCGTTAGCGTGTCGGACGATTTGCGGGGCCTGGGATAACTCGGTCCCGGTTAAGCCGAGTCTCGCCCGGCTGGGCCTGATATAGACATTTCATATTGCGTTGGCTCGTTCGGCAGCTGTTCCCTCCTCCCTGCTCCTCGGCGTCGTCGCCATTTTAATTGAAAAAAGTCCCGCGGAGGCTGGGGCATCAATTTGGCCGATTATCCACCCGGCGAGACCGCTCCACCGTAGGGTCGGTGGTAGGTCGAACCAGGACAGAAAACCTACTATAGATTACCGGGTCTGTTATTATGCCGGAGCGGAGGTTTTTTCGGGACTAAAAATTGGTTTTTAATGCCGGGTTCGTCGCTTTCTTATGCCCCGCGGGACCCCCGCCGATAATAACTATATTACTATGTCCTACGGGATTTGGTATAGCTTAAACTACACGAACTATCCCGCGTCCCTGCCTCCGACCGAATCCAGAAACTGGAATGATCCGGAATCAGGAAGAAAAGTCTACACGGAAGGAAAGGTTTACGTGAGTCAAGTGATATTCGTTCGATTCAACCAAATGCGAGCAATTCAACGAAATACTTATGTTGATCTAACAAAATTCAGTCGAATCAAACGAACAGTTTTTTCGACCGATAGATCGTGAATTGAGACAAATAAAATACTTACTTCGCCACCCGTGACCAGACATTTAGTTTATTCAATGACTTTTTTCCCTCAGCGTGTCAATCGGGCGAAAAAAGAAGCTCCGTCAACGAGTAGCGGCAGTCTAACTGTCAAAAATCGTGACTGATACAGTGCAACGCTTAAACTCTTCCTCGTTTATACGATATTTACGAGCGTGCCTACTTTTTGCCGAGTGTGGGGAGGATTGCAGGCGGCGTGGTATAATCGAAAGCAGCAAACTCGGTATTTTATCGCGGCGAGGTGGGTACTTTTTAGTAACACTACGTTGGGCGCCGTAGGTATACACACGTATGTACAACGCGTTGATAAGCATCTCGCGAGAGATCCGAGATTACGCGGGATGAACCGACCGACGTGTAGCCGCGAGATGAGGGAGTGTCTATAACTCGGCATCGATGTGTGGCGAGCAGTAGGTAACTCCGTTCCACGCCGGCCAGATGAAGTAAATCCGAGTTTTACGAGGCGGCACCGCCTCTTCCTCGCGCCCTGGCCCTCCTGGATCCTCCGGGGCCCCGAGGTGCTCGACGATATGCGTTTCCAGGACTTATGCCGGGGAACCTGCGAGCCGCCTTTGCCGAGTCGTCGTAACATTCTCACCATAAATCCACGACCAAGTTACCGCGGCTACACGGATCCAGTTCCACCCCTGGATCCGGGACGGGCAGGTAAAACGGTGAGGTTTACAACGTATGGTAGCGCGGTCGAAGGACCTAAATAGAAAGCAAACAGCACTCGTGATATCCGGAGTGCGATTCTGGTATCGGTTGAGGGAAGGGTTCCCATCGTCGAGATAAACGCGTGATCCCGTTAGTTTTTCCTTTTCCATCTCTGTGTAATCCGCCTGTAATCGTATTTGCCGAAGACTTTGTGATATATTTCCAACCCTTTGGTCTGAAAGCTTTTCGCTATAACCTGTCTCCATTTACAGATAAGAGATAATCGACGAATGGTATAATGTTTGATTTTTACGACAGTTAAATCCATCATAGTTGAAGAAAGAAATTTATTTTTTATTTATTCAGGATAAACATTAGAGTGCGTTTGCCAATCGGCGGGTGAAGCTTGCGCGGGTATTTGTTGTGTGAACCCGAAAGTATCCGCAAAATATGATTCATTACGTTATAAACAGAAGGAGTCTCGAAGCTGTAATAGGTTAGCCGAGATTGGCTAATCGCAAGGCAGGACTCGAGATCGCGTTGACTCAACCGTTCGGCTACGTTATTATGGAATATACCGGAGTGAAGGTTTTGCGTCATAAAATTTGTATCGCAATGTCTGGAAGCGTTGCAGGCGCTAAACTGAGCAGAAAAGACACGAATCGTTAACTAAAAAGCAAGACTGCGTTTGTTCAACGGTCGCGTGTAAACCACATTGGAAAAAGGGTTAGTCCAGTCACGTGGATTTGCGGTCTGAGAAATCAATTCGCAACTCGATCTGTTCGACGATGCGTTTCAAGTTGGGCGGCCGGGGCGGCCTGAATTTTAAAACAAACCGGAGATGTCTGATCTTGTTAGCTCCGCGCACATCCTAGGCGAGGCACTTGCGATTAGGATCGAAGAAACGGGAAGATATTTACGACGGACGAAGGAGGAGATAACCGCGTTGCGAAGAGTTGCGTATGTACTCGGCATTTTGACGTAGCCGGTGGTATTTTATTATTTTTATTATTTGCGCCGCGTGCACATGCGGTAATATCTCGTACGTATATCTCGGCCTCGCATTATATAGGTACGTGAAATAAAATTTGGTAATAAAATTTGTTCCCGCCAGTTAAGTCGAGGCGAAGGGTTGCCAAAAGCGGCTATTAATTTTTTATCTCCGATCTCCGCTCCGGGCAAGGAGAAGTTTTCAATATCTATAAGAGGCCGTAAAATCTTCATCTTGGCTCGGGACTCTCTCCGCGTGCATGCGTGCTCGCATTATGCATTATATATACACGCGCGTACCCGTATTAAGCTTTAGCTTACGTTATTATTTATTCCGCATCCCCGGCATGAATTTCGCGGTATCGCGAGGCGCTCAAAGCTCTCTCTCTCTCTCTCTCTCTCTCTCTCTCTCTCTCTCTCTCTCTCTCTCTCTCTCTCTCTCTCTCTCTCTCTCTCTCTCTCTCTCTTCTCTTTTTCTCTCTTCGTCACAAGCGTATGCAGGAGCAAAACGCTTCGTGGAATTTGACGCCCCGCGATCCTTTCCGGCAATCCGTCGATGACGATATAAGTAACAAATTGAAACGAAGCTTGCAGAACCGTGGATCTGGAACCAGAAGCCAGGTCGGTACGAACGGATCCTCGCGTGACTGCTTCGCGGTGTCAGAAAGTTACGGGGAGGAAACTTTCTGCGAGATCGTGATTCCGGGTTTGCCGCCTGGGCCGGTATTAATAACAATCAATGGATTCGAACGCGGGCCGGGCTGTCGATCAGGGTTAAATACAGGTCGTATGAACGATATGGTCGATGTGCACGGGGTGTGGGTTATACGTATTTTAATCGCGGTGTGGAATCTGTTTCTGATCCCGTTTAAATCTCGTTGGCAAAGCGTTACCGCTGCCCGTTGCTTTGTACGTGTGCTTTCCTCGTGAGCGTGGCTAATATTTAATCGAGATTCTCGTCCTTGCCGCGCGGCGTGTAGGCGGATATGCAGGATCAGAGTAGGCAGTCGGCGGAGCACGGACCCAGCTCCGGAGGACCGAGGGGCCCGGAGGACTGACGGGACCCACGGGAGATGCGCCGAGGAGATAGTCGATACCTCTGGGAAATATCGCGGGTATCGACTATCGAGAGGAACAATCAGCCCTAAATGGTTTATGCGAGCAGTTGACCTATCGACCCCTCGTAATAAGCGGCGCAGCATCTGCCTCTTGATCTATTGGATCGGATCAACTTACACCTTGCTCTTTGGTCCTTTCGATTCCTTATAGGTACACAGAAACGACCCAAGCTTGGCCCGCGTAATCACTGCTCGACCAACGCCAGCTATTGTTCCCTCTATCAAATTTAGCCGCTTGATGATTCTCTGCTTACGGACCAACGAGGCTGCTCCGACTTTTCTTCGGGATACGCGTCAATCAGTTTCCACCGACAAAGGAACCCGATTTGTCATTATATCACACGCATACCCGTCGCACACTTCGTAGCTCCTCTATTTCACAATCACCTCATATTGTCACCCCGTACAATCGCTTTTAAGACCCCAATTTCGACCACGTTCGATTTCTCGGTTAAACGCTGAAGCTCGGCTAATTACTGAACGTTATGCAAGTTCAGATTCAGTTTGTCGCTGTTTCTTCGTTTTATGCCTGTTCACTTCTCATCGTCTCCGTAGATTCTGAAAACGTAGTTGTGAACTAACAGGACGAGATTGGCTCGAGATGTTTCGCCCGAACGTTTGTCGAATGGGTATAAAGTCGCGGTTGCCAATTTACGTGGCTGAGAAATTGAATAGCGTCAAAAACACCGTCATTGGTTACTAGAAGTTAAGAAGCATTTAATTATCCAATTCCTGTAACGAGCTTCAAATCACAATAGTCTCGTTGCGGTGCAGACGATTCGGGCAATGTATTACGGACAGGATGGGGGAAAACATGAGTGAAACATGATTAAATGGAAGCAGCGAGTTGAAGGAAAGACTCTTCAAACATGAAACCATCGGCTGGCCTCGCGATTTGGCAAATTAATTCGAGCGGGCAAAAATGGTTCAACAATATAAGCATAACGGTTTCGTTGACGGCTTTCTTATTGTTACGGATGGCCGCGTGAAATTCCGCAACTCTACAAGTAAAACGCGACACACAAGCAAGCAGTCGGTGACTTTGGTTAATCCGAGTTGTCGGTGCAGTTAATTGAATCACACGGTTAAAAAGGCTAGCGTCCGATTTTAAAAACCCTGAGCATGGCAGTAATCTTGACCGCGTCGCGACTTGAAAGGCTAGAACATTAATATCTCCATTCTTCGTGGACAATGCGGCCAAGTGGGAGCGGGAAATAATCGTTCATTAATTGAGTCCTCTCCCCGTCGAGACCGGCCAACTTCGGACTCGTACACCGAGACGCTGGATCTTATTGTGACTCGAAGACACAATGGACCTTTGTTGGAGCGTCATGGGCGCGCGGAGCATAAACGCGCAATCGTAAACGCAAATACGGACCATTCCGGACGCGGAATCGCAAGCCCAAGTCTGAATTGCACGGGACTTGAACCCGGGGCTGATTGACTCGACTCCGGCAGCCGTTAGTCGCCTAAGAACGAGGACTTCGTACAGTGCAAGTGTTTTCACGTCATTTGCATACC